>NW_027223767.1:41684949-42426616 GCF_028538775.1 Myotis yumanensis | reverse complement strand
CCTGCCTCAGACTCCAGATCACTCTCCAGACTCATAAAGACCCCCCAGTTCTCAGCACAAATCCTTGGGGGGCCTCTGATGCAGCACCTTCATTCAGACGGGCACCCAGTCGTCTTCCCAAGGCAGACCCTGAGCAGCCCTTCCATCCCCACATCTATGGTGATTCCTCCCACGTTCAAGGGGAAGTTAGGGCTCCCCATTTCCACACCTCAATCTACCTATCCCAGCCCCCCACCATGTCAGAGGAGAGGCCAGGAGCGTTTCCCTAAGGCTCTATCATGAGAGAACATTCAGGAACATTCCGACTCTCAACCCCCACCCCTCCCAGGGCACTCAGTCCTGCCCTCTTCCCACAGCATCCGGGCACTTCCCAATCCCTGTGCTCCCTTCCCGGTAATCCCAGCTCCAGCTGTTTCCAGCTATATTCCCCAAGGGCTCCTGGGAAAGGTGGGATTGAGTCTCCTCCCATCCCCCTCCCATATTCTAATGACTCATAGCATCTGGGGATCTTTTGTTTCATGCAGTGGGAGCCTGATGCCCCCTCAACAGTCTCCATCCTGAGCCTGGGCTCAGCATCCACATTCCGGAGACCCAGCCCTGCCTCGGGGCCTAAGGCTTCACCCCGTGGTCCAGATGGTTCTCATCTACTCCTATGGACCTTGGGGCGCCAGCGGCCAGGGCACAGGGCAGCCAGGCTTCCATGGTTCAACCTTGGAACCAAGGGAGGCCACACCATGACCTCCTGGAAGATGCTGCTGAGATCCCTCTTCTCACCCTGTGCACCAGCTCAGCTTCTTTGTAATGCGAGGAGGAGGAAACCAACCCCAGGGTGGGTTAAGGGGATTTACTCTCAGAAGTGATTGGGGGATGTGGGGGGGCAGGGCTGACTCCAGGCGCAGCTTGATTCAGAGGCTCAAACAACATCCCAGGACCCAGTGTCTCCCTCTCCATCGCTTGCCTCCATTTCCTCCCATAGACAAGTCCCTTGTGCTGATAAATGGCTGCACAGCTTCAGGTTCAAGCTCGTGGGAAAGGCAGCCTCAAGTCCTAGAACTCCTGCAGAAAGTCTTCAGGCGTCCTTGGTTCTGATTGGCCCATCCCCCCCAGGAAGGTCAATCACTGATTGGCTAAGGTGGAGGTCCATTTCCAGGGCTCCATTTCCTGGGCAGGGGTATGCCCTGCCTGCAGCATGGGGACTGAGAGTGGGAGAAGTTGAAGTACAATTATGAAAGGGGGGCCCCCAAAAACAACAAATGTAGCTCCTTCCTCCTCACCAGGCAGTCTGAGTGACATCCCACCCCTAGACCCAGGTGTGTCTTTCTCGTAAGAATCATGAAACAGCACGGACATAGGGCACAGAGCACCCAGGAGGCACTGGGGATCTGAGGAGGAAGTCCTCAGGGCTGCAGGGACCGGGGAGGGTCTGGGAGGGGAAGGCCTTGATCTGAGTTTTGAAGTTCTGAAGGATGGACAGGATTTGGGTTGCGGGGATGGAAAATGGGTGGGGAGAATATTTCCAGCAAAGGCCCAAGAACGGGGAGCGAGGACGGGTTAGCTTTGACCATAAGTTATAATGGGAACAAGGTGACCATCAGGCCAGATCGGGCAGGGACCGGAATGCCCGGCGGAGGAATTCGGACTGAACGGGTTGGTGCTGAGGTTGGTTGAGCAACAAAGCATTGTGTAGGGAGGAAGGAACCAGAGGCAGAAGACCAGCGGGGAGGTGTGCTTCAGGCACAGAAAGTAGCAGTGGGGAGGAAAAAGAGGGAAGCAATTCAGGAAACATTAAGAAGGAGGAATGAACTCCCCTTGGCACGAGATCAGATGGGAAGTAGGAAGGCGGAGGGGAGTCTCCAGGACTCCCAGCCTCCAGCGCTGGCAGCTGCGGGGAGACAGAGGCCTGGGGGAGAGGCAGGCTTTGGTGGAGGATCCAGAATTCCCTGCTGAGTTTGGGAAGTCGGTGGGACCTCCATGGAAAAAGGCAGGAGACACGGTTATACAAGTCAGGAGCTCCAGAAAGTTCCAGGGCCACAGGAAACCCCAGGGAGTGCTTTGTGACCATCTGCCAGGCACAGGGTGAGGATCCCTGGGACAGAGGGAGAGAGAGCCCTGGGGCTAGGCCTGCTGAGGTGACCCAGGAGGATGAGGAGGCAGAGATGGTCAAGAAGGGCCGGTCAGTGATCTGGGCGCCTGATCTTGCAGCATCAAGGAGGCCTAAGGAAGGAGCCAGTCTCCAGGAGGGAGCAGCAGGTGACCCCAGTGCAGGTGCTGCAGGGAGGTCTGGGGCTGGGATGAGCCCCTGGATTGGACCGTGGGAGATGCAGAAACCAGTGAATGGTGGGAGAGGAGGCGGCAGGTGAGACCATGGAGATACCGCTGTATAGAAACGTTTCTCCTTGAAGCTTTGCTGAGAGGGGGAGGAGATAGGGCATGTCCTAGGATGAGGAGGGACTTTGTTGTGGGGAAGAGGAAGGAGGGTGTGACCTCCATGGTCAGGAAGCTTAAAGGTTTCAAGCTGGGTGGCTTGAGCCATCCCTCTCAACTTGGGCTCCCCAGTGTAGGTCCACCAGCCAGCCCCTCTGTGTGAGGGTCCAAGCCAGCTTAAAGGGGTCATCTTTGGTCCTCAGGGTCCTACCTCTCTGGTTGTCCCAACCATCTTGCCCTGTACCCCCCTCACATCCATCTCAGTGCCACTGGGGCAGGATTAGTGAGCAAGAACCAGTGCCTTGGTCTGAAGGAGCTCAAAGTTCAGTTAGAATGAAGAGGGAAATTGTCTGAAAATCTAAGTGGGATTGGATTCTGCCAGAAGAACCACAACCTAGAACCCCTGTCAAAATGCCACCTCACTGAGGCTCTACTCAGCAACCACTAGGCTCTGGGAGTGAGAGCCTCACTCCATCCCTTCCAGGGGAAAGGCTGAAGGCCGGGCAGGACCGAAGAAGCTGCCAGAATCACAATAAGTTCATGCAGAAGCCACCCCGGCAGCTCTGGACGTCCAGCCCCGCCCCTTCCTGGGGTAACACGTGGGCTGGGCACGTGCCCGGAGTGCCACATGCCTGTCAGGCTGGAGCCTGTCCCATGCCTCTCCGGGGAGGCAGCCGGAAGCCCCAGAGCAGGGCAAACCCAGAACAGTGACTCAGGTGAGGAGTGGGGGCTGGGAGGGAGGGCTGCAGGCCAGGCCAGCTTGTGGCACCCACCCCCCTCCCACCCGGTGTCTGGCTAGTCAAGGGACAGGGGAGGGAGCATGGGTGCCAGGAGCAGGGGCTTGGCTCCCCCACCTGGGAGCATGGCAATGCCTCTCTTGGCAAGAAAGAGGTCTGCTTGGCAGACTGGCATAGAGGCTGTCTTGGGCTGACCCAAACTCAGATTTGATGCCCAAATGCCAGGCAGCCCTCCATCAAGGGAGAATCTCCATTAAGGACACAGGGGCAGCCACAGTCCAGGCCTGGGAGGGTGTGCCCTGAGCCCTGCAGTGAGGTTAAGGGTCAGGGTAGGGGGTGTCCGTGGGAGCCATAGCCTGAGTTCTTGGACTCTGGCTCCTGGTTTGGCCTCAAAGTGAGGGAGAGGACCTGGAGACCTAGGGGGCCCTGAGGGACCGAGGCTAACCACACCCACTGAAGTGGGGGAACCAGGCAACACAGCAGCTGTAACTGGGCCTCAGGCGTCACTGCTTAACTTTACGAAGCCCTTTCACAGCTGTGGTTTCACACGGCTGTCTCATTAGCCCTGTCAGAGAGCTCTTATTGGACCCACTTTATAGATGAGACAACTGACACCCAAAGGTTTGCCCCAGGCCCCCTGATTGTAAGTGGCAGAGCCAAGCCGGGAGCCATCGCTGCCCCCCTGGCACCCCCATCTCCTGTTCTTCCCACAAGGCAGGCCGAGTCTGCCCCCATTGGGCTGAGGGTGAGGTAGGGATGAAGGGCGGGACAAGGGGCTGGTGTGGGGAGACTGGGAACCTGGGGTGGGGACTGGAAATACCCCGTTTGGGTATTTCCAAAGGTTCATTCCCCTTCCAGAATCCCCTGCCCCCTCCTGCAAAGAGTGGCAGGGACAGCTGGCACCCACAAGGGGAAGAAGAAAGGGGGTCCCGGTTCTGAGCCTGGTGTCTTAACCTTGGTGCCGCCACCAGCAGCCCCCCCCCCCGCTCCTGCCCTGCGCCCAGCCCCCACCCAGGCTGCAGGAGGCTGGCGCCGCTGGGAGCCTGGCACAGAGCCACACAGGCCTGGCCTGGTGGAGGGGGCAGGGGGCCAGCATGGCCACAGTGCAGCTCCGAGTCCCACCCCGGGGGGCCTGGCCGGACCCCTCTGCCTATTCCCAACTGCCCCCCATGCTGCCTGTCCACGGAGACTCCTCAGGGCTGAGCCCTCAGTCTGGGATTCAGACAAGCCTGCTTTCTCAAGACACCGCACCCCCGCCCTACTCTGGGCTCTGCTGGGCCCTCCCGGGTCCCTGAAACAGAGGCGCGAGGCCCACCTGGGGGAAGACCCTTCCCACTTTGGCGGCTGGTTATTTTGGCCTCATCACCCAAGGACTCAGGTGGGAAGGATGTGAGCCTAAGAGTCACACAGTCCTGGGTGCAAACCGGGGCTGGGGTCGAGGGGAAGGAAGTCCCATATGGCATTTAGCCTTGTTTCTCAGATGCACAATGGGAAGAAATAGCAGCTCCCTTGGAAATTTGCAGTAAAACTTAACGCTTTAAGGCTAGACCTAGCACAGCCTTGGGTCACAGTGGATATCTGAGTCCCTGTCATCCCATCCTGGCATTAGAGGCCCCCATAAGAGCCCCACCCTGCCCTTCCGGCCTATCTCCCAGCTGCAGCCTGACTGGGTGGCTTGTGTTCCCCAAATACAGCTCATGCTTCCCATTGGGGCCTTTATTGCTGCACCGGCTGCCTGCAGAACCCTCTCCCCAGCCCTACCTGTAGCCATGTCCCTTCCCCAGCTCCTCCCGGAAGCCCTCCGGGATCTCGCTCTTACTTCCTCCAGCAGCTCCTGGGCACTTTGCATAGAAAGGGCTCGATTCTATGCTGAGTCCTTGCTTGATATCTTATATTAAATTATAAGCTGATTCATCTCTGCCACTGTCTCTATCCCCATCGAACCCTTCCCCCAGCCCCTTGTGCATTGCAACCTCCTTGCCCACAGAGCCCTCCCACCAGGCAGCCAGGACTGAGCCTGCTAATCAAGGAGAACTTGGAACCCAACTGTGCTCAGAGGGAAAGACGGAGAGTGGGAGAGTGCAGGGAGAGATGTGTGCTAATGGGGGACCAGCCCTGGGACTTAATCCAGCTTGACACGGTTTGGCAAAGCCATTCACATCGTCCCTCTGACTCCAGCCAGACCAGCAGCTCGCGCCTTCCCCCACTCTTGGCCCACGAAGCAGAGAAGGAAAAGCCACCCACAGACACTAATTGTGAGACAGACATAACCGAGGCCTCCAGGCAGGAGCTGGAAGAAGGCTGGGGGCAGGGGGAGTAAGTCGAGGGACGATGGCTGAGCTTGGCTGCAGCTGACATGGAGCTGGAGACTAATGCATCAGACACCTGTCCGCCTTCTGGGCTGTCCTCCTCGTACACACCATCTCCACTCCAACCCCCTTTACATGTCCACTCACGTCTCTTCTTCATTTCTCCTTGAGAACAGGAGACTGGCTCTTACTAATGAATCCCCCACACCCCGTGCTGGGCTGAGGAACAATAGTGTACTCATCCCATTGTACAGATGAGGAAACTGAGGCTCAGAGGGGTATATGACTCTCCCAAGTTCACACCATGGATGCACAGCGGACATGGAAACCCATTTGAGGCCTTGGACCCCCAAATACCTGGACTCTTCTCACAATGCCCTGGAGATGGAGGATCTGAAGGGCAAGAGAGTATTATCTGCAAACAAATTCCCAAAACTCAGCAAATTCCGGAGGATTCAGGAGCATAAAGCAGGCTCCTGGCTCCCCACCCATGAACTCCCAGGTCTCTCCCAAAATGACCTCCTAGCTCTGAAGGCCCTGAGCAAGGTCACTGGCCACTGACTAAAGGAGCTTCTCTCCCAGTTTTGCAAAAACAACAACACACAAACCCTACCACGACCCCCAGCCCTGGTTCCACCAGGGGGGACCCCAGGCCCTGGTGCAGCGAGGCAGCCAGTGATATGTGTGGTCAGCAGCTCACGGGTCTGACTCTAGGTCCCAGGCTTCCTGCAGCTCCGCCCGCTCCCTCCCACCGCCCTAGGTCTAACCTCAGTGCCTTCTGGTCCTCAGCGCAGATAAAGGTTGCCTGGAGCAACCCTTCAGAAGCTCCAACTAACGGAAAACACATGATTCTCTTGTCTCTTGTCAGCTCCCAATCTGATGGTGGAAACAGGTCCCACTTGGAGGACGGCAGCCAGCCAAGGGGCAGTGGGCACCAGTGCAGGGCATGTGGGGGAGGGCAGAGGGGAAGCGATGTGCCTGGCAGGGTAGGAGGGGGAGAAAGGCTGGGTTGGGGAAGAGCTCTTGGCCAGAGGAGAGGCCTTGGGGAGAAGGGGAAACTTGTGTGGGTGGCAGCGGAGGCCGCCTGCCAGGACTTGTAGAGGCAACCGAGGTGGCTGAACGGATGGGGTCGGGGGCAGGACCCCAGGAGGCCCCAGATCCTGGACTGGGCTCCAGCAGAGAAACCTAAGCCCTCGGCCCCTCCCCCTTCCCAATCCTCTGGTGCTAAAAAGCCCACGACATTTACGACTTCAGGAGGGTAAAGAGCCTGAGAAACAATCGCAGACCATATGGATTTGTTTCCTGGGTTTAAAAAAAAAAAATCCCTCTAATTAGGCAGGGAAAAGCCATTGGCCTGTGTCTCAAGGCCCCTGGATTCAATTACCACCCAGCCCCCCGCTAGCGCTGTGGCCCTTCCACCCCCTTCACGTGGGGTTCAGGGTGGTACCCTGCTAAGGGGTGGCCTGGGGAAGACAGCAGTTGGAGAGGGGACCTGGACCAGGAGCTGGTGAGGGAGGTGTGTGGGGGGGGGGGGGGGGGGGAGGGGGGCAGGGCTCAATGTTTTTACTCAAATCTGATAGATTCGATGTGAAAGCCCCTCTTGGCTGTGTGAGTCTTCAATGCCCAGCCCCTCTTCTCATCCCTGGGGAGGATGAGGTCCTGGGACAGCAGGAGTCCCTGCCTCTCTCTGCCAGGAAAAACTCGACATCGTTGAGTAAGGTGAGAGGTGGAATTATGAGTGTTTGCCCCCCCCCCAAAAAAAATTTTTATTGGTGTAATACTTTTTCTCCAATAAGTGGAAACAATCCATGACAAAGTCCCTACTCCTCCACCTGCGCTCTGGATCCCCTCTGAGGGCTGTCCCCTCAGTCTATAAACAGTCTCCCACTTCCCTCATCCTATAAACACCTTCTCTGAACCCCCCACACCCTCAAACCCCTGTCCTCTCACCTTCCCTGCCAAACTACAGATTCAGGGAAAGAGAGGCTCACCCCTCCTCCCTTCCAGCCTCAACCAACAGCACCCAGCCGTCCTCCAATCCCCCACCCCTCTCCTGCCCAAGCTGGCCTCCTTCCGGGTGCCATCCAACTCTGCACTCCTAGGCCTCACCCTCTCAGCCTTCCTGAGATCAGAGGGGAAAACCTTCCGGAAACAGAACCCCTGTCTTCCCTGCGCTGCCCCTGCCCCTGCCCCTGCCCCTGCCCCTGCCCCTGCCCCTGCCCCTGCCCCGCTGTCCAGACACGGAACTGCCTCTCCACCAGTACCTCCGCTCACTGCAGCCACCCCAGAGCGTGTGGGTTCCCTTCTATGCCGTGTACTCTCTCCAGGCCGGGCTGCCTTCCTGTGTCACATGACCCACTGCCCGTGTGGGCCCCATCCCCACTCTAAATGGCCCGTGTGTGTTACCTCCGCACCATCTCTCTCCAAACCCCATCTCCTGGTTGCCTGTCAGATACTGCCTTTTGCACGTTCTCTCAACATCTCAACGTCAACGTGCTCAGCATGCAACAAGAATTCATGTATCTTCACCACTCCTCCAAAACCACATCAATAACAGAAGCTGCTCCTTCCGGGCTCTGTTCTTTTAAAAAAATTAATAGACTTCATTGTGTAGAGCAACCTTAGGATCCCAGCAAACTGAGCGGAAAGTACCGAGTTTCCATAGGTCCCCGGTCTCTGTCCCCAGCACAGCCCTCCCCACTGTCTCCATCCTACACTCCAGCGGTGCATGTGGGACATGGATGAAGCTACATGAAAACATTATCATCCCCTAAAGCCCGTATTTACCTGAGCTCACTTTTAGGGTTGTACAGTCTATGGGTTTGGACAAATAATGACATGTATCCACCGTGCTAGTATCATACGGAAGAATTTCACTGCCCTAAAACTCACTGTGCTCCCCCTTCCACTCCCCACCCCCTGGCCACCATGGGGGAGGGGGAAGGGGAAGGGGTGTCGGGCACCTGCGCACTCAGCATGCTGCCAGGTGGACACTATAGGGCCTGCCTCGGGGGAGGAACAGGAGATGGGGTGCCAGGGGGGCAGCTATGGCTCCCGGCTTGGCTCTGCCTCTTACTATCAGGGGACCTGGGGCAAACCTTTGGGTGTCAGTCCTCTCATCTATAAAGTGGGTCCAATAATGGCCCTCTGCTAGGGCCAATGAGACAGCCACGGGAAACCACAGCTGTGAAAGGGCTTCGTAAAGTCCGGATTCAGGCTGGCGGGCGAGGAGGACTGAGAGCACCGGCAGATGCACAGGAAGGGAGCCGAGGCGAGCAGGCAGAGGTGAGCTGGGGCAGGGGGCTGTCGGCACTCCTCTGAAGTCCCTGCCCCTGGACTCCCTCCCATCCCAGATCTTATCTTTGGGTGCCTGTCCCTGGATGGAGTTTTGCCTGGGGCACCCCAGCACCCCCAGGGTGGGAGGAGGGGGCAGATCAAAGGGCAAGCTCCCCGACAAGGGAACCTGAGATGCCTTCTTTGTGTCCTGGAGAGGCCCAGCCTGAGACAGGATGGATGGGAGCCCTGGGCCAGCGGCTGGGCTGGGGGGCGGGTGGGGGAGGGGAGGGGAGAGGAGTGTCAGTGGAGAAACCAAATCCTGCCGTATTCACTGTGGACAAAAGGAAGGGCTTGAGAGGGGGTCCGGCTCCTCTCACCAGCTGCTCTGGCTGGAGGATTCTGGCAGGGTCTTGGGACATCCGAGTCAGGTTCTCTTCACAGGCAGGAAAGACTCCAAGCAGGTGGAGGCTTGTCCCCCTATTGGTTGGGGACCTGGGTCCATTCATCAAGCCCCACTTTTCGCTGATTGCCAGTTACCCACATCCAGGAAGGGGCCTAGGAGCAGAGCTGGGGGGAGGGGGGGAGTAGGAATTAGCCCCTCCCCTGATTCTCCAATCCCAGACACCCCCTGACATTCCCGGCCCTCCCGGGAAAGCAAACGGACCACTTGGGTGTAACCCTACCCCCAGGCTCCGGGCTCCCCCACATCTGGAGCCCCAGCTGCCAGCCTGCCATGGGGGCCGTGAACTCTTCCCCTGCAGCCCGCCTGGTCCCAACAGCAGGAGCGGAGCCCAGGAGAGCAGCAGCTGTCTGCGTGGGGCTGTCTGGGCCACAAGCAGGCGCCTGGGCTCTGGACGGGGGTGTTGTGGGGGGAGGATCCATGTTACACCTGCCTCTATGGTAATTTGGGGCCTTACAGTTGGCGTTAGGATGGGGGGGGGGGGTGTTTGTGATACAGTTTCATCCCAAATTTGGTCTGAATTCAAAGACACTCAGAGACTAGGACCCCCAAACCAAGTTCCCCGCCAGTCATCCACGGAGACGAGCTGGATTCCACATAGACTCACAGGCAGGCCCAGGGTAGAAGAGGAGTGGGGGCGGGAGGAGGGAAACCCCGAATTCCGCCTCCTGTTCCCAGGGTTCTCTCTCTCACACCCCATGACCCTTCCCTCGGTATTGCTCCTTATGACTGGTTGTCTTGAGCCCATCCATCCGGGTTAGTTGCCCAGTAACAAATTAACACTAATTTAGTAGCTTAAAATAACACAATTAAAAAAAAAAAAAAAAAACCCTCCGTTTCCATGGGTCAGAGTCTGGGTCCAACTTACCTGGCCCTGCTGCCGGGGTCTCACGAGGTGTAGGCCAGGCTGCACTGTCCCTGAGTTCAAGGTCCTCTCCAGCTCATGCTGTTGTTGGCAGCGTCCGTTCCTGCAGCCTCAGGACTGAGGTTCTGGTTTCTTTGCTGCCAGCCAGGGGCGCTCTCAGCTCCTAGAGCAGTGGTTCTCAACCTTCCTAATGCCGTGACCCTTTAATACAGTTCCTCATGTTATGGTGACCCCAACCATAAAATTATTTTCGTTGCTACTTCATCACTGTAATTTTGCTACTGTTATGAATCGTAATGTAAATATCTGATATGCAGGATGTATTTTCATTGTTACAAATTGAACATAATTAAAGCATAGTGATTAATCACAAAAACAATATGTAATTATATATTCAATATGTGTTTTCCAATGGTCTTAGGCGACCCCTGTGAAGGGTCGTTCAACCCCCAAAGGGGTCGAGACCCACAGGTTGAGAACCGCTGTCCTAGAGGCGACCCACCATTCCGGCCTCACAGCCCTCTCCTAAGCCCCCTCCCTACAGGTTACTTCTCAAGCCCGGCAAGAGGCTCTCATACCCCTTTTAAGGGATTTCACCTGGTTCACCAGGCCCAACAGGATCATCTCCCTTTTGCTAACTCAGAATCAACTGATGTGGAATCTTCATTGCATCTGTCAGAGTCTATGCGCTCGGTGCCTCCGCCACACCAGACACTGAGGGTCTTGGTAAGGCCACTACGTCGCCTCCCACAGACTTCTGCCGTCTCTGACCCGTGAGGCAATGAACCCGCTGAGATTCCATGGAGGGGCCGGGTGTGGGCCCTTTCTTTTTCAATTTCCACTCAACAAAGGGCTGTTGAGCCCAGCTGGCGTGGCTCAGTGGTTGAGCATTGATTGACCTATGAACCAAGACAGGGGTGGGCAACCTTTTTGTGAGTGCGTGCCAAAGCCAGCAAAATCTCTGATTCAAAATTCTTCTGCGTGCCAACCCTAATTTTTTGAGAACATGTTACGCCTACTTGATATCTCTTAAGGTGTACGTATGTGAAGAACCTTGAAGAAATAATAAAATTCATTCGAGCAACAAAAACATAGTATATGATGATGAAAAATACATTTATTTTTTAATGTATGCATGTACACTGATAGACAGAAAACTTTATGACTCCGTTTGATATTATCAGTGGGACTTTTGCTGCTGCATCACTGATGACAGAGATTTTCCTCTCACTGATGACAGAGATTTTACATCAGGTTTATATTTCGTGACCTTCAGAGATATGCACGAGCTACTACTTTCATCCGTCAGGCTACTCCTATAACGAGACTTAACAAAATTCATCACTGAGAACAAAGATTCACAAGCGTATGTGGATGAAACCAAAACACTGGTCGGATCTGGGAAGGCAGGGAGAGTTAAGGCAGTGGCATAGAAATTGCTCTTCCCCTCTCTCATCAATCCATGTCTATGGTCTTTAAGATAACTTGTTATGTAAAATTATTTATTTATCTAAGACGCACCTGCACTGAATTTATCTGAAAAATTAAAAAGTCGATATTAAGAAAAAAAATGTAAATGGAAGATTTTAAGAGAGGGTTTCGAGTGCCAGCAAAAGTTACTGGCATGCCATGTTTGGCACGTGTGCCAGGGGTTGCCCACCCCTGAACCGAGAGGTCAGTTTTATTCCCCATCAGGTCACATGCCCTGGTTGTGGGCTCAATCCCCAGTAGGGGGCGTGCAGGAGGCAGTTGGTCAATGATTCTCTCTCATCATTGATGTTTGTCTCTCTCTCTCTTCCTCTTCCTTCCTCTCTTAAATCAATACAAATATATATATTTTTTTAACCTCCCCCCCCCCCCCCCCACACACACACAAAGGGCTGTTGAATGTGTGCAAGGCATGCTGGGAATATGCAGGTTGATGAGGCCATGACCTCGGCTGATCACTGGGACATCCGTCCTCAAGAGAGGCCAACCCCACCTAAAGAAGCAGTTCAGACCTTCAGGGGAGACCAGGAAAGCATGTCAGGGGAGGGATACTCTGAGCTGGTCCTGCTGGGATTTTGAAGACAACCAAAATGGGGGGGGGGGGGGGAGGGGCAGAAGAAAGGGCTGTTCCGGCTAAAGGAGAGCTTAAGGGAAGTGAATTTGGGGAACAATGTGGCTGTTGACTGCAGGCCTTTCAATTAGAAAGCCGATGAGGGAGGCCCAGGGAGCCGTGAATGTGAACTTGTGTGCGCAGGGGAAGGATATGATGATATCTTGTCATGGACACCTCTTGAGAGCCCGTCTCCCTGTCTATACTGAGCTCCCACTACAAGCCAGACACCGAGGCTGACGCTGGGAACGCAATATTAAATCAGCAGAGAGGGGACCTCAGGGATCTTAGAGAAGAGTCAGGGACAGACATTAACCAAATCATCAATTACATCTGGAATATGAGCTGGAAAGGAAAAACAGGGTATTGTAAGAGCAATGAACAGAGGCCTGACCTAGTCTGGCGAGTCCACAGAGGCCTGGGGTGGGATGGGGGTGGGGGTGGGCCATGGTGGTGGCTGGTATATCACAGCCCAGGCGTGAAAAGAGAAAGAGCAGGTGGGCACCCCGCTGCTCTCCTTCTTCAGTCTGAAAGCAGCCTCCCTCCCCGTCCTCCCTAATCCCCATCCTCTCTCATAGCAAGGACCACAAGCACGTACTCCTGTGTGCCCAGCTCTGAGCGAGCGCTCTCCCTGTGCCTTCACACACTGTGGAGGAAGAGAACCTTGACTTGGCTGCACAGACACAGAGACCCTCAGTCAGCCAGGGGCACAACCGCGTGTCCCCACGCGATGAGGACTCCCTTGGACCTTTGCCCCTCTGTGCTACCATGGCAGGCCCAGGGGACCCTACCCCACTGCCTGGCCGTTCGGCACACTCAGCCCCAGATGTTCTCACGCCCCGTTGCCCCAGACACTGCCCCAGACAGCTGCACAGCTGGCCAGCGGCTTGTGGGACAACCGACCTGCCAATAGCCCTGGGAAGGAGGGCAAGCAGGGGACACCTCAGACAAATAGCAGACTCCCCGAGCCAAAGCATACACTGGTCAGAGGCCCTCGGCAGGCTGTTGGTGGTAGTAAGCAGCGGGGGGGGGGGGGGGGGGGGGGGGGGGGCGCGCTTAACCGCTTCTCTCCCAGCACAGCTCCCAGGAGTCCCCCCGGTACTCATCACTCCTATTCCCTTGCCCTCCAGCCAGATGTCCCGCCCCTCCACCATCCCAGCAAACTAGGGGACAAGGGGACTCTTTCCTTGTTCCCAGGGGAACAGTTTCATTCATTCACTCATTCACTCATTCACTCATTCACTGTTACAGAAATAAGACACAGGTCTCGTCCCCAAGGAGACAGGGTTTGGAAGTTCTCCCGTTGGCTGACCTTGCTCCCACTCTCTGACTTGGTCACTACTGTCCATCTGCTGTGGCAGCCGCTGACTGCCCCTCTCTGACCTCCAGTTCCCCCTCCACTTCCAAGCAGAGAAACGAGAAATGGGCCAAGGAATGGCAGGAGCAGGAGAAATGGCAGGAGCAGGAGGAACGGCAGAGGCAGGGTCCGAAGGAGGCTCCAGCACCTTCCTGTCCCAAGGGTGTTGCTTTCCTGTGGAGGCAGCACCGTGCAGTGGGGGAAGCCTGGGTTCCCATCTCAGCCCCTCACCCACTAACCTCGCATCCCTGGGCGAGTGACTGAGGTCTCTGCGAACCTGTCTCTAAGATGTCAGTGAGTGTCGGAGCTGCCTGAGCCGGGCTCCGGGGGTGAAAGGAGGTGACACGTGCAAAGGCCCTAGGCTGGTGCCGGCACACACACCTGCTCAGCCAGTGCTACCTGGACAGGCTTGGTGCTGCGCAGCTCCAGGCGGGGATGGTGCCTGAGCCATCTTGAACTCACACTCTAGAGCAGCGGTCGCTAACCGGTGGTCCATGGACCACGGGTGGCCCGTGAGGTCCGAAAGGTTGGTGACCACTGCTCTAGTGGCCCAGGCAGACACTGAGCAGGTGAACAACCAGCAAGTAACATCATCCCAGGCTGTGACAGGTGACAGGAAAGAACTCAGGGCGGGTGGGCAGGAGTCTGGAGAGATGGGTAGGAAGCAGCGTGGGAAGGGCCGGGCTGTGTAGAGAGTGGCTGTTTGCCCGTCTCTCCAGACTGTGGTCCTGGCGGGCAGATGGAGAGTCACAGGTGAGCAGCAGCCAGGTCCTGCCCCCAAGACCTTGCAGTCTGGCAAATGCTCAGAGGCACAGGGTTACGGGAGCCAGGAGCAGGCATCCTCCATCCCTGGGCAGGCAGTGGGAGAAGCCAGCCTTGGGGCTATTGGAGAGAACGTTTGAGGCTGGGATGAGAGAGGGAAGCCCTGTGAGACCACGTGTGAAAGGAACAGGGATAGAGAGGTGGGACATTCTCCTGGGGCACTGGGGAGCCATGGAAGGTCTGAGGTCCAGAAGTGACTGTTCAGATGTGGGTTTGGGGAAGATCACTCTGGCTGCGGCGAGGAAGAGATTGGAAGGGCTGGCCCAGGGGAGGCAGGGAGCCCGGGCAGGGGCCAAGTCTGTGTTTAGGAGGAACATCAGTAGTTGCTGGGACTGACTGAGCCTTTAGAGGTGGCACTGGGTTCTCTGCGGGAGCTGGCCTGTGATGCGGCCTGTGCCGTGCAATTCAGCACATCTCAATGGCATCTGCTGGGCCAGGCGTTGGGACAACCATGAACAGGCCAGGTGAGGCGTCTTAGGGAGATGCCAGTCAGTGGGCAAAACAGACATTAGACAAACTTCATTGGGAGGGATGGCTTATGAATGACTAAGGCAGCGGTTCTCAACCTGTGGGTCAGGACCCCTTTGGCGGTGGAACGACCCTTTCACAGGGGTCACCTAAGACCATCCTGCATATCAGATGTTTACATGACGATTCATAACAGTAGCAACATGACAGGTATGAAGTAGCAACGAAAATAATGTTATGGTTGGGTCACAACATGAGGAACTGTATTTAAAGGGCCAGAAGGTTGAGAACCACTGGACTAAGGGAAAGTGGGACAGACTGCTGCGTTAGACCTGGGCTCCCCGAGGACAGGGCAGTGTTTTCTCCATGAGGCTGGAGGCTCCCTAAGAGAGGGCCATTTTCCCGTCCAGCCACCGGGGTGGTGTCTGCCCCAGTCTGTCTAATGGGGCAGACACAGCCCCTGCCTTCCAGAAGCTCCTGACAGCGGGACAGGCACTGACCCGAGGGAGTTCTAATCGCAGGGGGTCACACAGCTCCTTTCTTCAGGGGACCCTGTTGGAACAGAGGAGTCACAGCCCTGCCTCAGGGAAAAGACGGTCACATGGAGAAATGACCCAGAAGTCAGGCAAACCCCAACCCCCCCCCCACCCCGGAGGCAGCGCACGCCCCCCCACCCCCCGCACTCCCATGTGAATCTGAAACTGGACCAGGGAAGCAGAGATGGCCACATGCTCAGCAGTATGTTGGAGAGCTCACGAGGGTGAGGAAACCACCCACCCCCCCTCCGCCCCCCCCTGTCGTGGGCATGTGCACGGGTGTAAGGAAGAGGGGTGAGTCAGAGCCCAGCTGGAGGCTGTGTGCACATCTGTGGGCAGATGTCCTGTACCTGCGCTCGGGCTGGGGGATGGGTGTGCCCAGGTGCTAGCGAGCACGCTCCACGCAGAGTCTGCAAGCATGTGAGGTGCAGGGTGTGTGTGCTGCGCGTGCAGCACATGTGCATGAGTCAGGACGCCAAGCCCCGGCAAAGTGGGAGGCCTGGGCCTGGTCTCTGTCTGGGTCTTGGCCCCATGAAGCCATGCTGGGTGATCTGCAAGCCCTCCCTGGGCCGTGGGTACCTTGCACACAGGGAGGGGCGAGGGCTGTTGAGGTTTCCCCAGCTCCATCCCATCGGTCTGTGTTCTGAGCTCCAGGGAAAGCCCAGGGGCCCTGCACACCCACCTCCAGGCCTTCTGTCTGCCCTTAATCCCTTGCCTTGGCGCCCAACAACTGTGCCTGACCAGTGCATGCAGCCTCGGCCAGCTGTCACTGTGACATCCATTCTCCATGGTGGGTCTGGGAGCTCCCACCCAGCTCCCCCAGTTCTCTCACCCTTCTCCCTCCCCATGGCACCCACAGCAGGGAACTAGGCAGGTGGCACCTGGAAGCTTCTGTGGCCATGGCCTTTCTCACGGGGTTTAGAGCCTTCGTCTACAAACTGGGAAGGAACAAAGTAGAAAGGAGCTCTGCTCCCAGCACCCCCAGAGTCCTACTTTCCACTTCCCCTGCCCCCAGGGCTTCAGGAGGACTCCCTGGGCCCCAGCACTGGCCTGGAAGAAGTGTGCTCGTTTGCATATGATTTACACATGATTTGCATGTGCCTCCTGGTTGGCCATTTCTAAGCAACCCTAGAATTCTGATCTCACAGGATGCTGAGCCTTTTCCCAGGTGTGTGCTCTTGACCAGGAATCCAACCCCTGACTCTTCAGTCCGAGGGCCGACACTCTCACCACTGAGCCAGACTGGCCAGGGCAAGGATTTGGCAGACTCTTAACCGTATGTCAGGATGTGACAGTTCTAGGCAAACCGGGTCAAATGTCAGGCCAGGACTGCCTGATAGCGCTGGTTTACACATGGCCACACCCCTCACTGTGTCCCTATGGCACATAGGCCTGTGCTCCATCTGGTCTCAGAAACTGAAGACAGCACGGGCCACCCTGAAAGGGACTGCCCGTCGGCCTGATCCCCAACGCCAACTGAGGTTCATCGGTACAATCCTGAGAACAGGATTCCACGTGGAGAGGGGGAATCGGGGTGAGGGCCTGGAGTTTGGGGTCTTTGTCCCCACTGGCCCAGGGTGCTGGTCAGCCAGATCCTGCCCACATGCCCAATCAGCACCCAGCCCAGAGCAGCTGGCTGGAGGGACTCTCTCCACCTCTCACACAGTGAGCCCGGGACCCTCCTCCTGGGAAGCTTGCCCTGGGGCGTGTTCCCTGCAGCCACACCCCACCCACTGCATACCCTGGGCCAACAGCCTACATGGGGCCCTCTGTCCAGCTGGGGAGCCCTGGGGGCAGCGGAGGGACAGGGAGGTAGGGGCACAAGGGTTTCCCCTGCAGCAGCTGGACAGCAGCCAGGCCAGAGAGCGATTCCTTCCCATCATAAAGCAAGTCTGGCTGGGCCTGCCCAGCTTCCGGAACCAGGGGGGCCCCCTTTCCCTGGCCCTGCTGGCGGCTTGGCCAACAGGTAGCCAGAGTCCTCACGGTCCTGCTGGGGGCCTGGGCCCGCAGTGTGCCCAGTCAGCTTCAGGGAGGGTGGCCAAATGGCCAGAACCCCAGGGGGGACAAACCAGACCAGCTTCCTCTGATCCTGGGACGAGACACCCCCAAGAGCCTGACCAGCCCGAGAGGGCAGAGTCAGGGCCATGAAACAGGGAAGGAGGAACTTTCCCGGGAGGAGATGAGGCGACACACGGAGTGAGGGGCGTGCAGCTCACAGCGGAGACTGCTCACAGATGTCCCCGGAGGGGCCCAGCAGGGGGAGGGCTGCAGGACGGGAGCCGGGTGGTGGAGATTAGAGGCAGGGGCATGGAAGGAATGACTTCTTGAGCTTCTTCAAGTTCCAGACCCAGCCTGCCCTCTTCAGCCCAGATCCAGGGAAGCGGGCACTCGAGTCCCGCGGACACTCTGGCGCGATGAGAGCTGTAGACAGAAGGACCCGGTGGGCAGGGACGCACCCAGGACCTCAGCGGCAGCGCAGAGCCTGGCCCGATGCGCGCTACCGCAGCGCCCTCTATTGGCCGGAGGCGGGGGCCGCCTGCTCAAAGCTTCATGGTCGAGGGAGGGATGGGGCTGCCTGCTGCCAGGTGGGCCCAAAGCCAGTTCCCGCACCAGGAGTCAGCCCCGGACGGAGCTGGGAGGACCTTGGAGACTCCTGCGCCAACCCCTACGTTATTGCTGAGAACACTGAAGCCAAGAGGGGGGAGATGGGTTAAGTCCCAGCAGCGATGCCATAGGATGTCGGGGGGGATTCCATAGTCACCCCACCAGCCATGCTCCCCACCAACCACCCCAAATCAACAGCCCAGCCTTTATTTCCCACCCCTTCCACTCAGCCCCCTCCTATAACAATTCCAGAACCTCCTGTCTCCCCACCAACCCCCTCCTCTGCCCCCCATCCCCTCAATCCTCTCCAGCCCAGCCCAATCTCCCAGCCTGCGCTCCCCAAAACACCAAACAATTTCCCACATCGAGCCTTCTGTGTTTTTTTTCTTATTCCCCCACCCCCACCCCCTCAGGAAATGAAAACTTCAATTTCTTTCTTTTCTTTTTTAAATTAACTTTATTGGATTTCCCTTTTCATTACAAACCGCAGCACTACATGTTCTTTGTACGGCTTAAACTAGAGGTGTCTAAAGAAAAAATTGATCTTCTCCTCTCTCCCCTTCCAGCCCCACAACGCTGAGGTCACTAACGTGGCTGAAGGAGTGTTGTCTTTCCCTACGTTTCTCTGAGGAGGTTCGCTCAACAAGTAAGAAGTTGTGAGACCTACTATGCATCCGGCCCTGTACTCAGCCTGAGCTACTGGGGCAAATACGCAACAGCTGTGGTGCCCGCTACCCTCATGGAGCTTACATTCTAGGGTGAAGGGAGGTAACAGATAGAGAATTAGAATATTTCAAATAGCAATGAATTCTCCGGGGGAGCAACGGTACGGTGATCAGCCGGGAGTGATGGGGCCTGGGGCAGGGACCAGGCTGCTGTAGATGGAATTGTCAGAGAAGGGGTCTCTGAGGTGGGCCTTTCAGTTGAGCTCCAGTAGAGGGCTCTGTGAGGGGCAGTGCGGTGGGGGGGAGGGGGGGGATGAGGGAGGGGAGTAAGTTAATCAAGGGCACCGGAAAGCCTCTGAGAGCAGGGGGAGGTTGCACAAGGACCCCCTGGGGTGTCCACTGGGTGCAGAATGGATTGAAGGTGGGCCAGTGTGGCTGCCGGGAGACAAATGGAAATGATAGATAGATGATAGATAGATAGATAGATAGATGATAGTTCGTCCTTCATTTTATATAAGAATGGGCTCAAACACACCTGGCTCTGCCTCTGCTCCTTTCCTTCAGCGTTTCCAGGGCTCACATGCAGCTCTGACCGCAGAGGCAGCAGCTCGCTCTCTGGGTGGCCAGCACCACTGCTGCCTCGGCCCTGGTTGTTAATCTTTTCATTTTTCCAACCTGAAGGGTAAAAAAAAAAAAAATACATCACAACAACCAAATAAATAAAGTAGTATTGGATTATAACCTAAAGCAAAAAATAAATATTCATGAGCCCACGCTGATTTAAATATGTAAATGACCGAACACATTAATACGTGGGGGAGAGAAGGGACAAATCTCCCTCACAAAAGAATTTCAAATAAATAATGTGGATACTTCATCCCAAAAGAGGGGGCACATAGCCCTACTGCTTAGTCGTGGGCTGCACACCATACCTTCCCTCTAAAGAGTGCAGTATAGGAAGAGGCGGCTGGGAGGGGAGGGGAGGGGAGGGGAGGGGAGGGGAGGGGAGGGGAGGGGATAACTTCACAGTGAAGAAACCTGACAAACACTACTTCAGCCAGGTGATCAAGGTCAACTTCAATATCATAAATCATGTTGATGGTACGTAGCCTTGAGATAATGTGATAAAAGTGGAATTCCATCTCTGTGGTCACCTTCCCGGAAACCCATAGCCTGGGCACACCCAGATAGATTCCAGTAGAGGGGCATTTTACAAAGTATCTCACCAGTTCTCCTCAAATTAGGAAAGTCATCCAAAACAA
This sequence comes from Myotis yumanensis, assembly GCF_028538775.1. NCBI lineage: Eukaryota > Metazoa > Chordata > Mammalia > Chiroptera > Vespertilionidae > Myotis > Myotis yumanensis. The sequence continues at coordinate 42,406,733 of NW_027223767.1, read as the reverse complement.
GGCACGTCTGAGAAAAAGTAACAGCCAAAAGGAGCCTAAAGAGACGAATATCATGATGGGGCCCTGGAACAGAAAAAGGACATGGGGTAAAAACTGGGGACATCTGAATACACCATGCACTTTAGTTAATAACAGGTGCATATTGGTTCTTTAATGGTAACAAAAGTACCATTTGTAAGTCGTTAATAGTTGGGGAGCAGACTGTGGGAACTCTCTGTACATTCTGCTCTATTTTTCTGTTCGTCTAAAACTGTTCTGAAAAAATAAAGTCTATTGATTAAAAAAATACACATCTCACTGTTCTTTTTATTTGTATTTCCCCGACTCCTGCGGAGGCCGTCTCTTTTCATATGTATGTCCTGCCAACTGCTTTTTATTCTTCTGCACATCCTTTATTTTTGTCTTTTTCTTATTGGTTTATAAAAAAAAAAGTGTTTCCCAGTAAGGATATTAATTAACCCTTTGTTATACATGCTGCAAATCTTTTCCCCTCAGTCGGTTGTTGGTGTTTTCATTTTGTTTATGGAAACTTACATCAGTCAAAAATACTATTTCCCCCCCATAACCAAATCTTTCCTTTTCTCTTTTTAAAAAATATTTTAAAATTAATTTCAGAGAGGAACGGAGAGGGAGAGAGAGAGCAATAAAAACATCAATGATGCGAGAGAATCATTGACCAGTTGTTTCCTGCACGCCCCCTACTGGGGATCCAGCCCGCAACCAGGGCATGTGCCCTTGACCGGAATTGAACCTGGGACTCTTCAGTCTGCAGGCCAACCCTCTGCACTGAGCCAAACCAGCTAGGGCTCTTTTTCTCTTTTTATGGCTTCTGGGTTTTCTATTCCTTACTCGTGACCCTTCTGTGTGTGGGCCAATGCTCTAACCATTCAGCAACCAGCCAGGGCTGCCTCTCCAAATCTCCCGCTGGGCTCTGGGCCTTTGTGGTTGCAGGTGCCTCCTCTTGGGATCTGCCAGGACTGAGGACCCCTTCAGGCTATGACCATTCCCAGGCTCATGTCTCCCCATGCACTGCCCTACATTGCCCCCCAATGAAATCTTGAGGGGTGAGGGCTGGGGCTCCAAAGTGTAACAGTAATGACCCCAAATGGGGTGGAGGGAGAAAACTAGGGGGATGTTCCTCCTGAACTCCCTGGTCTGTCATCTGGCTGCACCCCAACCGTGCCCCTTCCTCAGTGGGCCTTGACGATCCCCCCCCCCCGCCCCGCCCCTTCTCTGATCTGATTTGGATGTGAGACCTCAGGTTCCATCTCCCCAGCAGAAGCCCCGGTCAGGGCTGCTCTGGGAATCCCTTCCACCCCCGGGGTCCCCCCGACAGTGCCTGCTCCCCCCCCTCCCGCGTCCCCCCACAGTCTAGCCTAGCGGTGCCGGCGGTGAAGAGCTTCTGGGTAGGGGGGCTCTTGGTGGGGTGGAGGTCGCGCTCGTGCTCCCCTCCGCCGCCAGGCGTCGCCAGCGGCCTGCGAACGGAAGGCACAGGCGTCGGGACGCCCGCGGGGCATCCCCAGAGGGAAAGAAGCGCCCAGGCAGCCCCGTGCCGGCGGGAGGGGACACTCCGGGAGGGAAGCCGTGACCTCCCAGAGGTGGCTGCCACTTGGTGCTCCAGCCCGCATGCCCCCCGCCCCGCTTCCAGAGGGGCGAGAGCCTCTGAACTCAGGCTGACGTGGCCGGGTTTCGCGAGGTAAACCCGAGGGTCAGGGGTGCGGGAGCGCTTGGGGACCCTGGGGTGCTCCGCCCCTACCCTGTCCTGCGCCCCTTCAGTGCAGAGGAAGCGGGACTCCTCGCTGCAGAGGTTATATTGACCCACTTTGCAAATAAGGGACCGGAGGCTCCGTTTCCGTGCCGGTTCGCAGGAACCTCTCCCCCTCCCCGTCGAGGCGATTTGCACTACAGAGCTGCCCCCCGCGCGCGCTGCAGGCGTTTGAGAATCTGAGGTTGGACGGGTAACTGAGCGCCAGTGCAGCAGTGGCCAGAGTTTACTGAGCGCTTACTACGTGCAGGAGGCTGTTCTCACCGCCTTACGTGGGGACCCTGTTGTCCCCAAGAGGAAACGGAGGCACGGAGAGGGGACGCCATCTGCCCAAGACACTGGCAAATCCGGGATTACGGCCCGGGCGATCCGGCCCCAGAGCATTCGTCGTGAGGAATCTTTACGAAGCGTCTCAGCGCGCGGGGAGCGCGGAGCACCTGAGCCCCAGCGGGCGCTTGGGGACCGCGGGCTCAGGCGGTTCCGCCTCCTTCCTTGCTCCCGCACAGCGCCCACAGGAGGCGCCCCAAGTGCTCACCAGGTGGCGCAGGAACCCCACCGGCCTCGGCCGCGCCGCGCCACGCCCGCGCGCCTCTCCATCGCCCCCTGCGGGAGTTGGAGGTGACCACAGCGACCTGGGTCCGGCCGACAGATGGCGGACAGGGGCCCCGGCGCCAGGTGTCGGCTCCAGGCCAGGTGTCAGCGCCCTGCCAGGTCCCCGGCAGTCTGGGGGCCCGGCTCAGGCCCTGTTTGGAGAAGGAGCCCGAGATGTAGCAGGAAGGGGCATGACCAGAGTCCTTTCGTTCAGGGCGGCACTGTGTTCAAAACGCTTTCCCCGGCACGATTCAGACAGAAGGCCAGGGGGTACTGTGTGCCCAGCCAGATGCTCACACTCAGCGCGCCCTCACCCTATGAGGGGGGCAGGCGGACCCCCCTTCACAGACAGGGAGGCTGAGGCGCCGAAGATGATGAGAGACTCACCCAAGATCACCCAGGAAGCAGACGGCAGAGCCAGGCTCCCGATCCAGGGCTGCTGGACGCCATGTCCTTGCCCTCCCCGCTCTACAGCAGCACAGGTGGCAGCCCTTCCGGGCAGCAGGTCCCTCCGGGCCCGTGAGGCCTGTGAGAAGCAGCGGCACAGACAAAATGACCTCGCAACGCCTGCGGCGGGCGGTTTGGGATGTTAGTGGGCAGCTTCCCTCTGGGTTTTCAGACCAGGGGTCTCCCACCTGCTTCCTCGGCTCCCTTGCCCCTCCCCCACGCTGGTGCCCCCTCTTTCCCCTCACTCCTACATGACTGGCCCAGCAGCCCCATCTTGCACCTGGAAAGATGGGTCTTTTGCAAGCTCTTCACGCTTTCACCTGATGATTCTCGAGGCGCATACACACACCTGCAGTCGGAACTCCACTCTGCACCCAGCTATTCAGCTACACACCTGAGCTCCCTGGACCACTCCACGCCACCTGCCCAGTCAGGGTGCTGCACCGCCCCCTGCAGACCTGTGTCCTCTGTGTCCTGTGTCCCCAGGCGGGAGGTCACTGGTGATTCCTCAAGACTGTGTCCTGGAGTCTAACTCCTCTCATTCCACCCCTTAAACTTCCTTCAAGGTCATTGCCTCCTCCCATCCCAATGGTTCTGCCCTAATTCAGGCCACCATCACCTTCCAGCTTCCCCCAGCCTCTCCAATCCACCCTCCACACTATGGTCAGTGATCTTTCTAGGGATTGTTCTAAAGTGCAAACCTGACCCCTCTTTAAAACTTGAAATAAAAAACAACAACAACACACCTTAATCACAGGATGAAACCCCAAACCTTGACTAGGTCCATAAAGCCCTAGACCCATTCCCCACCCACCCCCCTGGCTCTCTGGCTCCCCCTCCACTCCCCACTCAATTGCTTCAGCTCCTCCGAAGCACTAAAGTCTCTGTCTCCCGGGCTCAGCATGCACCGTTCCCTCTGCCTGGAGCCCCTCCCCAGCTCTGCGGCTGGCCAAGGCCTCCTCATCCTTAGACCTCGGGTGTCATATCTCTCAGACTTTTCCCTCCGACTCCTTCCAGGGACCCCTCCTCCGTTTCTCTGGCTCAGAACTTGCAGTTCTTCCTCATGCCACTTGCCAACCCCTCCGAGCTTGTGTTTTCTTGTGCTCAGCTGCTTCACCTGTCTCCCCCAAAGCCCGCATTCTCCATGGGAATAACTACTGCAGCCTCTCTGTTCACAGGTGTACCCCACACCCAGCCCAGGACCGACATAAAAGTAGCCACTCTGATAACTATTTGTAGAACAAATGATTCTTTCATCTCGTCCTCATCAGAACTTCATTCCCAGGCTTGCTTTCATCGCTGGCTTTTGCATGAGTTGCTTCCTCTGCCTGGAAGGTTCTTGCCTTCCCCTCCCACCACGGCTGATCCATATATAACAAGATCATTTCTCCAGGATTCGTCCTTGGCCCCCTCATTTAAATGAGGGTTTCCCTCTGGGCGCCGGCAGCCCCCTCTCCATAGCACTCTACGGTCACCCTTTAAAACTGCAGATTGTCAGGTAAACATGAATGATTATTAATGATCATGACCTACTCCCACCTCTCCCCCTGGACCTCTCTGCTCCAGCTGGCTCAAGGGCATCCACTCTCTACCTTTCAAACCATCAGGAACCCTCGTTGCCATTCATTCAATAAGCACTGATTAGGCCCCCACTGTGTTGTTTTCTTTCCCGCAGCACCGGAGAGGCAGGGAGGGGAGGGAAGTAGGATTCTTCCAAGGGTGAGACTGAAGCAGGTGAAGGTATTGATGTGCTCAGCAAACAAATGCTCAGCCAACCCACAGCCAGGGTGCAAGGGGGCGCTGGGGCGGCTGGATGTGGGCTGAGGGGCACGAAGTCCTGTTCCTTGGGCATCGGCTGTCTGCGGGGCGGGGAGGGGAGCTGGGGGACACACAGAGGTGAGCCTGGGTGGCAGACCTGCCTGGGTTCCCTCCAGCACAGCTGTGCGCTGTTCTCCTACCCTGCGGGGACTGAGATTGGATGCAGTTGCCGGAGGAATCCCAGCCAAACTCGGTTTTCTGTTCCGTCTCTACCTATGCAGGCCACTCTGCTCTTTTCAGCCGCTTCTCATTCCCTCTTTCCCGTTGCTCCCCTCGCACACACCAGAGTTTATCGAAGTAAGAAGCCCAGAGGCCACCTCCATCGCCATCAGCGGGGGTGGGACAAGGGCTTAAAAATACATGGTCCTGGGCTCCCACCTGGGGTGGGCCCTGGAATCTGCGTGCAGAGACTCCCTCTCTGCTTGGTGCCCTCTGGTGGGAGAGCCCATCAGCCCACCTGCCCTCCTTCCCCTGGCTGCCTGTCCCTGCCCTGGGCCTGTGGGAGCTGTCCTTCCTCAGCCCCCGCCCCCCTTCAATGCCAGTGTCCATCCAAGCTTCTTGCTCCTCTTGTATTGGTATATCCCGGATATCCACACCCTCAGCACCCAAGGTTAGGCTTTCTTCTGCCCTGGATTGGCCAACAGCACCCAGACTTGACAGACCCATAGCGGACGCTGCCACCCTCTCTCCCCAGAGCCCATCTTCCTTCCCTCCCCTGTGTGCCCATCTCAGCATCCTGCCTGTTGCCCAGGCTAGAAACTTGGGCGGTGAAGGATTAAAGAAGACAGACAAGAGAGTAAAGCTGGGGCTAGGTGAGATGCTGCCCTCTGGTTAAAGAAACAGTGCCACGGCCTGCAAGCTGAGTCTTTTATAGCCAGATTCCACGAGGCAAAGGAAGGGCGTGGTCAAGATGTTTACAACGTTCTCCTGGGTTTTGAATCCACTCAATTACATGCACCTGGTCAAGCTTTGTTTCCTCGCTGCACCTCCCGCAGCCCACATCACTCAGCCACGTGGGACCACAGGTTCGGACCATAAGGTCAAGCTTACAACGATAGCCTTTGGCTACAATTGTGCTGGGACTTGCACGTGGCTTTGCCATGAGAGGACCGTGCCCTCTCATTAGTCCGAGGCTTGAACCTGTCCAAACGCTGTAGCCGCTCCCACAGGGTATCATACCTGACTCCCTTTCTCCCTTCCTCCCTCATCTCAGCAACAACCAGATCCCGATTATTTTACCTCCTAAATATGCTTTCGGCCTCGCCCTCTCTCTCACTCCAGACCATTGCATTTATCTCCAAACTGGTTCCCTCCTCTAGTCTCTCCTCTCCTCTTTCCAGTGAATTCTCCACAAGCTTTCCAAAATGCAAATCTGGCTATAATCACCTGCCCCCGTATTAAAATCCTTTAAAAGATCCTCATAAACAAAAGTTCTAACCCCTTGACCTGACACATAAGACCCTGCATCAGCAGGTCCCGGCCCGCTGCTCCAGCTTCCTCTCCTCCCCGCTGTGTGCCAGTAACAGCAAATTGCTTCCACTTCTGGCCTCCAGACCTTTGACCAGTCAGTGCCCCCTGCCAGGAATAGCCCTCGCCTGGCTTGTTCCTTCTCACAACTGCAGCATCACCTCCTCCAGGAAGTCATCCCTGACTCACCCTGCTCCCGTCTTTGCTGTCATTGGTGCATCCATAATGCCTGGTACAGTGATCTGTGATTCCACGCACCACGCTGAGTTACAATCATTGATTTCCATGTCTCAGCTCAGCACTAGCCAGTGAGATCCTTGTAGGCAGGGATGGTGCCCCATTCATCTCTGTATCCCAGCCCTTGGTCTGGTGCCTGGCATTGAGGACAGGCTTGATGAGTGGTTGATGGATGGATGCTGAGGGGAAACTTGAAGGAAGTGTGAGCCAGGAATGGCCAAGAGGGCAGCGAGGGCAGGCCTGTCAGGAGAAGCATCCAGAGCAAATGTGTGGGAAGTAGAAAAGCGAGAACTTCCCTTTCTTGCACTCCCACGACTGCCTGCCAGCCATTGTGCCTGAGCTTTGCTGGTACGTGTCGACTCATTTAGTTCTTGCAACAACAGATCAGGAAACTGGCATCAGAGAACCAACGCCACCTGCCCAAGGTCACACAGCCGGGCCTGGAGTGGAATCCAGAGGTGCCTGGCCTGCAAAGCCGTACTCTTTCTTCTGGCCCACACGGCTCTCCTGGGGGCAGGGCCTTCTGGAGACGTGCAAGGAGTGGGCCCGGCTATGCCTCTGCCTAGCTGAGCGCCGGAACCAGCTGCCCACGCTCAGGCCGACCGCTTCTTCCTCCCAGCCGGACCAGAGGCCAACAGGATTTATCTGTCCCTTCCTCCCCTGGCCTTTGGGGTCTTTAACTAGACATGCACACTCCCACCACCTCCACCACCATCAGGGAAGGGCTGCTGCACCTGGCACCGCCCAGGGTGCCTGGGGAACGCAGGGGGCTCTGTGATGCTGTCTGCGTTCTGCAGAAGCTGTCTCCCTCATCGCGCTTGGCCCAGGCTGGTGTTAAGATTCATCTGCATTCTCAGCGCACCGCCTGGCAGATGGTGGGGGAGGAGGCTGGGTGCCTGCGGGGGGGTGGGGGGGAGAGGGGGGGATGCAGCCGGAGACCTGCTAGGGCCACCGAGCAGAGTGCCCACCCAAATGCTGCGGTACTTCCTCGCCCTCACAGCCTTCGCAGGGTGCTAGGACCTGGCCTTTGCTTTTTCTAAGGACTAAAGGGGCCCTACATTCCAGGAAGGAGATGTGAAGATTAGTGGGGGGGGGGGGGGGGAGGAGTCCCACCTTTGGGAATCTCATATCGGGGTCCTGTTCTTCCTCCTTGCCCTGGAAGTTTACAGAAATTAGAGATAACCAGGGGCCCGGCAGGAATAGGAGCCCCACATCCCAGCCTAGCGAGTGCCTGGCCACAGGGTCCATGCGAGTGAAGAACAGGAACAGCCTCCACGGAGCCCTTGCCCACTTCACCACCCAGCTTCTCAGGAGGCTCTCCCCTGACCAGCCCCAGACCCCGGCCTAACCCCTAGCGGCCTTTTCAGCGCAGGGCTTTAGCCGAACGTGTGTGTTGGGGGCCGGGGGAGGAGAGAACAGTTACAACAAATAACTGTCAAGTAGGAAAGGAAAGGGACTGACATGATAAAGGGAGTACAGGCTAGACACCCAGAAGAACTTCCCTCCGCACAGAGGCGAGTCTTGCAGACAGAAAGTGGCCTTTGGCTGTGGGGAGCGGTTGCCATAAGGAAGTTGTTTGTTGTTGTTTTTCCAGATCCCAGGGCTTCTGGGGTTGAGGGTAGAGCAGCAGATGCCAAGGCCCTGCTAGAGGGGTGGAGAAGGTAGGGTCCCTACCCCGGGTCACCACCCTCTCACTGCATTTCCAAGAATTTCTCCGCCCTCGAGTCTTGCCCCCTTTGTCCCGGGTCCCGGAGCTGCGGGCCAGGCCGGCAGGGTAGGAGTTAACTCCGGAGGTTCGAGGCGGGGAGGGCGGGGGGAGCTCACGGTACCTGCCGCCACAGCCGCAGCCGCCGCCGCTGGTAGGAGGGACGAGGAAGCGGGAGTCGCCTGGGCGCCGGGAGCGCTCCAGTCTGGCGGGTGCTGCGCCGGGAGCGGCGGCCGGGTTCGGCGCGGCCAGGGGCGTCCGCCAGGGGGCGCGCCGCGACGGGGCGGGAGGGGCCGTCTGGTCTGGGGAATTAGCACTAGGGACGGGCGCGCGCGCGGGTCCCCAGCACATCTGGGCGAGAGCGGCGCCGCGGGAACCCAAGGGGCCGCCGAGCGCGGGTCTGGAGCGGCAGAGCCGCCGCGCATCTGGGACCCCTCGAGGCGCACAGCTGGGACCTCCGGAGGGGGCCGCGCGGCGCTCAGCCGGACCGGGGGAAGGGGGCGGCGGCTGCACAGCTGGACCGAAGGGGGCGGGGTCGGTCCCAGGCGACGGGCAGGAGCCAGGGCCGCGAGTCGCCGGCGGCCGGAGCATGGGACGGCGCGCCTGAAACGCGCCGGGGTGCGGCAGGGCCCTGGGACCCCGAGAGGAAAAGAGGAGAGAAAGGGGCGCGAGAGCCAAGGAGGAGGATGCAACTGACTCGCTGCTGCTTCGTGTTCCTCGTGCAGGGCAGCCTCTATCTGGTGAGCGGTCCGCGGGGAGCTGTGCGGAGGGCTGGGGCTCGGAGGACGGGGGGGACAGCGCGGGAAGCTCCCGAGCCCGGAAACTTTCTCCCTTCCCCCCCAGATCCCCGGGATGGAGGGAACGCCTGGAGGCTGGGGGAGAGGGCGGGTCCGAGGCCGAAGGAGGGACGGAACGGGTTAATAGGGGCGGGGAGCGGAGGCTTGGCTGGCCCACCCATTCGGCCGCTGGTGGCGGGAGGTGCGACCTGCAGCAGCGAAAAGGCCGGCCGCTAGGTCGCCGAGGGTCACCCGACCCCTTCCAGGAGCCCGGGCCGCTTGGAGGGGGAGAGGGGGTGAGTTGTGAGCTGGTGACCCGCCAGGTCCAGGGGCTGGGGCTTTTTCCTGATCTCGGGGCCCCGGAGGGCCCCGGGCCGTGGGTCCCCCAGTGCTCGGAGCCGGTCCAGGCGGGGTTGGCCCCCGCGTCCCTCGCTCCCGCTCCTCCCGCTCCCGCCCTCCCCGCCTGTTGTTTTCCTCTCTTCTCCCGGCTGCGCGCAGCCCGAGCCCCACAGGACCTGGGCAGGCGGCTCCCGCCCCGGGCGCTCGCGGCAGCTGAGCCGGGCGCCCAGAGCTGCTCCCCGTGCTGTCGCCCATGGCTGCCTGGGGGCCCAGGACACCGGGGAACCCCACCCCAGGCCCCAGCGTAGGGCTTAACTCCCGCCGACCCAGCGCCCGCCGTCCGCGCCCCACCCCCCACCCTGTCGTGGAGAAGCCTCAGCCCCACATCTGGACCTGCCCCTTTCCTCAAAGCAATAATCCCCGTTGCCTCTCACACCCCACCTGCGGCCCTTCTCCCCATCCTCCACCCGTTCCGCTGTGACCCCTGGGGCCAAGCGCACATAGATCTGCAGCCTTTAGTCCAGCCCCCGGAGCCTCCCCTCCTGCTGCCCCACCCACCCCTGGGGCCTGGCGGGCAGGGTCACTGCACACCTCCCCGGGCATGACCAGAGCCAGAACAGGGGGCATGAAGACCCCAAACCCCTTTAGGGACCTCCAGACCCGAGCCCTCAGGCATCCCCCATTCTCACCCCAGGGACACCAGCAAATCCAGATGCCACCCAGCTGTGCACGGTGCCCCTGGTGCAGGTGACATAGACACTTCGGGTGAGTGCTCTGGTCAAAAGCTGAGCAGACACACGCCAGGCGGCTGCCCTCAGGAAACCTGGCCTCCTGGATGCCCTCCAGAGCTGTCCTGAGCAGCTCCATCAGGCTGCCCTGCTGGCCCCCCCTTCTCCCCCCCCCCCCCACCCCCAGCTCCTCCAGGAAGCCGCCCGGTGTCACCGGCTGCCAGAGCAGGTCCAGCAGAGCCTTGGCAGTTTTACAGGAGATTCGGGGTGGGGATGGGGCTTGGATCAAACCCCTATGGAAGGCCTCGTCTGGTCTGTGAGGCTGGGAGTGTGTGGTGAAGTGGGAGGGCTGACCCCATGTGACTTCGCCTCCTGGTGATGTAACCTTTGAGTGCTGATGTCCTCATCTGTGGAATGGGAGCGATAACGCCTACCCCATCGTGCAAGCAAGGCCCTGGCCTGTCTTCAGGGTCCCCGTGGGAGGGTTAGGCTTTCCACGCCCTGGGCCATCCTCAGGGTGAAAGTCACTCCAGGTCTCCCCATAGTCCTGTTGTATTTATACTTGAGAGAGAATGTCCCTGGGCTCTGTTTTCCTGCTCCACTGTCTGCTGGTTCCCATGGCCTCTGGGGGTAGAAACTGTCCTAGGACAGGATGGTGTCCCATCTTCCCAGCAGACTAGGAGTCCCCAGAGGCAAGGGCCGTACCCCTCTGTCCACCTGGGGGTTCTCCCAGCATAGGGATGGAGCTCTTCCATCTGAGGTGGGGCTCTCTGAGGGCGGTGCCTCCCCCATCAGCCTGGGTTTCACTCCACCTCTCCTACTCCTGGGGCTCTGTCAGCACAGGGATATGCTGCTGCCTTCACACAGCAGCTCTCCCAAGAGCAGGAGCTGGGGGACCCCGTGTCCCTGGAGCCGTGGTCCACTGGAGAGAATGCTCCTCCATCCTTTTAGACTTTAAATAATGGTCAGAGGCAAGAGAGTGGGGAGAGGAGGTGGCGGGGAGGAGATGGGACCCTGACACCCGTCAGTGGGTACACCCAGCCCCCCGCATGAGTGGGCAGTGCAGGGGCCCCTCCGTGCCAAGTCAGTGGGAGAGACAGGGCGAGAGATGATGCTGGCAGTGGGAGCAATGGACCAGAACTCCTGGGAACAGAGCTCTCACACTCATCACAACTCCTCCCACAGGTCATCTGTGGCCAGGATGACGGTCCCCCCGGCTCCGAGGACCCTGAGCATGATGACCCCGAGAGCCAGCCCCGGCCCCGGATGCCTCGGAAGCGGGGCCACATCGCACCGAAGTCCCGCCCCATGACCAGCTCTACTCTCCTGGGGCTGCTGGCTCCACCTGGGGAGGCCTGGGGGTTCCTTGGGCAGCCCCCCAACCACCCGAAGCATAGCCCCCCGCCGTCAGCCAAGGTGAAGAAAATCTTTGGCTGGGGCGACTTCTACTCCAACATCAAGACGGTCGCCCTGAACCTGCTTGTCACCGGGAAGATCGTGGACCACGGGAACGGGACCTTCAGCGTCCACTTCCGACACAACGCCACGGGCCAGGGCAACATCTCCATCAGCCTCGTGCCCCCCAGTAAAGCCGTGGAGTTCCACCAGGAACAGCAGATCTACATCGAAGCCAAGGCCTCCAAAATCTTCAACTGCCGAATGGAGTGGGAGAAGGTGGAACGGGGTCGCCGGACCTCGCTCTGCACCCACGACCCAGCCAAGACCTGCTCCCGAGACCACGCTCAGAGTTCAGCCACCTGGAGCTGCTCGCAGCCCTTCAAAGTCGTCTGTGTCTACATCGCCTTCTACAGCACGGACTACAGGCTGGTCCAGAAGGTGTGCCCAGATTACAACTACCACAGCGATACTCCCTACTACCCCTCCGGCTGACTCTGGGCGGGCCACAGAGGCCAGGCCGGGGCTGGAAGGGCAGGCCTGCCCACAGGCCTGGCCATCTGTCTGGACACTGGGCAGGGAAGGGGAGGAGCCTCAGGCAGGGAGTGGGTGGAGAGAAGGAGATGCCGGGTGGGGCCAGGGCTAAGTCTCACGTGTTCGGGAAGGGGTCCCACGTGCTGGCCTCTATCCTGAGGTCCTGGAGCGAGTCCCTAGGACGCAGGCGCACTGGAGGCTGAGAGGGTCTCCGAGCAGCCTCCCGGGTGTCCCCACTGAGCGACAGGCGGATGCTGTGTCCAGGAGGCCCCTGGGGCTGGCAGACCAGCGAGGCCCCAATAAAGTCATGGAGACGAGCCTAAAACCGTGGCTCCCTCCCTGCCACCCGGAGACAGGACAGCAACAAGGAGAGGGCTATTTCGTCAGTGTGGACACCGAGGAGGTAGTGAAAGATGGCCGACGTGGGGCCTCCTGGGAGCCAGTCCTGGGGGCGGAGGCAGGAGGAACTCCCCAGGCCCTCTCAGTGGGCAGCCCTGAGCCCCTTGTCCTGGACTGTGGACTGAGCTGGGCTTGAGGCTGACGTGGTGACTTCGGACTCTTTGATGTCGTGACAAATAGATCATCTGCCTCTAGCCAGGCCACCCCTTTCCAAAACCCCCTCTCCTGCCATCGCTCTTCCACCCTCCTCATGCCCTTCCTGCAGCTGAGACAGAGGGTGACCGTGGCTCTCCCAGCACCAAGGCCATAGGCGCAGCCCGCCTGTGCGCCCTGGCCCTCCTCCGCCCCACCCCCTGCCGGCTCCTCTGCGAGCGTCTTGTCCGGGGAGCCACCCTTCGTTCGGTAGTCTTGCCTGGCGCACTGGGGCTGATGGAGATGTTGCCTCGCCCTTGGCTGTGCAGCTGGGGGAGCCAGGCTATGGAGGGTGTGCCGGCCCTGTTCCGTGGTGTCTGTCTGTGGGGGGTGGGGGGGGCGGGGGGTCTTGTGAAATCACCTGATTGTCAGCTTCTGTGTGCAGAGTCTTGTTCTTGGAGCAGGGAATAAAGCTTTCCCGGGCATTGGATCCTTGTCAGGGGAAAGGGCCCCGGGGTCCAGCCAGCATTTCTCAGATGGTGGCAGGCCATGTGCTGGGGCCCAGAGCTGCAGGGCTCGGACAGCTGTGGGAGCCGATGGGGTGACATCTGCAAAAGCAGGTGGCGGGTGGGGGAGAGGGGGGGGTGGGGGAGAGCTGGTAGGTGGGATGGGCCATAGAAGGGTGTTCCTGGTGACCTCCCTGGATTGCTATCTGGGTGGGCCCAGTCAGGGGGTCCCAGATCCAGCAGTGTTTTGCCCTGTGGCCTCGGGCAAGTCCACTCTCATTTCTTTTCTATAAAATGAGGAGCTGGCCCAGCCCAGAGGGACTCGAGTATAGTAGATGGGCCTCTGAACCACTGAGACGGTTTGTTAAAACAGATTTCTGGGTTTCAATCCCACGGAGGTTTGGGTGGGGCCCAAGAATGTCCCCATCTAACCCGTGCCCAGGTAGCGGCCAGTGCTCCTGGCTCAGGGGTCACACTTGGAGGACCGCTCGGATGACCTCGAAGGTCCTTTCTGGCTTGGCTCCCTGGATGCAGCGATGCCTCTGATGCCCTCTCCCGGCTGCGCCTTGTACCTGCTGCTCCTGGGAAGGGTCCTTTCAGAGAATCGGGGGTTGGGTTTTCAGTCTCATGACCTGCTGGTGAAGGAACAGGCCAGGATGGATCGCGGCACACGGGGCTTAAAAGCAGCCATGCCCCTGCCGCAGTCCACAGGAGACCCTCAGAATGATGGCTGCCTGGGGCACCTCACCTGGGAGGTGGCTGGGCCCTTCGGGGCTCAGGGAGGGGGAAGGCTGGGCCCTCACTACCAAGATCACAGTGTCCTCTCTGGAGGTCGTTCTAGCTCTGCCCTTTTGGGAGATAGCACCCTGGGTCCCTTTTGGCCTTGCAGCCCCAGTTAGGAGTGTCCTGGCATGCGGGGCAGATGGTCTCGCCACCCCCAGCCTGTCTTCCCTGCCCAGCAGCGCTCAGCACGGACCAGTGCCCCTCACGGTGCAGAGCAGAGCTGGACGGGGCCTTAGAAGCTGCCTCGTATGACGTGACCCAGAAAGGGCACATGATGAGCTCACACTCCTATCCCAGCCTCTTGGCCCTGCACCGGGTTTCCTGGGCCAGAGCCTGAGACACCCCCACAGCCCCACGCCACTCTCTCCTTCCCGCCCTGGGGACGGGGGCTTAGTGTTCAGAGAGGCCCAGGGGCCCGGGCCTGCCGCAGGGGACTTGGGGTTGTCTCACCTGCAGGTGCCCACCCACCGACACCAGCCAGGACCCCCTCCCAGGCCCGGTGGGTGCTGGAGGACAAGAGCGGGGCAGCAGCAAGTGGTGGTCCTGGGCCCTCCTCCGCGGGGCCTGGCTGACCTACAGCAGGACCGGGGGCGCTCTGACCCCCCAGCCCCTGGCTCCTTCCTCCCGTGGAGAGCCAGATGCTGCCGACAGCTGGAGGGCCGGCCAGCCTGGCACACAGTTCTGCCCGCGCAGGGGGTGGGTTCATTTTAATAACTTCATCTCACCGGCGCGCACACTCCGCCGTCTCGTCCTCCTTTCCTGCCTTCCCCATCCCCGGGCGCTCTGCTCAGCTAGATCTTGCTGACAGAATTCCTCCAAAATTGGAATTCGTTTGCAATCAGCCGCTGGGCCCCACTTCTCTTGCCATCACGATACTTCTGCAGCCCGTCGGTCCTCACAGGGTGAGGGGTCCATCCAACTGGTGAGCAACGTCTACGGTGTCCCCTGGGAGATGGACCCCCTCTTACCAGTCAAGCTCGCACAGGGGAGCAGGCCCCTCAGGAGGGAGCTCGGCTCCTCTCCCAGGAGAAGTTCTGGGCCCTGCCCTCACCCCCACCCTGCGTCCTCCCCCCGCCATGGCCCTGCAGTGACCAGGCTGCTGGCCCTGGCCCTGCCCCCGCTGCTCAGACTAGCGGGGGCCGCCCCAGGGCAGGTCTTCGCCTCCTCCATCCCAGGACAGGCTTCCCAGACGGGGCTCTTTGAGGTCATGGCTTGGTATCTCTGCATCAGACCGGGGGCCAGGGTCTGTGCTGTCCTCAGAATGGAGTGTCTCTGAGGGCAGGAGCTGCAACGTGACAGTTCCTGTTCTTTTCCAGGCGTCGGACACCTGGAGAGCGTCTCTGCCCTTGGGACTTGGCACCGGCGCTGCTTGGGCCTCAGCATTCCGATCCCTAACGGGGTGACTCTCTCTGGCAGTCTGTGAAGCCAATGGGAGGGAGCACACATCAGGTCACCGGCAGCAAGCTGAGTCTTCCTCCTGAGTCCCTCCTCCCTCCCCCTCTTTCTCCTTTCCTGGGATGAGCAAGCGGGAACTGAGTCACCGCCCCCCCCCCCCCCCCCGCCCCTCCTTGGCAGGAATGCCAGTGACCTTGCATGTGGCACTCCTTTGTCAAGGCCCGTTGCTCAGAGATGCACGAGGCAGTGGGTGGGTAGGGAAGCTCAGAGAAGGGTGTGTGTGTGGGGGGAGGGGGTGCGGGGTAGAGGCAGCCGAAGGTTGTGGGTAACCTGGATTATCGAGCGATGTGTGTAGGGGGCTGTAGGGGACACAGAACCAGTTGCTCTGTGTTGGAAAGTGACCCAATGTCATGGCTGGGGGTGGGAGAGAGACGTTCCTTCTTAGGACTCTGAGTCGTCTATGGTTCTGTGGGGAGAACCGGGGGCTGGGGATGGGCGAGGGGAGGCACCACCAGCCCACAGGGGAGAGGCAAGATCAGGTGGGGGCGGCACCTGCCAGAGTCCTAGATCAAGCATGTCAAACTCAAAGGCTAACACAGGCCAAATAAACGAGGCATGCGGCCTGCGGGATGTCACTGAGGCATGTGCCTTGGGGGGTGGGGGGCGGGCAGTGAAGGATTAAAGAAGACAGACAAGAGAATAAAGCTGGGGCTAGGTGGGGACACTGCTCTCTGATGGAGAGACAGTACCACAGCCTGCAAGCCGAGTCTTTATTTTATAGCCAGATTGCAGGAGGCAAAGTAAGGGCGTGTTTACAATGTTCTCGCAGGTTTCAAATCTACTCAATTACATGCACCTGAACTCTATCAAGCTTTGTTTGGGCAGCACTTGCTGTACCTCCCACAGCCCACATCACTCAGCCACCTGGGACCACAGGTTGGGACAATAAGATCAAGCTTACAACCATTGCCTTTGGCACCAACTATAACCTGTGGGTCGAGACCCCTTTGGGGGTCGAATGACCCTTTCACAGGGGTCGCCTAAGACCATCGGAAAACACATATATAATTACATATTGTTTTTGTGATTAATCACTATGCTTTAATTATGTTCAATTTGTAACAATGAAAATACATCCTGCATATCAGATATTTATATTACGATTCATAACAGTAGCAAAGTTACAGTGATGAAGTAGCAACGAAAACAATTTTATGGTTGGGGGTCACCACAACATGAGGAACTGTATCAAAAGGTCGCAGCATTAGGAAGGTTGAGAACCACTGAACTATAGGCTTTGCCACGAGAGGACCGTGCCCTCTCATTAGCCCGAGGCTTGAACTTGTCCAAACGCTGTAGCCGCTCTCCACAGAAGCACAAATAACAGAGGAGACCTGGCACTCAGCTGGGGGGAGCGGGGGGGCTGGCTTCTGGTCCCACAGGGGACCCTGGTTCCTGCTGGCCTGCCAAGGTCAAAGGCTGGCCTGACAACAATCCAAGCGAAGGACGCCTGGCCGAGTCTCCCAGCTCATCGTCTCAGGGCCACCCCGCTGGACAGTCCCAAGGGACAGGCTGGCAGTTCCCGTGAGCCGGCAACCTGAGTGCTGTGGGAAGATATATCTGGGTCCCACCCCTGGGTCTGTAGTTTGTAGCTGGGGGATGTGGACAAATGATATAACCTCCCAGACCCGCCCTATGTGAAAAACTGGCCCCTCCCTCCCTTGCAGCATTGTTGGGAAAATTAACGGAGCTGCTTAACAAATGCTGCTTCCTCCTCTTTGTTTTTGGAGATGAGTTGGCGTTAACTTCAGCCCCGCTCCTGGCGGGTAGGTAAAAGGGCTGGGGCCAGAGGTGGGAGACCTGGTTCTGCTCCATCATGCATGTGGCAGAGACCGCTCATTGTTCCCTAATATCCATCCACCCTTTTCCATGGTAACGACATCCTCAGGTTTTAGCTGGGCACGTGGCTGCCTGAAATAAACACATCTCTCTGCCTCCCTTGCACCAAATGTGGCCATGGGACTAAGACATGAGCAGTAACATAGCAAAGGGGTTATTTGGCAACTTCCAGAAACCTTAAGTGTGGCCCTTCTTCTTTGTTCCATCTTCCATTCTGCTGCCTGGAATATGGATGTGATCGCTGGAGCTCCAGCTGCCATCTTGGGCCATGAGGACAAAAACCATAGCCTAGAAATGAAGGGCAACGTCTTGTTCCCTGAAAACTTGGTGGGAGAGAAATATCACACCAGCCCGAGGCTGCCTCCTTCCAGACCGTTCCACTAGAGAAAACGCAAATTTCTATCTTCTTCCTACCAAGTTTCTATCTGATTGGCTCTCCATTTCTAGCGGTTAAGTCTCGTTCCACCTGATTGGATGGGTGTGTTTGAGCACCTCACTCCTGTGGACGCCCGTTTCCTCGCCTGTAGAATTGAGACCGTGCTCACATCTCTTGCCACACCTCAGAGGTTTTATAGACTCGCAGGCAAGAACAAACAAGGGGAAGCGCTGGTCTCCGCCATCAAGGCGCGCGGCCTCCATTCCGGGAGGTGGAACAACTGGCTGCTGCCTGGCAGGGAGCCGCCAGGGGCTCAGAGGGATTCTTCACCCCCGTCTGAAAGGCTTCCAGTCCCCCCATCCAGCCCCCACAGGTCTGGGTCCCCATCCACATTCTGATGTTGCTGACACACAATCCTCGTTAAGGGCCTGACTGATCCCAGCCAGATGGGATCCTAATTTAATTAAAACCCTTTAATTACCTGCGACAACACAGCCTTGGAAGTCCGATGCAGAAGGGGGCCTGTGGCGGGAGGGGAACGGTTGAGAGGGCAGAGTGCTGGCTGCCCTCCCATCGGTGGGGGGACCCGGGGTCCGGTGGGCACAGGCTGCACGGGGCAGCCAGCGCGGCCGTGCGCGGCCTTGGTCCACAGCCAAGCGGGGGAGTGGGGCAAACCGGGCCTTTGGGAGCAGAGAACCAGGCTCTCGAGCCTGAAGCTGCCAATGTGGGTTTTGTGTTTACATGGAGACCGGCACCGGCTGTTTAAACACGGAACTGAGCTCTCCCGAGACCCTGGCCCGGGAAGGATCCTGCATAGGAGCAGGCGTGGTTCTGATTCCTCCCGAATTGTCATGGCTTAAGAAATGGGGGTGGTGGGATCTCTGCACCCACCAAAGAAAAGCCAGGCCCCTGCACACAGGGACTGTCCTCAAGGTGTCATCCACCGGAGAGTGGGGACGAAAGGGAATGACTAGGTGGGCTTTGAGGGGCCGTGTAGTTTCTTGGGGGTTAGGAAGGACACCCCCTCTTTGCGCTGGTCCCTCCCCCCTTCAGAGGGCAGGCTCCTCCTCCCTCAGAGGCAGAAGGAAGGAGCCAGGCCAGCTCAGAGGTTGCCAAGTCTTAGCCGGGGCAGCTTCGGAAACCCAGGCTCGCCGGGCTGGGCTATTGTGAAGCCTGTGGCCATCACACATTCATCCCCTCCTGTCCTCAGTGCTTTTCATCCAACAGCCATTGTTTCCTAAAGCCTCTGAGTTCCAGCTGGTCTCCAGGTGCCGGGAGCCCCGGGGAAGGGGCTTCGGTTCACATGTGAGCCGGTGCCTAAAAGGACATGTTCTGCTGGGGCCCGTGTGACGTCAGTGGCCGGAGTGGAAGGAGGAAGCCCCAACAGGAAGGAGAAACTCAGGGGGAAGAGGAGGAGTCCCAAGGCCCGTCACTCCCAACCCAAAGGTTCTCTTCAAAAGCTGAAGCCGAGAGGCTCCGTGGTTTGCTCTGATGAACACGTCCCCCCTCCCCCAGTCCCAGCCGGGTGGCTCCCTGCTTCCTACCCCATCCTCTCTGCCAGCATCGGGCTGCAGCTCTGCACCCCTCTTGTTTCCTCTGTGGTCCCCTCACACCCACAGCCCCCTCTAAAGAGCCTGCCCCTCACTCTGATTCAGGCTGAGTCTGGAGTGCCATGTACCTGCCAACGTGGGGCAGTAGGAGATGTGGAGGTGTCCCCGCCCCTTGACTAACAGGAAGCTGGACACAGGAGCCATCTGCCCCTCAGATTGGAGGATCCTGAGGGGAGGGGCCACGTGGCCCAGCTCAGGGGGGCTGGAGGCTCCCCAGGGGCAGGAGGCCCTTCCTCTGAGGTGTATCCAGTGAGCTACCTGGGCCCAGCATCCTGAACCCCCAGTCGGCCTTGTTGGGCTGGGGTGTGCGCACAGCTTCCATTCTGCCAGCTTGGGAGAGGAGGTGACAACAGGGGGACAGGCTGCTGCGCCGTTCGCATCCCCGGTCCTCGGGCCAGAAGAGACCCCGGGTAGCTCCGGGGGCACAGTGGGGGGCACGGGGAGTCACAGGGAAAGCCGGGCCTCTGGCTCCTCACCCAGCAGCTGCTCTTCCCTTCGTTCATGGCCCCACGTCGAGTTTACGGCTTGCGGGGTGGCCCCACCCGGGGAAGAGGGGCCTGCTCGGTCCCAAGGCGCCTGGGCTCCCCGCCTTGGGGTCGAAGCATGACCACGCCCAGCTGGGATGTGTTTCAAGAGAGCTGGGCTTGGGCCTGAGTTGTTAAGGGATCTTGACTGGTCACCTTGCCCCTGGGTCTTGGATGGCAGAGCTCCCCGCACCTGCTCACGGGCGACTGTGAGGAGCAAACTGGCCTGGAACGTGGCATCATGTCAGTGTGGGGCCAGTGCCATCAGCGCCCCCCTCTGCTGTCCCCCCACCGACTTCCCGGGCCCCCAGCATGCCATGGTCTCCTGGGAAGGGAGAGGCTGGTTTCTCTCCTTTCAGGGTCGGCTGTGAGCGCAGCGGCTGGGAACACGGGGTCTGGAGCCAGGTTGACCTTGGGCAAGTGACTGAACACCTTTGTGTCCCGGTTTCCCCATCTGTAAAGCGAGGACCATCCTTCCTGCCCGAGGGCCGTTGCGAGTGGGGCCGCGTGAAGCAGCTGGAACTGTTTGGCACCGAGGCGGCGCGGGAGGGGCTCTGCGTGTGACCCGCACTGCGGGCAGGCTCCTGCCGTGCCTGGGCCGGGCAGTAGGGGCACTGGCCCCGGGCACTCAGTCCTGCTGCGGGAGGAATGTGCCGGGGAAAACCCACAGGGAAGGCTGGAACCTGTCAAACTGACAGAAGATGACACCTATGGAAAGACATTCACTTTTGTTTCCCTTGATTCTGGCCAAGAAACCGGGCCCTTGGTCGCATTCCCGCTGCTGCTGGGGCCCAGAATCTCACTTCTGCACCCCGGAAGCCCCCGTGGCACGCTGGGGGTGCGTGTGTGCAGAACCCCGGGGACCTCTACCCGTACACTTCACAGGACGATCAGAGAATGCAGCCAGGCGCACTCCCCAGTCCCGGCCCATTGCCCCAGCCCACACACCCGATTTCTCCCCCTGCCCCATCTTCAGGTCACCTCCACCGACAGGCCAGTTTCTCATCAGCCTGGATGGCCTGGCCTCGCTGGCACCCCTGGGAACTGGGAGTGTGAAAAGTGCCCGGCTTGGACTGGACCCGAGAGTGAGCCCCTGGGGCCGGGGCCGTGCGTGACCCATTTCTTCCTCACACTTTGAGGAGGGCGGAGTGCATGGGGGACACAGAAGGCCTGGCCAGTGAACCTGGACTCCCGGATGGACTCTGATCCAACTGCATCCGTGGGTGCCTTCACAAGGACAGGGGTGGGGAAGACACACACAGGTCCGGGCGGCGTCTGCAATGGGTGAGAGGATGCTGGTTTGGGGAAACCGGGGTAGGTGAGGGGTACAAGAGAGTGGAAAGGCCCCATTCCTAAGTCTTGGCAGCTCCCAGGCCGGAGAGGAGGGGCCGCTGCTGCTCAGTCAGGCTCTGCCATCTGCCACATCTCAGCGGAGATCAGCACCGGAGGGCCCGTTGTAGGCACTTTTTTTTTTTTTTTTAATGCAGCAGGATCAGGCTCAAGATGTCACTCTGGTGAGCAGGACTGGAGGTGGGGGAGGGAAATGTCCAGGAAAACAGGAGAGGAATAAACGGAAGCTTCCATGCGCCAGGAGGAGGGAAGATCAGGGCAGAAGAGGAAGGGAAAAGAAGCTGAAGAGGGAAAGAGGTGCAGCCAAGATGGGCTTGCAGGAGCTGGGAGGCATCACCCGTCTTTCCTGGTCCCCTGGAGGCAGCAACAGCCCAAGAAACAGGGCTCCTGGGCCCCAAGTACTTCCATCCGCTCCCCAGGCCTGACTTTCACTCCTGCCAGCAGCTGTGCTGCTGCCCTGCCTCTCACCGCCCTCTCTGAGTGCCTGGTGTCAAGCACTCCGAGCCTTCGGAGAAGATAACGTGACCGTGATGATCGTAAATGGAGAATGGAAGAGTTATCCCGGGTGGCGCAGGCTGGCACTTTCCCGAGACTCCTGTGGACTCCCCCTCACAGCTCCCAGGATGCCTTCTCCACAGGTCATCCTGCTCCAGGATTCCCATGCTCCCCCAGGGGTCCACTTCAGTGTCTCCTCCCATGTTTAGATTCCGTTCCAAGAAATCCTAAAAGGAAATGGACCCAGAAGATTACTTATGGCTTCGGTTAGGACAGACAAGAATGAAATAGCAATGACAATAACATTCGCATCCCTGCTGAGCACTTGGCATGCACTGCCTCATTAATTTCCCAGAACTCCATAAAGCCCATTTTGCAGATGAGAAAACTAAGGCTTACACAGGCAAGTGAGTACTTTGGTCAGGACCATGAATGTGGAGGAGGGTCAGAGCCAGATTCCTGGACTCCAAGGCTGTGCTCTGCAAACACCAACCTGGGCTGGGCCCTTCCTACCAGCTTTGGACATGCTCACACCACTTTCATTCTACAGGAAAAAAGTAAAACACTTCCCTCTACTCATTTCCCTCCTCCAGTTACTGCCCCAACTTGGTCCCTCCCTCCGCAGCCAAACTTCAAAGACTTTGAAGCCGGATTCCCTGTTTTCTTCCTCACCTCCCACTCACTCCTCCTCTCATCCCCGCAGGGGTCCCTTCCCTGAAATGGCTCTGGCTAAAGTCACCAATGGCTTTCATGATGCTAGCTCCAAAGGGCTTTTTAAAATTCGTTTTTTTATTCTACCCCATTTGATACTTTGAACAACTTTGTATTGGTTCTCTTCACTTACATGTTTTCTTCTGATCTTTGGCCACGTCTCCTCCTTTGTGGCTTATCTTCTTTCACTGGCCTTTAAATGAAGAATTCCTTGCCCCAGCCGGTTCGGGTCAGTGGATAGAGCAGGGGTCCTCAAACTTTTTAAACAGGGGGCCAGTTCACTGTCCCTCAGACCGTTGGAGGGCCGCACTATAGTTAAAAAAAAAAACAACTATGAACAAATTCCTATGCACACTGCACATATCTTATTTTGAAGTAAAAAAACAAAACGGGAACAAATACAATATTTGTATTTGCATGTGGCCCTCGGGCCGTAGTTTGAGGACCCCTGGGATAGAGGGTCAGCCTGCCGACTGAAGGGTCCCAGGTTTGATTCCAGTCAAGGGCACATGCCCGGGGTTGCGGGCTTAATCCCATTGTGGGGTATGCAGGAGGCAGCCAATCAAGGACCTCTCTCATCATTGATGTTTCTACCTCTCTCTCCCTTCCTCTCTGAAATCAATAAAAATAATATACTTTTAAAAAGTGAAATAAAAGGAATGCTCTAATCTCCCTCAAGCCTGTTTATATTCCCATTGGTCTCTGCTTTGGTGAATCCATCCTAGTCAGCTCTTCATCCTTACTCTATCCAATCCATCATCAAGTTCTGCCAGATTTGCCCCCTAAATCTCTCAAATATACCTATGCATTTCCATCTCTGCCACTTCCCTCGTTCAAGTTGCATTATCTCTTGCCTTCCTCCATTCCTGCTCCCAACATTGACTTTTATGTATTCTAGCTAAAGATCTTATTAAAATGAAATTCTTGTCACCCCTTCTTGCTTAAAAATCAACAATTTCTCACTGTTCTTAGTACACGATCCATCAGGTCTAACTAGGACCTAGGCCAGTGATGGCGAACCTTTTGAGCTCGGCATGTCAGCATTTTGAAAAACCCTAACTTAACTCTGGTGTCGTGTCACATATAGAAATTTTTTGATATTTGCAACCATAGTAAAGCAAAGACTTATATTTTTGATATTTATTTTATATATTTAAATGCCATTTAACAAAGAAAAATCAACCAAAAAAATGAGTTCGCGTGTCACCTCTGACACGCGTGTCATAGGTTCGCCGTCACTGACGTCGGCGCAGGTCCTGCCGGGCTGGCTTCTAACTTGCTCTGAGGCCTCGCCGCGCTCGGGGCTCCCGAAACACACCGAGCTCCCTCCTGACTCAGGGCTTAATATATGCGATTTCTTCTGCGAAGAACGCGCCTCTCCAACATCACCAGGCTGACAGCTTCTCATCCTTCAGCTCTCACTTTCAAAGGCTGCTTTCTTTGGGAAGCCTTTCTGGATCTCCCCTTCGAGATGAATTCCCCTCTCACAGGCTCTCACCGTATCCCGTGCACGCGGCATGGTTGCACCTTATGTCTTTCGGGGACACTATCTCCCCATTAGATGCTAAGCTCCAATGAGGGCAGGGAGCAGTTTTACTCACCGGTTAGCCATAGAAACTAGCACAGTCCCTGGCACATTGTATGTCAAACGTGTAAAGGAAATACTAGCAAAGGAAACAAAAAAAGTCCTAAAAATTCATCCTTAAAAGGCCAAACCAAGGCACAGTTATTAAAACTCTGGTGGGCATAGAAGACCCCAGGGATCACCCGCTCGGATGCTGGCCACTCTCACATGCCCGGATCTGTCTTTATCTTCCTCTTTAAATGTACAGAGGGAAAGGGGGCGGGAAGGCTGCGCTACGGGACCACAACCCCCTGCGATGACTGAGGATTGTACTGGATAATGTACCAGGGGATATGCCCATTTGTCACCAGTGGTTCAATAAAATACATACTTCCCATACTGGTAAGAGATAGGAAAATGTTTAACTGGAGAGATTAAACCTGTGTAATATGACTATTGGTTCATGTATCAATGTCGATGTATCTATAGATCCTAAAAAGGCATGCAACCGGGCAAGTGCATTTTAAAGTGCTGAGGGATGACAGAAAACGACGAGGTGCACAGATGCGGGAGGACAGACTGGACGCCCCGTCAGTGAGCGGGGTGTTGGAGCTGGTTCACACTGGCTCTCTAGAGCCAATGGTTACATTTTCAGGAATTCCGAGAGCTGGTTGTGGAGTGGCCCATTAAACACCAAGTTGTATTAGAACACATTGTATGCGGGAAACGTATTTATACGTTTTACGTTGACTGTAAGAAGTAGAGCCACCTGTTAGCGCGCGATAAAAACTACCCGCAAACAATGTATTAACATACAATTAACAGCAAAAGTAATGCTCAACATGCATCTCTTCCTGTTGGTTTTACACTTTACTATTATCTGTGCTCTTGAGGTTATAGACATCTGTTTATCTGCATGGTGGAAATATGAGATAATGGTGACCCCTTTCCAACACCGTGCCCAGTAATGTCACCGTGGGAGTTTGAAATGGGCCATGGAGACAGACAAATGTTACCAGTCAGGGCTTGGCACCAAACTGGGAAAACAAATGTTATGCCTTTATCACACACCCCTGAACCGAGCCACTGGCTCAGGAAAGCATGTTGTAAAGGGTTAATCGTAAGCACGGAGCAAACCTTTACTTGGAAGATGGAGAGGTTGAAGAGGTAGAGGAACACGTACGTGTCTGTCTTCAGGAAACCGTTCTCAAAATTGTGTTGGGGTTGAAGGTGCTTGTTTTCTTTCTCGATTTAAAGCTATAATTATCCTGTAAACATGACTTTTATTACAAATACCAGTTATGAAAGTGTCTGTAACTTTACGGAACAACCTGTATGCCATGACTTCTAGACAAAAATAAATGTGTTGACTACATTGAGACATAAGTTCTTAAGAGTGGGCGGGAGAGATTCCCTTCCTCTCTCCGGGCCCGACGTCTGCAAAGGAGTTATACTCAGTGTGTTTGCTTACCTTCTCCTCAGCCTTGGCTTCTGCCTCCATCAGTGGCCAGAAAATGCTCTAAGGTAACCACTGACCTCCTTACGGCCATGTCCTCAATGCTATGACCCCCGACCCGTCCCTGTGCCATTCCCCTGCCTCTTCCACTAGAGCCAGTGGTTCTCAACCTTCTGGCCCTTTAAATACAGTTCCTCATGTTGTGACCCAACCATAAAATTATTTCCGTTGCTACTTCATAACTGTAATGTTGCTACTGTTATGAATCGTAATGTAAATATCTGATATGCAGGATGGTCTTAGGCGACCCCTGTGAAAGGGTCGTTCGACCGCCAAAGGGGTCGCGACCCACAGGTTGAGAACCGCTGCGACTAGCCTGAATTAGAGCAGAAATCCTACCCTCCACCTCAGCCCCCAGCCTCGCCCAATGTTTGGCACCTTCTGGTTTGCAGAACCAGTGGCCTGAGTTTCCATTTCTGTGACCTTGAGTCTGTCACCTCACTTTTCTGGATGTCTGTTTTCTCAGACAGGAAAGGAAGGGGAACTGTGTGTGGGGCCCCTCTTTTCCCTTCGGCTGGTTAAGAGCTCACCTTCAAGGGTCTTGAGGGGGTCGAAACTCTCCCCACTTCACCTGGGCAAAAGGAGCAGGTATGTCCCCTCTACTGCCAGGCAAACTCTTGGATTTTCGCTTTCTCTTTGGCCCTTGGGCCCGTGCCCCAAAACTATTCCTTTGCCTTCTGTTGCTTCTTGGCTTACAGCCAGGTTGAGTGACCTTGAGGACATGGCATGATCACCTTCCCAAGATATAAGCCCGGGGTGAAGGGGGGCTGCACAAGACAAGCCCACAAGTGTTACAAACTTCAGGGAGCTCTGTTCACTGTGGGCTGGGTGCTACATTCCCACACTTGAGTTACGCCTTCTATATCGTCACTAGAGGCCCGGTGCACGGATTCGTGCACTGGTGGGTCCCTCGACCTGGCCTGCGCCCTCTCACAATTTGGGACCTCTTGGGGAGTGTTAGATAGCCGGTTTTGGCTTGACCCCCACAGGCCCAATCCAGACAGGAGGGAGCCTGATCCTGTGCATTGAGCATCTGTCCCCTAGTGGTCAGTGTGCGTCATAGCACTGGTTGTTTGGTCGCTTAGCTTTTATATATATAGATAATGTTTCTCCCCTAGAGTTGACCCCTTTCCACTCGTTAATCATTTCTGTTGCATGTATTGAATCCCCTCAAATCTAAACGTCTTTTTCCTTAGAGTTGCAGGAATCAGAACCAAACAGTGTCCCACAGGCCAGTTTCCACTCCAGCATTACGGGGTTTAGAGGGGAGGGATCATCTCGCTAATGGCTTGGTGGCACAAAGATCCCATCAGTCAACAACATTCAAGTTTCCACTCTCATCTGGAGGTCAAAGCTTCTAGTGTGCCCAGCTCATTATCCAAAACACTGACCGTCCTGCTTTGGCTTTCTTGCTCTCTGTCTGCACGAGGTGTCTGCTTATTGGGTCAAAGGCCCCAACGCGCCGCAGTCACCTCTGAAATTAAAAGGGGAAAACACATCCACCTTGGGCATCACACACATAAAGAGCAGTCCAACCACACTCACCTGAATGTGAGATTAGTCAGCAAACCATCAGAAATGAATCTAAATGATGTCGGGCAGAGTTCAGTGAGAAGTCATGGGATAAAGGAACACACTGGGTCCAGGCTGATTAAAAAGATTATTAATTGTAAAAAATAAGATTGGACCTGGTTGCCCTTCGGAAGGGCCTTCCAGGGACTGCACGGGCCCCTCTGGACCTCTTGCATGACTCTGGACGGGCCACTGCTCTCCTGTCTCTTTTACAATCCCAGCTGCCACAGTCCCAGGAGGAAAGATTTTCTGGAAGGACTTTGGAAAAGGGACTGGAGACTGGTGTGAGGCAGGAGCTGACAGCCAACCAAGGAGGGGGCACCCTGGAAATAGAGACCATGCAAGGCCTCAAGGGGGCTGTGATCAACCAGAAGAGAGCACTTGAACAAGGGTGTGGGGCCACATGTTCAAGCACGAATGGTCACATGAAGAGGGGCCACATGAAGACTGAAGGGATGTGGCCAGGAGCCCCCAGAAGCTGAAGAGGCAGGAAGATTCCCCGCTGGAGCCCTTCGAGGGACCATAGCCCCAGGCACCCTGATTGCAGATTCTGGGCCCAGAACGGGA
Source organism: Myotis yumanensis (assembly GCF_028538775.1). NCBI lineage: Eukaryota > Metazoa > Chordata > Mammalia > Chiroptera > Vespertilionidae > Myotis > Myotis yumanensis. The sequence goes on along the minus strand of NW_027223767.1, from coordinate 42,379,532 downwards.
GAGCACATGCTCCTGTTTGTTTAGGCCAGTCTGTAGTCATGGGAGCAGCAGCCTCAGGAAATGCACCCCTCCTTGCCCCACCTTTTGGGGCTTTGGGTTCTGAGAACAGCTGAGCCCTGTGCCCCGGCACAGGAGACCCCCTAGACCTCTCACTGCGGGGGCTCACAGGGGATTCACCCCTGTGTCTGTGCCTCAGTCCGGTCTCTCGCTGCCCCAGGGGCTCCTTGGCAGGGACAGTGCAGTGGGCACACCAGGGCAGGCTGCTTGGTGGGCAGTGCAGGCTACGTGGCTCAGGGACTCCTCCCCTTGCCGAGCCCCCAGCTGCCGGATGATGCAGGGAACTCCCCAGCCCCGCTCTTACCTCCCCAGCCCTCCCCCTAATGCAGTGGTTCTCAACCTTCCTAATGCCGCGACCCTTTAATATAGTTCCTCATGTTGTGGTGACCCCAATTTCATTGTTACAAATTGAACATAATTAAAGCATAGTGATTAATCACAAAACAATATGTAATTATATATGTGTTTTCTGATGGTCTTAGGTGACCCCTGCGAAAGGGTCGTTCGACCCCCAAAGGGGTCGCTACCCAAAGGTTGAGAACCGCTGCCCTAATGAGTCCAGCCTGGGGCTCCCTTCCTGGAGCACCTGGGTTGACAGGAGCCAGCAACTGGGTTGTGGTGCCCATATTCCAGATGCCAACACTGAGGCTCAGAGAGGGGGAGCAGAGGTCCCTAGCCTCAGCCCACCTCCCCCTCAACTCAGCCCAGCTCACAGGGGGCTACCCCAGCTGCTGCCTGGTTGCCATGGTATTAGAGGAGGAGGAGGAGATTTCTGAGAAACAATCCAAAACACACACCAGCTTCCTCACTCCCTCTCTCCAGCTTCAAAGCCTCCTTTTGTGCAGGTAAGTGGGGACCTCTTCCTGGCCAGGCAGCCAGGAGCAAAGGTCAAGGAGGCAGAGGGTCCACGTAGTGGGTTCTGGGACCCCAACCTCACCCAACAGATCTCCTGGACCTGGGCTCCACGCCCTCCCACAGTTCCCAGACCAGGCGGGCTGTTTCCTGCCTCCCTGCCTTGCACATGCAGTTCCCTCCACCTCCAATGCCCTTCCTCATCCTTCAAATGCTAGCTGGGCTTTAACTCCACTGGAGAACCTTCCCTGAGTCACTTGGGGCTCCCCCTGCATCCTGCACCCCCCCCAGTCACAGCTGTTTTCTGGATGATGCTCTCACGGGGCTGTGAGGTCTTGGGGATGCTAGCTTTGCCTTTGTACCCCAACCCCTGACACAGACAGGTGCTCAGTAATTCCAGAAGGAAGGGAAGGGAGCAAAGAAACACCTTTCATAGAACTGGAGAGGATCTGGACCGTGAGCACCTGGCCCAGGGCTGGGCACGGAGCAAAGCCCACTCCCTTCCTGCCGCCTCCACTTGAGCTTGGGCTCCAGCACCTTCCGCCTCATCTGGTTTGGGGCCGGCTCAGGGGTCATTCCATACCTGCAGGCCTGTGTCTGTTGCCCATTTGGATGCAAGGTAGTCACACCAGGATGCAGCTGTGCACTTGACTTCATAGGAGGTAGTGTGTTTGGGAGAAAGGCCTCCATTCTCGAAATCCCAGACTGTGCAAACTTGCAAGGGCTGACCTTGAGCAGGGTTTTCAAAGGGAATACTTTCTGCAAACAAAGCCTTACCTGAGGGCCATTATATACAACAGATGGAAACTCAGCTGCTTGGGGCGAAGTGGTTAATCAGGGGTGGGCAAACTTTTTGACTCGAGGGCCACAATGGGTTCTTAAACTGGACCGGAGGGCCGGAACAAAAGCATGGATGGAGTGTTTGTGTGAACTAATATAAATTCAAAGTAAACATCATTACATAAAAGGGTACGGTCTTTTTTTTTTTTTAGTTTTATTCATTTCAAACAGGCCAGATCCGGCCCGCGGGCCGTAGTTTGCCCACGGCTGGGTTAAGTGGTGGGTGTTGAAGGGCCTGGGAGAGGGGACCAGGGTCCTCTTTCCCCTGTAGCTCTGGGTCCCGGGGAGATGGGGGTTGGGGTTAGTCCTGGCGGTGGGATGGGGTGGCCAGGAGAGAGGGAGAGCCCTGGGGAGAGTCCAGTGGCTGATAGCTACTGGTACAGAAGGGCTTTAGTATTTTCAGAACTGCGTGTTCATGCCAGTGTGGCTGGGCCAAGGAACTCTTTCACAGCAAGAAGTCAGTCTATACAAACAAAAATGAAAATATGTCCTTGGAAAAAATCATAATGACTTCAACCTTTAATGTTCTCACAGTTTCTTTATTTTTAATCTTGAAGAGATATTTTAGGGGAAGTATCTCTTGTCTAGAGGAAATATTTATATGAATTCAGCAATTCTATCAACTTTTTTCTTTTGTGAAATTCGAGTAAAATTAAAATTGTATCCAAAATATGATTGTTATGGTTTTTTGTTTTTTAAATATTTTTATTGATTCCAGAGAGGAAGGGAGAGGGAGAGATAGAATCGATGAGAACCATTGATCAGTGGCTGCCTCTGTACGCCCCCTACCGGGGGATAGAGCCTGCAACCTGGGCATGTGCCCTTGACCGGAATCGAACCCTGGACCCTTCAGTCTGCAGGCTGATGCTCTATCCACTGAGCCAAACAGGCTAGGGTGATTGTTATGGTGTTATAAAAGTATCTCTAACCCCTCCTCCCCCCCAAAAAAGATTAAAATAAGATTGGGCTCCAGCCCAGTATTTGTGTTTGTGTGTGTGTGTTTTTAAGAATTTGTTTTTGACAAAGATAAACCGAAGGATCTAATACAGTCATGTTGGGGGAATTCAGTTGTTCTTTTATAGGAGTTGAAGAGCCAGAACAAAGCAACAGTCAGTTTCAAAGTGCAGCTCAACTCCCCCTCTGTTTGTTGTTCTGTTCATAAACATACAAGCTATTTTCTTTCATCTGCACAGGACTCATGCAATATGGAGAATCCATAATAGGTTTAAACCAGATTTATAAATAAATGCGCAGAGTGGTGGTCAAGCCAGAGATCTTTGGGCCTAAGAAAAGATCTCAATGTCCCCGGCTGGAATACTTTTTAAAAGAAGAATCTCTTCAAAGGCCTAAAAGCCAACTGACTTGCCAGCGATAAGGAAAAGCAGCATCTCTTCCCTAAATTGTTAAAACCCTTAAAGGCATTTGAGATGCCCAATGACAACAGGGAGGTTTAATCTCCACATAGGGAATGGGAACGATTCTTCATGGATGGCTCACTGTCTCCATGTCCAGATACAGGGGGGCTGAACACAGGGGAGGAGGGGAGCTGGGAAGTGATGCCAGAAAACTCTTATTTGGACCGGAAACAGCGACGCCAAAGGTGCTGTGAAACCGCTTGCCTGAAATATTGTTTTGATAAATAAGCCATATCCTTGTGGAATTGAAATCTCCAACTGTTCCACTGGCACGGACATCTCTGCAGTGACAGCACATGCCCCAGATTGTGGAGTTAACTTGAATTAAATTTCAGACGTGGGGAAGCTAAGGGAGGGGGTGGTGGCAGTGGGAGGGTTACGAACAGTATGCTGGGGCTCTGATGTTGTCACAACCAGATGGCTTCAACTGTATCATTTAAACAAAAACAAACACATCCAGAAATAATGTAATAATGACAGGAGAGGCACGGAGTGGCTTCACCAGGACCTGAAATCCTAACAGCTTTGTACCCTCAGTCAAGTCCACGTTAGAAATTCCATAAAGACTGAAAAATCCTACAAAGGATCTTCGTCCTGCCAGAAGCTTGGTGCCAGGATTGCTATCCCCACCCCTGAGGACATATTCCTGGAACTCACCAGCCCCAGTCCCATTGCTCTCTGAGTGAGGAAGAAAGCCAATCTCAAGTCTGGTTTGTCTTCCGGGAGCCTCTGGAGAGCAAGCAGCAAAGGCACCTTCCCAGAGCTTCGCTCTTGCTGTTCCCACAGGAGGAAGCTTTACCTTAGATCCATAAACACTTCAGAAAAGAAACTTCTTACAGTGACTGACCATCTTTTCAGGGCTCTACATTAGAACTGTCACTCAACAGTTCTGCGATCTTAGTGTGTCACGTGATTTCTCTGGGTTTCAACATCTCTCATCTATAAAATGGGAAGATGCTATTTATCACTTGTCTTACCAAACATCAAGCTGTTGGGAAGTTCCGATGAGATACTGTGCATGGAAAGTTCGCTGAAAACTTGAGAATTGCTGAGCAAATGCAGTCACCTGAGGGACAATGTGGGTGCAGGAGACTCTGTGTATGACCTGAACCCCGGAACTGTGTGCTGATCTGGGAAGTGAGGACCGAGGAGGCACGGGGACAGCAGCCAGAACTTGGAGAACTGGGCGGTTCCTCACACAGGTGATGCTTAGAAGGACACTGAAGAGTGCAATGGATTGGTCGGTTTCCAACAAGCAAATCCTGTCTCTGATTATATTGATAATAGATCTTATTTACTCCATTCCAGGGGTGGCAAGATAAATGAAAATTGGAATATTTGCAAAGGCTAAAGTCACTGAAGGAAACTGGAAGATGAAATATGTCGAGTTTCCATCTAAGTCAAATAACACATACCTTGGCCACATGGCCAATGCTTTCCCACTGTATCCCACCTTCCGACCCGCACTGCTATGACCAGGGCAGAAGAGGAGCCCAGAGCATTCCTGTGAGCTCGCTGGGAATTCAGACATCACATCAAGTCGGTGACAGAATCAATCAGAGATAACAACTTCCCTTTATTTAATCTCCACATTCATGTCCCCTTGATCTTTTTATATTTCACTGGGAGGACATTGAGAGTAGATCTTAGAATGTGTAGGGTGCAGAAAGCCCACTTCCATTACCTGTCTTGGCAGAGGCAGGAGCCTGATCCCCAGTAGGAGGTGGATTGTGAGATCCTCAAGGACAAGAGACTGGCAGATGCTGGTAGCTCACCAAGGAACCTGAGATTAGGGAGATGTAATAAACCCCACGGCTCAGACCTTTCAAACATTATCTCTGCAAACTGCAGATCAAACTAGGCCTTCAAAATCCCTTAAGGAACGCAGACCCAAAATACCAATCAGAGGAGTGAAACAAAAGACCAGAGATACCACACAGTACAAAATAGTCATTATTTATATTTTCAAAAAGAAAAAAAATTAACATTTGGAAGTTCTCTCCTGTAGGAAGAGGAGTGAATTGGAAGGAACAGGACTGGCTCCTATGCAGGCGCAGGTACGAACAGCTGAGCAATCGGGGCTGGGATTTTTTTCACACAGCGTTAATAATAAAATTTCCTTTTCTTTTCTCTTCTTTTTATGTTTTGTGTTTTTGTTTTGTTTTTTTTTAGAAAAGGGGGGAGGAAGGAGAAAAATGCCAAAAAAACATTTTCCACAATATCTAAAATCAGAGAGCTATAGTTCTTGTCAAGACAGTATGAATTCTGGGTGAATTATTTTTTTCCAGTTTCCAACACCAATAAAGATTTTTTGCAAAAGCCACCACATCAGAACACTCATCTTCCAGATCAAATAACCTCCTTCCCCTTTCGCCTTCGCTTGTCGTTTTTCATAAAGGGATAAAAGAATGTATTCTGTTCTTGCAAACAGTAAGTGCTAACAACAAGAGAGCTCTTCTGATACTTGCATGGTGGTGAGAAGTTTTCACAAATATCCAAGTTTTAGCACAGTTGGTTGGACTGAAATTTCTCTCAATATAAATAGTACTGGAATCCACAAACTGATCTTTGAGAAATTCTGCAAAAATCCTTTCTTGTTTCCTCTTCTTCCCCTTCTCTTAAAACTAACGGTCCTTCTTTTTTTTTCCTTTTTGCTCCAGGCACCTGACGATTTGTTCTGCTCAGTTAGATGCAGACAGATTTCTCCAAGTACCACTGCAGGGCTGTCCTCAGGGCCAGCGCCTAACCGAATCCCCACAGGATCAAACTCGGTCAGGCCGAAGGGAACACAGTGACGCAGCAACAGGGTTTCATTAGGTTGAACAGCCCGAGTCCCGGCCTTCCCTCCCCCCATCCCCAAGGTTACTTAGTGCTGTTTTAAAAGTCTAGGGCCGAGATGCAGTCTTCCCCCCACAGTGGAGTCAAAGCTCCACAGATTGCGCTGTCTACCTGGTGGTCAATGGCAGCAACAGTGGCTGCTGCTTCTGGAAAATAAACGGAGTCTCACAGGCAGGATCTTAGGACTGCTTCAGGCGCTTGCGTGGAGGTCCCAGAAAGGGGCACTGTGCTGAAGCCAGAGAGCGGTACGCCTCAGCCACCAAGTGGGGATGTGACACCACCATTGCCTTCCACCCCGAGGTCTCCAAGACATCCGAGGCATGACTAGGAGAAATATGAGAGAGGGGTTACCAACCGAGGGAGTGAAGGATGGGTTAAACAGCCGCCTAGACAGCCGAATTTCCCAGAGTTTGCTGTAAAGGGTATCAATGCAAGTAACACTCAGATAGAAAACCCTTGATATGCATGAGAATTTGCTTGTTAGAGGGTATGCAGATCGCTGACCAGATTGTGGCTGTTGTGACTCTGAAAACCAGGACTTAGAGCTACTATATTACTAACTACAAGGTGAAATGTCCCTCAGGCTAGTCTCTACACTATCAAAGCTCTTTGCATTTTTAAAATCCTCACCCCAGGATATGACATACTGATTTTAGTGAGAGGGGAAGGAGGTGGGGCGAGAAACATCGGTGTATGAGAGAATAAATGATTGGTTGTCTCCCATACACTCACACAGGGGCTGGAGCCCGCAACCTTTCCGCGCAGGCGATGATGCCCCAACCAGCTGAGCCCACCTGCCAGGGCTGTCAATGCTCTTTATGTTGCTAATGAAGAGACAAGAGACAGCTCAGAGCTTCCACCTGGCTCTGCCACTTCCTAGTGCCCTAACCACAGAGCAGATCAGAGCCTGGGGTCTACCTGAATGAAAAGGAGGGGACACTAACCACACTTCCTTGAATGGTTCGATCTACAAAGCACCAAGCAAGTGTCCACCACAGACTGAGCACTCACTAGGACCATCACTTGGTGGTCTCCTCTTTTTCCTCAATCGGTAACTCCTTCGAAACAATCTTACAAACAGCCTTAGAGGGCATCGTTTCCTGATTTGGGGCATTTTCTGTGATGAATAATGTTCACTATTTGCCTGGCCACCTCTTAGACCAGCGGTCGCCAACCTTTCGGGCCTCACGGACCACCAGTGGTCTGCTGACCACCGGTTGGCAACTGCTGTCTTAGACCCATCTCTGAGGTTGTTGTGAGGGTTTTATGAAACCTGCTCTTTTTTGGGTTTTCTCCAAATGCTGTTCCCCGTCAGGCAGGGGAGTAGAACATGCCCCACTGAGAATTATTTCCGAAAGTAATATGGCCAGGTCATTTGTCATTTAAGGTTGAAGGAACAGATCTACTGGAATGAACATTTCTTTCTCAAAGCATTTCTTTCTCTACTGATGACCCCTTCTCTTTTCCCCATTCCACAATGGACCATTAGATATATTTTACTAACTCATAAAAACACACTTCTGTTCACCCAGAGATCTGCATGCCTTTCATCAGGCCAGTGAATGTGAAGTAAAGATGCTATCATTTGGGGAACACAGCACATTATCATTTTCATCAATCTGATCACTACATGGAAGTAAAACACCTCACTCAGCAATCAAATTAGACCCGTGAAAGCAAAACCATCTTCCACACTGTCAAGATGAAGGGAAAGATGAAAACTATATTTACTACTAGAAGTTAAATGAAGCTTCTCGTCTATTTTATTCACTAATGCAAAGTCTTTTCATTTCTCTAGCTATCCCAACTACCCTGAAAGAAGAACTTTGAAGATGCCAACTCACTAGTTGATGAAATCCACTGCCTGCGTTTTCAATTGATCTGCGCTGTGGAGGTCAGCCAAGATGAGAATTTCTGCGGCGTTCTCCACAGAGAGGTTACTGCAGAGGGCGTCCTCACACATGACCTTTAAGCGCTCCAGGGCATACTGTAAAACACAAGCACTGCTGTCAGAGCAGGAATAGCTCTGGGCTGACCGCTCCTGAAGCTGTACCATCATGTAAGGGAGACATGAACAGAACTGCGCATTCGGTGAGAAGGCTACGACTGTAATTATAAAACATAACCATACTCCAAACGCTGAGATGAAGACAGCTAAAATAACATGCATACCTACCACTCCAGTTCTACAGTACACCTAGGAGGAAAAGGGCAATTATGAAATAGACCCACATCCTCACGTTTACCCTGTCCCGATATTATTCAAGTGTTTCTTACACCATCACTCCCTACCCTCACAATGACAGGTCATTCTGCTTCAGGTCACGAGGGACATGACATGTTCAGTGTCTGCAATCCTTTCATTCAGAGCCGCACTAGGGTGAAGCACAGTCATCGGCCTGGCAGGATATCCTGACTGGCCCACTGGGCTGTGGAAAGGAGCCCTGTGGTGCCTTCACCAGCATCTCTGCCACTAGTTGTTCCTGAATGAGGGTCAACCCCACCCTCCTTTCAAATAGAGGATAAATGGAGTCCTATTTTATTGGGGTTGAGGTTAAGATTCTCAGGGTAGAAAAACAAAGCAACAAAGACCCTGGGATCCAGTTTCAGTCTAAAACTTCTTCCAAGTAAAGGGTATAAATGTTTTGTAAATGAAAGTCTAGGTTAATATTGGGCACATTTCATTTAGTTGATTTGTTTTGATGCAACTGTACTCTTTGCTCTCAAATATGAGATTATGAACTTACTAAGGAACTTCAAGGACAAGGAGGAGGAAGGCATAAAAAGGAGGCACAAAATAAAATGTCATTCATCAGTCACAGGAAAGGGGTTTGGTTGAGGGTCTCCAGTCTCCCTACAGGTCCCATCTTAAGGGGCCTCAGAACTCAATGGCATAATATTCCTCTAAGCTGAATCATGGCAATCAAACCAGGACAATTTTATTTTTATGAATTCTGGGTGAGGAGGCATATCTGCTGGCACTATGATCTCCTGCAGCAAAAAGAGAATTTTATTGGTTTTGGTACAGCTTTAATTTTTACATTTGAGTAACTGGAAAACAGTTTCCATGGAAAACAGGAATGACACTAGACAAGCAAGAAATTAGGTTTTTGTTTTAAAAGGCTGGGAAAGGTTTGGTAAATGTTCAGTTTTTACACAGTGCTGCACAGAATATTCCTCTTATCCTTTCTCAATACTTTCTTTTAAAAGGACCTTTGCTGTGAATAGCTCTGATCCCTACTGCATAATTAGACAGAAGTAGCCACTGCTGACCCTTGGGGGACCAAGTTTTTTTCTTAATTATACTTCTGAAAAACCTGCCTAATGGCAGTACTTACCCGAGAGATTGAAATTGTGTCTCCCGGCCTGGCCAACGTGTTTTGTTTTGTTTTTGGTCTAATTACGCATGTCCCCAGGAGACTGGAAAAGCTCAGAAGAAGCTGTTGCAGTCTCTTGGGTAAATTCTAGAGGTTTAGATCCTTCCATGAAAGATTTCTTATTCTGTTTTCCTGACACTTACTTACAAGGAGGTATAAAGGTAAGAATATTTTCCAATAAGCTTGAAGCAAGGAGTGTCTAATGGGAAATTCTGAATGGAATTTGAAAACACACCCTTCAGTTATTTCTCATTCACAAATTTAAAGTATTGCTGTGATTCAACTGCTTTAGCTTTTAAAATCCCAACTTAACACATTGTACCGAAAATACCATTCTTAGAATGTCACTTCAGGCTGATCCCTATGCTCTGAGCTCTTACAGTAGTAGGTTCCCAGTAAGTTCTCTGGTTGAGGAGCAGAAATGAAAATCCAGGGACACATATGTCTAACCCTGGCTCTAAGAATATACAGCTCTGAGCCTTAGTATTTCGGTCTAAAAAGTGGGCCTTTGATACTACTCGCCCTCATGGGAGCTAGAAGATGAGAGGAAGATAAACGCCTGTGTATAAGCACCAAGTGACTGCTTCAGTGAAAATTAAAGGGCAGAGGAGTCAGAATCACTATAAAATTCATATTTATAAAAAGCAGGTATTGGGTGGTAGCCAGTTTGGCTCAGTGGATAGAGTGTGGGCCCTCAGACTTAAGGATCAAAGGTTCGATTCCGGTCAAGGGCATGTACCTTAGTTGCAGGCTCAATCCCTGGCCTGGTGTGGGTGAGTGCAGGAGGCAACCAATCAATGTGTGAGACACATCGATGCTTCTCTCTCTCTGTCTCTTCCCCTCCCTTCCACTCTCTCTAAATATCAATGGAAAAAATATCCTCGGGTGAGGATTAACAACAACAACCACAAAAGCAGCAGGTATTGGGCTTGTGTGCCTTCAACTTCGTCAGAGCTCACAATGTGTATTTCCTTACTGTCTCCACTGGAAGCAAGTTTCCTCTGGTCAGAGCTGAGCTAGACTGAAAGGGTATGGGATGTTCGCATTGCTTAACGGCACTAATTCAGTCTTGAAAGGTAACGTGCAGGATACAGTATTATTCAATCCTTTTCATCTGTAGCATTGATTGGGTTTACATGCCTTATCCTCTACTAACACTCCAAAACGCTGATCAATAAAGATCAAACCTCCACTGTAAATACAGGTACTTTCCTCTGTCCTCAGGGATGCAAAGGAAGGTGGAAGGAGACTAGTCCCATGAGCAAATCCTGAAAAGGCGCTAAGTGCCCTTACATCAGAGCGGAGCCAGCTCTGCCTCAGGTGGGCACTGCAGCATCCTGGCACAAAGAAGAGACACTTCCAGCGGAGAACCATCTTTCTCAGAGAGTCTACTATTGGATGGGTTTAAGTCCTTTGACATTCTTGCTGCAACCCCCCTTCCCAACACAAGAAAAGCTCCCACAGGATAAACAGTAATCACCCCCACCCCCACCCCTGTCATACTTCTTTAGACCACAAGGCTTGGAGGACAGACAGGTCACTGAGCTCTCTTCAATGTATTTATACAATGAAAGTCAGTTTCCCAAAGTGTGTTTTGGCGAACACTAATCCAGGGGTGATCTTTCAGGAAAAGAATTCCAGAGTTAACTAAATTGGAGAAATGCTATGATAGTGCACATGAACATACTAAAGGTTCTGAGAAATCCTGCAATAAAATAGCAATAATACACAAAACCTCGCATTTGACTTGGTTAAACTCAGTGTTTCATTGGGATTGAGCCTGTAACTGAGGTACATGCCTCCCCCCCCCCCCCCCCCCCAGCTTATTTTGGGAATCACTGGTCTGTTGTTTTAGGTAATCGAATTTCCTTGCTAAGATCCCATTTTCACTTTCACACTTTAACATTTCTCAAACCAAAATGTATCTTACAATCAAAGTATACATTTACTGTAGTAGTAGCTCTTATTTCCCAAAGAGATATTAATCATCTTACAATTTTGAATATTTCAAAAACTACTTAGGGGAAAGTTGAAAATGCTAACCAGGACACTGGGAAAAAGATTATTCTCTTATTGAAAAAGTTTAAATAAAAGTTAATGAACCCAACAATATTTTATAAATTATAAAGCCAAATTATAAATCCAAATGTGAGTCTTAAATATCACTACGGTTAAATCTGAGAGGTAATTTAGCAGACTTCTTCTTTTCCATAGGTAGAGTGACCATTTATAATTTACCATTCAAAGCAGGATGCTTTTGAAAATAAAAAGGGCGCTATCAATAATTGGGCTGCAGCACAAGTATGAAACAGGACTGTCCAGCCAAACTAAGATATGTGCTCATCTTACTTACAATGCAGCATAGAAGCCCCGCTATGAAACTCAAGAAGTTACAGAAACTCCTATTTTTGTGATTATTTTTCTATTCCTATCTCACCTTGTCAGCAGCTGCCAGCAAATCATCAGCCATCTTGTCCAGGTTTGGAGCTTTCCCCGTGTAAATGAAGCACATCATTTCCTTAAAAACTTCAGGCTCCACATCATTGATTTCAACCCGATTCTATGCCAGAAAAACTGGAAGTCAGAAATATTCCAGCAAACCAAATTCCCTAAACAATTTTCATGATTTTAAGCTCTAGTGAGGAGAGAAGCTTGTATCATTTAAAACGTAACATGAATGAAAAATTGCTCTCTGCCATATTTGATTATAATATTCTCCATCATATGTACCACCTTTGTTTTCAAAGACAGCTATAGCTTTCATTTTTTTTACCTTTCTTTTCTTGAGTAGAAACACATGTCTGATACCCTCACCCCAAACCCTTTGGGTGATCTGCCTGGGAGAGAGTGAGTCTCCACCTAGAATCCTTCTGGACTACCTCTCTCCACTCTCACAAAGTGTCCCTTCAGGGAATTCGTAATCCACTTTAGTAACACCGTAAGAAAAGATAATTAGGAAAATAAATCTGCTGCCAAATTGGAAAACTCATCTGAATCTAGTCACCTAGCTAGAAGACATATTTTTATCCTGATACATACCTTTTTGCTCTCCTCCATTTCATGTTCAAACATGGCACTAAAAACTGGAGAACGAGCTAGAAAGTGAAAGGCAACAGAGACAGATGTGGTTATCACGTTGTAAATCACTCAGTTCTTCTGTTATGCAGAAGAGGTCATTTTCTTTGCTGTCACACTGTTATAGGAAAGGGTCTTAGCCTCAAATTATATCAGAATTATAAAATTCATTTTTTTATATTATATCAGTAAGTTAGTAATTACAATACATAGTTAAAAAAAGAAAATGCTACTTACAAAATAATTTATTAGCTAGATTCCAAACATTCATGTTTTAAGGAAATTACTCAAATTTATCTGTATGTTGGATGACAATGATATTCTCTGGGTAGATTTGGGGGTTCAACTGGAAGGTCCTTTAGGGTTCTAAGCAGGATGTCTTGATATCTACATTTTTGCCTGGAAAAAAGACACCTACTTTCCCCACATCCAGGGACCACACAGCAAGGAGGCCCAGAACAAGGCTCAATGGTGTCCACTAACTAGATGAAACGCATGCTCATTTACGGCAGGTTTTCTGGTCCTTCCAGCCTTGCATTCTCAACAGAGCTGATAACTTCCCAAAGAGGCAAGAAAAAGAAATCTTAGGGATTACATCGTTTGTAGCCCTTCAAAGCTCAACCCTAATAAAAAATAAAAAATGAAATAAAATTTTAAAAAAGCTCAACCCTACCTAACAAAATCTTATTCCTTAGTATTTAATGTCTCTCATTGGGGATAATTTAATTTTTCCCTGAGGGGTGGGAATAATGAAAAAGGGTTAAGAAACAGTGTTCTAAGTCATGCCCAATTCTAGTCTAATGAACACTATAAATAATAAGTAAACTTAATTTCAACCATGAAAGTAATAAAATGGCTAATAACTCAAATCTTATCATGTTTTCCGACAATCAGGGATTTGGTGAAAGTTAAGACTACCAATCTCTAACCGAGAGAGGAAGAACAGATGGAATATATACAGGACTTTGAGCTAACAGGTAACTGGAACTTTGACTTATAGTTTATGTTAGGAAGGACTAATTTTAGATCTGCCATTTTTTAACCACACATCTTGGGCAAATCACTAAACCCTCTGAGCCTCAATGCTTTAAACTATTCCAAAGGATATTAATTCTCCTTGTTCTTATCTCAGAAGGGCTACAGACTAAAAGATACTAAATAAATACATTACAGAAATTGAAGACTAAAGGGCTAGTGCTTTTAATAAGGGGGGAAGGGTCCAAAGCAGTGATATGCTTAGAGGGTCATCATTGGATAGACAGAAGCTGAGGTTATGAAATAAATAAAATCACCCAGGGAGAATAAGGAGAATGAAAAGAGAACTGAGGGAACACCAATGTTTAAAAGGATGCATGAAGAAGAGGGAGGCCACACATCAGAGGTAGCCAGAGAATCAGAAGAAAACTAGAATAAAGGAGCCAAATAATATATGAACGAGAGTCCCTCAAATGTAAGAACTAGCCGGCCATATTACTTTGGAAAACTGCTTTCATTGCATGTAGATGAACTGAGGATAGTGAGAGGAGACTAGCTGAGATAGTAAATGTGCTAACTTAAGAAATTTAGCTCTGAGAGAGAGAGAGAGAGAGAGAGAGAGAGAATGAATATGAGAATAAGAATGAATAACTAGGGGGAGTAGCCTGAGCCTGTTTATAGACTGAGGGTAAACAGGCAATAGGAGAAAGAGAGTTGATGAAGATACCAGATAACAAGGGTATAAGTGGCAGAGTAAGAAGAAGAAGGAGGCAGCATGGGATATGAAACAGAACAGAAGTAGAAAGTACAGTACTCTGGACACAAGGAAGAACACCCCTTCCACCAAGAATGCAGGGAAACTGCAGGTAAGGTGAGAGGCAAGAGCTAAGGGATAGGGCCTCAATTTTCTCTTGGAAGAAGTAGCAAGGTCATCTTTTAGGAGATGGAGATTAAAGGAGAGTAGTGAAGTTTTGAAGTAGCTATTGTTGAGAAAAAGAAAGGGAGCTGACTAACTGTAGGAAGAGTTCTTGGCAGTGCTGAGGGCCTAGCTGAGTATGGAGCGCTAACCTAAGAGTTGATGACTTTCTTTAGCAATACACGGTAACATCTAGTTCAGAGAGGGAACAGAAAGATGGTTAGACTGAGCCAGAGTGGGGTTTTGCCAGGTGTGTATTTTAGAATAGAGCTGAGAATCTTGGTAAGAAATTTGTTGCTGAAGGTTCATGCTATTTCCTTTTATGTCTTATGGCCTGGATAGAAGTTTGTGGCTGACTGCTATGCTTTCACGTGAAGTAAAGTCAACCCTGCCTTATCAGTTCCCCTCTGTGTCACTCTTTCTGGTCTCAAAGACAAAGGGCCTATTATTAGAATAAGACCTGATCCTCCATGTCACTGGCAATATTCTTATCCTTCTGATATGTTTATATGGAAGAGAAGGCTAAGATCTCCAGGGCAGGGGACTTAACTGAACGTAGTTCATCCTGAGTCCAGAATCCTCTCTGTTATATCCTAAGTCCCTGTCTAGGAACTAATACTTGATCCTAAGCAGTGTTTTGACATCTGTTCTCTAGGTGCAAAGGCATTCAATACACATCATCATCCATTCCTTGAAAATGGTGGCCTAAGTCCACTACAGAGAGGAAGAATAGAAATACCATTTTTATGGAGAGTTGCCTTTTTGATTATGACAACTAATGTCACCACAATATAAAAATATATTTAGTTGCAATTTTTTTTCACTAGTTCAAAAGGCTGAAGTTACTCAGGTCATTATGCAGCCACTGGTTTGCCTTGTTTCACCAAAACGAACGCTCTCTACGAATAGATACTAACCTGCTAAGATAGCTTTGTGAGCCTGGAATTCCTGGCCAGCAACACACAGACAACAGTCTGTGAACCGGGAATTCTCCCAAAGTCCTCCTAACTCATCTGCCAACCGGCACTCGGGAACCTTCACCATATTCATGGTATTCTGGCCAGAAATGTTGACGGAATCTTGCACCACACTCACCTGTAAAGACAAGGAAACAGTCCAAAGCTTTTGTTATCAGGAATTTTCTTCCCAGCAGGAAGAGAGATGATTTATACCTCATTCAGATACTAACGTTAGTCATATTCTCTTGAAACCACCTCCACAAATCAAGGCTTTATCCTCTGGATCACATAATTTTCAATCTATCAGTTATATGTAGTCTACACCATCTCAGGAAAATAGGGAGAAAGCCCCACAAATCTCCTTCTCCTCCAACTTCTAATAAGCCTCACCTCCCCTTCCCTGAAAACCTCGGCAAAACCACCAGAGGGAAAAACTAAAAGAAACAAATGTTAAACCTCAAGTATTTACCTTATTCTGCCTTAAGGTTAAATACGAAGAACTCCTATAGAAACTACCATTTAAATTAAACTCTTTAGAGAGAAAAAGCTAGTACACCTAAAAGCATTCCACTTACTTTAGTTAGGTCTGGAACATGAAAATAAAATGCAACTTCCATAAGGCCTGGTAAATAATTGGTACTTCCGTGCAAGTGTTAATATAATGAACAGGACTAGGCTTGGAAGATCTTTCTGGTAGAGATAACTGTGTGGGTATCCCACACCCACACCATTTATACCCTTACTCAGTCATTTGTGACAATGAAATACAAGACTGCTGGCTCCTGCTAGACTTGCACTCATAGCTTTGGAACAGAACGAGGAGAACAGGTTTAAAGAGGGATCCAACTTGCCACATGGCTTCAGCAGCAGGTTTTAACCAGTTGAATTAACAGTTCAGTTTAGATTTAAAACAAAACAAAATAAGGTAACTTCTAGATGGGTCAGTGAAAGTCAGGTAAGCTTGTTAGTATACCAAATAAAAGAATTTATAAATCATATAACATTACAAAATAAATGTAAGTTACCAAACTGAAGCAGATCAGTCTTCTGCCTAGCAATCACTGCTATGCTTCATCTCCTACATCATAATAGGTTAGAAATGTTAAAATCAAAGCAGAATTCATAAACCTTGAGAATCAGCTCCCCCATTTTGCTATTCTGATAAGTTAGTTGAGAAAGGCAGCTTAGGAACATCCTAAATGACCCAAATTTCTTTTAACCTTCAAGATAGAAGTCATCCCTTAAATGCAGTCATAAACCCCGAGGCAAAGTTAATGCCCCATCCAAATGACCGGCAGTCCCTTCTGTGCTGGAGTGAGATATTTATTACCAGGTCGAGAAATTTATTCATTTGTTTAAAACGAGCTGTTATAGTCTTGAGCAATGAAGCAGCCAAGTTAATCAATTATGAATGTGCTTAGCATTAGCAGCACATTTATCAGAGCCAGATTATAACATTATTTTAATAGCCTGAGACCCAGCACAAACTACTGCACAGATCCTCTCTTGTCCTGTGTAAGATCTCTAATTTGGGTCAGCCATTCTCTCATATTAACACTCTTATTTCTTTGATATAATATTAATATCAAAGTAGAAGATGCCTGTTTCCAGTTATAGCTTAAAAATACTGATGATTAATTTATTTCAAAAAAGGAAAAGACCAAGTAAATCCAACTTCCTCATAAAGAAAGGCAGGACTCTCTTGGGATGACCAATGAAGGGAATGGAGAATGCTCTTGGCACTAGGTCCTAAGCCTGAATTAAACCAGGCTGCCAGGAGCCCAAAGTCATTAACACTTGATGGCAATTTACTAGTCTGAGTAAAATGAATTGGCAAGAGATAAGGTGAATTCAAACTATGGTTACCACAGACCCTCTGCTGGTTAGATGCATGCTTGGTAGTAAGTGGGGCACCCAAAACTGTGACTCCTCTTGCAGGGACAATTCCTCTCTCTAGACACAAATAGGAACGCACAAGAAGGAGAATGTACCTTTCCTGTCTGAGCCAGACTTGTTCTGCAGATATATGGATGCCTGGAGTCTCCAGAGCTCTGAATGTCTGGCACCTCTTACCAACATTAAATACGCTTAATTAAAAATAAATTTTAAATGGCATTCACAAATGAGTCTTCAGAGCCCAAACTTTTAACTTAGAAAGGGATTGTTTTCCTCTGCAAATGATGCTGCTAAAATGAAACCATTTTGAGAAAAACTAAAGATTTTTTTTAATGCCTATAAAGTTGACTATGGAGACTCATTCAGAATTACAGCTGCGAAGATGACGTGACTGTGACATTTATGCCGTCTTACAAATGGCTGCGTGAAAATGTCTCAGGAAGGCTGTATAACCCTCTAAATTTCAAGCTGTAAAAGGGCCTCACTTTTAAAGTCAATTACTTTTCTTAAAAAATAATATTTCATAAGAGACTAAAGATTGTGCCAATTCCTGAATATTTTACTTAAACATAAAAAATAAAACCAATGGAAATAATATTTTTTAACTTCCGTATCATTAAAACAATTAAGGGGGAAAAGACTCTGCATATAGATTGTTTTTAGCAGCAGCACTGCTTCTAATCAAAAGACTAGCAACAACCTAAATGTCCATCAACAAGAGAATAAACTGTTGCCTATTCACACAAATATTATACAGCAGTAAAAATGAATGAACGGTAGTTACATCCACAATATAAATTTTAGAAACATAATGTGAAAAGAACAAGTCCTAGATGACTACATACTTTCTGACACCAACTTTATAAAGCTCAAAACCAATCAAATGAAAACAACATATTATTCAGGCTACAAATAATATATGAGGAGATAACATATAATTCAAAATAGCTCTTTAGTATATCCTGAGGGGGGAAGACAACAGGCTTAAGGGTTAGGGGAGAAACATACAAGTTAATTCCAAGTTACTGCTGGGTTGGTTGAAGTTTACTACATTATCATATTTTATAACCTACTAGAGGCCCGGTGCATGAATTTGTGCACAGGTGGGGTCCCAGTGGCTGGGGGGATGGGCCGCTGGTGGTTGGCGGGCTGGTCCCGCCCCTGATGCGGGGGGGGGGGGGGGCAAAAGGGGGCAGGGCTGACCAGCACCACCCCCTGGTCGAACTCCCAGTTGAACTCCCAGTAGAACTCCCAGTCGAGGGGACAATTTGCATATTAGCCTTTTATTATATAGGATAATAATGTTACATATTAAATCACCATTTTTGTAGGACAAAAACAATCAAATATTGGCATTTTCACACAGTTCAACTAAAATATCCAAATAATTTATTAATAACAATAAAAAGAAAAAATAAATAGATCCACACATTTAAAATTTGGCAAAAATCATATTCCCAGGCTATGAAGGGATATTCTATGTTTGAGAAGGAAAGAAATGTTTTAAGAGTAAAGTAGTATCTCCTGGCTTGCATGGTTCAGTGGTTGAGCGTCAACCTATGAATCAGGAGGTCATGGTTCGATTCCCAGTCAGGACACATGTCTGGGTTGTGGCTTGATCCCCAGTGGGGGGTATGCAGGAGGCAGCTGATCAATGAATCTCTCTCATCATTGATGTTTCTCTCTCCCCCCCTTCTCCTTTCCTCTCTAAAATCAATTAAAAAATATATATTTTAAAGAGTTTAGTAGCATCTAGATATTTCATATTTCAACTTTAATTGCAACATTACAAAGAAACTCTGAAATCTTCTACCTATCAAAGGCATATACAATGAAGGTGGAATATGTGCATCTTTATTGCTAACAGCTACTTGTTTTCAATATAAGAAATGGAGGGAAGGGTCAACAGAAGCTAAAAGTCGATTTTCAAGTAGATTTTTCAAGTAGATTTTCCGTGGTCCAAATTATTAAAAGTGTAAAGCTTTCATGATTCTGTTTCATTACCAAAATACTCTCTGTTAAGAAAACCTGGTCGAGCCCATGTTTCCCTGGGTAAATAGCATTTAGCTCCACTTAGCGTGGCACAGCAGCCTAGAGATAGAAAATGGAGAGCTGACACTAATTTGCTGCACAATGTTAGGAAAAAATTACCTGACCTCTCCAGGCACCGCTTCTCTCCCCAACAACATGAAATGAAGATAATAGAACTAACCTAGCTCAAAGGATTGTGAAAAGAGACAATTCAAGGAATACTTTGAAAATGCTTCCAAATACATTAGCTAAGCAATATCATCTTGGAAGAATTGCCACATTTCCTAATAGTCAGACAAAAACATCACTGAAAATTGAATGTGAACCCAGTGTGGCACATTATAAACAAGACCACACATTCGGCATTTTCAGAGTTTGCAATCTAATTTCATTTAAATATTCATTAACAGTAATATTACTAAAATAAAGCCCAGACATACAAATGTGTGATTCTTAGTCTTGCACCTTAGGATGAATTCCCTCCTGCAGCCTCTGGGAATATCAAAAAATATTTTAAAATTAATGAAACAACTATACTTATTGCATCATGACAGGACAGACATGTGTCTGGGCCAAAGACTGATGAGGAATGGAGCAGTGGAGTATTCATAATCTAAATTTGTATGAGGGCATCAACTTCACAAAGCCTCGAAATAATAACAAAATACTATCTAAACCAATAATAAATAAAATATGAATATGAACTAAAATAAACATATATTTTTCCCCCATTGATAAAAGGAAGCAACAGGTCAAAGGGATAGGACTTACACCAAAGAATAATCTAGCTTTGTAAAGCGCTAAAAACTCAGATGAGCTGTATATATTTTTAAAACCCACACATCCAACACATACCCCCATGCAACTGTCTTGCAATGCTGAATGCTACTAAGTCCACAGAGAGCCTTGGAACAGAAACGAGTCTCACTAGGCACAAGCCCAAGTATAAGCAACACTCAGCACCTGTGGCCAACACTGAAGTGTGAGAAGAACAGATGGCATACCTGGTCCGATGGTAAGAAACTGATGGCATCAGCAGAACCCAGCAGACGTTTCCCTGTTCAACATCTCCTCACTTCCAAAGTGTCATCTCACTTCCCTTCTAAGTCAGTAAGGCAAATCTAAACTTAACCACAGGATTTCTTCTAAGAGAATTTTATATGGGGAAGCGAAGGGGGAGAGAGCGCCTCAGTCTTAACCACAGGACGAGAGATTGCCAAGTGAGGGCAAGACAACTTGTCTCCAAATCAACAATGTCCATATAAAAGGTGGAGCAGATATGGGGGGTGGGGGGGAGAGGGCGGCATATGAGAAAAGGCTGGACCCACTGTGGACTTAAAAATAATGTAATAAAGGCACTGCCTAAAACACCAGATGCAATATTTAGAGGAGATATCTTTCTTCAGAGAACAGTTAAGACTGGCTTTCATTTCCAAGAGAAATTAGAATTTTCCACTATATTTAAATTTTTCCGAAATTTAGGTCTTTAAGATAGGTGAAGATTAAATTGATGGTCTGTTTATATAACATTTAACTTCATACAAAACCACCTAATTGTATTCATTTCTTACTCGGGCAACTGAGTATGTAACTAGTTAGATTAACATGGAATTCAAATTTAACATTCATCAGACAAAAAACAACTGCAACAATTTCTGTATTTACCTAGATGTCATCATGTTAGTATTTCCTTCTTTTATTATAAGGCAGCTATTATGAAAACTGCATTTTACATATTCAGTGTGGTATCTTAATAAATGATGCTTCCAAAATTTCCTAACCACGAGGTACTATTCTGTGGAAATAATTAAGCTGTGACTCAGGAAAAAAGCCAGCTACCACTGGCCAGTCCTCTTCTACTAAAGGGCAGGATTCCTAAGGGACACCCTCCCCGGCTGCACAGGTGGTGACATGCTTTGGGACTGTCATTAACTCACAGTGCGCGCCTATTACTTGACAGATCAACTGTAGGAACTTGCCTGCACCCTCCCCAGGAAAATACAGTGGTCATTCTCATCAAGCGCTGCTGCTCAGGAAGTGGCTTCTTAGCCATACAATGTATAGGAAACACTGCCATCTAAGTTGACTAGAGGTTTTATTCGTTTATTACACTGTGAGCTTATGAATATTTATAAATGTGTTGATAATAGCATGAAACAACTTCTTAGTAAATAGTCATTAAAGAAACCACTTTCTAACTCACTCTCAGTTTGGGAATTTTACTTCAAGACTTCTCTTGTAAACCTAAAAAAGGCTTTTAAGTTGCTGGTGAGAAGGACTTGCCTAGCAGACTACAGATAACTCTCAGCTATTATGAGTTAGAGAGCTTTATATAACCTTCACTCTAGAATAGAGGCTTCTCACCTTCCTATTTCACAATTACTCTAGCAAGACAATCCAGAGACATTCAACTCCTGATAAGTCATACAGTTCAAAGAGCAGAAAAGAAAAGTGATCTACAGTCAAACATATGTGGACTTCATACTCAAGGAGAAGCCATAAAGTTTAAGGAACAAATATACACATATATTTGCTGGCCATTCTCCTCAGCTTGAAGTAACAGTCCTTCCAAATGCTATCTGAAAAAACCCGCCAAGAAAAAGCCAGAATCCTGACCCGAGCAATTCAAAAATCATAAATACCAAGATTGTACACAATCTTTGTTTTTAAGAACAGTAACAAGTGGAAAGCTAGATGCCCAACAACCTTGAAATCATGGCAGTTTTCAACCAGTCACATCAATAACGTTTGTGCAACACTATTCCACTTGGGGGTTCTTCCCATTCTCCATCCCTGATACAATACAATTAAATCGGCCACTGCTGACCAGGCCTGGGAACGGCTAGTCTCACAGTGGGGAAGAAGCACTCACCTCACAGAAGAGGGTAAGCTTGTCATCAGGGAGAAGCCCGTTGGCTTCATCCAAGAGAAAATCTCTACGGATGAATTTTTTGAATCCCCAGTCTTTGCCTTGCACAAACCTATATGCCCGTTGACTCTCTGAGGTGAAAAAAAAGTTATATTTAGGGTTACTCAAAAAACCAGATCAAATCTACAACTTGTCAGTGTATGAAGTTGCTGGACGTGAAAATAAAGAATCAAACAAAGAAGAGAACATTTACCCATAGCTTTGGTTTCTTCTCCCTTGGCATTCAGGATGGAGAATTTGAATTTTGCCCGAACTTCACTCTTTGGACAGCTAACCAGTAACAGGTAAAGTGACAGGTAATCTTTGCTTTCTTCATCTAACCCTTTTGGGTTTACTCTCAAACACCTGCCCAAAACAGATAGGGGGGAAAAATGTTGAAAACATCCATGCTTATAGGCTGGTAAAGTGATAGGAGAGAATTAGAACATCAGAATCAAGAGAGGGAGATGTTTAAAATATAAACAAGTTCAGGCCCCATAACTAGGAAATTCGGATTTAGTAGAATGACTACTTCAGAGCCACTTTTTTAGAGCAACCTGAGTCAACTAGAATCTGACAACGCATCCCTTACATCCCTGCCTCTTTCCTCATAATCTCCCAAGTCACTTCTACCCCCTAAAATATTTTAAAAGTCAGGATATTCTAATCCTCCATCTCAGGAGAGGCAGCCCCTAATTTTGTTGGGACTGTGGTGAAACCATGAAAAAAATGTCAACAAGCCCTTAAATATCACCTTGGGAAAGAAAAAAGTATTTGAGAGAAATATGTGAATAGTACCGAATCTTTTACAGATACTTTATCAATCTGGCAATAATATTATAAGATTAAAATAAAGGCGGTGGCACGGAGAAAGCACAGATAAAAGTAAACTCCGAGGGTACAGCTCCACGCTATATAGTCAGAGATGCCAATCTGTTACCAATGAATCAAAACAAAATTCAGACAGAATTTAATAGGTTCAACTGAGTTAAGTTGTAAATGTCAGTTGAACTGCATGTGGTTCAGATACAGCTTCTACCAGATAGGCCATATGCATCCCCAAGGCCTCGCCAGTGTTATGACACCTCTCACAAACAGGTGGCTCAATCCAATGCCTCTCTAGGGAGTGCATATGCCACTCATATCACTATACATTGTGTTGAAGATGTAGATTTAAATACGATGCCTATGAATAATCATTCTCTCTCAACATTTAGTTGTACACTGCTTAACCAGCTGGTTTGCTTAATAGTCAACACTTACACCAGATATGGATTATCTTTTATAACAATGGCCCTCTTTACTCATTTACATTACCCTACAGCCATTTGAATTTACAGATCCCTGATATACTCATTAAATTAATTCAACAATTACACAGCAAGCACCTATGGGTATCAAGCACAGTCGTAGACCCTGGGGAATTTTAAGTACAAAGTCCCTATCTCCAAGGACCTTACATTCTAGTCAATCTCCCCATAAAACCAAGCAAAACAGGCAACTTTTAGAAATATTTTTACAGCTAGATGTGTTCTTCCTCACCATTTCAGTTTATCATTGGCTCCTGATGAAAAGGTTGAGCTTTTAATGACTTCACCCATTTCCTCCCGGCAAAAGCTAAAGTTATTGATGGTCCACATGTAGGAGAATTTCACTACCTTGATCTGTTGATAGAAAACCAGGAATTAAATAAGTGGGTGACCTAAAAAACAGGCTGAAGATCAGATCATTGTTTCTGCTCCCTCCCTCTACATGATCCCAGACGAAGATTGCACTATTTGGCCAGCATGGAGGCTCAGCTTTTCTCTCACCGTAGGTCCCTCATCCACATTTTAAAAATGTATGTTTTTATTGACTTTAAGAGAGAGAAAGGAAGGGAGAGAAATAGAGATAGAAACATCGATGAGAGAAAAATATCGATCAGCTGCCTCCTGTATACCCCCTGTAGGAGACTGAGCCTGAAACCTGGGCATGTGCCACATGAGCCACACCGGCAGGGCCCTCATCCACGTTTTAAGAAGTCTCACAGTGACCAACTGCTTTCATAACTTTTCTCAGCTTCTGAGAAATACTGAATGGAAAGTAGGAAAAACATGGACAGGGTTGGGAAAGCAGATGACAATTGAGATGTTGATGCCACTACCTGGGTTGAAAATCTCAAACCTAGTTTCCTTTTGAGTTGCCCAACACAGGAACACATTTCCATCAAGGAGGATGTAAGTGGATCTAATTTCAGAGTCCCCCCTTTTAATCTCCAGTGAAAAATCGTGGCCTAGGGTATTCAGATTCCACTTGGAAAACCAAGGAATGGAAAGCTGACAAATATCTTATCTATCTACTATCTGGCAGTTATGTCCCTGAGAAAGCAGAAAACCCAATGTAGAAAGAAATCGTATTCCTTTTGCCCACCAAATCCTCCCAACATGCAAAGATTTACAGGGTGAAAACATAACTTACCTGTGTGTAGCACCAGCTCTCAGCTACAGGGCCACTCGACATTTCTGCCGGAGGTGGAGGACTTGGAACCCTTGACATCGCCAGTTTGAAGGTTAAACAAGATTTTCAAAGTCAGAGGACAAAGATTTCTGTTTTCTCTTCACCCTGGTTGACAGAAAAAGCAAAAGGATGTTTTAGATTAATGGCACATGATCCTACTATTTCAGTTTGACCTTCTAGTCTAGACAAAGACTAGAAACTTTGTCTCCTGCCTAGAATTCTCTACTCATATTATTCAAATAGCTACTTAGAAGTCCAATCCCAAACTTAAGTGTTAACCTCGGAGAAGATCGCCTATTCTAATATAGTCTCCTAATAACAATTACATCACCCTATTTTAATCCTCTGCACAATACTTAACGTTAGCTTACCGAATGAATTTACTCTATGGGTATATGAAGTACATCTATGGAAAGGCTGCCTGAAGAGGAGATAGCATAGTGAACCCCGCACACAACTATGCCACCAGCTCCTTCACCTGAGACACAAATACTCTACTCCTGAGGGGAAATGACCTTGTTACCTCTCTAACCACTGTCTCATCTTCTCGAATACTTTAGTACAAACTAATGAAAAGTAGGTTTCTATTCCTCAACCCATTGCTAGCTGCTCTCGTGAAGGGCAACATTTACCCCTTTCTTAGATGTGTTACTTTCTCTTTCTCTGCAGCAGAGATCCCTCCCCACTTATACCCCATCACTATTCAATTTTCCAGACTCTTCTCCTTGCTCTTGCCCTCTCTGTTCTATGATCATTCTTCAATCTCTTTTGTTGGATGCTCTTCCTTCACTATTGCTCCCCATGGTTTAATCCTCAGTCATTTTCTCAATCAACATTCTCTTTCATGGCGATTTTATCCATCCCAACAGTGTCAAATTTCTGCCTTGATAAAAATATTTCCTAAATCTCTCTAACTTTGACTTCTCTCATAAGGCTCAGACCATTTCAAATAACTGCTATATATCTTGGCAGGGTGTCCCAGTAGTAAATCAAATTCATTCAAAATTCTCCCCTCCAATGCCACTCAAAAAATTGGTGAATTAGGTTACAATTTTCTTAAGTATTACAAACAAAGCCAAACTGAAAAAATAAAGCTCCTTGCAATGCATGACAAAAAAATAATTTCATTAATATATGAATTGGTATATAAATTGTTTCTATAAAATCATTAAGAAAAAGGCCATATCTTGCAAAAATGCAAGGTATTTACTACCTTACAAAAATATCGTTCATAAAGAGAAGGAAGGAAGGAAGGAAGGGAGGGAGGGAGGGAGGGAAGAAGGAAGGAAGGAAGGGAGGGAGTCGCTCTAAAACATTTTACATCTATAAGACCTGCAGGAGGAAAGAAAAATCAACCAAACCATGAATGGGGATATGGGAACTCCCATACACTGTTGGTGAGAAAGTATATTTGGATGGGAATTTGGTCATATCTTGTGAAGTTGAGTATATGTGTACACTAAGGGTCAGTAATTCTACTTTTAACTATAATACTGCACCAGAATAGTGGTTCTCAAATTTTGTGTGTGTCAGAATCACCTAGAAAATGGTTACTGAGCTTCACCCTCAGAGTTTCTAATTCAGAGGTTTGGAATGAGCCTCTAAATTTGCATTTCTAACAAAGTTCCCAAATGATCCTGATATGCTGGTCCTGGAACCACATTTTGAGAACCACTGCCCTAGAGAAACTGCACGTGGGCACAAGAAGACATAGACAAGTGTATTCAATGTAGCATTGTGTATAACAATGAAAAAACTAGAAGCAAACTGAAAATCCATTCAAAGGAGAAGAGAAATAAATTGGGTTATCCATCCCATATAATAAAGAGGTAATATGCAAATTGACCCTCACACCATAACACATGGTGCACACGGTGGGGGTGGTGGCTGCTCTGCACGGCTTCCGCCAGGGCTCCTGTGGCCCTGCAGGGGCACGAGGGTCCTGGCGTCCACTTCGCACGTCTTCTGCTGGGGTCTCTGCGGCGCCACATGTGTGCCTGGAGGCGGGGCATTGCGGCAGCACTCCAGGACTTGGAGCCATCCTGCAGTGCGCTGGCCACACGGGGCGGGACTCCGGGACTTGGGGAGGTTCCATGATGCGGCGGGGGGGGGGAGGGCAGGGGGGGGCGTTCCTGGGTCTCCTGCGATTTTGCACGACGGGTCACTAGTATATATATAAAAGCTTAAATGACTGTAACAACCGGTCGCTATGACACGCACTGACCATCAGGGGGCAGATGCTCAATGCAGGAGCTGCCCCCTGGTGGTCAGTGTGCTCCCACAGCCAACCTCCCCTAGCTGGCCAACCTCCTGTGGTCCCTCTCTCCCCCAAACCCCCGGCCGGCCAACCTCCCGTGATCCCTCCCCCACCTCCCCCCTGCCCGGCCAGCCAACCTCCAGTGGTCCCTCCTTGTGGCCCCTTTCCCAAGGGGGCTGAGGGCCAGCTCCCTCCTCGGGGCCAGCGGCCAACCTCCCATGCTCTGTCCCTCCCCCCGGCCAGCAGGCCCTGATTGCCCTGCTGCCCACCTGCCACGGTGGTGGCACAGTGGCAAGGGAAGGGGGGGAGGAGGCGGGGAACCACACAGTGGTGAGGCACCAACAATGGTGGCGTCAGCGTCCAGCGTCCATTCCTTCCGCATCTGGCCCAGCGACCGTTGCCTCCTCTCCAGGCAGGCCCTCATCAGCCTGGCCCTGATCGGCCCTGATTACTGGCGAGGCCTAGGGATCTCACCTGTGCACGAATTTCATATATTGGGCCTCTAGTTTCCATATAATGGGAAACTATATTTTATAATTAAAATTAATTAACTAGTTCTACAGCACCATGGAGATGAGATCAAACACAATGCTAATTAAAAAAGACAACTTTTGTAATGCTATGTATAGTACATTATTTATACAAATTTAAGATGATATATTATCTACAGGTGTATGCATGCAGAAGTTAAAAAAAAAAAAAGACACAAGGGAGAACCAAGATGGCGGCATAAGGTATATGCCTGTACGTGCTGCCTCTCACAACCACACCAAAACTACAACTAAAAGACAAAACGGCTATCATCCAGAACCACGGGAAAGCTGGCTGAGTGGAAGTTCTACAACTAGAAGGAAAGAAAAAAGCACACTGAGACTGGGAGGAGGTGTGGAGGCGCCAAGAACGGAGGTACGGAGGCACGTGAAATGGGCTGGCAACTGGGTGCGCTGTTTTTTTCAATTGGAAGGGAAATACAAGCTCCCGACTGCTCTGAACTCCAGTTTCCGGCGAGACTCTGGGGACCCAGACTCCTACGGGGAGAAACTGGATTGTCTGGCACCGGGTCAGAAAGTGAGGGTGGCTTTCTCGCAGAGGTGCCCGCAGCGATCATTGTTCCTGCGTGGGGGCGCACGACGCAGGGATGTGGAGACGCGGAGATGGCTGACTGGCAGCCATCGCTGTTTGCTCCGCCCTGGTGATTCCCTGAGACCCCGCCCAACCCAATTTACAACCCCACCCAAGCTGTGCGCTGCTGCTTTTGCATATGAATGGCCTGACCTTTCGCAGCCTAACCTAACAAACTGCAGCTGGGTCAGAGAGCTCCAAAACTTCCAAACTCCAAACAAAGAGGCGAAATCTGCAGATCTCCCTGTAGCTCCTGCTGGGTGGCCTCAGGCAGTGGCTGACTTTGCACCTCTTTGGAGATCCAAGAGCCAGTGTACCAGTGGTCAGATATGAGATTTCAACTCCTCACATCCATAAGTGACACACTCAAGAGGCAGACTCAGTGAGCACCAAAGCCCCACTGAAGCAAGTCCTGCCCCATAAGCGTGTCTCCAGCACAGCAGTTCTTCCACTATAGGCACAGCAGGTCCTCACAGCCAATTGGCCTAGAGGTCAATTCCTCCCAGTAATACCAACAGCAATCAAGGCTTAACTACAAGACTGTGCACACGGCCCACAAAGGGGTGCACCAAGAGTGTCCACCTCAGGTGATTGGGGAGGCTGAGCCACTGGGCCCTATAGGACACCTACCACACAAAGCCACTCTATTAACACAAGGAAGCAGCCAAAATGCGGAGACAAAAAAACAGGTGACGAATGAAAGAAATGGAGGAAAGCAAACTACTGGATATAGAGTTCAAAACTACACTAATAAGTTTACTCAAGAATCTTCTAGAAACCTCCAAGGAACTTAGTGAGACCTCCGAGGAACTTAGTGATACCTTCAAGGATCTTAATAAGAATGCCAAAAAAATGAAAAAGGACCAGTCAGAAATTAAGCATACACTGTTTGAAATAAAGAATAATATACAGAAATTCAACAGTAGACTAGAGGATCGCAAGAATCAAATCAAAGATTTGAAATACAAGGAAGCAAAAAACACCCAACCAGAAAAGCAAAAAGAATCCAAAAATATGAAGATAGTGTAAGGAGCCTCTGGGACAACTTCAAGTGTACCAACATCCGAATTATGGGGGTGCCAGAAGAAGAGAGAGAGCAAGATATTGAAAACCTATTAGAAGAAATAATGACAGAAAACTTCCCCTACCTGGTGAAAGAAATAGACTTACAAGTCCAGGAAGCGCAGAGAACCCCAAACAAGAGGAATCCAAAGAGGACCACACCAAGACACATCATAATTAAATGCCAAGGGCAAAAGACAAAGAGAGAATCTTAAAAGTGGCAAGAGAAAAAGTTAGTTACCTACAAGGGAATACCCATACGACTGTCAGCTGATTTCTGAACAGAAACTATGCAGGCCAGGAGGGAGTAGCAAGAAATATCCAAAGTGATGAATAGCAAGAACCTACAACCAAGATTACTCTACCCAGCAAAGCTATCATTTAGAATTGAAGGTCAGATAACAAGCTTCACAGACAAGAAAAAGCTAAAGGAGTTCATCACCACCAAACCAGGATTATATGAAATGCTGAAGGGTATTCTTTAAGAAGAGGAAGAAGAAGAAAAAGGTAAAGATAAAAATTATGAACAACAAAGTGACAATAAATACATATTTATCAACAAGTGAATCTAAAAATCAAGTCAATAAAAAAATCTGGTGAACAGAATAAACTGGTGAATATAATAGAATCAGGGGCATAGAAAGGGAGTGGACTGACAATTCTCGGGGGGAAGGGGGTGTAAGGGGTGCGGGAAGAGATTGGACAAAAATCTTACACCTATGGATGAGGACAGTGGCGGTGGGTAAGGGTATGGGGTGGGGTGGGAACTGGGTGGAGGGGAGGTATGGGGGGAAAAAAGAGGAACATCTGTAATAATCTCAACAATAAAGATTTATTTTTAAAAAAAAAAGACAAGCTGTGCATCAGATTCATGATAGGAGACCAAGGGAGAACAATGAGGCTGGGAAAATAAGGCATTTCAAGTTGATCTCTCATATATCTTTAAAAACAAGGATGATCTGAGGCAAATATGACAATACAAATGACTGTGAGATTTGGGATGATAACTATTTGAGTGTGTATTATTCTTTGTACTGTTCTGCTTTATTTTTTTTAATATATTGTATTAATTGTAGGAATAAAGTAAGGATGTGTTCCATTATATCACACACTATCTGGTTTATAATACCCAAGAAAGAAATTTCTTTCCTGAATACTGGTTTGTTTTTAGCTATGGACAGACAATATGAATCTTATTATGTTGTCCTCTTTGCTTGGCTACTAAAACGCCCTGAGACAAATTTGTGACCTATCTTTTGAAACTATAGGTTATTCTATATGCTATATTTTATACAGATTTAAATGCTCATTCTATAATAGCTTTATTATTTACTTAACATTGTTATTCCCTTTACTGTAATTCCTTCAACTGATTATTCTTTTCTATTAAGTGATTTTGGAAACTGCCTCAAAGCATTTGGAAAAATAGGTATAAATGAATTACAAAAAAATAAATCACTCAACTCATACACAGTCACTGACACTTATGTAATAACTAGAGGCCCAATACACAAAAATTCATGCAAAAGTAGGCCTTCCTTCACCCAGCTGTCGGCATCGGCTTCCCTCCAGCACCCGGGACCCGGGCTGCTTCCCTCCTCTGGCCACCTGCAGGCACCTGGGACCAGGCTGGCTTCCCTCGGGCCACCCGCTGGCTTCCCTCCAGCCCCGGCTTTGTCAGGAAGGACATCCGGAATGACGCCTGGAAGACAGCTGGTCTAATTAGCATACTGCCCTTTTATTACTATAGATCATGGAGGAGGAGTTATTGCCCTCAGAGAGTAATACCATTGGTCTGACCAGAGTCCCCACTGGTTTTAAACACTATTCTATAGGCATTTACAACTAAAGCATCCCATATAATCAGAGATGGAGTTAACAATCTTAAACATGATGTACTATTTCACTTAAGCTAGCAAACTAAGCATTGCATTGGCATTTGAGCCTCCTTGGTTGGTGCAATTCCTGATTCCATGAAAACATCAAGAAAAGAGACCAAATGCTATACTGGATCACCTATGATCAAAGTAGGCTTGCACTTGAGGGAAAACACATTGTCACAGAACTGTTTGTCTAGCAATGAGTAAATCACCATAAAGCAGTTTTACAAATCCCAGTTACCATTACTGCCAGTAGAGGCCAGAATGAAATTTCAAAATCTTAAAAGATGTAAAATTTATATGTTAGTTAAGAGCATAAAATGTGGCTCTAGAGGTGTGGGGTGCAGGCTCAGCTCTATCCTGAACAATTATAACATACTAATTTGAGTTTATCTTGAAGTTTTAAAAATAGTTCCAATTTATCTAATAATTAACAACTTAAGAATCCTCTAGGTCTAAGAAAAGTACAAATTTTAAAACCTGTTTATTTTAATGGCTTAATTGTTGCTATTGAACCATGGTCCATTATTACAACCAGAAAAAAAATACTTTAGTCTTGGCCATTTTTTTTTTCTTTTTTGCTTCTAACTCATTTTGTAGCCAAGTCTTTTATTGTTGTTGTGTTTTTTTAATAATATCACCTTTCTTCCAATTTTTAAAAAATGTCCAACCTGGTAGCTAAAAGAACTGCAGAATCAGCCTTAGACTCTGAGGAGCTCTAACCACACAACCTGCTGAGAGGGAAATTGACTAGGATAGCACAAGTCTAATTAATTTCACTCATAGCAGGCACCATGGGCGAAGTGTTGATCAGCAAAGCAGCCTGGTGTTACATGAACTCTCTAGCACTTTACGCCAACTACTGCAGATACCCAGCAGAAAAACAATTTTAGAAAAGAGGAGGTCTATTTGAGGGTCATGGTTTGAGAACCTTTGTAGGAGACAACTAGCACCAAAATATATTGTTCCCAACTTCAAACAAGTTAGGACAAACTTTCAAGTTCTCAAATAAGAAATTTATTCTCCAAAGCTTAGCAAAACTTCCCAGTATGTTGACAACTCTGAGGCTGAACATATCTGTTACATACCACCACTTATTTTTCTGTTCACTCTATTAAATCCTGACCTGTGAGGTTACACCTCTTCTGAGTAGACCAAGAAATATACTTAAAATACCTGTCAACTGTAATACTGCTCAAATTCCAATGAAGGTAATAATCAGATAGCAACTAATAACAATCTCTAACAGAATGTTTCCTAGCAGGTATTATGATGCAGATACTTTCACTGAACCTACACAGTGCACTTCTTTTCTGCCTTCTTTTACACTTATGAACACTTCTGTTGCCTCTAGTAAACTTTAAGTTCCTTAAAAGGAACTTGCAACTATTCCTTATATCCCCTTCACCACCTAGCAGGCTGCCTGGAACAAGGCGTTCAGCAAAAATACTTTGATGGCTGAAACATTTATCCAATTGCATTCAAGTCCATTAACTTTTCTGTTTTTTTCTTTCACATATCTCTAAAAGAGCGCTTTGAACAGTGCTGAGTATATTAGATTTGCAATGTAATGAAAATCATTAATTTGTTCTTTTGATTGAGTTATAAACAAAGCCCAAAACTCCTAGCCTGGCGCTCTCAAGTTTCAGCCCTGGTAAAGTGAATTTTTCATCCAGTATTAAGTATATCTTCATTCTACATGGAGAAAAGGATTGGCTATCATTTCTTTCATTCTGAAGACAAAAATCAGTAATCTGAATTAAACTCTTACATAACCAGGATTCTTTCAGGATACAACAGGGGAAAGTGTTGCAATAGTTTAACCTGCAGTATACACAGAGCTAGGCTAGCACACTCTCTGATAAGTGTTAGACAATTTATACAGTTATTTTTATCTTTCTTTTATTCTCTACAAGCATTCGTCCATCTTCAATCTAATCTAATCATTCAGAGAATTTTTTTTAACAAACTAAAACAGGCATAATCTACACGTGATATCTATGCATTAGCCTTCTACCCATCAGCCTTTAAATTACAGAATTGATTGTGGATATATCAGATTGATCCATGTAATTGTTCAGTAGGCTGAAAATAGCCAAATATGGGCAATTTCATGTGGTTCAACATAATACACAAACATGCACAAGTTAGATGGCTGGGAACATAGCTTCTTGTCAAAGAATGGTTTGTTAGGGACTTTTTTAAAGCCTGTCACTTTTTTTTCTTTTGGTTTAAAGACTTGTACAGTTTCCAAGTAAGGAAAAACCCAATGTCATAACTATTTTAAACCTGAGAGACGTTTGCATTTTCAAAACAGAAGAAGCCAAAAAGATTGTTGACAATTAAGGGAAGGAGAGAGGAAGGGGGCGCGGGGGAGAAGAAACTAAACTATAAAAAGATTTGAGTATACTCATTTTTGCGAAACTGATGTGACTTCAAAGGAGGGTTTGTGTTTCTTCTGTTACAGTGTCTTCAATCATATACAGCCCAGGAAGTAATAACTTCTTTCTCATAACCCCAAGGACAGATTATTATAGGTCATACTGACTTTCTCTGTTGCAACATTTGAATGACTTTTGAATATTTATTATAGGTAAACTTTTTTTTTAGTTCAATCTAGTATAACCAAATACTAAATGCACTTTTTTAAAATTTAGAGATACTTCTTAAAATAAAACTAAGAGTCATCAAAGAGAGACCTCAATCAGCAAAGGAAAGATTTGGTTTCTCTTATGTCCCTTATCATGGTCTTTATAAAATCTGTAAGTTAGCCCTGGCTGGTGTGCTCAGCGGTTAGAACATTGGCCCGTGCATGGAAGGGTCATGGGTTCAATTCCCAGTCAAGGGCATGTACCTGGGTTGCAGGTTCAATCCCTGCCTTGGTCCAGGCACATTCAGGAGGCAACCAATCAATGTGTCTCTCTCACATTGATGTTTCTTTCTCTCTCCTTCTCCCCTTCCTCCTTCCCTCTTCCACTCTATCTAAAAATCAATGGAAAAAACATCCTAAAGTGAGGATGAACAACAACACAATTTATAAGTTAAAGATAGCTGCTTTCTAAAAAAATTGAGATATAAGCTGACATATAACACTGTTTGTTTTTGAAATCTTTAAGAGGTATTTAGTATTAAGTGAATCTAAAGATCAATGCGAAAAAAGTCAACAGCCATGGGCATGCCAGAACTGGTTTGGCTCAGTGGATAGAGCGTCGGCCTGCGGACTCAAGGGTCCCAGGTTCGATTCCGGTCAAGGGCATGTACCTTAGTTCCGGGCACATCCCCAGTGGGGGGCGTGCAGGAGGCAGCTGATCAATGTTTCTCTCTCATTGATGTTTCTGGCTCTCTATCTCTCTCCCTTCCTCTCTGTAAAAAATCAATAAAATATATTTTTAAAAATGGGCAAAGAACAGCCAATAGTTTATAGGAATGTTAATACCAATGGTTCTTAAATATGTGAAAATATGTTCAACTTTCACTCATAATAAGATAAATGCAAATTAAACTGCACATTGATTCACCCAGTGAGTTTGCAAAGATCAAAATGTCTGATAATACTTGTCCAGGGTAAGAAGAACATTTCTGATTAGAGCATAAATTGTTACAATCTCCATCAAGAGAAATGTATATCAGAATGAATAAAAAATGCATATATTCTTTGATTCAGCAATTCCACTTCTAGAAATTTAACCCACTATATGATAAACATGATAAATATAAAATTTTTCTCACTATAACACTATTTGTAATCACAAAATAATAGAAATAACCTAAAAATCTATGAACAGGGGATTAAATTATGATACAGACAATGTAATAAGCATCTGTTTTTAATAAAAAGGAATGAGAGCCCTAGCTGGTTTGGCTCAGTGGATAGAGCATTGGCCCTCAGACTGAAGGGTTCAGGTTTGATTCCACTCAAGAGCATGTACCTTGGTTTCAAGCTTGATCCCCGGGCCTGGTTGGGGTGTGTGTAGGAGGCAACTCATTGATGTTTCTTTCTCTGTCTCTCCCCTTCCCTTCCACTCTCTCTAAAAATCAATGGAAAAAATATCCTCAGGTAAGGATTAACAAAAAAATAAAAAATTTTAAAAAGGAAGGAGAAAGCTCTTTCTATTTAAAGGGGCAAAGCTATTTGTTTTCACATATATTTTTAAAAGATATATATATGTAAAGCTAGAGACACTGGTTACTTTCAAGGAAAGAAACTGGGTACTTGGTTGGGAAGAATTTCCATTGTATTCCCTTTTGTACTTTCTGAATTTTTAACTATGTGACTATATTACCTTTTCAAATAATAAGTAAAAAATTTTAAAGGAATAAGCAGCATTTACAAATAATTTTTCTAAGTTATGAGACGGCTTCTAAATCTGACGCTCATGAGAAATAAGACAGGAATTCTTCAGTGGCTTCCCCTGCTATCCGAATAAAATGTACCTTCTGTCATCACAGCCAAGGCCTCATTGCACCTCCTTGACCTCATCTAACACTTAGCCTTCTCAAGCACCATGCCAGCCACTCAGGCCATTAATTCTATTTGGTGAACACACCAGACTCTTTCCTCTACCTGAAAAGCTCTTTCTTCCCTCGGTTCTTTTCATAGCTGGCTCCCTCTTGTCTTTTAGATATTCTATCAAATGTAATATCCTGAGAGGTCTTCTCTGACCATCTGATCTAAAGCCCACTTCTAGTCCATCCCTTTCTTCATATTACCCTATTTTATTTTGTTCTTTATTACCACCATCTGAAATTATTGTTTTAATTTTTTTTACTTGTCTATTGTCTTCCCCACTAGAAGTTAAGCTCAATGAGAGAAGAGCATCCCCCATGTGCCTAATGGTATAGTAGGCACTCAATAAATATTTGTTCCTGGCAAGTGTGGCTCAATGGTTGAGCATCAACCCACGCACTGAGAGGTCCCCGGTTTGATTCCTATTCAGGGCACATGCCCGGGTTGCAGGCTCTATCTCAGGTGAGGGTTATGCAGAAGGCAGCCGATCATCGCTTTCATCAATGTTTCTATCTCTCTCTCCGTTTCCCTTCTTCTCTCTCTAAAATCAATAGAAACATATTAAAAAGTAAATAAATATTTGTTAATAAAATTGTTGCTGAATAACTAGACTCTGTCTTGAAATCCTAGCTTTTCCTTAACAAGCTCTAGTTAAAATGTTAAAGTTTGGGAGTTGCTGAATGAGTAACAGCATAGGAACCCAGGCATACTTTCAAAACAACAGAACATTAAACAAAGAAAATTATCAGTTGATCTCACACCAATTTTAAAGAAGTAATACATTCCAAAAACTACACTCTTCTTTGATTAAAAAAATCTAAGATTTTTAATTATGTAAATATATAAAAAATATATGTACACACACATAAATACATACCAATGGTTCTTAAATATGTGAAAATATGTTCAACTTTCACTCATAGTAAGATAAATGCAAATTAAAGTTACATACATAGATATGTAACTTTTTCCTATACCAGACTAAGATGTAGAACATACTTTCTGCCACTACCAAATATTTATCTAATTAAGAGTTGAATTGCTCTTGCAACTGTTGTATATAAGAAAAACTCAGAAACAAGCATAGTATTATGTATGCATGTCAATACCTTTAAGATCTTCCCAGTTTATAGATATCTTTTAGACAAGCATAGAATCTAAAATGATTGTGAGGATCAGATACGCTTTTGTACCTGAAATGGTTATTTTTCCTTCTTCTCCTCAATCTAAGCGTTATAAGATAGAGTTTTATGGACTAGCCTGGCTAGTAAGGCTCATCCGGACAAAGTCAGAATGAACAAGAAGGTACATGAATTTCAACTCATAGAAAGTAGTGAGATAACCAACAAATGCTTCCACTGACTCCCAAGCCTCAGTGTGTGCTGGCTGTTTACAGTCGTACTGCCCTTTTCTAAGGTTATAAATAACTACAAAGTGTCCCTGTCCCCAAGGAGACCTTAGCAGCCAGCTCAAAGGTTAAAATATGGAATAATTTTCATTTTGGATGCAACTTTTCCAGGTAGCAAAATAATCAAAGAGCAAAAAAATGTATTGCCAATTTAAGTTAAGGTCTGGGGAATCATTCCCTTCCACTGAAAACTATCCATTATGTGAGAGTTGTTGACATAGACATATTAGCCTAATTCTCTACCCCCAAAATATGTCCAGGGGCAATGCAATGCATGCTCTGCTCCACATGCAGAGGCCTCTCCTGGAAAGAGACAGGCAGATGCCACTCAATAGTCTTGTAGAATTATGTCTCCTTAGACCTTAAAAAGACTTTTTGAGTTTTGTTTTTGCTTTTAATTTAAATACAAATTACTATTGACCTAAATACATCTACAAAACAACAATGAAAGAAAAATATCCTGTCTCCACTTGGATGGAGGACACAGCAGAATAAACCATGGCTACAATAACCACAAATTTCACAAGACCTGGCTTAAAACCTCAGGTGCTGCTCTTAATTAGAACCCTGCTAGGAAAAAGAAAAACTCCTCCAACTGCTTTTTTAAAAAGGCAGATAGGGTTCATCAGATTAAGCTTCTCCACACATTACTTTCAAAA
The DNA here is from genome assembly GCF_028538775.1 of Myotis yumanensis. Classification (NCBI taxonomy): domain Eukaryota; kingdom Metazoa; phylum Chordata; class Mammalia; order Chiroptera; family Vespertilionidae; genus Myotis; species Myotis yumanensis. The sequence goes on along the minus strand of NW_027223767.1, from coordinate 42,342,002 downwards.
TCCATCATTTGGGAGATGTCTGAAATGGAACGACATGAATCCAAATCAGCAAACAAATCTGATTATAACAGGGCTATTTCACTTCAAAGTGGATCTCAGTTCCAAAGGAAAACACCTTTAGAAATGAAGTTGGGTAGGCAAAACTAAACAATCAGCAACTCCAATCTTTTCACAAATTATAACAGCATGTTAATTCAACAGAATGGCCTGGGCGAAAATCTCTAAGGCCACAAAGAGCAAAGTTAGAAAAGATGAAGATTTTAACACATCCCACATGTTATCAAAGATTTCTCCTCTAGGTTGAGAAAATTTATTCTAAAACAAGAGCTGGAACAGAATTATTAAAATTAAAGAAGCGGTGGAAAGGGGGAAGGAGGGAAAGGAGGGGGAGAAGTGAGAGGGAGAAAGAAAACCTTATGGTTAAGAAGATTCTATTTATATATTAACTAGAGGCCCGGTGCACAAAATTTGTGCACTCGGGGGGGAGAGGGGGTCTCTCAGCCCGTCCTGTGCCCTCTCGCAGTCTGGGACCCCTCAGGAGATAATGACCTGCTGGCTTAGGCCTGCTCCCGGGTGGCAGAGGGCAGGCCCAATCCCTAGGTGCAGCCCCTGGTCAGGCCCAGAGCAGGGCCAATTGGGGAGTTGGGGCGCCGCCCCCTGTCATGCACAGAGCAGGGCGGATCGGGAGGTTGTGATGCCACCCCTAGTCACGCTCAGGGTACAGCTGATTGGGGGATTGGGGCACCGCCACCTGTCACACTCAAGGCAGGGTCGATAGGGAAGTTGCGGTGCCACCCCCTGTCACACACAGAGCAGGGCCGATCAGGGGGTTGAGGAGCTCCCCACTGTCATGCACAGAGCAGGGCCCATCACGGGGTTGAGGAGCTCCCCCCTGTCATGCACAGAGCAGGGCCCATCAGGGGGGTTGGGGCACCGCCCCTGTCACACACAGAGCAGGGCCGATCAGGGGGTTGAGGAGCTCCCCCCTGTCATGCACAGAGCAGGGCCCATCAGGGGAGTTGGGGTACCACCCCCTGTCACACACACAGCAGGGTGGATCAGGGGGTTGGGGTGCCGCCCTCTATCACCCACAGAGCAGGGCTGATCAGGGGCTTGGGGCGCCGCCACTGTCACACTCAGGGCAGGGCCGATGGGAAGGTTATGGCTCTACCCCATCACACACAGAGCAGGGCCCGTGGGGGAGGGGGGGGAGTTGGGGCGCCACACCCTGTCACACACAGAGCCGCAGGGCGATCAGGGGGTTGGGGAGCTCCCCCCTATCAGGCACAGAGCAGGGCTGATCAGGGGGTTTGGGCACTGCCCCCTGTCACGCTGATCCCGGTGCCAGGAGGCCTCGCTGCTCTGCTGATCCCGGTGCCGGGAGGCATATTACCCTTTTACTATATAGAATAGAGGCCTGGTGCACGAGTGGGGGCCAGCTGGTTTGCCCTGAAGGGTGTCCTGAATCAGGGTGGGGGGTCCCCACTGGGGTGCCTGGCCAGTCTGGGTGAGGGGCTGAGGGCCATTTTCAGGCTGGCGGGTGACTAAAGCTCCCAACCACTCCTTTTTTTCTTTTTTTTTTTTATTCTGGGCCAGCTTTAGCTCTGAGGCTTGGCTCCAATTCTTAGGCCTCGGCTGCTGAAAGCAGGTATCTGGTTTGTTTGGGTTCTATAATCGATACACTGTTTCAACTCCAGCTCTGAGATCCCGGCTGGCTGAAAGCAGGTTTCTTGGGTTTTGTTTAGCTTCTATATTTATAACAATGTTTCAAACTGCAAGCTCAGAGGCCGGCAACCGCAGGCGGGGAACGTTGGAGTCCTCCGTCACTGAAGCAAGCAAGCCTCATGTTCGCTTGAAGCTGCCTGGCTGCCGGCCGCCATCTTGGCTGGCAGTTAATTTGCATATCGCCCTGATTAACCAATGGGAAGGGTAGTGGAGGTACAGGTAATTACCATGTTTCTCTTTTATTAGATAGGATTATATTCCCAAAGATTGTTTTGAGATTTGAAAGGTTTTTCACTCTTTCCCTTCCACTACAACTATGAGGAACCTTATAAAATCCAAATAGTAAACAGATGAAAGGCTTGGCCCTAATACAGTTCAAGTGTGTCCAATCTACAAGGACCTCAAAAACTAAAGAGTCATTTTATGAAACAAATAGGGAGAGGTTGCATAACCCACAGGGTCCTCTAGCCTTTATAGAAGCCAAATTCAACATGTGGTTCTCTTTGGCCATCTATACTTTAGCCAAGTCATTTAAAAATATTTCTTACTAACACAATTTGGCTATAGAAAGGGCCCAAAGAATGCATATTAAAGAAGAAAGGCTAAGTTAGTCTTAAGGTATACAATTTGGAATAAGTTCATTAACTTAGAAGCTGAAAAGGCTCACTATGCTCCAGAGGTTTGGTATATTTACTACATGGGCAATCAATTTCCTTCAGCATTAACTAATGTAATACTATCTAGTTTAAAGACATTTTTAATGGAATTCAGTATTTTCTGGAGCTACCTCTTTATGAGAGACACCTAGACCTCCCTCTAACTATAAGAGACTGAGGTATACATATGCTTTCATCTTCTCCTTTAACTATGGCCTTAACTAAAGAAATCTGATGACTGTTTACATGAACCCATGCTCCTTGCATAGCAAATATTGGCAGAACATAAATTCTCTCTTATTCTAAAGTTATGAAAATAAGTCCATTTCTATGTAAATGGTAAGGTTCTAACCAAACTAAATGGAACAAAGGATGGGCAGGAAGTTCTCAGCTTTAAAAGTTCATTCCAAAATTCATGACACAAGGAAAAAGTGAAACCACACAGGCAGACAAAACAAGGGAAAGTTAGACAGAATGTCTGCTTTAACAGAATTTCTTGCCTCCCTAAGATTTGTGTCAGAATTTAGATTAACAAGCAATAACACCTGTTTTACCCACTAAAACACTGTAAAAACATACTTAAGCATTTGAGGCAAGAATCTCATACCACAAAGTAAAAATTTTAAGATGCTAGCCAGAATGATAGAAAGATTTTTTTAAAGTTACCCACAAAGAGATGGGTTCTAAGGGTACATACAACAAAGGCAATCTGCTCAACATCAAACTCCTTTTACAGAGTAAAATGAAACCCATGAATTGCTTTAAGGTACCTCCTTTTCTAAACTGCAATTCTAATTTCCCTGAAGATCTTTTCTAGGGAGAAACAATCTTACTCTAAGGTTTCAAAATCATGCATTATCAACTGTTGATTAAAATTTTAAATCCAAACATCTTTTCTCTTTTCCACCATCATTATATAGCCCAATCCTATCTGTATAAAATAGTCACCAGAAGAATAACTCTAGTTTACTCCAGGAATGAATATGTAGAATAAAACTTATTTTGAGGGCACTTATAAAAGGGTTTCTTTCACAGTTTGTTATGCTCGTGTTTTTTTTTTTTAAATATCACCCTACCTGCTTACTTTCTATGACTTCCAACTTTACATACCATTTGCACTGAAATGAAACAGTAGATTGATTGCACTCAAGATGTGCATTTTTTAAAGTCATGGTAAATATTTCTATGCATTTCATTCCACTTTTTTCTTCATCTTAAACTATATTTAAAATAAAACTATATGAAAACTCACCAAGTTAAGTCAGTAGTAGGAAGACCAATTTGTCTTGTCTAACAGGAAATCTCTGTTGGAAATAGAGATGATGAATCAGACTTAACTAGATTCTGAATCTCAGACAAGTGCTTACTTTGGCTATTTTGCAATGGGGAAATCTTACAAAAGGAGGTGTACAGTTGCTAGGATTTACAAGTCAAATTACCATTCTTATATCTGTGGTCCTGAGTGCTCTATTTTTTTTTAGTGATCTTTCAAAACGATAATACTTAGAAATTAAAGTCAGGAAAATCCAAAGCTAATTATTCTAATGAACTGGCCTATGAATGGAGCAAAATGAAATAAGTGGCTTGCCCCACAGTAACCTGAGAGGAGTGATCACTTTTGCCAGCTCCCTCACAAAATATTGAAAGAATTACTATGAAGTTTTTATGTAAAATACCCCTTAAAAAAGTGTTCTGTAGGTCAATTACACCAAAACAAGATGCATTTAAACAAAGCCGTGTTTCCTATGGTTTTGATAAACAGTTGTAACATTAGGTTCCTGTTGAAGACTGGTGAGATAACTTGGCTAAACACCATCATTGCACTACCTAATGATCTATCATATCCTACAAAGTGACTCAAAATAGAAACAGGAATAAGAGTGGGTGCAAAGCTTCAGGAGCCTCATGCAGTCATAAAATTCTGGTGCTATCTTCCCTTTTGCAGGAAAAGAAGTACTGCATATATTGGGGATAATTCCTTAAAAATGGCATCTTTTCCTGAAAATGTAAACATTATCTTTAACTGTTACACTGGTACAAATGAATTTCTCTTATTTTGGTTACTATCAGTAATGGAATGAGCCCTCACCAAAAATTGTCTTAAACTACTGATGTTAAAATAGGACAATCATGATGAGAAGATTTAAGAGTAGCAAGAGTCAGGCTGAATTCATTTATTTAATATTTACTGAACACCAACTGTGCAAGTCATTATTTGAGATGTAGTGGTTTCAAAACACACACACACATCCCCAAAAAAACACAGACAAGGTTCCTGATCTTCTGAGGGTATAGACAGATAACATGCCTTTATGACTTTATAAGTAACTACTCCTTAGGCAGAAGTTATCATCGAACTTAAATAAAAATGTTCTGAATATCTATGTTTCTTAAAGTCAAAACCTTTAGCCCTTGGCATGCGCGTTCTCTCTCTCTCTCTCTCTCTCTCTCTCTCTTCTCTCTCTCTCTGTTTTTTAAGTTTAAGGTTTTGGTTTCTCAGTTAATTTGCTAGAATGAACAGTTTTAGGCCCAAAGGATTAGCAAAATTTAAAGAGTCTGACAATACTGGTAAGGATTAGGAGGAATAGGGACACTCTCATACTCCTGGTAGGACAAATTAGTACAACCACTTTGGAAAAACGGTTTGTTATCTAATAAAACTAAAGATCCAGCAATTTCACTCTCAAATATGGCCCAGAGAAACTCCTCTTGCATATTTCCATCAGCACACATAAAAAAAAGAAGTTCATAATAGTAGTATTCATAACGGCCAAAAACATCATCAACCCTAGAATGGCTACATAAGTTGGGGTATGTTCAAATAATATGATGCTATATGGCAATGAAATTAAACTACAGTTCTACATAATGACATGGATGAAAGTTACAAACATACTATTTGTTCTGAAAGAAGACACAAAAGAACACTTACAGTATTATTCCATGTATATAAAGTTCAAAAGCAGACAAAATTAAGCTATATGGTTTGTAATGAAACCTAGATAGTAACATCACAAAGTAAGAATATCCTATATTATAAAGAGGTGACATGCAAATTGACTCTCATGCTGTAACACTGTCACAAGATGGCAGCACACACAGCGGGGGCGGGGCTGGCAGGCCCCAGCGGCCACTTTTCACTGCTTCTGCCGGGGTTTCCACAGCCCCGAGGCCGCTGCATGCGACCCGGAGGCAGGGCACCAGGGCGGCACTCCAGGACTCAGGGCCATCCCACAGCATGGGGGTGAGGGGGGGGGGTGGATATCCCAGGTCTCCCGCGATTTTGCCTAACAGGTCACTAGTAATTATCATAAATGTCACACTAGTCATACCTCTGAGCAAATGTATGGTTTATAAGCTAGGAGAGGCACACAGCAAGCTTCTTCAGGGTGTAGCAATGATATATTTCTAGGTCCTATTGGTGCTTATATAGGTACTTTTTTTATAATTAATCTTTATACAGTTATGTTTTGTTATTTCTCTATTATGTTTCATAATTAAAATGTTCAAAACATATGTTAAAACAATCCAAGAGTGTACATACAGTTGACCCTTGAACAACATGGTTTTGAATTGCATGGGTCCACTTATGAACAGAGTTTTTTCAAAAATACTACAGTATTTTTCCCCCGTTATTTTCTTAACATTTTTTCTCTTGCTTACTATAGCGTAATACAGTATATACACACATAACATGCAACATATGTATCCACTGACTATTATCGGTAAGGCCTCCAGTCAACAGTAGCCTATTAGTTTAATTTGGGGGAGTCAAAGTTATACATGGATTTTCAACTGCATGGGGGAATTGGTGCCCCTAAACCCTACACTGTTTAAGGGTCAACTATGTGTGTGTTTAAATTTTATTTACATATTTACTTACTAAATATATTTATTTAATACTTATTATAAATAATATATATTTACTTCTTCCAATGTCTAAGAGTAAATAAATGTCTTGCACAATACACCCTTGATTCCCCGCCCCCCCCACCCCAAGACAATTTAGGATGAGAACTGGGTAACAGAGCAGGGCCACCCAGAAATGAATACCTACAAACAGGCTTTCTTACTATACTTGCTTTCTTTGAATTTATATGTAATAACACCTAAGATCTGTATTTCAAGAAAATTTTCAATACAGACAAAAACATTTAAATCTATATATGTATGGCTACCCACAAGGAGCCATTACTGAATACCCAAAGTATTATAAGAAATAAACAAAAGCCTCTGAAAAAGCAAAGCCAGGATATAAGTATAGTTTGGTTTTACCGTTTTAGTTTAATTGTGGCCTGAAACCTCCAATGACTTCCCATCTCACTCCAAGTAAAAGCCAAAATCCTGACAATGGCTTAAAGCCCCAGCACAATCTGGACATCATTTCCTCTCCCGCCTCATCTCCAATCACATTCTCCTGAGCTCACTATGTTTCAGCCACACTGCCCTTCTTCACTCTTGTTCCTCAAACAGAATAGGCTCGTTCCTGTCTCGGGGCTTTGTACTTGGCCTTTCTCTACGACTCTTCCCTGAGATATTCTCTTGGCACACACCCTCACCATTGTTGGGTCTTTCTGTAATTGTCACCATCTCTGTGAGGCCTACCCTGACACACTTAAAAATATAATCCCTACCCCTATTGCCCCAATAGTACTCCTCCATTATTTTTTTCTATAGCACTTGAAGTCATCTACCTTATTGTAGTTGGAATGTAAGAAGGTAGACTCTTGTCTATTTTGCTGCTGCACCCGTCAGTGTCTGGCACATGGAAGACCAGAAATAAATACTTACTTAATAAATGATTGAATTAATTTCCTTTTCTTTTGGATTTCTATCCTTGAAAGATTAAACAATAATTCCATACACTCCAAAAAACAAAGTCCTCTTTCTATATGTCAAAATTAATAATAGCCCTAGCCGGTCTGGCTCAGTGGATGTAGCATCGGCCTGTGAACTGAAAGGTCCCAGGTTCGCTTCTGGTCAAGGGCACATGTTCGGGTTGTGGACTCGATCCCCAGTGGGGGACTTGCAGGAGGCAGCCGATCCATGATTCTCTCTCATCATGGATGTTTCTATCTCTCTCCCTCTTCCTTCCTTTCTGAAATCAATAAAAATATATTTTTTAAAATAAAGAATAAAGTTTGTTTTACTAACAAGTTTCAGATTTGTGTTCTTATTAATATTAATGAGTCACAGGTAAGATTTATATAAAGTTGATATAAATGAAATTATATTTCCCCTAACAAATGTGCAGTGCCTGTTTTAATGGCAATGCTGGGAGAGCCCAAAGACACAAGGACTCCCCTGAATTGCTGGTGCAGGTACACAATGGCATAATCACTGTGGGAACTGCCTGACAAGATACAGCATGAAGACTGAGTGATTGCTTCTTTTACCTATACTTTTTGTTGTTTTTCTGTTCTTTTTTTTTAATCTTTAAATTCTTTATTAGTTAAGGTATTACAAATGTGGCCGTGGCCGGTTTGGCTCAGTGGATAGAGCGTCGGCCTGCGGACTGAAGGGTCCCAGGTTTGGTTCCGGTCAGGGGCATGTACATTGGTTGCGGGCACATCCCCAGTGGGAGGTGTGCAGGAGGTGGCTGATCGATGTTTCTAGCTCTCTATCTCTCTTCCTTCCTCTCTGTGAAATATCAATAAAATATATATTTAAAAAAAAAAAAAGGTATTACAAATGTGTCCTCATCCCCCCCCCATTAACCCCCATCCCTCCCCCCCCCCCCCCCCCCTTGCGCCCCACTCATGCTCTCATCCCCCTGGTGTCCATGTCCATTGGTTTGGCTTATATGCATGCATACAAGTCCTTTGGTTGATCTCTTCCCCTTACCCCCACCCTCCCCTACTTTCCCTCTGGGGATTAATAGTCTGATAGCTGTTTCTCTGTCTTTGGATCTGTCCCTGTTCATCAATCTATGTTGTTCTCTATATTCCACAAATGAAAAAAAAAAAAAAAAAGCATGTTTTACTTTTATAGTCAGAAAAAAAAGGTTTTTAAAAATTTTGCAAATAAAATATTATTTCAAGAAATTCTTTACATTATATTTTTACTAACACAGAAACAATAAAGGCTCTTGTTGTATATCTAGATGAAACAGCCCAAGAAGGAAACTATAGTTAGAAAAAAAATTATTTTTGACTTAGGAACTACATTTTTATGAGTTTCCAGAGTAGAAGGGAAAACAAAACTCCATGGTGTTAGTATTCCATACAAGAATATAATTTTTTTCTAAAGAAATATTTAAAATAGGAACATTTCTACACAGCATAAAATGTGGGACTGATGTGATAAAAGTGCAGGTAAGGAACTCCATTCAAACAGTGATTACAATGGCATAAGGAGGACAATTCACTAAAGAAAGTCTACAGGGTGACAAGTTAAATTCGGAGTAAGCCTAGATCCAAAGGTTACTTTCCAACCAGAATAACCTGTGACCTGAACCATCTCCTAAGATAACAAATCTTAGAAAAAATAGACAGCCATCTCATGTTGTACAATTATATTTATTACTAAGATTTCCATTTTAAGTTTTATCAATTGTTTTTAAAAATATGTAGCACATAAATTCTTCTCAAATTCTTAAGATTGTTGATATATTCATGAGGTGAATCTACCATTAATATATATTCATATATGAGGTGGCTGCCCAAACTAGTTAAGGAATTCCTACTCAAATACTTGCAGCTGGCAGAGTGTATTATTAGAGAAGAGTAACAGTTTTCATTTGTAACACTTCAGCATTCCAACTGCTCAAAGCTCTGAATAGAATCCACCTTTAAGTGGGAGGGGAAATATGGAATATAAGAATTAAAAATATACTCAGCCTCACAATAATGAATAAAAGTATAGTGGATTAAAGACTCTAGAAAAAAATTATAAATGAAAAACACTGGTCATTGAAACATATGGTCCCAGATTAAAATTTACCTGTAATAATTCTAATCTAAGGTGAAGGTTTATATTTTTAAAATGCTTAAATTGGCTAAGAACACTCCAAGAACTCTTCATAAATATCGACCATGTTTGGATCACGATGAACTTATAAGGTGACAAAAGAATTGCATGAACTTGCCCTAGCTGGTTTGGCTCAGTGGATAGAGTGTCAGCCTGCAGACTGAAGGGTCCCAGGATTGATTCCAGTCAAGGGCACATACCGGGGTTGCGGGCTCGATCTCCAGTAAGGGCGCATGCAGGAGGCAGCCAATCAATGATTCTCTCTCATCACTGATGTTTCTATCTCTCTCCCTCTCCCTTCCTCTCTGAAATCAATAAAAATATATATATTTTTTAAAAGAATTGCATGAACTGGATTGGAGCTAGGCCTACATTTAGTGGGCAGAGAATATCCTAGGAGTTAAAAAAAAAAGTAATAAAAGAAAACATAGGGGGAGAAGGGGAAGCGGTAATTATAGACATCTATGAAAAACAGCTATTGGATATGAGACAATAAAATCACAAAATATTAACCAAATTTATCATATTCCAAAATGAATCCATAGGAAAAGAAATTTTCAGAGCCTCTGGCCCTAGTAAAAGAAGACTGTTGGGTGGTGGGCACACAGTGCAATATGCAGATCTTGTAACACAGAAATCCATACCTGAAACCTATATGATCCTATTAACCAATGTCACCCCAATAAATTTAATTTTTTAAAAAAAGATTTGCATTCCAAGTTGTGGAAGATTCTCCTCATTACTCCCTCTACTCAAATGATCCCTCCTTCTCTTCAAGGTGCTAGACCAAGTGGAAGAATTCACATAAAAAGATACTTAGAACAGAATCAAAACACCAAAGCAACAACAACCAAAAGAAGGAAGAAAAGGAGGAGTGAGAGGAGGAGAAAACCATAAGGGATATGTATGAGGTTTTTGTTCACTGGAGCTTTGTTTTTAATGGCAAAAAAATGAAAACAATTTATATATCCATCAAAGGGATTTGGGGAAACTGTGAAACAGTCTTATAGTGAAATAAAAATAAAACAGCTAAAATGAGGGACCTAGATCTGTATGTATTCAGATGAACAGATGTTGAAAAACAAGAATAAATGAAAAAAATGACTTCCATAGAATTTATTTATATATTTATACATACATTTATATATTTCACACACACTGCGCTGGAGGAATGCACACTGAATTTATGGTAACAGGTTGTCTCTGGGGAGCAAAGGTGGGAAAAAGAACTGAGCAAGTGAAAAAAAAGGGGGCTTCAGCTGAAGGTGTTTGTCACAATCTCTCTACTTGTTTGGTTTTTTGAAAAAACTTCAAAACCAATGAATTCAGAGGAAAAAGTAAATTAGAAAAGTTTTAAAAAATCGACATCAGAGCAATATTTCAAATAGACAATACTGCAATTGGAATCAAACAAACAAAATAAGCCAAAGAATTCAGTTCCTATCGTCTCAATAATGAAAAGTCCAGCTTTTGTTGGTAAAATATTTTCCCTGGTTGGGAATTACATAGCACTAGGGTTACTTGAAAAGGGAGAGAGTAAACAGACTGACTTCATATACTTCAGTAAAAAATTACATTTTAAATAAAAATAATACTACCATAGTAATCCAGGATATCTTCAGAGAGGCTATAAATCCTCATAAGGAACCATGTTTCCACAGAGTACCTTCTCTTTCCTTTCTAATCTTCTAACCGCTATAGAACCTCTGTTCTATTCTACCTTCTAAACCTTCTGTAGACTTGTCCTCCATCTTTCCCTAATTTTACTTATGCCCCTCTCTAAGGACCAATCCCTACTTCTTTAATCACTGCAAATTTTAATACCTATTTAAAAAAAACTTGAGACTTTCTGAAATGATTTAAGCTTTTTCTCTTCTTTCAAATATGTTTTTCCTCCCTATTCCTTTACTTTTTCCACCCCGACCTGTTTTTCCCCTTCCCATTCTCTTGCTGACCAATAGTTGCCTTCAACTGCTAGCAAGCCTCTGGCATGTTTATAAATTTCACTTCTTAAGGAAAAGATATTTCCAAGTAAACCAAACAAAATCGCACTCCACAGCCCAAAGGTCAAGTAAAGGGGGAAAAAAATTAAAGTAAAAAATACTAACCATATTTTCCTGCCTTTCATGTTGACATTATGGCTAGGGATAAAGTTCTAACTACCTAATGGAAGAGCAAAACCAAACTTGCTTGTACATTTTATCATTTTTATAGCATTTAAAAGTATCTGGAATCCTCTGTTTCACAAGGCACCTGGGTTAATAATAATAAAGCCACGTAGAACAGGTATGTACAGTTGAGTACTGTAGACTAGTAGAAAGATAACCTCAAGATTCACAGTAGAGGTACAACCCATACACTCCCATCACATCCTCCTGGTCCTCTTAAAAAAAAAAAAAGGCCAAGGTCCTTTTAGTTAAAAGCTTTAGGCTATATAAGCAGTCTCTCACAAGCAAGCAGTGCTTCACAGTCTTCACAGTACTTTGACATTCATGATCTTATTTGGGATTTTAAACAGCTCTGTGAGGCATGCAGGGCAAGTATTTTACAAATAAGGAAACAGAAGCTCAGAGGTTACAATCTGTCACGGTCACACAGCTATTAAGGGGTTTGAGTTCAGAACTTAAGTCTTTCAACTCCTAATCCAATACTGTGTAATTCATGTGACTAGGTGATTCTTAGATCAGATAGTCTTTAACTCAACATACAGAATTTGAAAAATATCTGATACGAAGACATTCATATACGCCAGCTTCCAATTCCAATTTCATTTTCAAGTGGCAACTCTGTCAAAAAGTATGCTCTTTGTCCTAATGAATTCTAAGCACCGTTACTAAGACCTGGCCAAATTATTGATAGGCTCATGCCTATCTGCTTTCAAGACTGGGCCCCGGGCACAAATCATATGTCCTAATACTTTTAGAATGCCTTTCCATGCTTTCATCCCCAATCATTAATTTAAAAAAATAAAATGTCTACTGTTCTTACATGCCAGAGTAATTTTCTAGTCTGAGTTTCTGAGAATCCAGTGTCTTTTTCTTCTCTAGAGATCTCTCTTACCATAAGATTACAAAATTTAAAAATACAATTTCTATCATTACTTAACTATACTCATTTCAGATATCTAACATGACTAAAATACTGAGTGACACCATCTTCTATCCATTTGCTCAACCCAAAACCTTTTTTATTTAAAATCCTCATCCGAGGATATGGTTTTTTATTGTTGTTGTTGTTGTTTTTTAGAGAGAAAGGAAGCAGGGATATGTATGGGATAAAGCTCCAACTAACTGAGCCCCCAGCCAGGGCCCAAAACCTATCTTTTCATATCCGATCTACCAGCAAGTCCTGTCAGCTGTCCTGCTCCCTAATATATTCCACACATCTACCCATTTTAATTTTATCCATTTCTGTCCATTTTCTCTTACCTGAACCAGTGTTAACTGGTTTCTTGTTGGGGTCCAACCCCAGCAGTTCCAGGGGTCCCCAAAGGTGTGGATGGAGTTGGCAAAGAAGGAATGACACGGGACAGCGTTCAGTTGATCAGCAGCCTAGCCAGGATCTCTAGCCAGGATCTCTAGCCAAGTTTTGTCTTTTATTGTCTTGTTACATCTGTATTTATACCAGTTGATTTTAATCCTGTCAATTTCTATTCCAAAGGTTAGGGCGTTTCTTATCTCCATTCCAGGGAGTAAAGATTATGTAGCTTAAGAGTGATTGTTCATAGTTAAAGTGATTAACTACCCACCTGGCATTTAGTTAAGGGGTTTTATTCCCTCCCTAACTGCAGGGGAAAATCTCTACCTGGAGAAACAACCTTTCTCGGAGAGGTGACCTTGGTTAAAACACATAGCACCAAGAAGGTGAGCAAACATATTAAGAACAGTATGCCATATACGCCAGGTCCCTTGAAACATATGCTGTGCAAATGTTTCTTCCCTGCAGCGACTGTGTCAACCAGCAAGGATGGACCGGCTTCCGGCAGTTTCTAATTGATCTCCCAGCTTCCTCTATAGCACACTCTATTCTCCACATAGCAGCCACAATGAACTTTTACAAAGTAAATCAGATCATGTCTCTCTTCCATTTAACCACACTTAGAATAAAATTCAATATCTTTACCTGACCCTATAAGTCAGCGGTTCTCAACCAGTGGGTCGCGACCCCTTTGGGGGTCGAACGACCCTTTCACAGGGATTGCCTAAGACCATCGAAAAACACATATATAATTACATATTGTTTTTGTGATTAATCACTATGCTTTAATAGAATGATTTGAAATGTAACAATGAAAATACATCCTGCATATCAAATATTTACATTACGATTCATAACAGTAGCAAAATTACAGTTATGAAGTAGCAACGAAAATAATTTTATGGTTGGGAGTCACCACAACATGAGGAACTGTATTAAAGGGTCGCGGCATTAGGAAGGTTGAGAACCACTGCTGTAAGTGCTGGCCCACTATATCAAATTCATCACCTACCCTTCTACATCCCTATCTTCACTGCAAACACACTGGCCTTCTTTCTATAAATAAGCCACACTTGTTTCCATAACAGGGTCTTTGTATTGTTTTCCCTCAGCCTAGAAAACCCTTCTAGATATTCACTTTTCTTGCTTCTTGTTATTTTGGTCTTAGCTCAAAAGTCACCTAGCTTACTCTGACTACAGTCAAAAGTAGCAGTCCTACTCACACCTTCTATGAATTTGTTTTATGTGAATTTTTATGCAAATTAATCCACTACACTGTTTACAGTCCAGAGCCTGATCATCTCTTCTGAGAGCACTTATAATACTGACATTCTGGTCCTGGAAAGCTGAAAACCAGGACCTAGACAGTGGGGGGCTCTGAGTAAATATAATACTCAGTTCAAAGTCAGAAGCTGCACACTCATCTTTTTCTTTTTAGCATCCAACAGAAATTTTCTTTCTCTTTTAGGTATAAAAATTTTTAAACAAAGCCATCGTTAATCTTTTTGATGGCGAACCTATGACACACGTGTCAGAGGTGACACGCGAACTCATTTTTTTGGTTGATTTTTCTTTGTTAAATGGCATTTAAAATATATAAAATAAATATCAAAAATATAAATCTTTGTTTTACTATGGTTGCAAATATCAAAAAATTTCTATATGTGACACGGCACCAGAGTTAAGTTAGGGTTTTTCAAAATGCTGACGTGCCGAGCTCAAAAGGTTCGCCATCACTGGTCTAGACTCTGTCATTACTTTTTATTTGCCTTAAAGAAATCACCAGTTTTTCTGACCACCAAGCCTTACTCTATAATACATGACTTACTGTCTATCAAGTAAAGAAAACATCGAATCATAATGGGACTGGGGATCCAAGGTCCGTTTTCCAAGATGAGAAACTGGCTTACAAATAGAAAAATAAAGGTAGATATAAGGGCATTTTTGGAGATGGAGATGTAAATAATACCAACAATTTTAACAAATACCTTATTGAATGATAATAAAAAATCAAGAAAACTAGCTAATACTACTTAATTCTTCAAAAGTAAAAGACTGAAGTGATAAGAATGAAGTGAAGGGAGTTCTTTGTTATTAGTCTGAATACTCTTTGAAGCAAGGGACTTGCACCCAGAGCATCCTGTGTTGTGCCTGGCACATAGAAGGTGTTCATAAATATCTGGCGAATAAAGAAATTATTAAAATAATTCTAGAGATATAAAAGGACTTAATGAACATCCAAATGATTTTGTTTTACAGATTAGGAAAACGAACCCCAAAGCAGCTTAGTGACTTTCACAATGTAATATGGTATACACAGGAGGTCAGGAGCAGAACTTAGACCAAAACCCAACCTATTCTACTATCTCCCTATAGTTACATTGAAAAATGCAGGTGCTGGGCTCAAAATTTCAATGTGGGTAAATGAAAAATAATGCATTAGTGAAAAACAGTCAAACTATAATTAAGGACATTTGAGTTCAATAATGATTTGAAATGTAAAAAGAAAAGAACTTGATGAGGCACAATAGTTACCCAATTTGAAGAGTCCAAATGGACCAACCAAATTCTTCTCTCCATTATCAGAAAGGATACTGAAAACAAACCAGAAAACACATGTAACACTGACATCCTCCAACCTAGCTTTAAAGTCTTACCTAACCAAATTAAGTCAACTGTCAAACTACCTAATTCCAACAGAAGTAAAGTAGTTATACAAACTGGATTCACCCCTAAGTACACAGGGTTACACAGACAAATTTGCAACTCTATTTGTTCTTGGCCCTCTATAACCTTTACTTCCTTTCAATTCAATCAAAACTTTACTGATTAAAACTGTACAGACATGATTTACTCTGATCCTTAAGATGGGAAAAGGTTTCTTTATTTCCTAAAAACCCTTTCCTTCAAAAAACAAAGATTCATCTTATCAGCCTAATCAAATTATTATCAAACTAGAGGCCCAATGCACGAAATTCGTGCAAGGGGCTCGGCCCTCGCAGCTGCGGTGGGCTTGCCTTGGTCCTCACAGCCCTGGCTTCATCCAGAAGGACGTCCAGAAGGTCATTCAGCTATCCAATCTAATTAGCATATTACGCTTTTATTATTATAGAAGATAAAGTATCCATTTTGAGAAAGGCCTATAGATTAATTAAATTTTATTCCCCACCTATAAAGTAGTAGATTCACAAGCAAAGATAATTTTTTAAACTTCTTAAAAAATTGATTTGAGAGAGAGGGAGAAAAAGTCAATCAACCATAAAAAATATTCTTTGAATGCAATTTGGATGTCCAGTCCCATGTTGAACTACCAGCCTCATTACTACAGATTTCTTTTGAATGACTTTCCAATCATTTCATTTGAATAGAGAGAAAATGTTTCTGGCCTTAAAGAGCCAGGAAAAGACTCGACTTATAATTAAAAGAAAAACTGCTCATATTTTCAAGAACTGAGAAATTCTCAATATATAAATTTTCCTCCTTTAAAAAATGTACTACCATCTTTTACAGAAGAAATTGATAGAAAATAAAATTTTGCCTTTAATAGCAAGTCACTTTGAAGTCACAAAAATTAGATGAGTATTAGATGAACAAAAACTCAGTAAAGTCAATTTTACAAATCTAGAATAGTCAGGTATTCAAACAAAAAAGGGAAGCTTTGGACTCTAAACACAAATTCACTTCAAATACTAAATACTTACAGAACTCATAAATAAATTCACTGTTAGGGGATTGAGTCTTCAAAGTTCCAAAATGTGCGTAAGAGTTACCACTACCACTTTATCTTTATTGCCAGAGATAGTGACTTGAAGAAATGTTTAAAAAAAAAAAAGAAAGAACTTAGAAAGGTCAACATTTTATTGGGTCTTCCAAAATCAATTCTTTGCAACAAGAAGAGGACATCATTTAAATAAACTGTTAGACTAAGAATAGAACAAATCAATATATTCTTAAGCTTTTGTAGTCCTCAGGACCTGAACTCTAGCGCAAGCTTTGTAGATACTTTCCGAAATCTGAGCTTGCCTTATTTCTTTCCTTCCGTCCCTCCCTTCCTTTCTTTCCTCACCTGAGGATATATATTTATTGATCTTTAGAGAGAGAGGAAGGGAGAGAGAGACAAACATTGATGCAAGAGAGAAATATCAATCCCTTGCCTCCTGTACATGCCCCAACTGTACAGGATCGAACTTTCAACCTAGGTATGTGCCCTAACAGGGAATCAAACCCTCAACATTCTGGTGCACAGGATGATGCTCCAACCAACTGAGCAACCTGGCCAGGGCTGAGTTTTCTCATCTTTAAATTGAGGGCAACTGTCTAAGAATCTCTAAGGTCCCTTCCAGAGCTACATATTTATGCCCCTTTGGAAATACTGTTAAAATTATACCTGCCTCTCTTCATGTATGCTTTTTAAAAACTAAAAACAATACTATAGCATACATAATTCAAAATTATAGACACCCAAATCCAGACACCAAATCCTAAAGATAACCACTATTTTCTAGTCTCAGAAACATACAAAAACCACAGAAAACCAAAAAGGGGGCACATACCAGCAAACTATCTCTTATATTCCCTTGTAGGCACACATACACCTTATTTTTTCTAAAGTTTGCAAAGAATTCTAGTGTACACTAATGTGTGGTTTTCAGGATTTTCCTACTGCAAGCAATGTAGCAAACAGGTATATCTATACTAATAAAAGAGTAATATGCTAATTAGACCAGGAGACCTTCTGGAGACCTTCCGGACAAAGCCGGGGGCGTGGCCAGCCTGCAAATGGCCCTCAGCCCCTCACCCAGGCTGGCCACGCCCCCCAGCAGGGACCCCCACCCCGATGGGGGCGTGGCTGGCCTGCAAACCACCCCAGCCCCTCACCCAGGCCAGCACCGCCCCCAGTGGGGACCCCCACCCTAATGGGGGCATGGCCAGCCTGCAAACCACCCCAGGCCCCTTGCCCAGGCCGGCCCCGCTCCCCCAACGGGACCCCTACCCTGATCCAGAACTCCCTTCAAGGGCAGACCAGCCGGCCCCCACCCGTGCACCAGGCCTCTATCTATACTAATAAAAGGGTAATATGCTAATTAGAATGGGAGACCTTCCAGACGTCCTTCCAGACAAAGCCATGGTGGCGGGGCCGAGGCAGAGGCGGTTAGGGGTGATCAGGCCAGGAGGGGAGGGCAGTTAGGGGCGAGTAGGTCAATGGGGGGCAGTTGGGGGTGAGCAGGCTGGCAGTGGGGGGCAGTTGGGGCAATCAGACCAGCAGGGGGGCAATTGGGTCGAGCAGGCCAGCGGGGGGGAGGGGGGGCAGTTGAGGGTGAGAAGGCTGGCAGGCAGAGTGATTAGGGGCGAGAAGGCAGGTAAGCAGGTCCCCCAAGGGGTCCCAGATTGGAGAGGGTGCAGGCCGGGCTAAGGGACACCACCCGCCCCCCCGGTGAACAAATTTTGTGCACTGGGCCACTAGTCTAAAAATAAGTGCAAGCAAGACCAAGAACCTGTGCATTATTTATTTTGATAGATATTACCAAAATGCCCTACAAAATGTTGTTCCAGTGATACATATTCCCCACATAAGTGCCTGATTTCCCACACTTGAGCATCCACCATCTTTATACATACTTTTCATCCAGTGTGACTAGAGAGTCATAAACAAATCTTTACACAGAAGAGCCAGTGAGACTAGACAAAAAAGGAGGGAAAAAAAAGGCCAGAAATTTGTCTTTCATTAATTAAGTGGAAAAACTCCGGTCAAAAATATACCAGAAATGTTATGTGGTACTTGTCTGTGTACAAGATTTACATATAGTTGTTTCCTTCAGATATTTGTAAAAGAAGATAATGATAGAAAATAAATTCTGGGGATGTGGAGAGGAAACACAAGGAGAGTAGGTGAGCAACTTGTATTGCAGATTTTATAATTCCAAGGAGACTCAGTTCTGTCTTAGATCAAGATATGTATTAATAACATGTATGAATAAATTCCTCTACATATAATCTGGCCAGTTTTATCCAGAGATGATTATCAGCACAGTAAAAAGTCAACTTAGTTCCTTATCTTATCACTGACAAAGGATTCCTGTTCAGCTTTTTACCCCAAAATTAATTGGAATAGTGCATGATTCCAGAGGTTATAAAAGTGTTAATAAAGCACATAGGAAGCAACTCTTGATATATTTTAAAAGTGTTTTTTATTTAACAACTGGAATAATGCCTAGCAAGCTGTACTCAATAAGTAACTGTTAATTAAGTTGCTCACACTATCCACTTTGAAAATTACCATCTTCATTTAACAGTATTTGCAAAGGACATCAGGCAACTCTAGGAATATGTGTGTCTGTATGTGTATGAGCTTAAGTATGTATGTGTGTATGTATGGGAGAATACATTAAGTTTCTAAAAATAAAATAAATATAGACAAACATTCTCTTTTTACTGTCCTATAATTTGCTATTACAGCTGACCCTTGCACAACATGGCTTTGAATCTCATGGGTCCACTTATAAGCAGAACGTTTTCAATAACTATACAGTTGGCCCTCTGTATCCCCAGGTTTCACATCCCTAGATTCTGTGGATGTGGAGAGCCAAGTCTATGAATTTCTTTACACCATTTTATAAAAGGAATTTGAGGATCCTGAGATTTTGGTTTCTACCCACGAAGGTCCTGGAACCAATCCCCCACAGATACCGAGGGATGACTGTAGTTAAGTTTTTGGGGAGTCAAACTTATATATGGATTTTTGACTGTGTGGGGATCAGTGCCCCTAACACCACATTGTTCAATGGTCAATTGTATAAGTATTTATTATATCTTCAGTTGTAGTATGCTATATATGTGAAAAAAAAATTTTAATTTATAATCAGGAAAATGCAGTATATTTAATGCAGTATGTTTGTTTCCAGAAAAAGCTCTGTCTAATTTTATAAGAAACATGGGGAAATACAATTTAGGAACACTCAATATGAGATTATTCCTAATACATTATTTCTTCTCCTCACCCAAGTAAACCAACCAACCATACCCAGCACTAATTCTCTTAAGAAAACTGCACCCAATTTCTTCTATTATCAGGGGATCAATTTAAGAAACTCACAATTTTAAGCATCTATAGGAAGCACTCAGAATCAAGGCAATCCTTATATATACCTATACATAAAACTAACCAACCACAGAAAGTCCTATGTTGAGGGCCAGGAGCATCTCTTTTATTGATTTTTTTTTAAGAGAGAAAGATAGAGATAGAGAGATTCAGAGATATAGAGAGAAATAGAGATAGATACACTGATTTGTTGTTTCATTTATTTATGCATTCATTGACTCTTGTATGTGCCCTGACTGTAGATCATACCCACAACCTTGGTGTAATGGGATGATGCTCTAACCAACTTAGCTACTGGCCAGGGCTAGAAGCATCTCTTTTAAAATGAATTGGCCTTGCCCTAGCCAATTTGGCTCAGTGGATAGAGAGTCGGCCTGTGGACTGAAGGGTCCCGGATTCAATTCCAGTCAAGGGCACATGCCCGGCTTGTGGACTCCATCCCCAGTAGGGGCGTGCAGGAGGCAGCCAATCAATGATTCTTTTTCATCATTGATGTTTCTCTCTCTCTCCCTCTCCATTCCTCTCTAAAATCAATAAAAATACATTTTTAAAATTTTTTAAAAATAAAATGAGTGGTCTTCTCAACCCTTGTTCTGATTACATAACAAATGTTCAATGGGACCCAATGCCAAACACTGGACTCAGAGCACATAATTCCAACAAGGCATCAACTGGGAAAGGGAGTGGGGAATGGAACTAAATGGGACACAAAGTTAGATAAACAGGTTATTAGTCAAGGGTCCAGCCTATGACATTATCAAAAAGTCATGTGGGAGGTCCCTAAATTCTAATACTAATAAAGAAACCCTTACCTGTAGGCATATGATTTGAATAGGCCCTTTAAGATTGATTGATTGCAGCTGAAGAAAAAGTCGTCTAAGGTGCTAGCAAATTCTACTGAATGGAGTTCAATGTCCTGTCTACCAGACTGAATTCCACATATTTGTAGATAAAAATTTTAGGTTAGGAATTTTCAAATAAAAATTATAAACCAAAGAAAAACAAATATTCCAATCACATAAAGTGGTGGGCCTCAGACTAAAATGAAATAATTACGTCCTTCAATACAATCCACTGTTTCCAAGACACACAATCTGTTTCTTGGACTTGAGACTGGTATTAGGTGGCAATGGATGAAGAAGAAAATTAACAACTACTTGAAATTAATCCAAAAATCAAATCTAAAAACATCCAATTTAACACTGAGCTAGCACATAAGTCAAAAACAAACTAAAACAGTATTTGGTTGGGTTCCCATGTTACATGGCAAGCTACTATGACATAAAAGAAAATAATGGTTCATGATTGGCTATAGACAGTCTGGTAACCAAGATGCATATTTATGGTTTATAGCCCATACTTGCCACAACAATTTATCCAATCCAATCATGTAATGCAAATAACTTCCAAAAATAAGTACTTTGGGGGTGTTTTTTCCATTGTATGAGTTTTGTGGGGTTTTTTTGGTATGAGTTTTTAATGAGCATGTACTCCATACAAGACATAGTAGTCAAGGCACAGTCCAGAGGAATGGATGTGTCTTAGTCTAATGCTGCATAAAACTACTAAAACTTAATGTCCAATGTCCTTGAGAATTCCACATAATTAACCCAATCACTTCTATAAATATTGCACACCTATAAACTTTGACTTTCATAACTGATGTTAAATTTAGCTAATTCAAAATCTATATTATAAAAGGCCTGTGGCCATAACGCTGTAACGACCAACGACCAGACTCGCCAGGAGGTGCAATGATGGGTCCCACAGTGCCGGCAGGACACTGGGTCTCGCGCGATTTCGTGTGCTGGGCCTCTAGTATCTTTATATTATGTTGGCAATAAAGATGATAGTTATCCTCCTTAGTCTAGAATGAAAGTATGATCTTTATTTCAATTCCTACCATAATTGAAGATGAAAATTTATTTAAAAAGAAAATTTTTAAATACTGTAGATATCTACAGTGAAGTCATTCACAATTTATTACAGGGGGAAAAAACTAGAGTCAACATAGTGCTCACTATCCAATTTGTAGATTCTTCAGATCCTATGTTGCCTCTCTGTCTTCAAATAGTGATAACCAAGTAGAAAGAGAATAAAGTTAAGCCCACCCATTCTCTTATTTGTAAGCTTGGTCAAAGAATTGGTGATAAAGTTGAGAAGAATTTCTTAAAATGAGGTTTTAGCATTATGAAACGTTTTAATCATAATGTTAAAAGACTATAGGAGAAAAGCACCCACAAAACTCCCAGATAAATTTTGAATGGATTTTTTAAACCATTTTTATGTATTGTAAAATTTCTTTTGTATGAAATTAGAGTCTATGAATTTTGACAAAATTCACATGTAACCACCACCACAATCAAAATAATAAAAGATTTTGTGTGAATTTTAGGACAATAACCACAGATAAGAGTTATCTATAGGGCTTACATCAAGCCCTGGCCTGTTTGCTCAGTGGGTTAGAATGTTGACCCAAGACTGAAGGGTCTCAGGTTCAAGTCCCGATCAAGGGCACATACCTCGGTTGCAAGTCTGCTCCTGCCCCGGATCAGTGCCAGTGCAGGAGGCAACCAGTTGATGTGTCTCTCTCACACTGATGTTTCTCTCTCTCTCCTCTCCTCCCTCCTTTTCACTCTCTCTAAAAATCAGTGGAAAAAATATCCTCCAGTGAGGATTTAAAATAAATAAATAAATAAATAAATAAATAAATATCTTACATTAAAAGATTTCTACCAAATACAAGCAGATAACACAGGACCTAAAAATTTAAACAAGGATTTACTGAAAATAGAGGAATACTGGCCTCTACTTTAACTCCTGCCTTCTAGCCAATCCAAATCACTACAATCACCCCCATTCCTTTAACTCCCATGGCATCAGTTACTATGTACAAGCGTTTCTCTTCTGTACCACAGACTAACTTCCTACTACGAGACATCTCGTGGCTATCTCAAAGGCATCTCAAATTCATCAAGTCCAAAATGGAAGCCCATGTCTCTCCACCCCCAAAACTTGTCTTCCATAATCCTACCGTTCAACCAAGTACTCAAACTAGAAACCTTAGCGTTAGCCTTAACTCCCCACTCTCCCTCACTACCCCACACCTCTACTTCCTACCCCCCCAATTTAGTCAATCATGTCTTGTCAATTTTACCTCAGAAATACATCCCAATAAGCCATTCCTCTTGATCCCCACAATCAACAACCAGCTTAATCAGTTCAGGACATTAGTACACTGCAGTATTACCTTAATTAATGCAAAACTTTCTTGTTTCATTCCTGCAGAGTAAGCTGGTTGTTTTTTTTTTTCACTGCAGCATCTTTACATGTAGTGTTTCCTCTACCCAGAATGCCTTTTTTTCATCTTTGTAAACATCTACTCTTATCACTCCAAGTAAAATTAAATGCTTCCTCATCGCTCTCAATGTGTAAATCTCTTGCTTTTGTAATTATTGTCTTATTGAGTGTCCCAGGAGGGCCCTTACCTGTGTTATATTCACCTTGTAAGCCTGGTGTCTAGGCAGTGTCCAGCAAATAGTAGATGCCTCGTACTTAATAAATGTGTAAAAAATGAGTAAGTGAATGTATTATGACCCAGATAAAATGATTTCCCTTTGCTAAGATTCTATGCTTACCAAGTGATCTTTTGCTTAGTCCAACACAGTAGTTGTATAATTGCAGGCAAGTTACTAAAAACCTCTCTGTGCCTCAAACTCATTACCTGTAAAATACAGGTAAGAATACCTCCCCCATAAGGTTACTGTGAAGAGTAAACGAGTTAAATACATGTAAAATGCTTAGAGCAGTAAGTGCTCAGTAAACATTACCTATTGTTATTAGTTTTTTAATAATACCCAGTGCTAGGAGGGGAATGTACTGAGCAGACACATGTTTTCTTGGTCATGGAAAAGACCATCCCTCAACGTATATGAATAAAGTGATATTCTGGTTTATCTGTCAGCCCCTTGCAGTTTGGTTAGCTACCTTTCCACGAGACCAATCAACTCTGGTGACGATGAAGAAATGGAGTGGATCCTGAATCTTGAGGACCACATTCATCAAATTGACAGCATCCTGAGAGGGCTTGTAAGAAGAGCTAGCTGGTCACCTATGACACCTTACCTAATGTTTTCTCTAAAAGGCGACATTTGGTCAAATATAGTACAATTCAGTGAAAAGAATGTGATGCTATGAGGGAGATGCTTAAAGTATGCCACTAATTAGCTTTGAATATGACTGTGTGCTTTAAAGGGAAAGTCTCTGAGTTTTAAAAAGGACTAGCCAGCTCTCAATTATCCATACTAAAGGAGGTGAAAAATGGCATAATTCAAATTGTATCTGGGCTGAATTAATAATAAAATGTATTTACATAGCTTGGCCATACATTGAAAACATCATGGGAGTGAATTAAACATAAAAGAAGGAAGCCAGCATGAGATAAATTCCTACAGATAATTTACATGATGATAATTTAAAACTGAGTATTATTATATAATTCCTCTCAACCTCACAGCATCCTCTTGAGGCTCAATCTTAGCTATGAAATTCTTTCAAACGAAAATCTCTAAATGTCACTTCGAAATAAAGGATGAGAAGTGAGTTTTTAAAGGTGAATCAATCTAGACCTCGGAAGCCATGAGAGAATCATCCACTTGAGGACTTTTGCTCCCACAAATGTGGAAATGCATTATTGTGCCTAACGAGCCAGAAGTGAGTATCAGCCTAACTACAGGCCAATTTATTTCATAAAATCAAGGTATTTTTGAAAGGTTATGTAACAATTTCAGTGCCAGAAAGTATTTCGGTGACCACCTTGTCTAAACCCTTTAATTTTATAGAAGAAACTGAGATCCACAAAAGTTGCAACATGTCTGTCAAACTACAAAGTAAAATAAATATTTAAGTATTGGGAAGTTCCTATAATTGACATATAGCACTGTATTAGCTTTAGGTGTAAAATATATGATTTGATATATGTATATAAATTGCAAAATAATTACCACAATAGGTTCAGTTAACATCCATTACCACACATAGTTATAAAAAAACATTTTTTCCTTGTGATAAGAAATTTTAAGGGCTACAGGAAGTTCATTATTTAAATAATTCACTTAAATAAACAAGCTATATTTCATGTAAATAGAGACTTTAATGTATTCAATTAAACTGGGCCACATCTAAATATCTGCTTTATTTTATAGATCCATACTGTACAACTTCAGATGTCCTAATAATAAAATTGGTTCTCTGGGATATCACTTCAATCCTGTACATTCTCTCCCCCACACCATAACAGCCATCATCTTTTCCCATTAGTCTACTATTTGTGAGCTCATATGTACAACCATGTGTCTTTTATTTTTTCCATGTGTCTTCCTCAAATTTGTTCATACCATTCCTAAAGCCAGGAATGTTCTCCTACCTCCTATTTGAATATCAAGGTCAAGTTGCACCTTGCCCTTGAAGCTTTTCCTAATCACCCCAGTTCACTCTGAATTCCTATAGTACTTATTGTTACTTTCTTGGCAGTTAGTAAATGTTACTTAGAATACCTTACCTGATAATTAACATAGGATGCCCAGTGTATATGTCTTTGTCTATCCCCCAAATTTTCTTTTGGTAGGTCTAATGAGACCTAGGAATAGGTACTTAAAAATCAAAACAAAATAGCTGATAGAAGAATAAAATTTATTTTTCCCTTTATTAAAATGTCCTTTAATGCTATTTAAACTGCCTTTTAACTATAAAAATACTTAAAGTTGGGAAAACATAGAACATTGCATACCCTTTAACAAAGAAATTCCTGATCAGTATATAATAACTTATTTATAAGGATGTTCTTCAAAGCATAATTTATATGCAAAACTGGAGAAAAAGGAAGTTCATTAGTAGAGAACTGGCCAAATAAAATATGATGCATCTATACAACAGAATTCTACATAGTTACTTTAAAATATTATTTTTTAGTAACATGAAAGATTTTTATATTTTAACTAGAGGCCCGATGCATGAAATTCGTGCAAGGATAGGGTCCCTAGGCCTGGCCAGTGATCTGGGCTGATCTGTTGGGTCCCTTGGCCGGCCTGGAACCTGCAGGCTGGGGGCAGCTCCTGCGTTGAGCGTCTGCCCCTGGTGGTCAGTGTGTGTCATAGCAACCAGTCGTTCCACCGGTCGTTCCGCCATTCACTCAATTTGCCTATTAGGTTTTTATTATAAGAACTTTTTTCTTTATTTTCTTCTATTTTTTCATTACAGAATAAAAACAATCTGTTATTCTGAAAAAAAGGTGTAGATTTTGAAATTCTTTTTAAGAATTTGTGTGTAGCCCTGACTGGTTTGGCTCAGTGGATAGAGCATCGGCCTGCAGACTCAAGGGTCCCAGGTTCGATTCCAGTCAAGGGCATGTACCTTGGTTGTGGGCACATACCCAGTGGGGAGTGTGCAGGAGGCAGCTGATAGATGTTTCTCTCTCATCGATGTTTCTAACTCTCTATCTCTATCCCTTCCTCTCTGTGAAAAAGCAATAAAATACATTTTTAAAAAAAGAATTTGTGTGTATTGTGCATTACTCACATTTGCTATTATCACCACCACTTAAGAAGTGACACACTAGCCCTAGCCGGTTTGGCTCAGTGGATAGAGCGTCAGCCTGTGGACTGATGGGTCCCAGGTTCGATTCTGGCCAAGGGCACATGCCTGGGTTGCGGGCTCGATCCCCAGTAGGGGGTGTGCAGAAGGCAGCCGATCAATGATTCTCTCTCATCATTGATGTTTCTATCTCTTTCTCCTTCTCCCTTCCTCTCTGAAATCAATAAAGAAATATATTTAAAAAAAAAAAAAAAGTGACACACTAGCTCATGAAGAGCAGTAGTCCCTAATGAAGTATCCAAGTATACATGCAATTAACTTCCCTGCTGTTTTCATGCTGTTTCTTCAAGGAAGAAGTTTCTCAAATAACTGACCAATAACTTTCACTGAAGGAAGTTTCTCATCCTATATAATAAAAGGGTAATATGTAAATCAACCGAACAGTGGAACGACCGGTCACTATGATGCGCACTGACCACCAGGGGGCAGATGCTCAATGCAGGAGCTGTCCCCTGGTGGTCAATGTGCTCCCACAGGGGGAGCACTGCTCAGCCAGAAGCTGGGCTGATGGCTGGCAAGTGCAGCAGCCCGCCTCCGCGGCAGCGCTAAGATGTCTGACTGACGGCTCCCTTGCAGGGAGCAGGCTTAAGCCATCAGTCAAACATCCCTCAAGGGCTCCCGGACTGCAAAAGGGTGCAAGCCAGGCTGAGGGACCCCCCAACCCCCAAGTGCACGAATGTTGTGCACCGGGTCTCTAGTCTATATAGAATAGGTTTCCATAAGAGGTGACAGATGGCAATAAGTCAAATCATCAAGACAAGTTATATTTCAAAGGTCAACCATCATCACCACCACCATCACCACCACCTCCACATCATCAGGCCACCAAGGTATACAGGACAACCACTGTTTGATTTGAGTACTGGGGTAAACTAAGTGTCAATACATGCAAAGTCTAACACTAAGGCACTGTGTGTCTTTGTGTTGACAGGATTTCAACTTCAATGCTCCCATAGACATTCCACTTCAGTTACTCATCCACACTCATACCTTAGCAAGGATCTCTTGGGATTTTCTCTACTTTACAGATATCAACTTCTGAATTTTTCCCCCTGAACTCCTATTCCTTCTACCAAGAGGAAGGGAAGAGTCAAGATGAAAAAACATCAAGTGCAAAAGCCCAGAAAGAGGACCTAGTTGGGTATACTGGAAGAACAGAAGGAAAGCCAGTGCAGCTTTACATGGTGAACAAAGAAAACACTGTACAAGAACAGGCAAGGATCATATATATTTCAGAGGATCTAACAGGTCATGATAAAGATTTTGGATGTTGTTATTTTCATAAATTTGTCATTCCCATGATTAATAAATTTTATATAAATGAAACCTAAATCTATGTTTCAAACCTCATCTGCTCTTCCAAAACCCAGTGCAATAGATTCAAATTCCTGCCTGCTAGCCAGCCTCTCCTAAGTGTCAATACATGCAAAGTCTAACGTTATCTTTTTTCCAAAACCAGTTCCTCCTGCCTATTTTATATCTGCTAATAGACTGATAATTCATTCAGACTTGATATCACAAAGCTAACTTTCATTACTTCCTAATGTCCACTGCCACTAGATATGGGCTCCACAGGTCCTCAAATCTCCAACCTACCCTTTTCTATTTTAGTCCCCTTGCCACTATCCTTGTTCACACTATCACCAATTCATGTTTAAATTACTGGAATAGGCTAACCAGTCATTTCCCATCAAATTTACCCTATATGATGTCATTTAGTTACTTTTAAGACCACCAATAAGCAGGTAACATATAAATTTATTAACTCAAGCTCTGACTTCAAGCTCCACTCATATCATATTTAACATATTTATACTTAGCTTCATTCACATCTGAAATTTAACATGTCTAAAATTGAACTCCTAATTTCCGATCTTCCCTCCAAATCCCACACCTACTCCTCCTATTCCTCTATCCCCACTCCTATCTTAGTAAGTGGCACCTCTACCCATCCAATTGCTTGAGCCAGAAACCTGGGAATCATCCTTGACACCTTCTTCTCCCTCAACTCCCACATTCAATCTATAATTAAATGAATTATTTCTTTAACACACTTCTCAAATCCATCTACTTCTCTCCATCGCCTATGCCACTGAATCCCACCTGCACCGATTCTTTTTTTTTTCTTTTAAATATATCTGTATTGATTTTAGAGAGGAAGGGAGAGGGGGAGAGACAAAGAAACCTCAATGATGCAAGAGAATCATTGACACGCTGCCTCCTGCCACTGGGGATTGAGTCTGCAACTCCGGTATGTGCCCCTGACCAGAATCGAACCTGGGACCCTTCAGCAGGCTGACACTCTATCCACTGAGCCAAACCAGCTAGGGCTGCACAGATTCTTATTTAAGGAACAGCGGCCTAGGCATCAAAAATTTTAAAAGCTCCCCAGGTGATTTTAACATGCAGTTAAGGGTGAGAACCACTGCTCTACAGGTTCTGGACTCCCACTAACCTCTCTAACCTAATTTCTACCACTTTCTCCAGCCAACCTGGCCCTCCTCCTGGTCTCTTGAACTTGCAAGACACATACCGACATTCCTCTTGGCTTTTGCCCTTGCTATACCCTCTGTATGGAGTTCTAATTCACTCCTTCACCTCCTATAGATATTTACTCAAATATTACAGTGATTTAGTGAGATGGTCCCTGGCCATTTTATCTAAAACTGCAACCCCATCACCATCCCAACATTCCGTATCTCTCTCTCCAGCTTTATTTTTCTCTTGGGACTTACCACTTTTTAATGTACCATATACTTTATTTATTTTGTTTATACACTTCATGAGAGCAGGTATTTTTATGTTTTGATCCTTAACTATATCCCTAGCACCCAGAATAGCATCTGACATGAGGCAGATAATTAATATTTAACTCCACAGCAAGGCCTTCTCAGATTCCCCCAACTAAATTTAATTTCCCTATTATTCCCCTAATACTAACTTATTCCTTTCCTTCATAACATTTACAGTAATTTGTAATTATGTTTATTTGTTGAAGCTCCTTTCCTAGCCTGTAAATTCTATGAGAATAAGGATATTTGGTTTGGTTCACCATTATATGTATACACCATTCCTTATGATTACGTCTCACAGAGTAACTATTTTAAAAAGTAATCAATGGCCCTAGCTAGTCTGGCTCAGTGGATAGAGCACAGGCCTGAGGACTAAAGGGTCCTGGGTTCGATTCCAATCCAGGGCACATGCCTGGGTTGCAGGCCCAATTCCAGTAGGGGGTGTGCAGGAGGCAGCCGGTCAATGATTCTCTCTTATCATTGATGTTTCTCTCTCTCTTTCCCTCTCCCTTCCTTTCTGAAATCAATAAAAATATTCTTTTTTAAAAGTAGTCAATGAATGAATTAATAAATGAATGAGGTCCAACACATTTTCTGAAAGCACATCTGATCATGTTATTTTTTTCAACCAAAAACTTTCAAAGTCTCTCCATCACTTATTTTGGTAGAAAACCTTACATGTTCTGCGCCAATTTACTTTCTTGCCTTATTTCCCATTATCCCATATGTCTTTTTGCTTCAGCTATTCTACCCTGTTCATTATTTCTGGTGCACACCCAATACTAACAAACACTGCATTTCCCCACCTCCACATTTTTGTTCAGGACATTCCTTCTGCCTGAATTCCCTTCCCGTCTCTGCCAATTAAAATTCCAGCTTTCAAAATACCTATCCTTCAAAACGCAGCTCAAATGCAACCTTCACAAAGACAGCCCTGATCCCTACCCCAACTCCCCCAACTGAATTATCTCTTCCTCTTCTAAACACCAAAATATATAATACTGGTTTCAACCCCCTACTCTTTTCAGAACATATCCCTTCCCACCTTTCACAAAATCTTTTCTTTATAGTCACTTCAGAGATTTTTGTTGAAATGAAGTCAGATAACGTCATTACTCCCATCTCTGTCATAAACATATTTAAATTAGGAAGGAGGGTTCTCTATAATGACTAAAAGATACAAAGCTGGAATGGCCTGCCCTCCTATGCCTTTTCTGAAAAGGCAAAATCTTTCCAAATGCAATTTTTGGAGCTCAGATTTTAACTGCTTAAAAAAAATGTCAAGCTGCCATGTGCTACTATGATGACATAAATTTCATAAGCTATATTAAAATGGTTACCCTCAGATTATCACATACTTGAAAGAATAGCTGGCTGAAAACCTGAATACCTTAAACTCTGCTGTCTGAAAACAATAATTACTAGAAGAACATATCTGTTCAATAAGAAATCTGCAACATTTTATGGTATTTTTAAAAATCCCATTCATTTATACATTATGTTAAGTGACGTTTAGTAACATCCCATTAACCCAGTAGAATTCTACCATGAAACACTTGTTATACCTCAACTGACATATCTTTGTTTCTCTACCCACACCCACCATAAGGTTGAAGTACCTAAAGTGCAGTCTGCATATCCCTGGTTGGAGGTTCCTTTCAAGAAGTTGGTGAAGTCAAAACTATTTTCATAATACTAAGACATTGCTCGCCTTTTCATTATATTGACATTTCCACTGGTGGTATAAAATCAATAATGGGTAAAACTGATGATACCTTAGCATAAATCAAGGTAATGGCATCAAACTGTACTAAAGTCATGTGTCTTTTACCACTACTTACCGATGATTTTAACAAGTCAATTTCAGCCCTAGCTGGTTTGGCTCAGTGGACAGAGCGTTGCCTGTGGACTGAAGGGTCCTGGGTTCGATTCCAGTTCGGGGCGCATGCCCAGGTTGCAGGCTCAATCCCCAGTAGGGGGCGTGCAAGAAGCAGCCGATCAATGATTCTCTCTGATCATTGATGTTTCTATCTCTCTCTCTCTCCCTCTCCCCTCCTCTCTGAAATCAATAAAAATATATTTAACAAAAAAAATAAGTAAAAAGTCTATTTCACTTAAGAATGTTCCTGATGAAGCAATAAAAATTATTAATTTTATAATTCTAAAACCTTGAGTATGGGTCTTTGTGGGGAGCCAATATAGGGTTAAGCCTCGGACTGACCTGTTGGCAAAGTCACAAACAAGTCTTCTTCCGAGTCTTAAACAACCCAATCCGAGAGGTGGCCACTGATTTACACGCGCTGTCATTTAAAAAATAAAAATGGGGGAATTTGCCGGAAGCCGGTCCACCCTTGCTGCTTGACACAGTCGCTGCAGGGAAGAAACATCTGCACAGCTTATGTTTCAAGAGACCTGGCATATATGGCATATGTTTGCTCCCCCTCTTAGTGCTATGTGTTTTAAACAGGACCACCTCCCAGAGAAAGGTTGTTTCCCCAGGTTAGGGATTAACAGGACTAAGGAAGAAAATAAATCAGTAAATCCCCCTAGTGTTACAGAAATACCATGTACTATTATGAAGAACTTGGACTAAGACTGTTGGCAATAAATTTGGGACTTGTTGGGCCCACATACCCAGGGGTCTGCCCACCAGGGAAAGCACTAAAGCCTATACCCCTGGAGATCCACCGACACAGGGCAGTTCCAGGGAAGGCAAGCAGCGAGGCTGGGAGGACATAACCTTTACTGGGTAGGAGAATCTCCTTCAGTCACTTCCTTGTAGCCTATCAGTAGAGCAGTGACCTTGGAATAGCCCTTGTAATGGAACACAGAGATTAACCTAGACAAGATTAAAATCAACAGAACTACCCCTAACCGGTTTTGTTCAGGGGATAGAGCCTCAGCCTGCGGACCGAAGGGTCCCAGGTTTGATTCCGGTCAAGGGCATGTACCTTGGTTGTGGGCACATCCCCAATAGGAGGTGTGCAGGAGGCAGCTGATCGATGTTTCTCTCTCATCAATGTTTCTAACTCTCTATTCCTCTCCCTTCCTCTCTGTAAAAAATTCAATAAAAAATATATATATATATTTAAAAATCAACAGAATTAGATAGAGACAGGATTTTTGGCAAAGGTCAGATAAGAAACAAGGAACTGTAGAACTTTACCCAAAACATACCATGATGTGATTATAGAGGCATGCTTATAGGATCAAATAGTATAAATACAGATGTAATAGGAGAATAAAAAAAGAACCTCGCTATGCTGATCAACTGAACGCTGTCTCCATGTCATTCCTTCTTCGCCAACTCCGTCCACACCTTTGGGAACCCCTGGACCTGCTGGGGCTGGACCCCAACAGGTCTTTTAAAAATTGTGTGATGAAATGAGTATGCAAAAAGCACTTCTACAGGATACTCAAGTATAATGGTTGTTTAAAGGAAAAGCACTTGTGACTCTGAGTTTTAAGTTGAACTAACTGCTTTTTTCACAGAACACTACTTTTACTTGGAACAAAGCACAAACTGTGGTTATTCAGACATGACTATGTAGCAGACATTTTCTTGAAAATGAAGCGAGTCTGTCACTTCAAAAAAAACTGACAGTACTTGTTGCCAATGATAAAATCAGAACTTTTAATCAAGAATTAGAATTTTGGAAATCGTGTAGCTGCTTGACAGATTCCAGTAACCTTCCTGATGAGAAGGATGATGACATTAACTAATGTGGTTTTTTAATATGGCACTATAAAATGTGTCATTTGAAAGATCTGCTTAACTCAATGAACCAGTATTTCCCCAACAACCAATGCATGATAATATAAAATCATGTATAGGTAAAAGATCCATTCAAAGTGCAAGACAGACCAATGGATTTTAATGTAACAGTAACATCAATATTAGTTCAGATTCCACACTACAATGTTTAAGAAACTACCAACTGTAAAATTTGGTGTAGTACATAGAAGAATATGCACAATTGTCTAAAAATACTCCTTTTTCCAACTACCTCTTTCATTCTTTTTTTTAACTCTCACCTAAGGATATTTTTCCCATTGATTTTTAGACAGAGTGGAGCAGGAGGGAGGAGGGGATGAGAGAGAAAGAGTCATTGATTGGTTGCCTCCCACATGCACACCGGGGGCCAGGGAAGGCCAGGGCTGGGGATCCAACCTGCAACTGAGGTACTGTCCTTGACTGGGAATCAAACCCACTACCCTTCCATCCACAGGCTGACATTCTAATCATTGAGCAAAACTGGCCAGGGCTTTTTTTTTTTAATCCTCACCCAAAGATATATTTTTATTAAAAGAGAGAAAGGATGGGAGAGCAGGGGAGGGACAGGGAGGGAGGACGAGGGGAAGAGAGAAAACATGGATGTGAGAAACATGGATCCATCACCTCCCATATGCTACCTTACTGGGGATCAAACGCGCAATGTAGGTATGCGCCCTGACTAGGAATCCAACCCACAACCCTTTGATGTATGGAATGACGCTCCAACCAACAGAGCCACCCGGCCAGGGCCCAACTACATCTTTTAAGGTCATATTTTCTTCATATACTTTAACCAAAACAATCTATTATATCAGATTGAATACAGAAGTAGATATGAGAATTTAGTTGTCTTCTATTAAGTGGATATTTAGATTTGCAAAAATGTTTTTTAAAATGCCACTCTTCTCACTAATTTTTAAAAATATATATTTTATTGATTTTTTACAGAGAGGAAGGGAGAGGGAAATCGAACCTGGGACCCTTCAGTCCGCAGGCCGACGCTCTATCCACTGAGCCAAACCAGTTAGGGCCTCACTAATTTTTTTAAAGTTACTTTATAAAAATATATTATTTATGTTAACATGATATAGGTGTGTTTTTTAAAGCAATCATATTTCTAAAAATGTTTTCCCATTTTGCTTTCTAATTTGGTCAATATCAACAGATATACACTATACAAACAAAAGTTCTTTGGGGTCCTCAGTAATTTTCAGAGTATACCTGGTAAAGAGTCCTGAGATCAAAAAGTTTGAGAACCACTGCTTTAAAATAATCTTCCTTTTATTCAAGCCACTTCCAACATTGCTGTTTATACCAAATCTCCCTTCCCCCGTCCTCAACCACAGTAGAACCTGGGAAAGATATCTGGCCCAAGGGAAATGAAGCCTTAGACTGACCAAATCAGATATCACTCAGGAATCTGAATTAAGCCTCATGGATACTGAGATCTATTTATGGTGGAACACTAGACTGCTAAAGCCCATGGAATTGTTTTTGTTCCAGCCCTTGCTGAAGTCTGGTTGTTCAGGTTTTCCTTAAGTTCTATGACAGCTACTTCCTTTTGATAAATCTTTTATATGAGCTATTTTAAATAAGTTTCTTTTCCTCCATTTAAAAGATCAGATACCCTCAAATGAAAATCATTCCCCCAAAAAACCTAAAAATTAAATGGAAATTATAGGCTCATTCACAAGAGACAAATTTAATGATCAGCTGCTAGATAAGGGAGGCTTGATTTCTTTTCTTTATTGAAGAAAGCCATTCTATATATCACGATACCTTAGACAGCATATGGCTTCATTAAAATATACCAATCCTGCCAAACCGGTTTGGCTCAGTGGATAGAGCGTCGGCCTGTGGACTGAAGGGTCCCAGGTTCGATTCCGGTCAAGGGCATGTACCTTGGTTGCGGGCACATCCCCAGTGGGAGGTGTGCAGGAGGCAGCTGGTCGATGTTTCTCTCTCATCGATGTTTCTAACTCTCTATCCCTCTCCCTTCCTCTCTGTAAAAAATCAATAAAAATATATTTAAAAATAAAATAAAATATACCAATCCGACAGGGTTTCTCAGGGAGGTTGATAAACAGAAAAAGAACAAGGTTAGCGGGACTTGTCCTACCCAATATGAACAATTATTACAAAGCTATGATAATTAAGACATGCAAACAGACTCATGGTACAGGGTAGAGAATGCAGGTACAAACACTCATGTTTTGTGGAAACATAAAATGGTAAGGGACAGACATGAATATTTAATAAATGATGCTGGGGCAGCGGGTTATCCTTATGGAAAGAAAACTAAATTCCGACTTCAGGCTTATTCTTATGGGGGAAAAATTAGATCCCTATTTCACACCAAATATCAAAATAAATTCTAGGTAGAATAGAGACCTAAATGTGAAAAGCAAAACTTTAAAGCTTTTAGAAGAAAATATGGTATGTAACTATTACCTCAGTATAGAGGAGGAGTCCTTCATTCAGATAAAACACACACACACACACACACACACACACTACAAAAGAGAAACATAATAAATCTAACTCTGTTAAAGATTAAAGTTTAGTTTCATTAAAAGAATAAAGTTAAAAAAAAAAACAAACTAAAACACACCCATTAGGATGACCACTATTAAAAAACAACAACACAGAAAATAACATGTTAGGGAGGATGTAAAGAAATTGGAATCCTTGTGTATTATTGGTAGGAATGTGAAATAGAGCAGCCACTACATTAAACAGCATGGCAGTTCCTCAAAAAAATTTAAAAAGAGAATTACCATATGATTCAGCACTTCCACTTCTGAGTATACTAGTATATCCAAAAGAATTGAAAGCAGGGTCTCAAAGAGATATGTTTACACCTTTATTATTCACAACAGCCAAAAGGTGGAAGCAATCCAAGTGTCCATTGACATATGAATAAACAAAATGTGGTATACACATACAATGAAATATTATTCAGCTTTAAAGAGGAAGGAGATTCTAACACATGCTACAACATGGACATTATGCTAAGTGAAAGAAGCCACATACAATCGGGCAAATACTGCATGATTCCACTCATATATGACATAACTAAAGTAGTCAAAATCACAGAAACAGTAAGTAGTACCTGTTTCTAAATACCAATTAAGAATTACATAAATCTCAAATTAAGGAGATGAATGATTACATATACATTTTCTCTTACAAATAAATAAATCAGACAGACAGATGGAAGGACTCAGAGGCTTTCAGAAAAGTACTGCAAGTCCTTCTTTGATGTAGCTGGTGCCACAGCAAGAAGATTTATGACAACAGCTTCTTAGAAAGAAACAGACAAGAAAAAAGGTCCTCATGTTAAATAAGGGCTAATGACTGAATGTTTAATCCCCACTCTGAGGTCTGCATCTAGCTCTCTCAAAGTGGCATGACCAGCTTTGCCACACAGAGCAGGTAGGCAACTTCTGCTCTATTAAAACATGACCATAGCTGTAGGAATGAAGACCTAAGCAATTCCTGAAGAGGCTATACTCTAGAATATTTTTACCTATAATGTGAGCTTATCGAAAACAAAAGTAAAAGAAACCAGTGGATCTTAGCAAATGTGTCAGCATAGCCTTTCAGAGTGATTCACCATGCCTGAAAACAAACACCAGAAACAGGTGTGCTTCCCTGAATACACAGTCAGAATTTAATATGGGGCCAGTATTGTTTTATAAAACCAGGTTGAGACTAACCTTATAAAATCTGAAAGTAAATATGACAAGATGGTGAAAAGAAAAATGGACTTCAGATAAATATCAGAATACTGTTACTGTCATTTGAGTAATCTGAAATCAGTTTACTCAAATAAGATTACTCAAAATACCACTACATCATAAGAGTCCAATAAAACATTTTCTGCTAAGGCAGGAATTAGTCCAGCCCTTAAACCAGCTTTAGAATGCAGTTCCACTGTATCTTTCATTTGTATTAACCTTTATTAGTGTGATGGAGTTCCAGAAAACACAGAATGCACCAATATTTCTCCTGAGTCTACGGTACACAATAGAAATCCATAGGATTCAGCACTGTTCCAGAGCCTGAGTTAAGACAGCTAGATATAGTTCATGGCCTATCTGAAAATTTACCCTAATTAAGAACAATTTGTCTCACTCCTTTTTTATTATGAAAATCTAGTAATAATGAAAAAAATATGCTACTACAGCATAATCTTACATAACACTCCAACTGTGTGGAGAAATGCACGTAAACAAAGAAAAAAGAGGAAAGACAAATATATACTTGTGCACACACACAAAGATGTTTTTATATAACAATCAAACTTCCACATCTCTCAGAAAGCTTATAAACACAATTTCAATCTCTAAATTTCATTTTGTGTACCTTTCATCTCAGAAAAAACGCAAGGCTACTCATGAGAGAAGAAATTCCCCAGTCTCTTCTACAGCTAGCCTTATATTAAGGGCGGGAGTGGGGGGTGGGGGAGTTACGGGGAGTGGGGGAGTGTAAGGAAGCAATACTCTCTTCTGCTGGAGATACTACCTGTCTTTCACAGAGTATTCAAGACAAGGAATCTGTGAGGTCTAAGATCCAGAATCCAGCAATGCCAGTGGCACTGAAATGAGTCAAACACTAGGTGCATTGTATTAAAATAAAGACATTTCTATTTTTTAGAATTTGGTTCCAGAAGCTCCATAGGGAGATGAACAACATAATTTATTAAAAGGAAAGAAAATGTGAAACATACACACATATACACACACACATACACACACAGGCAAAGGTTCCACATCTGGGACAGGAAAATACAGTGAGCCAGGAACTTCTTGTACTAGAAGGCAAGGAAGTGCTCATAAACCAAGCTTAAAGGGCTCCCACTGGCCAAATATGGGACATCTTGAACATCCAAGTAAAGTGATTTTTGGTAAAACAGAGTAAATTAAAATTCATAAGTTTATAATAATACTAAAACAAAAAGCAAGAAAAAGAAATAATTCACCACCATTAGCGGTAATTATTATATCGTCTCCTTACTCAAAAAAATGTTAAAGGAAAAATTAAGAATTTACCTGAACTTTTTGGTAGAAATTATAATCTATTCCTGATGAGGGAAAGTTACAAAATATTGGGGGAATGAGAATTAGAAAATTACCATTTTGCAACAACCAAAGAAATAACTGGCAAGGATCATCATCATTAGATGAAAAGATGCTGGAGAAATATAATAATATGGTGCCAAAGTGTCACCACTCTACAGATTACTTGCTAATTACAAAGAAAAAAAAGTCTTTACAATGGAAACACAAGGTATTTATCATCTTTAAAAATGATCAAACAAACTCAGCATCATTACTTTAGTGCAGTGATGGTGAACCTTATGAGCTCGGCATGTCAGCATTTTGAAAAACCCTAACTTAACTCTGGTGCCGTGTCACATATAGAAATTTTTTGATATTTGCAACCATAGTAAAACAAACACTTATATTTTTGATATTTATTTTATATATTTAAATGCCATTTAACAAAGAAAAATCAACCAAAAAAATGAGTTCACGTGTCACCTCTGACACGTGTGTCATAGGTTCGCCATCACTGCACTGGGACATTACAACATACGTTTCTCTTATTGTGATGCAAAATGAAGTACAGAGCAACACCTATGAAGTAATTCTTCTCATGTGGCTTCTATAGGATGTCCCAAAAAAATGTATAAACACTTTGAATAATTATAAAGGCAGTGTTTATTAAAATACATTTCATTTTCAAAACTGAACTAACAGCTGTTAAAGTGTGCATACATTTTGGGGGGACACCCTGTATATAAACTGTTCT
Organism: Myotis yumanensis; assembly: GCF_028538775.1. Taxonomy (NCBI): domain Eukaryota; kingdom Metazoa; phylum Chordata; class Mammalia; order Chiroptera; family Vespertilionidae; genus Myotis; species Myotis yumanensis. Next base: position 42,303,041 of record NW_027223767.1, on the reverse strand, counting down.
AGATTTTAAAAGAGACTAAAGGCATGTTTGCAGGAAAAATAATACAAATAACTAAAAGGTTCATCTTCAAGATAACTAGGAAAATCTGAATATGAACTGAATATTAGATGGTATTAGGAAATTACCATTAATTGCCTAAACTGTGGCAATTGGCAATGTATTGTAAGAACAATTAAGTAAAACAATGTATTTTAAGAAGCATCTCACATATTTAAAGTATTAAAGTGTTATGTCTGCAATATAACAATGTGTATATATATAAACATACATGCACATATATAAAGCAAATACAACAAAATGTGAACATCTGTAGAATCTAGGGGATAACTGTACTAGTCTTTCAATTTTTCTGTATGTTTAAATTTTTCACTTAAACAGTTGTAAAAAGGCAGGGGGTAGGGACTCAAAATGCACTTCTTCCAGGAAGGCACCCCAAAAAAACTCTTCGTAAACCCTTAATCCCTTATTTACAAAGTCCTCTCAGCATAAAACGCAATATATTAATGTTCCCTTATTATTTCATATGTTCAGTAGATTTAGTTTTCCAACAAGACTGTAAGCTCCTTCAGGAACAGATCTTTTCATTCTTTTCTATTTCCTCACAGCTCATAGTCAAGTATTCTGCAATCAACAGGCTTTTAAAAAGTACTAGTGCCAATATTCTGCATAGGTGCTCAGTAAAGCACCTTAAGTGAGTTAGCATTTCAATTCCTCAACAGAATGGCAATTCACTTGTATAAACTGTTTTTGAATCACAGCTATCAAAAGATTTTAAAACCTCACTTAAGGGCTTATAGAACTTCACCTAGAAAAACTGGCATCTAAAAGTTAAAGAAACTAGAATACAGGTTTTACATGTCTTCCTAACACTGTCATGGGTTTGCTGTGTTATCCAGGCATATGACTTTATTCCCATGACATTATTCTTCAGTTGAACAATATATTCTACCACCACCCCCATCTGCTAAGCAGAGACAGTATTTATCCACAACTCCTGGATGTAATGAAGCTTAACATGCTACATAATTAACTTTAAAATCTTAAATAAAAGACTGCACATAGATTTTTACAAATAATTTTAAATCCTCACCCGAGCACATGCTTATTGATTTGAGAGAGAGAGGGAGAGAGAGGAGAGAGAAACATCAAAAGGCTGCCTTCCTGCAGGCACCCCAACCGGGGCTGGACCCACAACCTAGGTATGTGACAGGGAATCAAACCCACAACCCACAACCTTTCCAAGTACAGGATGACACTCCAACCAACTGAGCCACATGCCAGGGCTAGAAAAAAAAATTCTGACAGTACAGTGTTGATGAGGAAAGAGGCAGACTCATACTCTGCTAGCAGGAATATAAATCCATACAACCTTTATGGAAAGCACTCCCACTATGAATTTACCCAAGACACCCATGTACATAAAATCTACATGTAAGAAATTAATTGAAGCTCTGGAAATAACCTAAGTATCCAATAAAAACAGCTGGATGAATTATGGTACATCTATACAATGGAATACCTTCCAGCTTTCAAAAAGAGGTACTCTATGTACTGTATTAACTGATGGCCAAGATATATTAAATGAAAACGCAAAGTACAGAATAATGGCTATAGTTTCTTACCATGTGCATAAAACAACAATTAACAAAAGCACCAAAGAATATGTAGTTGTATACGCTTGTAAAAGCACTGACTATCTCTGAAAGGGTAAATAAGATACAGGTTATAACAATTTCCTTTGGGGAGGGTAACTAGATGGATGAAAGGAGAATAGTACAAAAGAGATTTTTCACTCTCTCTGTGTACCTTTTAAATTTTGTTTTATAAGTATGTACATGTTACCCGTTTTAAAGAGTTATGTTTTTAAACATGGCTCTGCACCAGTAAGAATTATCTAATGATACTCATCTTAATCCTAAAAGCATATCATGCCTTAGTATCATAACAATTTTAAATGAGGCTTCAAATTGAACCAGGTGAAATGTTTCCACATAAAAACAAAGCATTCTAAAAGACAGAGGCCTGCAGAGAAAAGAAATGGACAGTGATTACCTCAATAGTTTCACTTCAAGGTTTTAGCCCAGAACCTGATCAAAGTCTGGATATAGCATTAATCATCTTCAAGTACCAAACTAACCACTATGAAGAGCTCTAAAAGGAGAAGTCACTAAAGTACCAAGTGGACACCAACCACCCGCACCCCAAGCGGGGAATTGTCACAATAATTTAGCACTCCTCATATTCACATAAGGGGAAAAAAGATGAGTTTCCACCTCTTTCCCAGGGCAAGGATAACATATGCCCCAAATTCCTATGCTTCTTCTGTGTCATCTCTTGGCTCCACTGCAACCACATGGCAACAGAAAACAGCACAAAAGACAGCTGAACCATGCAAAAGCCAGAGTTAAATGAGGAAGTGAAAAAACAATGTATACTTTAAAGCCCAAGAACATAAGGTCCTACATTTAAAAATGGCAGCCGAAAAAGCCTTGAGCAAAGAATACCAAAGAAAGAACACAAAGGAAAAAGAACAGAAAAGAAGGCTTACTAATATATCCCATTCCCAATTATTCACACAGGTGACATGGTTGGTAAAGATAACTGAAAAACACAAAAAATACACACCCGCCCCCCTCAAGCCCCGTGCCCAACAATTTAGTTATTCATTTCAGTGCTTTTCAGCACACCTTCAGTTAGTAAGAGTTTATCATTCCCTCAAACCTGTTCTGATGGCAGAGGTAAGAAAAGTATGCAAAAGAGTGGCAACACGGGAAGAAATGAAAGGACCATGGATAATCGGCCAACTGAAAACCCAGGGCCTAAATCACTGAAATATTCCTGTACTTTAAAGTTCCTAGTTTTAAATTGCTGTTTGTTACGTTACTTAAAGTTAAAACCTGCCCTGGGTAAGATACCATCCACCAGTAGTTTCAGATTGCTTTTGTTTTCATGTGACCTTCGCAGAGCATCAATAATGTACAGCTAAAACGAAAGTGCTAAGGAAGATCTTCTTTTACAAAGAAAGAGGTAAATAGGTCACACAAATAAGAAGGCTGGAGGGGAGAGAACCTTGATATCTTGATTTACAACGACTACTCTAAGCCTTACATTGTGTGTTCTTTCTCTACACCTTAACTAGTTCTGTGAAGATAACTAGGAATTTTGCTAAAAGGAAACCCCCTCTTGCTTTCCTTTTTATGACCCTTAGTCCTCCTCTGAAAGCCTTCCAAAATCCCCTGCCATAATAATTGAATGGGTTTGGGCACCTCCTTATTCCAAAATTCAGGGGATGTCTGCGTTAAAGATACAGCATGGGAGTAAAGTATGGGAGTAAAGAAAAGTAATGGTAGAACCAGAAGTTGTAGTCACAGTTTCAAAAGAAGGGTCAGCGTGGGACACGTTGGCTCTGGGAAGCGTTTGTAGCCTGTGAGTCACTTAGGCAACCCCGGATGCAAACAGTGCTTTGTCAATAAGCCCCTCGGATCACGTAAATTCTCCCTCTGGGACAGGAGCAACAGGCTCGCTATCTGGCAGTAAGTCTCGCCCGCAGCCTGAGAAGAAGGCGGGCGCGTGGTCAAGGGGCTCTTTTATCCCGCAGGTCCCTGCAACACAGTGGTGCGCATGCGCCCGGAGGGCAGCGAACAAGCACCCCGAGCTCCTTCGCGCTCGCGCATGCGCAGTCACCCATCTCGCCGCAGGCGACAGCTCTCTATTTGGCAAGGGGGATGGGACTGGGAAAATTATGTGGGGGGGCTGAAGGCAGGGGGCGCGTTTGTGTCTCCTGAATGCTTCGAATTGGGAGAAGGAACGGTTGATGAGGCTCTGGCATTTACAAGCCACGTAACCCGGGATGTGGGATATGGGGCAGAGAAGAGTATATGTGTGGCGGGAGGAGGGGGGGCGGGGGGAGTAGGGGTCAGTCACCTCTTAAGGGAGGCGCCCCCCACTCCGACAGGACAACCCTCTCCCTCGACTCTCCTCCCCCCCACTCACCTCAGAGCGGCGGCGACAGCTGCTGGTCCCGGTCCCCCTGCGCTCGCCTCATACTGTCCGCAACATCCGGGACCTGCGGGACCGCCGATACACAAATACACACACACTCGGAACGCGCACACTCACACACTCACACACACACACACACACACACACACACACCCGGACACACACCGGCCGGGGCGTCGTGGCGTCAGCACGTCAACGCAGCGAGCGCGCACCCGCCGAGCCCCACCCCGCGCGGCCTCTCCACTCTACTCCCCTCCCTGGGCTCTCCGGTCCCGCCTCCCTCTCCCTCAAGACTCCGCCTACTTGCCCCTGCGCGCATGCGTCCCGGGGGTCTCCGGGCCGGAGATCTGAAGAGAAGTCGGGGCCTCAGAAGAAAGAGGCGGGAACTGAAGGGGGTCGCGTGCAGGGCCCCCGCGGGCTTCGCCGAGGTGCGAGGACCAGCTGGAGGCGCACCGAGGGGAGGGCGGGGTGGGCCGCGTAACAATAACCGCACTTCACAGCAGCATCTTATATTTGCGAGTCATTTATGAATTACCAATGGCTTTTCCTTGCATTGCCTGATTTTTTCCTAACCAGCTGTCAGAATGTTTTCCAGACTTTATGATAATGCTGGAGACCCTTGTCAGTAACTTCACATTGAGCATTTGGAAGCAAGAACTTAGAAGGACCACTTTGGGGGGCGGCGGGGGAGCCTGTCGGTGGCTTCCCTGAAGGAGCTGCCCCGGCGACACGCTGCTGCCGCGGGTCCTGGCTCCCAGGGATCAATGGCTCCTGCGGTTGTGAAAGAAAAATGTCTGTGTCTGGGTCCTGCAAGGAAAAAAAAAAAAAAAGTCATCTCCCGGTTACAGTCGCGTCAGTGATGGGATAGTCGTCATTGCTACAATTCTTTAAACTTTAAAAATTATTCTTACCGAATGGAGCCAAACAACCCAGAGCAGGCACCGCTCCTTTACACACACGCAGATGAGACCGTCAGCAGAGCGTGTGGATCGGGGTGATGGCGTGTGGATCCCGGGTGACGGCTCGGGAAGCCCTGCGGCCGGGGGACCCAGGTGGCCGGCGGGGATTCTGAGCAAAGCCCCGGGGTTCGGGTTCGGGGAGAAACCCCTGACAGCCCCAGGCTGCCCTCCACTTTCCAGGACGCACGCAGCCCCTGTCCCCCCGCAGCTCAGCGTGTTCCAGGAGCCATGACGCAGCAGCCGGACGGCTCGAGCTCGCCCGGCCGAGTTGCAGTGGCCCTGGTGCCTCGAGGTTGCCCGGCCGAGTTGCAGGGACCCCGGTGAAGAGGTGGGGATCCTCCGTCCGACAAGGGCGTGGCATTACCCTGCGGGCCCTCCTGACACAGAAAGAGCTTTGTCACCCCTCAGGCTGGTGTCGGGAAACTGTCCCCTTCGATTTCACTCCAGTCATCACCAACATTCATCCCTTTGGCCGGAGCCAGCAAGGGTTTCAGTCCTTGTGACAGTTCACAGGGCCCCACAGGTCGCCCGGAACCGGGATGAGTGACGGGCCAGTCCTTGACTTGAGATGGCACAGGACAGCAGCAAAGAAAGAAAAGGAGGCCTGCACTCATTCCTTGGAGGGAGGAACTGGAGGTGGGGAAGGGGTGCAAGAAGAGGAAACTGGAGCCCTTGGCAATATACTCCCCACTTGGGCTAACGTGACAGTTTGGTTTTATTCTGCCTGGGGCCTGGGAGGGGGCGCCTGGGTGCCAGTGAGTCCGCCAGCAGCTGTCCAGGCTGGGTCTGAGTCCCCAGAGACCTGGAAGGACATGAGCATCCTGGCCCCATCTGCAGCCGGGTGCCATGAGGCTCCCATTCCACGGTGGGGACCATACCGCCCGCCTGAGATGTGCTACCACCGGCCTCTGCACAAAGGACTTTGATTTGGTGTGGATCTGATTAAATGACTGTAGATGTCCTTGGAAGCCCTGGGTGGAAGAATTTTAAACAGCTTCTCCTTTTTAATATGCACTTCCTCTTCGGTTTTAATTATTTTGTTCCTACATTTTCTCTTTCAATTTACTAAAATCTAGAAATGTAATTAGAGCAGAGGCTGGGCTCAGAGAAAGCTGCCAGGATTTCTACAGCATGATTAAATATACTAGGCATCCCTTTAGTGTGGGACTGAAAAAATAGGATTCTCATTATTATCTTTCCTTATCCAGGGAAAATCGGCAACCACGTACAGATACGGACTTATTGAAAATGCAGCATTAATTAAAAACTCAACCAGCCGCTTGACGAGTTTTGCGGGGGGCAGGGGAGATGTGCAGGTATTTAATTATTTCCTCCATTTATTGTTTTGTTGTTGCAACCATGACAAGCAAGAAGCCCCCCACCCCTCTCAAAACTCTGTCCTCAGAATAAGATTCTTCTTCTCTCCTCAGGAGGGACTTAATGAGGCTTTTATCTATGCAACAACAATCAAGCTTACAATGGCACCAATTCAATGCACTGCTCCTTGTGATGGTAGGAAACATGCAGAACTCGTTTTCTTAATTCCAAAACACAAAAGACAAAGTGTTCATGGGCTATCAGGAGCCAGGTCTGGGCAAGGACTGTGTCCCAAATGACCCTGAGAAGTCTGATATTTATTCTGCCAATGAGGACCTTTGGCTCCATTTCACAGTCCAGTAAGCAAAAGCATGCTGGAGGTAGAGGGGAGGTGGAGACAGGATGGAACAGAAGATGAGTACAAATTCCCATTTTGGTTGTAAGCACTGTTGGAAAATGAAGTCCTCTCCTCCGTACAGTTGTTTGGTTGACCAGTCACTGAACGCCCAGCCCAGTGGACTGCCCTGGCGGAGCCCCGCGTGGACATTAGGGATGGATCTACAGGAAGATCTTTAGTAGAGGCACGGTCCTGTGCTCTGGGGGTCTCCAGTCTAAAGAAACAAAGACAGATGACACACCCTGGGGCCCAGGCGTAAGACCACACACAAGGAAACATGATAACAAGAACACATTGATGAGGTTGTTCTGGAACCACCATGGGGTTACTAGAAATTAGCAGTGGAAAAATATTGATTTGATTGATTAAATTTCATAGTGAGGCAGGTGTGGCTTAATGAATGAGATCCAGCCTCCTTATCTGGAGACATATGTTCAAACCCAGCACTGGCACTTACTATAATCTAAACTTGGACAAATATCTCTGAGCCTCAGTTTTTCCATCAAAACAATGGAGAAAACAATGCCCAACCTATCATATTGTTGTGAAGATTAACTGAGATACTATTTGAACATAGCACAGTCCCTGGTAAAGAGTAGACCCCGCTTATGTATAGATATGTTACTGAATGTGCTTTTTTGTTGTTGTTTTTTAGGGTAAGTGTTCATCAAGTACCTTCTGGTCTTCAAGCCCCACTTTCATCTGTGCACCATGCTCATTCCTTTTCTCTGTGGGAAACATGAAATCAAGGAAACAACAGAGACTACTCAGCCAGAACACCGCCACTTGCTAGCCGGCTTCCTAAGCAAGCTCCTTGACTGAGGAGTCTGTTTCCTCACGGATCAGTCAGGGCTTCTGGTTGCAAGAATCGCACCAACTCTGGCTATACCAACCCAAACTGGAATTTACTGAACAAATATTTCTGGCTCCCAGAATTGATAGCTGAAGAATCAGACTTAGAAATTTGGCTGAAAACCAAAGTCTAGTAGAGGAAGAACAATCTTTAGCAGGACATTCTGGCCAGGAATTTCAACTGCTGGGCACTGCCCCAAAGTGCCACCACCAGACTCATGGCCACAACTCCTGCCACAGGAAAGGATGTCTAATTTTCCTGCCATCTTTGTGCCCCACGTTGCAAACCCAGAACCCTGTTGGTCAAGACCTGATCACCATGGTGGGCAACAAAGAAAGGTCTCGCTGTGGCCACGGAGTAATATCCAGTACTCCTTTTCACTGACACTAAGAACAGCAGCAGATTCGTCCCAAACAGGAAGTGGGTCAGATGCTGGACTGCCAATCCTCCCATCTCATCTGTGAAATGGGACATTTATTACAGGGTCATAAGCAGCATGGACTAGCATGACATTTGTCCAAAAAGTGCTTGGCATATAGAAGGCATTCTGTTACTTTACTTCCCTCTTTAATAAAACAGAAGGCTTGGAATGGTGTGGTTATCTGAGGATTTGATCAGTGTGCTTAGAGATAATGACATTCTGAGTTTTCAACCTGGAAAGATGGCTAGGAAACAGGATACTGAAGAGTGGAGTGCCGGGCAAAGAAACAGCAGCGGGAAAGAGCGAAGAGAAAATGGTAAGCTTGAGTTTAGCTTTCCTTTGATTTTTGGTCTTGGACTGACAACACAGCTCCTTCTCTGTCTCATTCATCTTTAAAACAGGTCTAAAAGTTGCCTGAAATCATTGCTTCAAAAATAAATCTTTAGTGGATTAATATTTGTTTTCAACAAAGAATATATGACCAAAAATATAGTTATAGTCACTGGTATGAATTCTTTTCAGTGGTTTTTTTTTGTTCTTTTTGTTTTTTTTGGTCCTTTTCTGAGTGGGTTTGATCCACCACCTGTTGGCATTTGCCCTAAAATAACCTCTACCTAAGTGTAGGCAATTAGTTTAGCACAAACACATTTTTTTTCTCTGACTCAACTCAAATAGAAATTACTTTAGATTTTATAATTTGGATTATCTTTGCCATGGCTCTACTTTATCAAAATGAATTGATTTCAATTGAAAGTTTACTCTATGTTAGAATCCTATTTTAAAAAGGAAATTTAATCTAAAATTCAATTATAGAAGGTCTGTGCCAAAGTGAACAGTCAACTAGCACTTACTGAATGCTCCCTGGGTACAGAGCTCTACCTAGGTAACTGCAGAAGTCAAAAGAAATAGAAATATTATCCCTTTTCACAGAGAGTTTTCAGTTTCAAATAAAAAATAAAATTCAAAACTGGAAGGAACCATAAAGATTCCCCATCCCAATGGTTTTCAAATGATTCTTGCTTCTCAAGCTCTGGGCTACTGTAGATTTGTCTCAGGGTCTCCAAGGGGGTTCAAATGGGGCTGGGGCAGATCAGCCAAGCCAGTCTGGTTCTCTATACACTCAGTCAGTCCAGAAATTAGGCATCATCCTTGCCTCCTCCTTTCCCCCTGATACCTCATATCTAATCCATTAGGTGTTCCCATAAATTCTAGTTTTAAATCCACCCACTTTCTCCATCTCCCCAGTCCTATCCAACTTTTAGCCATGATCCTTTTTCACCTGAACCACAATAAGAGGGTCCTAATTAGTCTTCTTATTTCTTTGTTTAACCCTCAATCCCTTCTTCACTCAGCACCCAGGCCAATCTAACTAAAACTTAAGTCACATCATGCTGCCGCCCTGCTTAAGACCTTTGAATGTCTTCTCATTGTACCAAGAATAAAATCCAAACTTTGTACCACTGCCCACAAGGGTCTCATATTCAACCACCTCTTGTGTCACTTTCTTCATCTTCACTTTAGCCGCTCTAGGCATCTATCAATATCTAGAACTGCTAGAACCCATCAAGCTCTTTCCCTCCATAGGCCTTCGTATTCACTGTTCCCTTTTCCTGGAACACTCTCCCTAGCTCTTCACATGGCTGGTTCTGTCTTTGCTCTCAGATCTCAGTTTAATTTTCACACCTGCAGAGAGCCTTCTCTGACCATCCTCCCAATCCAAAATAAGGCCTTTCTGTTCTTTTCTATCAAGGTACTCTGTTTACTTCCTTTACAAAACTAACAACAATTTGTAATTGTTTTGAGTATTTACTTATTTATTATTGGTCTCCCTTACTCATTTGTCAGCCTCATAGGGACCTGTCTATTTTGTTCTCCATAATGTCCCAGCATTCAGCACAGTGCTAACACATGGGCAGAGGTGCTTAGTACAGACGAATGAATGAATGAATGAATGAATGTCCTGGTCTTATCTGGAATGTTAGAAAGGCTTGAACAGAGGTCTGAAGCCTGAAGGGAAGGGTGTAGAGAAGGGGAATGAGGAAGGAAAGCAGTCCAGAGAGATAAAGATCTGAAGGTCAAAGAGCATGTTTTTGTAAAAACTCTAGGAATATTAATGTTGCTGGAACAGAGAACAAGTGGGAGGCTGTAGGAAGTGAGTCAGGAGGGTCAGGCAGAACCAGCCAGCGTCTCTCCCCTAGGATCCAAACCACAGGATTGAGAATATGGGAGGAGTGAATTCCCCAAAGGAAGGTCAGAGCGCTCTTGGCAGAAAAAGGGGGAAATGAATGCGGAAGGCCAACAACAGAAGACCATTGCTCCTGGTTTTCCTCCTGCCTCTTTGGCTGCTTCCTTTGGCCATCCTTTGAATATCGGCTTTCCTTGGACTCTGTTCATTTCCTCTCCTCTCACACTGTCCTCACTTTGCCTTGAGATGGCTCATTCACTCTCACAGCTCCACTGCCATCCATCTGCTGAAGAATATTCCAAATCTATCTTGAGCCAGGTCTTTCTCTAGAGCTCTAGATTTACGCATCCAACTACCAACCTGATATCTTCAGTTGGCTGTCCCATAGACACAAAGAGTCAGCAGATCTAAAACTGGTTTCTCCTCCAGTTGTTCTCCGTTTCACCAAGTAGCTCCAGCCTGGGAACTAGGAATTATTCCTGACTTCTCAAGCCCACTTCTAATTCAACACCAAGTTCAGACAATTCCATACTTTAGTTACCTCCCAGTTCTGTCTACTGCCTTCCATCTTCCTGACACTTCTTCAATTCTTCCTTGGATCACAGAAGCCTCCTCACCTGCTTTCCCCCTTATAGCTCAATCCCTGCTCTGCAGCTAGAGTGAGCTTTCTAAAATGCCCATCTGCCCGAGTCATTTCTTTGCTTATAACCCTTCACTGGCTCCGATTGCCTTCCAGATAAAGTCCATGCTCCTTAACAGGAGTGAAAGGCTCTTTACCAGTGGCCATGCCTTTGTCTCTAGGGGCTCGCTTACCCTCCCAACACCGCTTAGCAATATGGTTTCCAGCCATATACAGAGCTACTTTCAATTCCTTGAGTAAACCAAGTTCTCCCTTTTTGCACATGCTGTTACTTCTTCCCAGAACAGTCATCTCCATACCTTCCCCTGCCCCCATCTCCCCCAGGTTAATGCTCTCCTGATTCTGCAGGCTTTGATGTAGCCATCTGTTCCTCCAGGAAGCTGTGCATGTCCCCTAACTCTGAGCTATGTCTCCCCATATTTCTCCTCCCATGGCAATACCTCCTGATTCTTGGTTGCCTGATACCCTCTCTGTGTCCTTCACTAGACAGTGAGTTCCTTGGAGACAGGAATTCCTTTTTCTGTTTGTCTATGGTATTTCCAGCACCAAGCAGCATTCCTGGCACATAATAAATATTCAGAGAAATGCTTGTGTGATGAATAAATGGATGAATGAGTAAAATAAACATTCCTTTCAGGAACTTGGTTACTGTAGTTTCAGGCACAGAAGTCTCCAGTGGCTTCCTCTTCCTGCATCTCCTGTTTGGCCACAGGCTGGTTAGCAGCCTGGTCAGCAGCCTGTGAGAATGCTGAACACTGGCTCGAGGCTCCTTGACTCACACCCAGTGCTGGGAGCCCAGTCTTCCCTTAAAAGGCCACCTTATTGAAAAGTGCCTGTGATGGCGGTTATGAGCCCTATTTTTATCTATGTTGGAAAAGTTTCAAAGTTAATTCCCAAGCCAAAGACATTAAACTCAGGAACGCGGATGAGCGAGGAAGCATCTACGTGATGCCTTTGAGTCACAGCTTTGGTTTCCATGGCAAGGGACTCCATTCCTTCCCGTCACTGGGCCCTTGTTTTTAAGGACTGGCTGACTGTAAAAAGGCTTTTGATCCCATGTTCTTCATTAACACTAGATCCTGGAGTCCTTAATGGTCTATGAAATGGTGTCGTCTTCCCTAAGATTCTCTTAACTGTGCTGGGGCCCTCAGAGCAGAACACAGAACAAATTGCCAAACGTCTCCCAGTTTAGTCAAACCAGCTTTCCACCCCCTTCCCCAAAGGGATTTGAATCCTGGGTGATAGCATTGCTAGCAGCAGAAAGTAAGGAGGCAGGGTTGCCAGAGGAGAGAGCTCCCAATGAGCCTGGCTAAAGAAATAATTGGACAGAAGCTACAGAAATGAGGAAAGCAACCCAGCAGGGTTGGCGAACAAGTGAAGGGCTATGCCAGGGAAAGAATTCACCATCAGAGTTGGGGGGGGGTGAGGGGGGGAGAGAGAAATTGTGGAGAAAAGGAAAATGTCAGTGAAGGTTAGAAGGAAGGGAAGACAGGAGGGAAGCAGGAAGCAGCAGTGCAGATGGAAGGAATCAGGTAGTTTGTGGAGAAAGTAAGGAGGGGAGAGGGAGCATGAATTCCCTTTCATCCAGTGGAGTCATCTGGGGAGAGAGGAGGTTGGAGAGTCAGGGGGAGGCCCCAGAGAGATAGTCATCTCCTCCCCCACAGCAGATTAGAAATGAGAGCCAGGGAATAGATCAAAGAATGTTCTCACTCCCAGATTCAAGGTACTGAATTTGCTACCATCCCTGCCTCTGGGAATTTAGGAAAAATAGATTTCATCCAAGGGTCCTGGATTCAAGCCCACTGTTTGTTTTTTTGTGTATGTTTGTTTTTGTTAGTCCTCACTGGAGGACATTCTTTCCATTGATTTTAGAGAGAGTGGAAGGAAGGGGGGAGAGAGAGAGAGAGAGAGAGAGAGAGTGAGAGAGGTGAGAGAGACACATCAATCAGTTGCCTCCCACACTAGCCCCAACCAGGGGCGGGGAACCTGCAACCCAGGTATGTGCCCTTGACCAGAAATGAACCCAAGACCCTTCAGTTCTCAGACTAATAGTATGCTGTCCATTTTTTGTTTGTTTTTTAAATCCTCACTTGAGGACCTTTTTTTTTTTTTTTTTTTTTTGCATTGATTCCAGAAAGAGAGAGAGAAAGAGAAAGAGAAAGAAAAATCTATCTATTGCCTCATGCAGGTATTCTGACCCCCACCCAGGATCAAACCCGAAACTTGGGTATGTTCCAATCACGGAGCTACATCAGCCAGGGCTCAAGCTAATATTGAGTCTCCCTCCCCTTTCCCTTAGCAAAAGCCTAAACAATTCAGGATCCATGCCCCATTCTCTCTGCCCCACCTACCCCCCTTTTCCCAGCAGCACACACACAGCTCAGGGTCACAGCCCCCTATGTGCCACTGCCCCTTCCTGCTACTCTGGGGCAGGGACCAGGCTTAGAGCTTGGAGTCTGGGCTGAGTCAGCAGTGCCCGTAGAAGAGATTGGTTCCTGGAAAGTCTTGCTTCAAAGCTCCTGGCTGGCCAAGTGCTGGTAGGAAGCAAGAGGCACACTGGAGGCTGGAGGTAGCGTTAGCTTTCAAGATACCTCTCACCAGAGAGAGCATCATGGGATAGGAATTTCCATAGTCTAGCCTAATGAGTGCTTCCAATGTACTTCAAGCTGGCCAATACCCTCCATCCTCCCCAATTCAGAAAATTGCATTTTCCAGGCCTCACATGAGAGTTCGGAGCCAAGATGGAGGCTCTGATTCCTAAATGACCTGGTTACTTCTCCTGAAAATTAGACAAAGTATAGTTTCTAAATCTCAGATGTCTATTTTCCAAAGATATGTCCATATTCATTGGGGTAGCAAGAATACATACAGGATGCTCTGTGTGGGCTCAAGGCAGCATCCTCTCTTGACACACACACACACACACACACACACACACACACGCGGCCGGCATAGCCCTGGCCAGTGTTGCTCAGTATTTAGATCATCATCCCATGCACTGGAGGGTCTCGGGTTCAATTAATTCCCAGTCAGGACACATACCCAGGTTGCGGGTTTGACCCTGGGTGGGGGTCAGTATACCTGCATGAGGCAATAGATTGATTTTTCTTTCTCTTTCTCTTTCTTTCTCTCTCTCTTTCTGGAATCAATGCAAAAAAAAAAAACAAAAAACAAAACAAAAAAACAAAAAAAAAGTCCTCGGGTGAGGATTTAAAAAACAAACAAAAAATGGACAGCATACAATTAGCAACAATCAGCAGCCTGCTCCAGGGGCCAAGCCCTTGCTCTGTCTCGGGCTGTGATGGGCCGGCTAAGCCACCCCACCTTCTCTTTAATCTGGGAGTGTTGACCCCACTGCAGGGTGAAGGGTCATTTCGACAATCTCACTTTGGACAAGTGAGAAGAGAAAGCATTCTACTTTGATCCCCACAACTGCTTGCTATGCAGTGGGCATTCTACCGGGTAGGCAGTGGGTGACAACAGCTGCCAGACACCTTCCCCCAAGGATGTCTCAGTTGGTGCCAAAAGCCCACAGAAGCTCTTTCTGATCTCTGTGCCAGTGACTACGGGTCCTGGAAGAAAGCCAGGAGGCCACCAAGAGCCCTGCATTCTTCGCCTCCCCCTCATCCGCCAAGAATGGGGAGGGATGGCTTGGGAGCCCATCAAGAAAGGAGCTAGTGGTTCTTAGACATATTTTCCAGCTGTCACACCTGCTCACATGGGAACTCACACTCATGTAGACACACGCACACTCAGAAATAGTTTCAGGTTTTCTTGTCCCATGTGCCCCACACCCAAAGCAGCTGTAATAAAAACTCCCATCAATAAAACCGCTGTTCCCAGTTTGTCTCCTTCCTCCCTCCCTTCTTTCAGCCCTTCCACCGACATGTATTGATGTTTGACTGGCAACTACCATGTGCCAGCCACTGTGGTAGGAGCTAAAGACACAAGGACACAGTCTCGGGGGAGAAAGTATATATGAATACTAATCAGATGCAAGACAATAATAGAGTGTTACATGATGGTGGCCACAGGCCAAATCCGACCTGTAGGCATGTTTAGTGTAGCTGGCAAACAATTTTTAAAAATTGGAAAAGTTCATGTGGAAATCAGTATTGCCATCTTCTTTTGAAATAACAAATCTGGGCCTGGCCGGCGTGGTTCAGTAGTTGAGCGTCGACCTATGAACCAAGAGGTCACAGTTCGATTCCCGGTCAGGGTACATGCCCTGGTTGTGGGCTCAATGCCCAGTGTAGGGCAAGCAGAAGGCAGCCGATCAATGATTCTCTCTCATCATTGATGTTTCTCTCTCTCTCTCTCTCTCGCTCTCTCCCCCTATACCTTCTTCTCTGAAATCAATAAAAATGTATTTAAAGAAACCAAAACAAATCTAGCAACAACTGGAAAGACGTGAAAGTGTCCCCTTTAAGATGGGAAAGGCATTCTCAGTTTGTCACAGGCTACACACTCCCATCTCCCAGCCACACTCTTCACCATTAATTCAACTGGCTCTTCATTCATTCATGTTCCCTGCAATGATTGTACAGGTGTGAGAACATGGAGCCCTTAAAATGAAAAGACATCAAAGGATCCAAAGTAGAGAACCATTAACTCTGCTTCAGGAAGTCAGATGAGTTAACCCTTGAACTAAGTCGAAATACTTCATTGATTTAATTAGTTGTTGTTTCCCTCCTCCCCCTGGAGAAGATAGCATAAGGGAAGGCTATCTTCTCCACAGTATCTCCAGCGAGTAGCAGAGCCTGGTACACAGTTGGTCTCAATGCATACTTGTGAGATGTGTTGAATGAATGGAGTCACTAGAAGCACCAGGTGGGAAGGGCAATTCCAAGCAGAGAGAACTGTGGGACAAAGGCATGATAGTAAATAGTGTACAGGGAAACTGCAAATAGTTCGTGTGAATGGGAGTGCCGGAAGTGTGAGGTGGGTGGGATCACGAAGGGTAGAAGCAGCAGCAGTTGAGCAGAGAAAATAACACCAGTGGGATCATGAAGCACTTCTGATGCCACAGTAAGAAGGTACCCAGGGAACCTTGGAAGTGATTTAAGGAGTGAAGTGACAGGATCGGATTCTTGGTTCACAGAGATAACTCTGGCAGAGTGTTGGGTGGGGAGAAGTGAGCTCCAGAGAAAGACAGAAGAGGCAAATAGAATTCAAGTCAAAGCTCCCCATTACTAGTACCTTTCTGAGGCCCCTACACTCCACTGGGATCTATTTTAAGAAAATGGTGCCCCCTGCTGACTAAGTCTGGGCTTGCGCCTCCCCGGACCAAGAGGGAAATTATGCTTGGCCCCGAAACAGTGTCTGGAAGCCCTGTGCACAGAATTGCGAGTGGAGTGGTGATGTATCTAGAGGGCCTTCCTTCTCCTAGGAAAAGAGAAGCCCATGAGAATGTATGTGACAATGGCTAATGCCACAAACAGTCATGTCAGATAAATACAGAATGCTGACTAAATTTGAATTTTCAGATCAACAACACAAAAATGTTTGGTGTAAGTATGTCTCAAATAATGCACGAACAATTTGTAGTAGAAGTATGTCTAACAAATTGTGTTTATCCAAAATTCAAATTTAGCTGGGCATCCTTTATTTTTATTCATTAACGCTGACAATCCTAGATAAAATGTGTGTAGGAGCTGGGAAGCAAGCAGAAATGAAATTGGATCGATTACTCTCTGGGTATCTCTGCAATCTCAACCCCACCCCTCCATGTAAGCAGTGCGGGAGATGATGCTTTCTTATTATTTTGCAGTGGTGCCCAGTTGTTCACCTCTATTTGGGAAATAACTTTTAATGAAATGAGCCCCATTAATACGGGACCCTCTATATTTGAGAATCTGAAGAGAGCTTCTGAGAAACTGAAGAGAGCCATGGATTCTTTTTTTACAGAGAAATGAACCTATCGGTTTGACACGTGTGAGCACTTGTGCCATTGCTCATACACACACACTTTTACATGAAATTTCAGGGCGTTCCCAGCCTTCATGTAAGAGTGATGCATCCCTTCTAGGAATGTGGCAGTTCTAGATCCTGAGGAGGAAATGGTGCTCATCAGAACCTAAGCTGAAACATGGAGCTTCCTCTAGCTCAGGCCACCCACATACCATGACGAAACACAGAAGAGAGTCCATTTCTGACCTTGGTAAATGCCTTGAACCTCCTCCCTCTCCCACCTCTCCCAGAACTAACAGGGCAGGCATATTGGGACAGAAAACCCACCAGCCCTCATGGACTTGCGCCTCAGCCAAGTGGAAGGCCCTGAATGAAACAACCTGTCCTTCCAAGACCCTCTTGGTTTCCCTTCCCATCCTTCTTGCCATGGCAGGCATGGCCCACTGGTTGCCAGTCTGAGGGCTGTGCCTGTCAGAAATTGGCTTTCACTACTAGGTGAAACCTTCCAGAATAAGTGCTGGATACCCTCAGCTGGGTGAGCAAAACCATGGCCTGAACATTCGGGGATGAGGGAGGGGGGGGGTAGATTTTGGAGCAGAGGAGCGGAGTCTCCCTCTCGCAGCCCTAACTGGGAAGCCCCCTGGCCCCCACAGCCTGCTCTTGGCACTAGAGGGAGGGCAGGAGTGGCCTGGGTCAGGGTGCTGTTTTCACTCTCTCAGTATGTGCTAAATGATGTAAAACCTCTTTGCAGGTTGCTTCCATCTTTGTCAGCATGATTACGGGACATTCCAGTTCCAGTGCCCCCAATTGACCTAGTTGTATCAACAATCATAATGAAATGCCTAACCATGTGTTACCATAGGATGTTTTATGTTGAACATTTTCTGCAATTAAAAAATTATCTTTTTTTCTATATGGTGGTGTGATTTCCAACCATCATTTCTTTGGAGGAAAGGTTTGTTCTTCTGATATGGGTAGCTTTTCCTAATTTAAATATATAAATGTGTATGTGTGTGTGTGTGTGTGTGTGTGTGTGAAACATCGATCTACATGCAACCCAACTGGGGATCTAACCCACAACCTGGGTACGAGCCCTGACCAGGAATCAAACCAGCAACCTTTTGGTGCACAGGATGACAGTGAACTGAGCCACATGGGCCGGGGCTACAATTTACGAGTTAAAATGTCCTTTTCTAAGCCATAATGGTGATAATAGATTTTTAAAATATTCTTACTTGGAAAGATTTTTTTAAAAAGTAGCATACCTGTCAGCCCTCCAAATTATTTGGAAATTCTCCTAGACCAGGAAACCCAAACAGCTGGGCTTAGCTCGCTGACCTGCCCTGTGGTGAGTGGACTCACTCTGGGGCCCTGCCCTCCCACCGAGTCGTGTGACCTTCAGTTAATGCAGTTTCAAATGTGGGGAGACTTGTTTCTGGCCCGAGCTCTCCCCAGGAGTGTTGTAAGGATAAAATGTCACAGACTAAAAAGCTTTGGGAAAGGAGGAGCTCAATAAATACACGAGATTGCTGCTCCTAAGGACAGCTGGTGTGTTCTCAGTGGGAAGGGCCGAATGATCCCGCAGAGACCCGGGGCAATTGCTCTGCAGGGCATCTGGGGAAAGTGACCAGCACCACTCATAAAATGTGCAAACTGTTCCGCTGCCAGTGGGACCAGACAGGCTGCAGAGGCAATGGGTCTCCTGAGGGGCTTTGCTCCTCTCGCTCTAAGGGCACAGGTCCAAGATACTAGAACTCGGAGTCTTGGGTTCTAGCTGATCTCTCGGGGACATACCCAGGGACCTCCCACAGGTCACCCAAGCTCCCCTAACTTGTTTTTTCATTTCTACTAGGTGCAGATGCGTGCTCAGTCCTCTTCATGGGGGTGTCACAGGGCTATGAGAAAGCACACCATCCATTCCCTGAATACCTCACTTTAAAGATTAGCCAGTGTTTAAATCCTGCCCCTTTAAGTCCTCTGGAAAACAATGTATAATTTTTGTTTCTTCCAACGTTTAATTCTAGAACAGCTTTCCCCACGGTTTTATCCCAAATCACACTTGTGGGTGACTCTCCTTGCCCTCGGCTAAGGGGTGTACAGGACATGGAAAAACTGCTTGCCCTGGCTGGTTTGGCTCAGTGGATAGAGCGTTGGCCTGCAGACCAAAAGGTCCCGGGTTCAATTCGAGTCAAGGGCACATACCTTGGTTGCAGGCTCCTCCCCGGTCCGGGCCTTGGTCGGGACTTGCAGGAGGCAACCAATCGATGTGTTTCTCTCACATGGATGTTTCTGTCTTTCCCTCTCTTCCACTCTCCCTAAAAGTCAATAGAAAAATATCCTCAGGTGAGGATTAACGAAAAACAAACAGCTGAGGAGGTGGTTCTGATGGTTTGACCAAAATAGACACAGTACAATACACTTCAAACTCAGAGAACAGTGTCTGGGGAAAGCTGTGCTGGTTCCCTCCCTTTCACACATAGCTGAGAATTAACTGCACATGAAAGTCCTTTGATCTTTAGAAACACGAGGCATCAGGCTGCCCAAGGTTAGGGATCAACATACTTTTGTTTGAACTTGTCTGGCATTTCACATGTATCAGCCCTATCAAACCTAGCAGTGTTACTCACTGTCTAACCTGGCACTCTCAGTTCCTGTGATCCCGTAGGTAAGTATGCCACCCCGAACAAGCTGGCAGCTCACACGTTTTCAAATATCTCCCAACTCAATTGGAAGTTGTCTCACTGCAGAGCCACCCTTCTGCCTGAGCTCTCACTTCAAGTGATTGGAGGGAGAAGCCAGGCAGTTTAAAGCCCCATTCTCTGCTTGGCAGTGGACCCAAAGCTCACTACCTCCTCCTTCATCTTCCCACACTCCCTCCAGCTCAAGCCTCACCGTGCCCAGACATCTTCCTTCCTTGTTACCCCTGAACGTTTGAGATGCAATGATTTGTTTACTCATCTCCCTATTAGACTATAAACCCCTTAAAGGGTAAGTACTGGTTCTACTCAACTTTGAGCTCCCAGCATTTCACAGTATGTGGCACACAAAAGGGAGTGTTAGGTGGACAGGGGACTGGATGAACATACCAGAACTGGGCTCCGAGCCCTCTGTTGGTAGGACATGCTTGCTTTAGTAACAGGTGAGAGCCATGTGAGTTGTTGAGAAGTGTCTTGTTCTTGGTGACTAGCATTAGGCATGTCTGGTAACATACTACCTAACCGACCCACAAAGACAGTTTGGAAGAACAATCAGCTAATTATGCAACTTTCAGGATGAAAAAGAGTGGGGCCCTAACTGGTTTGGCTCAGTGGATAGAGCATTGGCCTGCAGACTGAAGGGTCCCAGGTTCGATTCTGGTCAAGGGCACATGCCCGGGTTGTGGGCTTGATCCCCACTAAGGGGGCATGCAGGAGGCAGCCGATCGATGATTCTCTCATCATTGATGTTTCTCTCCGTCCCTCTCTCTGAAATTAATAAAAAATATTTTTTTTAAAAAAGGAAAGGAGTGGGGTAAGGGATGAACGAATTTCAGTAGATGTACCCAAAACCTCTTCTCTCAAGTTCAAAATGAGAGGGGGCCTTAGGGCCAGAGCTGCAGTGACACCCAGGCCCCTAGAGAGAGAGATGAGTGCGAATGAGGCAGGGCTTGAAAGGCTGGGCGGGGGGTGGCAAGGCAGGGCTCAGGAAGGAGGATGGGCTCCCATCTGGAGAGCCCAGGGCCGGGGCTGCTGAACAGATGGAGTGAAAGTTGCAGCTGGTGGAAATGCACTTTCATGTGTAAAGTGTGGTCCCTGGAGGATTGCGATTTCCAACTCTGAAGGCAGCAGTAGGCAGGTGGCTCTGGTCCATGCTCCGCCTTCTCCCCCCATTGCCACCCAGAAAACTCAGCAGCGGCTCTGTGCCAGGACTCAGCCACCATGCCTTCCGCCAGCAACAGACAGAAGCTGGCATGGTGACACCTTGGCTCAGCCAGGACGGCAGAGGACTGCAGTGCTTTAGCAGCTGAAGGGGGCAGGAGGATAGGAAGGATTAATCCAGCCCCCCCAGGAGGGGACCAGGTGGACTCAGACAGAGATGGAGAGGGAATCGGACCTTCCAGGCTGTTCATGACACACATTTGGGGCTCTGCTTCTGGGTGAGCTTTGGCTGAAGGGGAGGCAGTGGGGAAATGTGAAAACAGCAGACTCTGAGGCTCTGGGCTCAGTGTACCCCAACCTCGAGAGAAATTTCCTCAGGCGAGAATATATATAGTTTTTAAAAGAAATATTTGCCCACCAGAGCTTGGAGAAAGTGTTTTTTTTTACATCCTAAGGCTCTAACCCAGCCACCTTTCCTGGCACATTTAGACTCTCACCTGTGGGATGGAGGATGCAATCTATTAAAGTTCCTCCCTATAATGGTTAGGCTCTTGAAGGAATTAGCCACCCAACCAGGTGACCACACCTGAGAGGAAGCAGCTTGGGGAATGGGCATCAAGGTCTGCCTCTTCCCTCTTTCTCTTTGTGTTAGGCTGTGCTCCAGGTCATCAAGAACACAAACTGCCAACTCTGTCTTGTTAAAATCCAAGTGCTTTTTTTTTTTTTTCCAGAATATGTGATTTTGCTTCCTTTAAAAAAAACACACAAAAAAAAACAGACAAACCCAGTCGTTTATCCCTATTGTGTCCATTTTCCTAAGAGATATCAATATTTGAAATAATAACTTAAATATTCCTGCGGTGGAGGTAGTCTCTCTTCCTAGTGGGATGTCTTCTTGGCTCCTTTCCCAAACTTGGCATCGAGACCGAGACCTATGGGAAGGGAGAAGATGGGCTGAGAATTATGGGGAAAAATAAAATCTACCAATGACTTGGGGGGAAAAGGGAAGTTCAGCCTTGATTCTCCAAAATTGGGGCTTTAAATAAAACTAGTTTCCAAACATGGGTTTTATAAAGCTCCCTCGGAGAAAAGAGAATGGCATCAAATGAAAAAAAAATCACCAAGACACAGGTAATTACACACACACACACACACACACACGTGAATGATTTCACGTGTGTGTGTGTGTGTGTGTGTGTGTGTGTGTATTACAGCAAGACTGAAACAGTCAAATTTCTAAGCTCATTCTCTCAACTCACCCATAGAAAGCACAAAGTACAGAATAAATATAATAATTTTACCCCGTTCAGTTTCTAGGGAAACCTGAGTCACTGGAAGGAAATCACTAAAATGAAATGCTTATTAGAAAGGTTGGATTTAAAAAAAGTTTCCTTACAAACCAGGAATTCTACTTCTGGATATTTATCCAAAGAAAATGAGAACACTAATTAAAAAAAAAAAGTATGTTCATTGCAAGGTTATTTACAATAGCCAAGACATGGAAGTAACGTAGGTGTCCATCAGTAGATGAATGGATAAAAAAAATGTGATACATACACACACACAATGGAGTATTAGTAATAAAAAAAGAATGGAATCTTGCTATTTGCAACAACATGGATGGACCTAGAGGGTGTTATGCTAAGTGAAATACGTCAGACAGAGAAAGACAAATACTGAATGATTTCACTTATGTGAAATCTAAAACAAACAAACAAACAAACAAACAAAAACAGACTCACAAACCAAAGAATAAACTGATGGTAAACAAAAGGGGAGAGGGGCAGAGGATGAGTGAAGAGAGTAAAGGGGAATGAGATGTACAAACTTCCACAGAGATGTAGTGTACAGCATAGGGAATATAGGCAATAATATTATAATAACTTGGCATGATGACAGACAGTTATTAGACTTATTGTGATGATCACATCAAGTATAAAAATGTCAAATCACTATGTTGTACAACTGAAACGAATACACTATCGTATGCCAAGTATAATTTAAATTTTTTTAAGTTTTCTATAAAATAACTAATTTCACAATTATACAAGTAAATTTTAGAGAGGAAAAACAAAGCTCTATCATTCTCTGTATGGCCCAGAGATGCCTGCTCTGCATGGAACTTACCCAAGAACACAAGCACAGTGCCCACCCACTGCATGGAGCTGATGGGGTTGGCAAAGAGGATCACAGAGGCCAAAATGGTGAAGAACTTCCGAGTTGTAGTGATGATAGAGCAGGTCAAGGGACCAAAATACACAACAGTCATGAAGATGAAGCTCTAGAGAAAGACAGAAAAAGGCGGGCTCAGGTTGGTTCTTGGGTATCTGCCACAAGGTCTAAAGTCTGAAACAGGATATCAGAGTTAATCTTGCCACCCCACCTCTCCCAGCCAGGCCAGTCTCTTAGGGAAGCCACGCCACACCGTCTCAAAGCACTCACCTGACCCAGGGCACTGGTTAGGCCAAACAGCAGGATGTTATAGATGATGGCAGGGTACCTTTCAGCAAAGCTCAGGAACTCCCAGAGCTCGCCAGTGAACAGGATTGCTAGGAAGAAATGTCAAAAGGTGAAGGGTGCATCTGTGTGCCCATGCCCTTGCACACACCTGCACACGGCCCACTAAAGTACTCTGAACGGGGATAGGATGTGGGAAATGCATGGAGTGAGCTTTTATCTTCCCATCAGGCATCCTTTTTCTATTTTCCTGACTAGAGAAACTTACTAAAGGCTCTTCCTAAAAAGGCTTGATAACTAACTAGTTACTTCTGCCAAAAGTGACTGAAAGCAGAGATCCTCTGATGTTGTGGAAATACTGATCCACACATCCCTAGTTCAAGGCAGCCCCAAGCACTGGTCACTTCCAGCCATCAGCAGCCTCCTCTGTTATATTGTAAAAAATATATATACTTTCTACATGTGCCCAGATTTGGAAAAGATTATGAAGTACTGATCTAAAAGCAAATACATCCATTTTCAAGCTACATTCGACATACCCCACATACCAATGTCTCACCTCCCTCGGAGGAGGACGAGTTCCCAAGGCACCCCTTGTTCTACCGCTGTGTGTCCTCCCCTGTTACTTAGCACAGTATGCCCCGACTGAGCCAGGAACGAGTAGCGAGCCGAGCCTGCCGGTGAAGGTTTACCCAAGACAATTCTCGGGGCTTGGACACAGGGCATCTTAGAGTCAAGGTAGGACTTTGGCCTGGGCAAAGTGAGCAACTGCCATTTGAGCTAGAGATCAACTGAGTGAGGGCAGTCTGCCCTCTGGTGATACACAGAAAGAACAGCAGAACTGCTCCTTACCAGCTCCCAGCAGCAATGTCGACCAAAGGTTAATGTTCAACATCATGTGGTTGGAGCCTGTTTGGTAATGAGCCCGCATGTGGTCCTGGGAAACACCTGTCAGTCCATCCAGGGTCAGAGATAATAACTGGAAAAGAAAGGTTGTACCCTGCGGTGAGACGGCCAACAGGGCCGCTACCTGACCCAGGACACAGGACTCTCACCTTTCTGAGACTCCTCAGAAAGCTGTTGCCTTAAGACAGAGTCCTCAGAACAAAATGCTGCCATTTGGTCATGGGTGGAGGATGGGGAGAGACCATGCAAGCTCCCTCGTCCCCCAGGCACTGGAATGACAGGCTATCTGAGCCATATAGTTGTAACGTAATCAGAACAGGGCAGGAAGCCTACCACTTTCTGACACAATGCCATGGAGCCTGGCGTGCAAGGACGTAGGACAGGTTGAGCCACATACATTCATCCATAACGCTAGAGAGAGAAAATCTATTCCCAGCACATGAGCCTGCTGGCATGGGGACAGCACTTGAGAGGCTGGATTCTGTAGTCACACTGCCTGGATCAGAGTTATGAGCAGTGTTAGCCACCAACTGCCACTTAGTAGCCATGTGATCATGGGCAAGTAACTTAACCTGTTTCAGTTTCTTCATCTGTAAAATGAAGATAATACTATTTATGTTAGGAGGTTATTGTTGTAAAAATTAATCAATTTGTATGTAAAACACCTGAAACAGTGCCTATATATAGTAAGCAATAGCTATCATAGTATTAGTAGAGGCCCGATGCACGAAATTCATGCAAAAGTAGGCCTTCCTTCTCCCGGCTGCTGGCACCCACACCAGCACTGGCTTCCCTCTGGCACCCGGGACCTGGGCTTCCCTCGCAGCCCTGGCTTCATCCTGAAGGTCGTTTGGCTGTCTGGTCTAATTAGCATATTACGCTTTTATTATTATAGATTTTTAACTCTGGCTTCAGGTTTCTCAGAAAGCCACAGTCAGAGACATACTACTTCTTCACTCTTTGCTCTCAGATCTCTGTGATGTCACACGAGCATTTAGACATAAGCCTCAGTGTCATCCCTTTCCCAGGAGAGCTGAGCTGCAGTTAAATATTTCAGGCTTCCTACTATGGCCTTAGCAGAGCCAGGGGTCATGTAGCAAGAGACAAAGGCCAAAAATGGGGGCAAGGAACACCACAACCTCTCTCAAGACATAAAAGTGGCCTTTTTGTCTGCCTCGGTGGGGTTTTTCCTTGGTTAAGATGACTGAAAAAGGCTGCCTTTCCCACCAGGAACACATACCAGGAGCAGCTCTCCATAGCCAATTGTGTGTTCTTCCATCCCAACTACTTTCTTGGGTTTGTACATGAAAAGGGCCACTCCAGCCACAATTAGCAACACACACAGGTACTTGGCCATTGGGTACTTCTTCTTCAAGAGGGTCACTCCCAGGAGCATGACTACAGGGAAGAAAGAGAATGGAAAATTCAGGAACCTGTAGACATTGATAAGCCCAACACCCTCCTCCTAGGAGCCAAGAAAAGACTCATGGGAGAAAAGTACATCCATGAAGGAAGGCCTATAGAGGATAAGAGGAGGGTGTGGTATGAGGTTGGCACCTAGATAGAGACGAATGAGCAACAGGGCTGAACACAGAGTATAAGGCAGGGAAAAGGTAGATAACCAAGATGAAAGGTCCAGGAAGAAACAGGGCAAAGGTGGGTACCGTGAGGAAGAGTGAAAGGTTGAGAGAAAGTAACTGATGGTCAAAATGGAAGTTAGGGTGACCATGTAAACAAATGGGCCACCAAAATGACTGACCACGTGAAGCCTCTAGCTCCCAGCTCACGTATATCCAACACCAAAGGTATTGATACAGATGAAGGATAGCAAGGGGAGGGATGGAGGGAGTTCTGGGGGTAGCTATAATGGGATGATGAAGCCTGTAGGGTCTCAGAGCTCCAGCAGAGAAGGGGAGGGTTTATTACAGGAAGAGAGGATGGAAGATGGGAGACCATCTTCTTCTCCTTACCTGGAATTGGTTTGCAGGATTTACCAAGGACCTGAAATTAAATTCAGCAAATAATTTCTGAGCATCTGTGATTTGCCAGGGACTATGCTAAGTGCTGCATTAAGATGAGTACATGTGGGCCTGCACCAGAGACGACAGCCTCACAAAAGCAGCCCTATCGTGGCCAACCCACCACCGCTAAACCTCAGACCCATGGCTCTTTACACTCTACATTCCTCAAACATACTTTCTTTTTATTTAAGTCACAGACCTGAGGGAAAAACCCTTAGTCCTTTTCAAATAACTTCTGATCCAACCCTCATCCCATCCTGAGGCTTCACCTGAGTTGGGTAGTTGACAAACTGTAGTGCTGAGTTGCTGGAGACCATGGCACCCAGATAGGAGATAGAACAGGCAGCATAGAGCCAACTCCGAGTACGATCCACCCTGGCAGTGTCAAAAAACTGGATCACTGGGGGAAGACAAAAAAAAAAAAACAGGCAAGAAAAACCTGGTGGGCCTAGAATGGACCACTGAGCAAAAGTTGAAGCCACATAAAAAAAAAAAACAACACAAAACTCGTCAAATAAGATAAGTACAAGCTATTTCTGTCCTCTCACACTGGGAAATATCTGTAGATTATTCAACCCAGCGGTTCTCAACCTGTGGGTCGCAACCCCTTTGGCGGTCGAACGACCCTTTCACAGGAGTCGCCTAAGACCATCCTGCATATCAGATATTTACATTGCGATTCCTAACAGTAGCAACATTACAGTTATCAAGTAGCAACGAAAATAATTTTATGGTTGGGTCACAACATGAGGAACTGTATTTAAAGGGCCAGAAGGTTGAGAACCACTGATTCAACCCTCCAATCCCACCTAAGCCTAACACAAGACCACATGCAGGGCAGAGGTGGGGCACAGAATCATTCCCTTCAAGGGACTAGTTAGCCTGCTGTAAGCCCCCAGGGAACAGGGAGAAAGCTCAAAACATGCCCGAAGTTGACACATAAAGGAAAACCAAAGGGACAGAAAAAAATTAAGTATTCTCAACAGGCAGCTGTAAGATGGAGGACTCATTCTCTGCACATCTGACCCAGGTGGTCTAATTTCAGGGAACAGGGCTTTACTCCATTCCAGAGCCATGCGTTTGAGAGACTCCACAGAAAGGCCATGCACGGGCTAAAGGGGGCGGGAGACCTTGGGAGTGAGACCGTAAGGTTGGGTCCCTGCCTACAGTCCAGGATACGAAGGGGAGGGGGCACCTCGCAAAACACTAGCTCGGTACTCACAGATTTTGGCAAACACGGCGTTGATCACACATTGAATGAAGACCAAAGTTAAGGCAAAAGTGAACGTCTCCTGCTTGGCGCCCTCCCCATACTTTCCTCTTGTTCTAGGAACGAAACGCATGAAAAAGAACGGGGAGGAATCAGTGTATTTCCTTCAGTGTCATCCAGTATGTCCAGCGGCGCTTGACACTTTGAAGTTATCTTGCCTCGCCGGAGGCAGGGAGAGTCTGGCAAGGACCACTGGGCTCATTTACCCAAGGGGCCCACCTGATTGGATTTAGAAACTAGACACCCCAGCTTGCTAATCCCGTGGCCCGGGACAAGAATGTCCGTACAGGATGGAGTTAGAAGAAACGAGGTACCCCCGGCAGCAGAAGGGATGTGGGCTACAGCAGCAGGACCGAGGGCGAAAGAGTCAGCTGTCTGCAAGCATCTGGCAATTCCAAAGAGGAACCGCGCAGGTCACGGAACCTGTTGGGGGTGGGGGTGGGGGTGGGGGTGTAAGCAAGTCCCAGCCCGTAAAACCCAAGCCCTTAGGACCAAAGGGGGGAGAGGGGGGAGGAATCAAGGGAAGAAAAATCACCAGGTCCCGAGAATCCAAAGACCAACTTTCATATTTTGGACATCTGGGGAGGCGGAGCGGCGCTGCAAAGGTGCTGGGGTGCTGGAAGGGCGGGAGGGCAAGAGGGAACACCCGGGGCCGGGACGTGAAGACCGCGAACCCCGCCGCGGGCTGCGGGGAGGGGCAGGATGGCGGGGGGCGGGGGGTGTCTGCCTCCCCACCCGGGGACCCGCTCACATCTTCTCCTGCAGGATCCCATAGTAGAAGTAGCAGACAAAGACGCCGAGGAAGCAGAGCGGCAGCCGCAGCCGGTCGGGCACCAGGGAGTTGCTAGCGGCCATGAGACGCCCAGGAGACCCCACTGGAGACCCGCTCACAGCCGGCAGCGGCAGCGGCGGCGACAGCTCCAGCCGGACATCGCCGACCGGCGACAGGGGCCTCATAGGAGCTGCATGCGACCGCCGCTCAGCAGGGCCCCACAGCCACCGCCACAACTGCCAGCTCAGGGCTGCCGAGGGGGAAACACCTCAGAGCCCAGAAACCGCTTCCAAGGAAAAGAAAAGCACCCTGGGATCTTGGTTTCGTCTCTACGGCCAGGGGGGGCAGCTGCCCCGAGGTGAATGTCTTGCCCTCGAGATTTTTCCAATCAGGCAACTCCGAGGACAACTACAACCCCGAGCTCCACGGGACGACCTACAAGCTATGCGGGCGTGGAGTGATGATGTAGAAGGATGTGGAGGTCACCGATTGGCTGCGCCGTGTAAAGACTGACAGGTGGGCGGGGAGAAGGCGGGGCGGGCGGATGGGCAAATCGAATAGTCTTTTTCCCCGGTCGGACGGCAGGCTTCTGCTGGGTCCTAACGCCATGAATTGCTTAGTGGAGCGTTAGCGCCCCCTAGCGCTGCCCAGCGCCTACCCCCCTCTACCACAAGGATGTGCAAGGCCCGGCTTCGGACAGCGGTCCTCCTCCTGAGGCAAACCAAGGGGGGCAGGCCTTCTGTCCCCTCTCCTTCACCCACAGGCAGGGCCACCTGCGTCTGTCACCTAATTTCGTGCCACAGTTTTCTGTCTGTAAACGGGATAATTCCTAAAAGCGTCCTGTCACCTCTCGACTGTGGTGAGGATCAAAGGAGCTGCGGTTTGTGAAAGTGTTTTATAAATTGTAAAGAGTGCTGTGCGAAGGTATTCATTACTCTTTCTCAGTCCCAATGGTATTTCCTCACGACCTGGAGGTGGAAAGGGAAGCTGTTGAAATAAAGTGTCTCTAGGGCAGAGGTTCTCAACCTGTGGGCCGCGACCCCTTTGGGGGTCGAACGACCCTTTCACAGGGGTCGCCTAAGACCATCGGAAAAACACATATATAATTACATATTTTTTTTGTGATGAATCACTATGCTTTAATGATGTTCAATTTGTAACAATGAAATTGGGGGTCGCCACAACATGAGGAACTGTATTAAAGGGTCACGGCATTAGGAAGGTTGAGAACCACTGCTCTAGGGTCTCACAACTTACCAACAATGGAGCAAACCCTCCCGATTCTTCCCTATCAGTGAGCTCTGTGTTGGACCCCTCCCTTATCCAAGTGTGGGGCACCCACCTGCTGGCACCAAGAACCAGGGCAAGACAGACCCCCGGTCTTTCCACTCCCCACCCCAACCCCCACTTTGTTGCATCTGGGCTCTCTGGGGAGAGGCGCCTTCTCCCCTCTAGCAGCAGCCGGCTCCTTTGGCACAGCCTCGGGCAGAGGAAGGAAACTCGGGCAGCACCACACCCATCACTCCAGGACTGGCTGACTAATGGGGCGTCAGGGGACAGGCCAAATACCTTTCAGCGGGAGGGGAAGGAGAGAGGAGATGGGGTCTGTCCGCGGTCCTCTCTCTCCTTCGTGTTAGTGGGGGAGGAGAGACCGCCATACATTAGCCCTGGCACTGTCTGTCCACCGAATCGGTCAGTGATTGCAGGGCACCAGGCAGCAGCTGGGAGAGGCCTGGGTTCCCGTCCCCTTCTCTGCCTCTTCACCAGCTGGGATTTCAAACGATCCCCTTGACCCCCGAGTAGTCTCCTCCTCTGAAATGAATGGGGATGTAACAAGTGGGCCAGCGCTGTGGTCAGAAGCATGGGCCCTGGAGTCAAATGACCTGGTTCCCAATCCCAGCCATTGTATCTTTCTTTGTCTTTGGGGTGAACGTAGTCAGTCTTTTCTGTCCTTCCCTCAGGAGTACAGTGGGATTTATCACATTTCTCTCATTGAGTTGTTTTAATCTTGAAATGATATCTTATGCAAGTACATCAGTGACATTTTATGCAAGCGTTCTCTGATGTTTACCAAGTTGGGGTAGAAGTTTGTCCTGAGGTCTTTCAGACAGATATAATTGTAGTCATTATAACTGCCCTTGGGGTAGTCAACTTCTCATCCATACCTTGGGGATTAGTGTCTTTCGAGAAAATGCTTTGTAAACTGCAAAACACCATCAGAATGTTGGGATGGTGGTTTCCATTTCCCCAAAAAGCCCAAGAGTTCTTACAGGTGTGGCACTGTTAATAGCTGAGAGGCAGCAGAAGGATAAGAAATTTCTTCTACTAGTCAAGGAGCACCCATGACATCAGATTGTCTTCCACTGGTCGCCCTAATTTCCTCTCTGAAACCCACTCCCCCGAGGTAGCGTTCCAGACTCATTCCAGAAAAGGATGACTCCCTCACCAAACCTCCACCACACTCTTCATTCTGGATGGTCTTTCCGTGGATCCACTGTTTACTCATCCACGTGAAGAATCCACGCCTGGTGGCTTGAGGACAGGGACTCTGTTCATTGACATCATTATGTGTTAAGGCTCCTCTTAAAGACAAGGATGAAGTAATCATTATAATACCCTCAATTTCCATCCCCCCCCCCCCCCCAAATATTGAACAGAACCTCAAACTGCTGGGAATACTTATTTATTTGGTCTATCAACACCAAGATCTGCCAAAAAAACAACTTCTAAACACAGGATAAGAAAACTTGAACATTAACATTCTTCTTCAATTTTGTGAAGCTCTGCGGCACGGAAAATATACAAACTTCAAACAGCTGCAAAAATAGTGTCTTTGGGAGAAAATAGAGTTTCTACATCGATACAAGAAAAATAGGCATTTTTCTAATCCAACCCAGTCCTGGGGCAGGTGGAGGGTACAGAGTCCCCACCTGCCACCTGGAGGAATGCCAGCTCTTCCTTCCTCCCCCTACCCACCTGGGGCTGGGCAGGTTGAGCTGCTGCTTAAGACAATCTTAGTCAGGATGAAAGCGAGATGAAAATGCCACTTGGGAAAACGCTAGGGTCCCCTCTCTGCCAGCAGCTGGATTGGTCAAGTGTTATGGCCCGTTAGGGCTGCTTTGGTCTGCTCCTCCAATGAGAGGGCAGCATGGGATGGAGGCTGAGAAGATGTGGGGATCTATCTTCCCGTCTCCTCTTCTATGTCTGTGGAGGAGAAGGGAGGAAATCTGTGTTGTCCCCTCTACTCCGATCAAGGCCAGCTTGCTCCATGACAAGGACAAGGGCCCCAAATACAGTCCTTTGGACTCACACCCAAGGGCAGGGGACCCAAGACCCTCTGGGTGAGTTTTCCACCAAGTAAGGGAGGTGGCAAGAACACAGGTATGATTTGTGAGCTGCCCAGTGGCTAGTGGAGAAGGCAGGTCCCCTCCCACTAGGAGGGGCAGCGTCCATCAGAGAGGGGACCCAGGGCTTTGACACAATAAGTGAAAGTGCTCGAAGGCCAAGAGGGAAGGGCGCCTTTATCCCCCACCTCAGGGGAGCTAGGGAGGGGCCTGCCACCAAGGCACTGGTCTCCGTGGTAAAGTGGTGGGGGTGCCCTCAGACCACCAGGGAGCTGTGGAAGAGCACGGGCTCCTCTGAGGGCGGGGTGTGCTGCCAAGGCTCGAACGGCAGCGAGGAGGCCTTGGCGGCCTCTGGATCCTTCCGAGGCGGTGGCCTGGGGCTGGCGGGAGGAAGAGGGGACCCTGGGCTTGAGGGGCAGTTTCGGAAGATGAAGCCCATGCCGGGGAAGAGGGGCTTCATCAGGCTGACGGGGCAGAAGGCCGAGCCGGTCGGGTTGAAATGGACTTTGTTCTTGTCGGGACAGGAAGTCAGGAAGGCCACGTCAGGACCTGGAGATCTGGAGGATGGAGAAAGAAACGCACAGATATACACGTGTGTACACACGCACGCGCACGCGCATGCATGCACACTCAGAGCAAAAGAGAAACCACCAGCGTCCAGAGAGCAGAGAAGCTGGGTCTCTGTTAAAACAGGATGGTAACTTGCCAAAAAAAACCGAAAGAGTACCGAGCACAACCAGTCTTTAGGCTCCTTGGCTCTTGTGTTTTAGAAATATGGCTGAACCACAGGAAATCTACTTTAATTGAAACAGGAGGGATTGAAGCGAGACAGAAAGAACTTCCTGACAATCCGATTCTAGAAGAGACTAAGGGATCTTTTAACTTGGGAGATTTCATCAATAAACAGTGTTTTGGGGGCAGGCCCCTTGCTTGAAAGCAGAGATCCGTGCAAATGACTTCCTAAGACTTTTACAGTCTAAAGCAGGGTTTCTTGGCCTCAGCACTGACGTTTGGGGCTGGACAGTCCCTGGTTGTGGGGGCTGTCCCGTGCATTATAGGATGTTAATGGCATCCCTGGACCCTACCCACTCGGTGCCAGTAGCACCTGACCCCTCCCTCCAGGCTGTGACAACTGAAAGTGTCTCCTGACAGTGCCAAATGTCCCGTGGGAGTAACAGTTGTCCTCCATTGAAATCTCCTGGCCTAAAGAATCTCATTCTTGAGCACATTGGAAAGGTGTGATTTTTAAAATATGTGCTAGGAGGGAAAGATAGCAACCATTGTGGGAAAGGCAGCCCGACCTCATCAGGAGCTCTAAGTTCTAACTCACCATGTGGTCGTGGCCTGAACTGTCTCACCTTTAACAAGGAAAGAGTCATCTGGACCCTTCTGATCATGTAGGGGAAATGGAAGGGTAAAAGGAGCTTAGGTCGGAGAGTCCTAGAATAAGGAATCCTTATGATAAGAAAAGGAAGTGGATAACCATGTTTTGAGGTTTAAACAGCCCGAGAAGCTGATGGTTGTGAGGATCCTGAGTGAAGATGAATGTGTAGGAGGATGGGGGACGCTCTGTCACCAGTGGTTCCTATCAACTACCTTTTCCTTGAAGTATAATATGTACAGAAAAAGGCACTGAGTGTACAGCCTGGTAAGCTGGTTACTACTTTGGGTGTAAATTCTAAGAGTTCCAAATCCAGGAAGAAGAGTGGAATGGGCAGGAGAGGGAATGTTCTCGGGGTGCGCAGACGCACGTGAGGAAGGTGACCCAGAGACCAAGCAACGTGTGAGGGACATGAGGGCAGCCAGCACGACCCTGAACAGCTTGACTCCCCCCCTGGGAAATCCAGGCCGTCTCACGGGTCAGCAGCTAGAGAGGAGAGGAAAGTGTGGCAAAAGAACCACGAAATACAAGAACTTCCAGGAGGAAAGTTGACACAGTGAAGAGACCCCGGTGAGCTGAGAATTTCCATCCTGGGATATCTTAGAAAGGAAGGGATGGATCAGCACCTTTCTTAAAGGGCTGACTGGGGCAGGAATCTAGATGAGATGACTTTAAGACCTCTTCCAACATTGAGTCTACAAAAGACTCAAGACGAGCAACTGCCTAATTTCCACAAGCAATTCGAGGTTGTAATTTCTCAGCTATAATGTGGACTAGGGAAGGACACACAAGTCCAGAGTCTGCTACACAATCTGGCCTCTTCCCTCCAATTCACCCAGAGGACTCAGGGTTCTGGAGAGATACCAGGCAACAGTGATGATGCGAGAAATACCCAGTTGGCTATGGTTTTCTCCTTAACTCCTATATATGTACCTCCTGCCACTACCCTGGGCCGGTCTCTCCCTTACCTGAGATGCAAATGGAGCCCTCAAGGCCACAAACCTGTCCCAGCTAAATGTCCACACACACACTGTGACCAAACCTCCTGGCTGCCATGGAAACCAACATCCACGGTGAATCTGCCTTGATGAATATTAAAGCTGGTGGAGGCAGGGGGAGTGAAATGAGTTCTTAGGGTGCCTATCACAGGGGGCTGGCTGTGTGGGGCCAGCTCTCAATTTTCTCTGCTCATGGAAGAATGGCCTCTGAATTGCCCAATCAGGTTTGGGAATATTCCACAGTCCTTACTTGCAAGGACGGGAAATTTCTGTCTGGACATTCTTGACACTTGAATCACTGCAGCTGCAGGGTGAAGACTTGACTCGGAAGCAACTAGAAAGCTTCAGTGGGGACGAGACCCTTCTCAACTCTGCCTGAAGAGAACTACTAATATATCCTCTCTCTCTCTCTGATTACGGTCTAGCAAATTCTCACACCTTCCCCAGGGATGGGAAAAAATAGAAGAAACAAAGGGTTTAGTTTCAGAGCGCTTTCCTTTCCAGCTCCTGCTGCGCTTGTGGCTGGCATGTGGGCAGAGAGCAGGTTTCTATGGAGATAATGATAAGCAAAAATTTGGTGCTCAGAGTAGGTAATGTCAACAAGTTTGATCATGGAAAATCTGCAGCACCAATCACCTAAAGTTGACAGCACCTCTGGGATGAGAGAGAGTCCGAGATGGAAGCAGGGCCTATCCGGTGGGACAACACAGGGCTGGCCCCCCATCCCTGTCCCTCCCGCCGATGTACTCACGTGGCCTCTTCGAACACACGCACTCTCTCACAGCCTTCCGGAGGCTCCCGTTTGAAGACGTAGCTGTGATTGGGCCGAGGGGAGGAGGCAAACGCAAGGACTGGAGATGGGCTGCCATCTTCGAGGAAGGCCAGGCAGCCTGGAGGGGAGGCTGCAAACAGAGCAAGGCTGAGTCCAGTGGAGCTGAAGGAAGGATCTCCACTGCCCTCTGCTCAGGCCCTGACGTAAAGGGAAGAGGCTGACGCAGTAAGGTGGGGGCAGGGGTCATGCTCATCCAGGCTGTTTTTCTATACTCGACCTTAAAAGATCTTTGAGGCAGCTTACAAAAATATGTATCTTGTTACACAGGATAAAAAAAAAAATGCAGCTGAATTGACAGAAAAGTCAGGTCTAATACCAACTGTATATTCCAGGAGATGAACGGCAATGGGAACTCTAAGCCTCGAACTTAAAGGAATCCTAATTTCTGTCTCTCTCTCTTCCTTCTTCCAAGACTGCACTGCCCTGCCTGCCAACATACCATAGCTTCTTCCTCTCCACAGCCTTGAAAATCTATCCCTTCTTCCAGGAAGAGCTCTTGTACTGACTCAGAGAAGCAATCTTTACTCAACCCCACTCGTGGGATAAAATTCCTCTTGCTTGTCACACAGCGAATGTACTTTCCCTAGGCTGCAAATATTGACTTTATCTGTATTTATCTCACATTTATTCCTTCTTACTCTATGCTCTGTTTACCTCTGTGTATTGTTAGGTCCTGCCCTTGGCCAGCCTACCTCATGGGGTTGCTGTGAGAATCAAATGAGGCGATGCAGGCAATGGTGCTTTATAAAGTAAGGATCATTACTATCGGGAGGAAGGACTCGGATCTTGTCCTGTTCGTGATGCGGCCAGAGCACAGCAGAAAGTAGAGATTTGGAGTCAGAGAGTTTGGGTTTCCATCTGGGTCAAACCAGGGCACATTCTCTTATTTTATATCATTTACAACCACCTTGAGACCGAGTGCTGGTAATGGGTACAGTGGACACCTGAACAGACTTGAGGGTTTTCAAGCCAAATATGGGGATGAAGGGAGGGCTTCTTTGGATTCCAGTGAGGATTAAATAAAAGTATAGGTGCAGGGACTTTATGTAAATTACAAATCAGAATCGATATCAAGGACCATTGTTATGACTGGTATAATGTATGGAATAAAGACGACTCACAAAGATATACTAGTTGCCTGGCAAATAAAGATGCCAGGCCTGACATTGACTAGAGGCAGAAAAGGGAATGGAGATGGCTCTGCACCCCAAGTGGGCCCTGCTGCCTCGGCCGCCTCAGGGCCTCCTCAGCTTACCTTTGTCATTGGGGATGGATGCCAGCTCCTCGACGGCACCCCGATGTTCCTCGCGGCTGGTCTGGCCAGAAGGCTGGGGGGATGCCAGGGGCATGGAGGGAGAGCTGGAGAGGTTGCCAGGCTCCAGGAGCAGGAGGGGGAGATCACAGCTGCCACTCTGGGGGGGAGCCGGGGCGCGGTGCCCATCAGGAATATCGAGGATCTGCCGGGGAAAGGGTGGGTGATGACTCTGTCCTGGCTCTTCAGGACTACAGAGCTGTGGGGACCCTTGGGGTCCTCCCTGTGCCCTTGTTCCCATCC
The DNA here is from genome assembly GCF_028538775.1 of Myotis yumanensis. Taxonomy (NCBI): domain Eukaryota; kingdom Metazoa; phylum Chordata; class Mammalia; order Chiroptera; family Vespertilionidae; genus Myotis; species Myotis yumanensis. The sequence continues at coordinate 42,266,964 of NW_027223767.1, read as the reverse complement.
TCTAGTTATAACACACAGCAACAGCAGGACACCATTTCCTGAAGTCACTGATTTCCTGACTCCCCAGCCCCATCTCAGGGAAAACCCCTACTATTTCTCCCCTAGCATTTCGGTCTTCTCCCTGGTAGCACTCGCAGCCGATTTATAATTGCATATTTATTTGAATGGTTTCTCAGTGTGTCACCCCTATCGGGCTGTAAGCCTCATGAGGGCAGGGACCTTCTGTGCCAGCCACGAGGACACCGTACCGCTGTAGGCCACGATAGGACAAGTATGCAAACATCATCACGCACTAAACACCCCTGCCCCCTTCACATTCAGTGGCACTTGTACCTACAGCTCACCAAATTGTGCGCATGTGTTTGGGTGGGTATAAAATTCTACATACATGCCAACTTAAAATCAGTCAGCAAGTAAATATAAACTGAGGAGTGTGCCCACTAGATTATATTAATACTGCCCAAATGGCATTCCCCAATTGTACTGTGACAGTATACAAATGTGCCTGAAACTACAGAAGAGGTAGCAAATAATTCTGCCTGGGAGTGGGGTGGGGAAGAAGGCCACACGGGGGCACTGGGCAGGAAGGATGAATATCTGTCATCAGGTGGAGATGGGGGAAGGGAAGTGGTAACACAGGCCATGGGTGGCTTTCACTGGGCACAGGGGTGATGGCGGCGGTGCCAAGTATGCGGGAAGTGAGCTGGTGCTTGGCTGAAGAACAACATCTCGCTCATTCCTCCCTCTGGGACCTGCCTCTCTGCCAGCCCCTGCTCCTCCTCTGTCGACCTACCACCACAAAGCCTTCCCCAGTTACACCCACGCGGCTCAGCTCTGCTGTCCCTGTGGTGAAGTCCATTTGAGTCTAATCAACTCAATTGGTGTTCCTTCCGCAGGCTGGTGTCTGCATGTTACTCTGCTGCTGTGGCCGTAGCCTGTGAGCCCCAAAGAGCAAGAGTCCCAGCCCCGGCGTCCAGACTCAGCAAGACACCACCTGTCAATGCATCCAGGGTGCAGCCCCACTCACCCGCAGCAGCTCCTCTTCACCCTGCTCCTTCACGAACACCTCCTCCAGCTCCTGGTTGAGCCCCTCGAGGCTCCTGTGCAGGCAGGGGCTGAGTCGAAGGACAGGGGACCCTGCGGGGAAGCTGGGAGGGGACGCCTGAGGAGGAAGCACATGAAGCACTCGCTGAAACCCACCACGCCCGGTAGCTATCAGTTCTGGCCGGGGGTGATGGTCGTGTCTACACGGCAACACCAAGTGAGTAAAGGAGGAACTGGGCACAGTTACTGGTTGCAATAGGTCCAGTAAGTGGGGTTTTCTCCAGAAGTTGGCACCTTGAGAGGTCGGGGGTACGCTTTTAACGGCTGCAGGAGCATCACGCCCTCAATTGTACAGGGGATGAGGGTGGAGGAGAGAGAAATTCAGAACAGTAGGAAGCTCTTCCAATGTCATTCACCAAGTCCAAGTTTGCACTAAAGCTTTACCTGGGCACCCACGGGGCCACAGGACATATGGTGTGGTAGGGCTCAGGTGCTGCTCAACCTGAGAGGCTCTGCCCTCATGGTGGGGGGAGTGTGCCCGGGAGGACGACAAAGGGGAGAGAGCTGGGGTGGTGACATACCCTCAGTGTTCCCCGCACAGCATGGTCTCCTTGCAGGGGGGAGCCCCGCTCCTTCTCTTTCCCACTGCGGCTCAGCTTTGTCCTCTGCAGCTGTTGCTTCAACTTGGTAATCTGGGGGCCCAGAGAGAGCGAGAGGGGAGGCAGGTGAAGCAAAGCAAAAGTGCACTGGGTCCCTCCTCCCAGCATGGCTCCTGCCAGAGGCCCATGGAAATGCCTAGAAGGGAGATGGCAGTTCATCTTCCATCTCAAGCCACCTCCGTGGTGTTTCGAACTCTGACGATGGGTTCATCGGGCAAGCTGGGAACCTTATCAACTGGGTTACTTGATAGTTTGAATTACCATGTATTGCACAGATGGATCCGTTTCCAAAAAATTTAAAAATACGTAACACTCAAACCGTTTTTGTCTTTCACAGATTCCGAAGGCATGGAATACTACTCTATGAATAGAAATGGGAAATGATGTTTTTGAATTCACTCCCCAAAGTACATTCACAGCTATCTCAAAGGCCCGGGACCAGGAAGGATGGAAGGATTTCCCCCCATTTTAGAGCAGACTGTGCTGAGCGAGGAGCAAGCTCTCCAGAGGGAATATCAGATTTTGTCCCGACTTCCATTTCCTGTAACAATTATGGATTATCATCAACAATTTTGAATATTATCCCTGTGACATTTGGGATTCTAGACCTACTTGCCTCAGCTGGCAAATGCTCAGAAGCCGAGCTATTTAAATATGGGCCTAAATTAAATGGAATTCGGAGGGTAGATTTGCTGCCCACAGCCACGCAATATGACTGCTGCCAAAAAGAAAGTGCTTTCAGATTTGCTATTGGGGACCATTCAACCATGACTCCATGCTTAGTGTAAATAACTTGCTTACTCTGATAATTACAAACGTTAAATACTTTGCATTTTCCACTAGCCTTACAGACTTCATATTTTTTCTGTTTTTGCAACCAAGAAGGCAGAAGTGACTCCCCCACAAGAGTCCAGGGTGACCCCCGGCAAGCTGGGCGGTGGCAAACAGAACTGGGTTGGGAGCCCTGGAATTCCGGTCTATGGCTTTCTCTAGTCAACCTTGATGACTGGAGCCCTCCTGAGAGAAAAGGAGGGCCAGGAAAAAGTGCTTGGAAACAATAACTATTTTTTTCTTCTTTTAAAACTAAGGCTGGATGAATAGTAAGTACTAGATGGGGCTGGGGCTTTTCAGTTCCCAGGAAGGCACTCCCTATCTTCCTCCAGCCTCTGAACCGCTTATCTGGATCCAACCTCAAAGCACAGTGAGAACAATGGTGGCTCCCACCCTGTGCCCGGCTGCTGAAGGGCACCAGCGGCCACTGGCCAAGCCCCTGCTGGCAGGAGGGTCTTGGCTCCAAAGGCCTGGCCACCAGGCGGCTGGGAGGCAGCTGCAAAGGAGCCATCTCATTAGGGAAAGACCAGGTCAAGGCAAGGGAGATGGAAGTGTGGGTCCACTTGGGAGCAGGTGCACCCACGGTGCTGGGGGTGAACAAGAGCAGCTACTCCGGCCAGGGAGTCAAAGGGGACAGTTACCTCTTTGCGGTGGTCTGTGCTACCCCAGGATGCCGAGCGCTTGTGCGCACAGGAGCTGCTCCGCTCTCCTTCAAGCTCTTGCCAGGACAGGGGGGTCTGCAGGGAGAAGAACCGTGAAACGGAGCAGCTTCTCAGGTGGGCTCAGGGGAAGCAGACACACAGTCTCCCGGACAGAGGCAGTGGCCTCTGCTCTCTCATCTGCTCCACAACCTCCTCAATGCTGTCAGCCTGTTATTCTTCCAGGCTTCTCCACTGACTCCCTCTTTCCCCATCACCTTCCTCTCGATGAGCCAGCAAGGCCGGCCTGCTCTCTGTTCTCTACGACTTCTACACATGGCTGACAGGCCCAGTTCTCAGTGCTCCCCAACAGTGAGCTCAAGGATTGCCCGCCCTGTCCCCACCAGCTTCAAAGAGCATGGGCTCAGGGACCCACTGGCATCCTTCATTCTCGAACCCTCCATGTGCCCAGTACAGGCCCAGGTTCCTGGGAACCTAACGAAAGCAAGTTATTAGACAGGAAGCATGAATTGGAAAAGCAGAAAAAAGGTCAACAGAGATCCCCTCCCTTCATCCCTGTCTGTTCGGTGTGGTGCCTCAAGCTGGTTCCGTGAGTTTCCCCTGCACACAGAGTCAGTGCTAGGAGCCCTCCTGAATACCCAGGGGTGGGACATTTTCAGAATGGAGGGAGCCAGAATTCTGAATTCAGCCCTGACTCCTGATCGCTCTTGGCTTTGTCACAGCTCCTTCTCCTGGGTCCTGCGCAGCTCCTCGTGAGAACAGGGCTGTCAGTCTGCTGGCCTCCCTCCTCTGCTGCACAGAAGACAAAGTTGGCCCAAGCTGGAGGCAGGGGGAGTGTGTAGACCCACTTCCTGAGCCCCAAACCGAGGGAGGAAGCTGTTGGCTCTAAGTTCGAGGCAGGAGGACAAGATTCCTCCCCACCACCAACATCCCTAGTTCCATTCCAAGGGAGGGGCCCAAGGGGGAATGCGCCAGTGGAACCAGTTCCTCTCTAAGTTCTTTGCATGAGCTGCCAAAACCATGAGGGCCTGGGAACCGTCTCCTACAACAGATCTGCTGACCTCCCCGGAGAGGTTGCAGCAAACAGAAGGGGGAGGAAAAGAGAGAGAAACCCAACAACTCAACACCCAACAGCTGCTAAGAAGAGCTCAGCAGGGACAGGCTGAGCAGGGCTGTGGGAGCAGTCTGTCCTGTGACAGCTGCCGGGGAGGGGCCCTGGGCAGGGGCTCCTTGGTTCTACCTTCTCCCAGCTGCCCACCCATCAGAACCTCGGCTGGACTGAAACAACAGCCAGGGTGAGACAACTGCCTACTTCCCTTCCCTGAGGCTAGCACCACGGGAGACTATCAGAGATCCATCCCCCCACAGTCCCCTCCTTTAGGAAAAAGGCAGGCAGCACATCCTCTGGCCCAGACCCCAAAGCCCTAGAGGTGAAGCTGCCTGACAGTCTATGGAAAGCAAGCAGCTGTCTACTCCCAGATGCCTACATCTCTCTAAACCAGAGTTGGCAGAGGGAACCTCAGAAATGGCTGCTGCATAGATTGAAAAGTGAGGAGGAAGTCCCTCTTCCCCTCAGCCCCCTCGGCTCGGTGGTTGCATGAACTCTCCTCCATCCGGGCCTCCAAAGCCAACCCCATAGGTGACTAGCTCTGCTAATCAAAGTGCTGAGTCTCGCACTAGCCTGCTGTCCCTGGAAAGGTGGCGGAGGCTATGGGGGAGGGATGACAAAGGCTAAGGTGATGCGCCCACTTCCCCTCCTCCAGGAAGATGCTGTATTCACAGGTGGGTGGTGAGAGGTAAAAACAGCCATATTCAGGCTGCCACCGGTTCCACTAACATCTCTGGCAAACTCTTCAACTGCCTTCTCTCTTCTGAAACATGTGAGGGGGTGGAAGGAGAAATGTAGGCTCGAGCTGGGGTTTAGAAAGGATGTGAAAATTCACGGCAGTGAGGATCATCTCCTCTCTCAATCTGCTTTTCTTTCCTGCGCTCTGTTCCGCAATGTCTTCCAGCAACTACTGCCTACTCTGTGCTACCAAGGCCACCGCTTTGCCTCAACACTCCACCCCGGCCGCAGATATCACCATCTCACCCTCCATCCCATGGACTCTCCTCTCCATATTTGGCTCTGTCCTACCCAGGCAAACCAATCCCAGCTCCTTCTTCTTATCCATGCATTCAACAAATAGCTCCTCAATGCAAACTGTGTCAGGCAGTGTTCCAGGTGCTGGGGACACTACAATGCACAAACCAACAAAAATCCTCTTCCCCCGCGAGTTTATGTTCTAGTTGGGGACCCAGTCTCAACAATGACAAGTACTAAAGAGAAAAGTACACCAAAGAAAGGGGCTGGGAATGCTGGGATGTGGGCGGGGCGATGGGGAGACCGACATGATTTTAAATGTCCAGAAGTCTTCAATGAAAAGGTAATGCCTGAAGAAAAACCTGAAGGAGGTGAGGGAGGGAGCCCCGTAAGAGTGATCCAGGCGGCAGGCAAAGCAGGTGCAAAGGCCCTGGAGCAGGAGCGAGCCTGATGTGTGGAGAGCGATGAGGAAGTCAGTGCGGCTGGAGCGGAGTGAGCCAGGAGCACAGCAGTGGAGGTCAATCGATGTGACAGATTGAAAAACGGTCACCCACAGTACCAGGTCCTAATCCCTGGAACCTGTAAATGTTACTTAGGCAGTCACGTTTTTGCAGATATGATTAAGTCAAGGTGGAAAAAATATGATCTTGAGTTATCTGGGTGGGCCTTAAATGCCATTACAAGTGTCCTTATGAGAGACAGCGGGAGATTAGACACACACAGAAGAAAAGACGATGTGACATGGAGGCAGAAATGGGAGTGATGTGGCCACAAGCCAAAAAATGCTGGCAGCCACCAGAAGCTGGAAGATGCAAGGAACGGATCTCCCAGAGAGCCTTGAGAGAAAGTGCAGCCCTGCCAACACCTTGATCTTGGCCCAGTGAAATGGAATTTGGACTTCTGGCCTCCAGAATTGTGAGAGAATAAATTTTTGTTGTTTTAAGTCACTAAGTTTGAAGTCATTTGTTATAGCAGCTTTGGGTACCTATACTTAGGTTATGCTGTGTCTGAAGCTGTTTACATGCTGGCCTTGAGAGTTCTCATGGCAGGCATGTGCACAAGTGTGGTCTTTGGTGCCTCCTACTGAACCGGGAGCGTCAAGAGTGGGGGCCATGCCCTGCCCCTTATTTTCAGTGCCCCTGGGTGGACAAGCCCCTCCTCCTCTGGGTCTCACCACAGAGGTCTCCTTGGAGCATAGAGAAGTCACGGCTATTGAAGGCTACCCTTCAAAGAGCAACCCTCTAGGGCACAACAGGAGCCAAGCCATGCTGCGTGACAGCACGGTAAGTAGTCGTTCCAGATGACCCTTTGGAAGCAGGGTGGAGCCTGTGCTCAGCAGGCCAAAGTCATGTTGGTCAACGGGACTCATGCACTGGAACAGATTTGTTTGAACACCCTGGCCCGGGGGGAGCAGCTGAAGGAAAAGCAGGGCTATTTACTAGCCAACTGTGCAGATGATGCTCGGATTATGCAAAACGGAATGTGGGTTAGAGCAAGGAAGCCTTGCCTGGGGTTCTGGGGTCCCAGAGCACCATGTGGAAGGATAACTGGGCATGGGGACGGAGGAGAGATTTCCAAAGACCAGCCTGATAGAACAAGGCAGAGGCCAAATGGAGCTGAAAACACTCCCAACTATAGTCTGTTTCTCTGCCCCCACCCAACTAAGTGTCTGCCTGGACTCTGCGGCAGGAAGAGTCTAGTTGTGTTGTCTCCAGTGACGTTGGCAGAGCCCCGCTGGGTCCGAGGAGCATAACCCAGTATACCTGTGTGGAGGCACAGGACAGCATGGTGCCTGGCTTGGTACAGATGGTCAGGAATTACATGTTGAAATGAAATCCAGCAGGGAATCGGCCCCCTGGGACTCTGGCCAGACAGAGACAGGAAGGACTCTGAGGGGGGTCTGCCGGCCAGTTCTGAGAACGCTGGCTGCAGGTGGCCAAGGCCACCATCTCTGGCCCTACAGTGACTATGCAACGCTCACATTTTCCATCATGAACCCATTTTCAAACATTCTGTGCTGTTGTCACATCATATGCTGAACAACTGGTCCTGCTCACCATTTGGGGAAATGGGCGCTGTGCCCAGGCCCCCACACCCACAAAGGCAGGCCCATGAAGGGCAAACTGAATTGTGTGTCATCACTAAATGTTAAGGCACTGGCTTGGGAGAAGGAGGAAGACATGATACAGGTAGGACAAGTCACAGAAAGGGAAGTCTTCCCAAACAAAGATGCCACCCCTGCCTCCTGCCTTCAGGACACTCCATGAGGTTTGTCAAGGACTTAAGCCATCTTTTTTCCTAAAGGGTAAGTCAGGCCTAAGAAACAAGTCTGTCATGGAGGCTTCCCCACCTCCCCTGGAACAAGTGAGGCTGGGGATGAACAGAAGAGGGGGCGGTGGGTGGAGGGAGGCAGAGCAGGTACCCAGGGTCCCATCTGTCTACAGATGAGAACACCAGCAGGGGAATTTTGCTCAAACAGCCATGCCAGCTGTGGTGAGACCACTTCCTCCCTCCAGAAGAGTGCAGAAGACTCCAGTGCTTTGCACAGCAAGGAGAGAGAGGGGTGACCACAACCGGCATGTGGGGCCACCACCACCCTGGCCCAGGTCCAGCCGCTAGGAGAGGCCACTTGGCAGCCAGCTCTAGTTTACCAGCTGAGTTGGGGGAAGAGTGGTCCGGAGAGGGGAGCACATATTCAGACTGATCTGGAGAATCCTGACAAGCCCTCCAGATGAGGGTGACTGCACAGAAGCCCTCCTCCTCCTCCCTGGCTGGCCACTCTGCGTCCAGCTCCTGCTGCACCTGAGCACTTCCTTGATCTCACCAAGCTGGTCTCTGGGACACCGCTCATCCCTCTCCCATTGCTCATCCTGCCTCAGAACATGCAGCATCTCCAAAGCACTCCTTCCCCGAGCACCACATTCAGACCTCCTCTCCTTCCCGAACCACCAGCTTCCCAATGGGACCCATCCACTTCTCCTCCTCCCCTGCCCCAAGCAGCGGGGGAACTCAGCCCTCCATGTCAGACTCCAAATTGTCTGGACACTACCTGTGCCTGCCTAAGGGCTTAAAACACAGCTAAGCCCAGGGAGGGTTACTGGGGCTGTTGGAGGGCTGAGTTATATTCGACAACGGAGGGCTTTTCACTCCACCTTCTGCCTGTGAGGAAGCCTTGAGGATGCAGCCCGACTGGCTATCTAAATAGCCTGGCAGGTGACTTGTGCTTGCTGCCCAGGTCTGAAACTTGCCTGGAACAGGCAGGGCTCCTGCTTGCTCCACGGGGTTCAGAAAAGGGAGTTGCACAGTGGTTCCCTGTCTTTATTGCAAGGCAGGCCCCCAGGAATGCCAGGGCTGATGTGGTCTCCAAACACACACTCTGGCTGCTGGCTCGGGGGGCGGGGGGGGGGGGGGGGGGGTGAGAGGTGCAGGCGGTGAGGGGAGTAAGAGTGCAGAAGTGAAGGCCAGCCAGATATAGTGGATACTATATTGTGTGGCTGGAAGAGAGAGGGCAGAATGTGGGGTAGGGGTGGGAACAGGCCCCCTCAAGCTCAGAAAACTTAGGGTAAGAGAGGGCACCAATTTATTTTTAACAGTTTAAAAGCTTTCAAAGACTTTGGTAGATCCCACCTCCCTACCTTTCCCCTTACTCCCTAGTATCTCCCCAATAAAAACTCATCTCCAGTCCATCCTGGGTGATATACCCATGCTCAGTAGGGAGACGCCAGGAGGGCCTCAGGTCATCATGGTGTAATACCAGTGTGGAAGGGAGCTTGTGCCAGGCCAGGGACCCAGGCAGGCATTTGAATGGTGCCCAAAACCTAGAAGCAGAAAATTCCCAGAAGGCCAGGAATGAAAGATGGGCAGAGCGCATACTTGGTTTGGATGCCTACGTTGATCAGAATTCTCCCACCTCCTGACTGCAGCCACAATATTGACAGGTTGCTAAGAGTTCCTCGAGGGCTGGAGCCCATCCCAGGGAAAGAGGAAAGCTGCACAGCTCGGCCTTGCCAGACCCATGGAGGCGCATCGCTGACCTCTGTCTTGCTGTGGCAGGAAGCCCAGACTTGTTATATAAAAGATCTGGCCTGCAGTTGGAGCCTGAGCGGCAACACACAGCCTAGAGTCCATGCCTCTAAATCCGGCGGGGAAACGTCCGAGGCCAACCCTGCCTTGAGTTGACACAGAGAATGCTATGTGAAGAGTGGGATGGAGGCTTCCTAGAAGTCTGGCAGCAGGAAATGACAGAGACAGGCTACATGGCAGCCTGCCATCTGACAAAGAGGGATGCATTCATGAGCTTACATACGTGAAGTAACCTCAAATCCTGCTCCTCCAGGAAGCCCTCCTTGACTACATACATTATTTGGGCTAAACACTACTCTCAAAAGAGAAAGGGGTGTGTGCTCCAGGTCGGTGACGGGGAAGCATGACCTATCCTACTTGTCCTTTTCTAAGGGTACAGGGAGCAACAGTTCCCAGGGCTCCCAGGAAGTAGACCTGCTCTGTCTGCCACCTGGAGTGTGTTCTCCCTTCACTTTCTGTTCATAGATCTAAAGGGAGCCATCGATTTCAACAGCAGTAAATTCTTGTAGGGTCAACGTAGGGTATTCCCATGAGAATTCCCCTCCTCTGAAATGTGCCAGATACGTGGCCCCACTCATCCCTTGGCTGTTTGTTCACTGGCCTTCATGGAACTGGCACCCAGACTCACAGAGGCCAGATCTTGTTCTCATTTCCTTATTCTTCACTCCAACATGCCAAGAACAGTGCTGGGCATTCAGACTCTCACTAATAACATTAGAAAACGGACCTCATTAAAAAAAATAAAGAAAAGAAAGGGACTGACGTGATGTGCTCAGAAGAGGAGGCAGGGTAAAGTGAGCGCACAAAACACTTTCCCATTTGGCCACCACCCACCCCACCTACAGCCAGCAGAGCGGGCACTGCCCCCCCCCCCCCCCCCCCCCGCCCTCAAGCTGCATAGGAAGAGCTGACTTGCCCAGTATCCCCAGGATGCTGCTTTGCCTCTGAGCCCGTATCTTCCTTCCTGAGGACAACTCATTTGTTCTGAGGTTGAACAGGAATAGGTTTAAACTACATCAAAAGGGAAAATGTTTGACTCTTAACAACATGACGGCTGAGATTGTTGAAGTCTTGAATCAGATGAAGAAATATCTTTGTATAATTTCACAGATGACTTCTTGCTCAGGCTAACACTATCTTATTCAAAAGCTGACAAATGGGCTGGATGATCTGCGGCGATTCCTTCCAAGTTTACGATGCTTAGTGAAAAGGCTGTCGTGAAGAAAGGGGACCTGGGCTCCACAGGACTCCAATGAGTCCATTGAAATCCCAGACTGAGCTGCTGGCTAGGGATCAACTCTCCATTATCTGAGAGCCTTCTACTCCTATTGCTCCAGTGAGATCTATCCTGGCTCAACACACTTTCTGGCCACCTCTTCCAGTTGTCTGGGGAGTACAAACTCAACTGAATGTTGGCCCCGGTTTAATTTTAGCAAGGTAAATCTCATTTTTTAAAACCTAGAATAAATTCCAAAATCAGCTCTTGCTTACCCACACATCAATACTCAAGCCAAACTGAAAAACCCAGATTGACTTCTCTCCCATCAGTCAGGTGCAATACATACTCATTTTCATGTAAGTTTACAAAGAAAACCGAGCTGGTAAACATTAGATGACAAAACGCTACATGGTGAATATTTACAGCCGAAACCCAAGACAAGGAATTTCAAGGACTGAGAGTTGGAAAGTAGACCAAAGGCCTCCTCAGCCAGCCCCTGCCCCCATCCTTATTCCGTTTCCAGTTGGGAGAGAGCATTACCTGGGTGGCCTTGTCATTGGTACAGCAGGTGAAGGCCCCATCAGCATCTCGTGGCCACTGGCCCAGGAGGTACGAGCTGAGGATGGTGTCCAGGGAGAATGTGCGTCGGACCTGAGGTGGCTGAGGCCTACACACGGGCTTTTCTGGACACGGGACGCTGGCTGGAAGAGAGCACAGCACGCCCCTTGACATCAGCATGGTGGGAAGAGGCATGGAAACCAACCTTCTCTCTTCTCCGAAGCCTTACCTGACTGCCACCTCTTCACGTGCATCCGCCCCCTCCTAAAGGAATTTGAAGCTGCCCATAAAAGCACACACAGAGAGCTCTCCTGATTAACCAGCTGGCTGCTATCACTGGAAACAATTTGCACCATTTTGCTTTGGCCTGGGATGACCTTATATACGTGTCCTCCATCTTTTTCCTGTTCCTAATGGGCTATGAACTGTGAAGTCTGAGGCCTCCATACTGAGTTTCCTGAGAGCAGGGCTGTTTCCCATCATTAGGGAGGGAACGCTAAGTAGACAAAAACCAAATTTTCTTCCATCTTTTATCTCCCGCCCTTCTCCTTCCCTTCAGCACTCACTGCAGGGCTCCTAAGCACTACACAAATTCAACCAACTACCTGAAGGACTCTTTTTTTAAAAAAATATATGTTTTTATTCATTTCAGCGAGAGGAAGGGAGAGAGAGAGATAGAAACATCAATAATGAGAGAGAATCACCTACTGGGGATTGAGCCTGCAACCCCGGAATGTGCCCTGACCAGGAATAGAACCGTGACCTCCTGGTTCATGGATTGACACTCAACCACTGAGCCAGCCACACTGGCCGGGCTGAAGGACTCTTTTATATTTATATTTATATTTATATTTATATGTTTATATATATATATATATATATATATATATATATATTATTGGTTTTTTACAGAGAGGAAGAGAGAGGGATAGAGAGTTAAAAACATTGATCAGCTGCCTCCTGCACACCTCCCACTGGGGATGTGCCCGCAACCAAGGTACGTGCCCTTGACCGGAATCGAACCTGGGACCTTTCAGTCTGTCGACCGACGCTCTAGCCACTGAGCCAAACCGGTTAGGGCTGAAGGACTCTTTATACTTCCTTCAGGATTGGTCAGCCCCAGGGAACCTAGATGCCTGAGACAAAGAAAATGATATAATATTGACTTTCAACTATAGAGCCTGAGGAGTCAGCTTAGTTCTTTTGGTTCTCTCCTCTATCTCAGATTTCTGGCTAAATGGCACAAAAATAAAGCAATCATAAATGCATTCACTTTAATTTTACCTGGATTACAGCTTTCTGGGAGAAAGTAAAAGTTGAGACTGTTGATAACATGTAAGGGTTCCGGAATCATCTATACGTTTCAATCATCTGGGTGGACCATGTTTTCCATGGCCACATTCAAAACACTACTAACTTAAGATCTGTAAGGTTCTTTCCTTTAAACAGAGCAAGATGCTTTCACATCTGTATTAATCCCTTAATAATTCATCTGTGCATTAAGCACAGCAAAAGGAACTGGGGATTGTAGGTATCCATAAACTTGAAGAGCTTGACATTTAAAAAGACACTAACAGCCCTGGCCGGTTTGGCTCAGTGGATAGAGCGTTGGCCTGCGGACTGAAGGGTCCCGGGTTTGATTCCGGTCAAGGGCACGTACTTTGGTTGCAGGTTCCCTGGCCCTGGTCGGGGTGTGTGCAGGAGGCAACCAATCAATGTGTCTCTCTCACATTGATGTTTCTCTCTCTCTCTGTCCCTCTCCCTCCCTTCCATTCTCTCTAAAAAAAAGTCAATGGAAAAAATATCCTTGGGTGAGGATTAGCAACAACAAAAAAAGAAATCATACTGTACATATTTTGCAATGTGCTTGTGCCTTATATCATGAACACCGTTCCAAATCAATATACACTGATTTAAACACATTACAACACATTCCTTTAATAAAGTTTAAATGATCTTAACGTTTCTGTTAAAACTCTTCAAAGGCCCTCTTTTCAAGATGGTAATCAAAGGCCTCATGTTATGGTCCCACTTACCTGCCCTTACATCTCACTCCTTTTCAAAGCCTCCGTCCTGCACACACTACACTACACAGTTTCCCACCCAGGTCCCGGGCCTTCCCTCCTCTGAGGTTTGTACATGTGTCCAAGGTTGAAATCTTATCAGTCCACCAAGGCCTGCCTCCACCTCCAAGAGCCTTCTGGATCCCCTGGAACAATCTCTCAGGATTTTCCCATTTCCTCCAGCACTTTGTACCCTTCTAGTACTTACCACCTTCTCTTTGGGATTATGGGTATGTGTGACTCCTAGATAATAAACAACCTGTGGCCAAGGACGGTCCCTAATTTATCTTTGTACCCCTCCCAGTGCCCAGAGCATAGGGCTGATGATTGGCAGGTGCCTAAGTAGTTGCATAAAATAAACCCTTACTGTAAGGGTAAACTTGCTTTATACCATGGATTCCAAGTTTGCCTGCACATCCATGCTCAACCCACTCCCCCAGAGTAAAGCCACCTGAGCTGCTTGTCTCTTTTCCTCCGAGGCTCAGAAAGGCCCAAGCTCTTTCCTCCCCATCCTGCGCCTTGTCACCCTGTAAGTCAATGACAGGCACGCTGGGTTCAAGTTCCAACTTCATCTCCTACACTAGCTTTTCAATCACTCATCTTCCTATCACTCGCCTTCCTATTCTGCACTTAAGATAAAAAAGCAGCAATCAGATATTTCTGGGAGCTTCTAACCTATGTCAGCAGCCATGTCAGACACCACAATGCTGTGGCCCTCCTACAATGTCTTTAAGAGCCCAGCGGTGAGGTGGGGGCTCTGGAAAAGCAAGTTGACATGACAGAGAAGCAAAGAAACAACGAAACAGGTGGGTAGCAGATGAGCAAGAAACTGGTATAAAGGCCAGAACGCCACAATCCTAATGGCTGCGTCATCCCTGTGTGAAGGGAGAGGGCTGTGGCTCCAGGGCTGAGAAAGAAGCGATGGGGAGAAAGATATCTTGGAGACGCCTCTCCCAGTCCCTTGGCAGAAGTTGCTGCCTTTGCTCTACTGTGTTTATATAGTCCTCAAGTTTTGCCCCATCCCACAAAGTTTGTTCATGAATTGAATCTTCTCTTTTCCCAGCAGCTTTCAAAGGAGCTAGGGGAAGACTGGTAAGGAAACCAACGCGCAGGGAAGCCCAGTCTCAGATTGGATTCAGTCACCCTGCAAGTCAGAGACAGTCCCAGATCTAAATCTAAGCTTCCTCCCTCCTATCTCAGTTCACTGGGGCTCCGGGCCCTCTTGCATGAGGACATGCTCTGAGGCTGCTGGAACATCTGCCTGGACACCTGGAGGAAGGATTGCCTCGTTAGCTACTTTTCAGGGAAGGAGATAATAGGCCTGACCTGAAGGTCAACAATGACCTTTTTCATTTTATGGGTTTCTTTGAGGGGGGGGGGGGGGAATGAAGTCTTTGAAATGTGGGGTTAAAGCATTCTGCTATCTTCTGGGGACAATTTACACCATACCATGTTAACTCATTCCATTACCCTTCATATCCCATCCATTCATGAGCTATAGCAGAGCTCCAACCTCAAGGGCAGCAGTCAATGTGGTACTTTACTCCCTGTGCTCCCTGGGCTAGGGAGGGCTCAGAGTCCTGGAATGTGACATGAGTCTCCAACCACCACTCATGGTCAACTCTACATGCTTTCTGGCCACCTCTGACCAAAGTTATTTACAAAGACTCTGAGGACTTCATGGGTACTGACTTACTCCTCCATACACCAGCAACAAAACAAAACAAACAAAAAGCAAAACAAAACATACCCCATACATACAAAAGAAAGAGGCGGGGGAGGAAGGGAGGCAGGGAGGAAGCGGGTAAGAGAGAGTGAAGGGAATGGGGGAAAATCAAGCACTTAATCCAGACCCAGCAGCCTTGGACACCTTCTCTGCTAGATCTGCAAGGGTCTCACCACAGCTCAGTCGAACTAGAGGACTTGCCTCAGTTTCTTTTCCTCAAATGAGACAGCTGGGCCTCGCCCTATTTCTATAGTGACCACATCCTAGTGCAATGTGTTGGCACAGCTCCTAGGAAGCCACAAAATGACTGAGTTACCTTCTGTCTCAGAGCCCTCAGCAAGGACCTCTTCCCTCCCAAACCCCCAAATTCTTGGCATGTCCTGGCCCCTTGGAAGACACAAAATGCCATGCTTCCTTCATGTCCAAAATATAGGGGAGGGGGAGGCATTTAAAAATTAGATTTTTATTTCAAAAATCTCATCCCAAATGGTTTGGGGAACACCTGCTAACTAGGGCACCAAAATTGATTAAGGGCTAAACCAAGGTGTCAAGTTCTCCCCAAATGCAACCCCAACTAAAGCCAAAATCAGACACATTTTGTTCCATCCTGGAGGGGGCCACAGGCTGAAGCAGTGTTCCCCCACTCGAATATGTGGGGGCTCAGACCGGAGGGATCTAGTACTGACTGCAGCTCTGCCTTCACTGTACTGTAGTGTGACTGCAGCCAACACCAGGCAGCCTCCCTGGGCCTGCCCTCCCATCTGGCTAGCAGGAGCACGACTCCGCCTATATTCCCTCTTAGGGATGCTGTAAAAAACAGATGAGATACAAGTGCACTTGAAAGTCTTCATTAGCTAGATTAGGCCAAACCCACTGTCATAATCCCTCCCCATACCACAATCCTTTAGGATTAAAGGTGGGGGTGAGGGAGCCTAGAAAGAGGCTACCAGACAAGACAGCAGCGCGAGTTCTAGCCACCACTGTCCCTTGGGAAGGTGCACATCTGCAGTGTCAAAGCCCTTCCCTTCACTGGGAAGCCTAACGCGGCACGGACACCCCCCTAAGTAAACGGCGCAGAGGCGGAAATAAAACTGCCTGGAGACGTGGGCATCAGCAGCTGCGGGGCAGCACTCAAGTTGTGCTACCCACAGAGACCCACCTCTGTGAGGAACACCCCCTAAGAGATCTCACGAGCTTGTCCCTCATGGGCCTAACAGAAGGATCTAGGGAGTGGGCTCCTCTCTGCCACTGTGTGATGATGGTTAACGGAGGAGCTCTGAAACGTAACAACGGTTGCTTGTGGTCAGAGGATGAACTGGTTTCATTTCTGGAAAGTACCCCTCTCAGATTTGGGAAAGGGGGAGGAAAACAAGACAATCGGCTCTCCTATCTGAGGAGAGACGCCCGTATCATGACAGGCCATGACAGAGCAGCAGGCCGCCGGGGCACTGGCTGGGTGGCTGCGGGAGGGTGGAGTGTCCTGTTTACAGCGCTGTGGGGTATTATCGGCCCATCGCATGCAGCAGCCTCCGCGGCCCAACCACCTGGCGGGGCGCTTGGCACCAGGCCAGGCCATTTCACCCTGTAGCTGATCAGTGGCGGATGCTTTGGTTCTTGGGCAACGGCAAATGGAAAAAACAAAACAAACCAGCACACACCGGAGATAAGAAGCCTTCGTGCTATCTTCCAGAGCCACTTGGCCCTGGCTCCCAACTGCTGCATTTTTATGGCTTTGGGAGAGGGGGCTCTGAGGGCAGAGGACCAGCAGTCAAATGTCTGCACACTGGGGGACAGTCAATAGGGAGGAGACACACCAAGGGCAGATAAGACACTGAACCAAGAGTGGCTAGCAGGGGCCTGGCACACCGCAGGGGACCGACGGATTGCTTCAGCAAGCAGATTTTGCACGCCCACCACAGGCCGGCTCTGTGATAAGCACTGTGATACAGGAGGAGGAGGATTGTAACAAGGTTACAATCTCTAAGCACCTGAGGGACCCCAGCCAGCGCCTCTTCAGGATCACCAAATTGTCTCTGTGCACCCTCCTATCCCCTCAGGCCTGACCACACCCGCAAACGCCCATCCTTGGTACCCAAAAGGTGACAGCTCTTAGGAGGGCAAGACAGGGTCAGGGGAAGGGGGAAGGCAGCAGATGGCACAGGAAGTGGGGTGTTTGTGGCTGCCCTTCTCAACTTGGCCAGAGATGGACTGTGGGGCGGAGGCTTAGCAGCTCATGAGGAGAAATCAGGCCCTGACCACAGGGTCCTGGCTGAGCATCTAGGGGCGCTAC
The DNA here is from genome assembly GCF_028538775.1 of Myotis yumanensis. Classification (NCBI taxonomy): domain Eukaryota; kingdom Metazoa; phylum Chordata; class Mammalia; order Chiroptera; family Vespertilionidae; genus Myotis; species Myotis yumanensis. Next base: position 42,249,749 of record NW_027223767.1, on the reverse strand, counting down.
CTCCCTTATTTTACTCTCATGTAGGAGACAGAAGCCTGGGAAATAAGACAAGGCTACCCTCCACCCATCCTCCATTAGCCTGAAACCTAGTGATCCCAAAATACCCGAGCGCAGGAAGAAGAAGAGAAAGGCAGCCAATGAGACCTCACACGTGGCAAGAACTCAACAACCAGCAGGTCCAACAAACAAGTTATGAGTCACTTTCCCATGTTGTTGGGCTTTGAAGCATTATTAGCTCGAGTTGTCTCGCCTCCCCTCTTAAAGAGAAAATAGCTCTTATTTATAACAAAAACTGTACATATGTGGAGGGAAATAAGAAAATGCAGATGAACAAAAAATGAAAACTAAAAACTATGCATGCCCCACTCAAAGATCACTACTGTGCATATCTTTCCTGGCCTCTCTTCATGCACATGTGGGTGCATATATATTTTTTATAAAATGAGATCACATTATACACATTTTTCTACAATCTGCTTTTTTCAGTCACTGATCTTCAGTCAGGAAGGACAAGCAGGCCCAGGGCTGAGGCGGGGCACATGGTTTGCACATGGAGGGAGCAGACACTACCCTGTCCCATTTCCTAGCGGTGATGCAGAGATTTTTTTTGGAGGGGGCGGGGGGGAAGGGGGATGTTAATTTGGAGATGAGCAAAGTAAAATAGGGATCCAGAATTCTAAACATTTCCCCAATAACAGAGTTGCAGTAAGTAGGGGAAGTCCCTCCTACAGCCTCACAGGGATTATTTTTCCATTTCAGTACACGTGCTGGGATTAAACAGTGCAGGCAGTCTTCTGAGCTCCCAGTGCTCCAGCACTGCTTAACTGCTTAACTCAGGGACGTGTGGGTTTCGGAGGGAAGTTGCGGTCAAACCGAAATCCCCAATCTGACTGTACAAGAGTTAGAACCCTCCTTGGAAAGCCCAAGGAGACCCCATCCATCCCAGCTGGGAAAATTAAACTTGGGCCTTTGAATACTTCTTTCAACACCAGGCAATAGCTCGTTTCAACCATAACAGGGAGAAGAAACCAAAGAAACTAGATTAAAAAGGAAGAAGAAATCAACAGTAACATCACATTTCCCTTACCAAGAAGGCTTACCTACCTAACGAGAAAAGAGCGATGAGATTTGTATGTGCATGGAAAACTCAGACAGGCCCTCGATTAAGTACTGACTCCATATTTAAGTGTGTAGCTCAACTGAAAGCGTTTCTGGCTACATGTCTGACTCCCCAGGGTGCAGACCACAGCTATAGGCAGCTGGAGAGAAGGGCCAGGACAAACCCATCTGGAGATGTCATTGTGGGGGAAATAAGGAGTATACTAGTACTAACTATTCACCATCAGCAAAGAGGAAAAGGATGACCCCACTGTGTGTGTGTGTGTGTGTGTGTGTGTGTGTGTGTAGAAAGAGTAGACAGCAGTTAGACATTTTGTTCAATTCTCAAGAAGCTGCAGTTAGAAAAGGAAGTGGGGTGAACTTTTCACCTTTTATCTCAATTCTCTGAAGAGTTCTGTAAGATTTTGACATTCTTAAAACAAAATACTAGCAATTACTGATTGGAGCAGGCTTTCCTTTGGAATCTACTTGGCCTTTGAAAAAATAGCAAAAATTGTGCATAGACTAGCCCTGTCTCCCTAAAATTAAAAAAAAAAAATCCTCACCCCTGCAGTTATTTGGGAATGATGAATTTCTCACAAGACAGACATAAACCCTTCAGTATCTTCACTTCTCACAATGATCTGATTCCTATCAAGTAGATGAGAAATCACAACTTCCAGTCAGCTCTTAGGTAGTCTTTTAAGATAAATGAGGTAAAGAAGCAGAGATTGAGGAGGTTCAACTACAGCACACCCTGTGAGAGGACAGTTGTGATTGAAACTGCACCCTGATTTCTGTTCTGAGTGTGTGCAGTCCCATACATTCTCATGAGGTCTCCTCTGGAAAGGGAGGCAGAGCTCCCAAGTGTTACAGTTGGGGGGCCCATGACACATCCTCATGTAGAGAGGTGAACTGACTTCTCTAATGCCACAGAGCAAATTGAGACACAGGCCTTTTTTCCCCAATAAAGAATTTTTGAAACTACATTTCCTACACTTGCTTTTCATTGTCAGACTCAACTGTCATATGCCTGCCTTGGTCCAGGAGCCACTCCATGGGTCCAAAGGGTCCTAATCCTTCCCCTTGCTAGGAACCAGGATGATCATACATACCTGGGTCTCAGGAACATTGCTTTACCAACTGGCATGTTGGGCGAGGGAAGGAAGACAATTAAGATGTGAGGGATCCCTTTTCTAGTGAGCAAAGTGGAAAACAAGTGAGAGAAAAAAAGGAAATAATAGAATTACTTTCAAATAGTCAAAGTAATTTTTCCTTTGTGAACCAACCACGACTTATTTTTAGCTCTAGTCAGCCTGCTTTCTCCCTGGCCTCAAGCAAACTTCTAGACGGCAATGTATGTGTAAATAACTGCTACTCAATTCGTATCAACCCAAGTCACACAAAATACTTGAGACTTGGACAGAATGTGATGGCCCCATTTTGTTGCCTTCCCTACAATGATTCAAATCCCCTCCCCCAATTTTTTAATTCTTCTTTTGAAGGCTTATGTCAACACTTACATCCATTAGTGTGAATTCAGTACTGGCTTTATACAACTCCCAATAATATCCCAATCAGGAAGCGCCATCAATGGATACCAGAACTACTGGGGGAACAGAATATTTACATAAAGCCAAAGTATCACCACATAAGCCACTTATTAAGAGAATTTTTTTTGTTAATCCTCACCTAAGGACATTTTTCCCATTAATTTTTTTTTTTGAGAGTGGAAGGGAGGGAGGAGGAAGGGGGAGAGAAAGAGAGAGAAAAACATCAAGGTCAGAGAAACACATCGATTAGTTTAGGGATCGAACCTGCAACCCAGGTACATGTCTTTGGGAATCAAAGCCACAACCCTTCGGTACATGGGCCAGTGTTCTAACCACTGAACACACTGGCCAGGGCAAGAGATTTTTTTTTTTTTTTTTTGCAAGAGGCTTTTTAAAAAGACACAACCAAACAAGAACCTTGACATTGGATCCTGGATCAAAAACAACACAAAAAAGTTGTCAAAGGGGAAACTGAAAATGGACTGGATATAAGATGATATGGACTTATAGATAATTTACTTAGTGTAATGATACTGTGATTATGTAGAAGAATGCCCTTATTCTCAGGAGTAGCCACTGAAGTAAAGGGCAAAGTACTATGATATTTGCAACTTATTTTCAAATGGTTCACCAAAAAAGCACACAGGGATGCACAGATGCATGTTTGTCTAGACACACATATACATAATACACAAAAGGAAAGAAGAGAGATTAGATGATAGTGACTAAAAGTTATCAGTGAGTCTAGGTGAAGAATAAATGGGTATGCATTGTGCTTACAACTTTTCTGAAGGTTTGAAATTTTTCCAAAATAAAGTTGTGAGAGGTAATAATTTAAAACTGGGTTAATTTGGGAAGATGGCAATTCAGTTCACTCCCCTGCAAGGATCTGAACCCTTTAGCATTTCACACGTGGCAGGTCACTCGGGTCACTGCTCTGGATTTCTAATTTGGGGAAAGAGAAGATGGGCGAGAAGAAATGAAACAGTGACTGAGGCTTAATCTGAGGCAAGGAATTGAAAGATGTAAATCAGTAGAACGTAGAATAAAAATACTATGTGAAGACTTTAAACCACATTAAGAAGTGTCACGTCATCCCAAGAAGAGCAAGACTGGGGGTAGAACTAAGGGGTTCCTATAGGTCCAGAAACACTGTTGAAGCTGGATATAAGCTCATATAGGCCCAACCAAGTTACCCCTGGGGATTCATTTGCCATTATTGCTCTTCAAAAGGAATGTAGAAACCAGATAGATCCGAGGGAAGATGGATAAGGATGACTAAAGGGACGATAGGTAGATTCCAGGAGGAAGGTGAAATTAATTAGAATTTATCAGTCTTCTGTGTGGGTGCAAAAATAAAGTGTAGTAAAAAGACTTTAATTAGGAGACTCTAGCGAAGTAAAAGGAAGAAGTTGCTCATCAGAACTGAATGAGGGAGATTGCAGCATCTACGAAGGAACAACTCCAGGAAGAGATAATTATATGCTTCCAGATGTCTCAGTGTTCACCCCGGAAGGCAGTATGTTACATCAGAACAGTCTGAGGCTCCACTAGTTCTAGAATTCCCCAACCATGAAAGGGTGAATAAGAGAGGCTTCTTCACCAAATCAGCTAAATTAAAAGCTCAGAGTTCATGTTACTACCTGGGGCAAAATAAGTTAAAGAGAGAAAAAAGGCACAAAGTCAAAGGGAGACTTGCCTTACCTAGGTTGGTCAGACAGCTGTGTTGTGGGCTCCCAGATGATCCCCCCCACCTCCTCCCCCAAGCAGAAGATTATAAATAGCACTCAATTTACCTATGGCAAGCCACAAGCAGGTCTGGTCACATGACTGGATGAGCTGGAGTAAACACCCCGTAGACATCAGCGCTCAGAGGGCAGGTTTGCTCACTTGCTACACCTCATTAGTTTGGAATCTGTCAGGACCTCTGCTTTTATCCCTGGTTCATTTTGCTGGGGTGGGGCAGCGGGGAGCAGGGCTATAGGGAGCAATTGCTCAGTTATGTTCCTCAGGGCCAGGAAGGTACAGTCACAAAATTTGCTTTGTCTTCAGGGTCTAAAATCCTATTAGTCATTCTGCTCAACCCTCACAGCCTTGAAAAGCTATGTGGGCCTGAGTCCCACCGGTAGAAAGTCTTCTCTGGTTATCTCCATCTCCTTACTCAAGTTCTACTCTGTGTGCCCAGCTTCAGAGAGGAGATACCCGAGACCACGACACCCCATCTAGTGGTTCCCCACCTGGCCTTGGACATTCTGGAACTGACCCAGCCTAACCTCAACTCAGTGGCAAACTCCCAGACTGTGTCTACAGGTGGAAAACCCCCAAAGTGTGCTGGGCAACCTTCCAGGTCAGCCCCTGCTCTGACGCCCCGGTCTTGCCAGTTGCTCAGATCTCCTAAGGTTGCGTAGAGCCTCCAGGGTAACCCTAGCCTGAAAAGCAAGATTAGATGGCCCCTCCAGAAAGAGCCTTGACAGGTCTGCCACTGGCAAAATCTATCCTAATATCAGCATATGCCTGACCACTGATGACTTCATAGCAGAAGGATGCTGGTCAGCTCACCTCACCACATGGGCTTCCAGTCACTGAAGTGACACCATCTTCCCTGCAAAATATGGGCTTTGGATCTGGTTCTTAAGTCACGAGCTGCTTAACAGTAAAGCCATTTTCTTTTATGAGTCTTATCCTCCTGATGCAAAAGGGAAGCAGTTTGGAATGTTAATTACCAAGGCGTCCTATCCACCACGTCTCTAAGAACTGAGAGGAAAGGGCTCAGTTGTCCCGGTCCCTTCTAAGCAGGCAGCTGTGGCCATTCGCGAAGCTGCTCCAACGCAGACTTCTAAGCTGCAGACAACCCACTGGGTGGTTCTTTTTTGCATCGTGCCCTCATTCTGGATGCCCATCCACCCAGCACTGATTTTGGGTAGACAGAGCCAAGAAGAATCGGAGAATAATGGGGAGCAGATCGAGCTTAGTAACTGCCTAAGAGCAACTGCCTAAGTATGTAAGCTGGGTAATAATATAGTAAATGCTCATGGGTCTATTTTACATAACTGGCTGGAGCCCATGAAAAAAAACCCTTTGATGCCAACTGAACCACAGTCTCACGGCTCTAGGGTAGCTGCAGGGAGACATTCCAGATAAAGGACACACACGAAAGCTAGAGACTTTTTAAAACCTGTTTTTTCTACATAGGACTCATTTACTTACCCCGATTCTGGAAAACTAGGGGAAATATCAGTAAGTAAAAATGTCAGGGATAATTCAAGTGCCTTCATGGAGCACTGATGGATGTACACACTGTGGTTTGGTGTCAGAGTAGTGGAGCGAGAAATAAAGATCAGTGTCTGAACCTCTACCTCCTGCTGCTTAGCAGTAATCATCAGATCCACCCCTCCTTAGGTCAGGTAGTATGTGGAAGGTTTCATTGACCAAGAGTGAAACCTCCCTTTGTGTTTGAAGTTGTAACTCCTGTCCACTTGGTCAGGCATTCTGTAATAAACCATATAGATGCTCTCTCTCAGGTTCCTGTACATTCAGAAGACAGTTGGTACAATAAACCAACTGGTACACAGCTGAGGAAGCTCTTTCCCCCTCAGAACCTTACTATAAAAATGCAAAATGGTGCCCTAGCTCATTTGGCTCAGTGGATAGAGCATTGGCCTGCAGACTGCAGGGTCCCGGGTTCGATTCCCAGTCAAGGGCACATGCCCGGATTGCAGGCTCGATCCCCAGTAGGGGGCATGCAGGAGGCAGCCGATCAATGATTCTCTCTCATCACTGATGTTTCTATATCTCTCTCCCTCTCCCTTCCTCTTCGAAATCAATAAAATTAAAAAAAAAAAAAAGCGAAGTGGTATACTCAGTGGCTCTGGTGCAAGAGGGCCTTCTGATTTCATGTATTTTATTAAAAAAGTAGAGTGAAGAGCACAATAAGAGTGTTTCTTAGAGTAAGAAAACAGTTTTCTCCTAGAAAGTCCTGGCCACCCTGAATATGCTCCGTGAGTGTCAGCAGACTGCTGTGACCCTGCCGATCCCTCTGCTGGGTCAATGTGGGGAATGGACTGAGCTGGGACACACAGCAGCAGGCACCCCACCTTGTTCAGCTTGATTATTAAGAAAAAGATGAACTCTCCTGAAAGGTGACCTACTATCACAGTCAATTCATGGGCCCAAATCTGCCTCTGCCCCAATGGGCTACATGAACTTAGATGAGTCATTGATTTCCGTTTGTTAAATGGGAAGAACAGGAGATGGCATGAGGATGGTAGAAGAAAACTTCTCCCAGGGTACAAATTGGTCTGGCAAATATTCGTTTTTTTAAACTTTTTACTTGGAAATGATTTCAAAAGTATAGATGCAAGAACAAGACTAGCACACAGAACACCCATATAACCTTTACCCAGATCCGCCTATTGTTAAATATTTGCCCCACTTGCTTTATCATGTGCTTTCTTTCACGTGTACTTTTTCTCACATACATATATACTCTTCCACATTCACACTCGACACACACACATTTACACCCAAGATACACACATTCAGATAAACACAGGCCATCCTTTGTTGGGGTTCTGTGTGGTGTTTTATTTGAAAACAACAAGGAAGTATCAGAGGGTCCAGAGGTTCAAGATGAAGAGAAAGCAAAAGAGGCCTTGCTACCTGATGCTTCCACAGCTCTGCTCCTTCTCCCTCCCTCCAATGCAAACAGCAAGCTCTCAAGTGTTCTGGTTTAGAGATGAACTATGAAGTGGACCGGGACCAGAACAAGTACTTGTTACAGGAGATAGTTGGTTACTCTTACCTTTTTCTTTAAACAACAAAAACCACAAAAAACAACCACAAAGCATTTATATAAACCATGGAAATAGCTTTATTATACAAAATAATATTTATAATATTTGTTTACAATGGGATTTTCTTTTATAAAGTTGGGAAGTAACTGGTAAAGAAAGGTTCCACATAAGCATATGGTTATTAGAACATTCAAGAATTCTACACAGAATCTGGTTTTGTAAGAGAAGTAAGGAGGTAAGACCGCTCATAACCCTGTCGGGAGGGCTAGGGGACCTCTATGAAGCAGGCCAGGCAATTCTCCATGATACCAAGCCCCTAGATCGGTGGTTCTCAACCTGTGGGTCTCGACCCCTTTGGGGGTCGAACGACCCTTTCACAGGGGTCGCCTAAGACCATCGGAAAACACATATATAATTACATATTGTTTTTGTGATTAATCACTATGCTTTAATTATGTTCAATTTGTAACAATGAAACTGGGGGTCACCACAACATGAGGAACTGAATTAAAGGGTCTCGGCATTAGGAAGGTTGAGAACCACTGCCCTAGATGGACTTCCTCCCGAATTCAAGTCCCCGCTGTTCCCCTTACCGGCACATGCTTGTCTCAAAAAGGCACTGTCAGTATCACAATGACGCCAGTCCAGTTAACCTAAAGCTAGGAGAGGGAGACCTGCTTAGGTGGAGCACGGCAGGGGCGTTGGCGGAAGGTTTGCACCAGGGTTTTCCTACACAGAGGACTAAGTTGTCATCATGAGGGAATGTCACCTGCACCAACCCTCAACCATAAGAATGCACCACCCACAGTTATCCCTAGTTGTTTTTATGGGTTCCATATAGTCACAGATAAGAAAGATACCCTTTTCTATAAGCTCCATCTTAAGAAAATCTCCATATGACCCCAAGCTTTGGAACAATGATCATGACTCCTTAGACCAGTGGTTCTCAACCTTCTGGCCCTTTAAATACAGTTCCTCATGTTGTGACCGCCAACCATAAAATTATTTTCGTTGCTACTTCATAACTGTAATGTTGCTACTGTTATGAATCGTCATGTAAATATCTGGTATGCAGGATGGTCTTAGGCGACCCCTGTGAAAGGGTCGTTGGACCGCCAAAGGGGTCTCGACCCACAGGTTGAGAACCACTGCCTTAGACGCTTAGAGGCAGGAAAACCCTGCCTGTCTCCTGGGCCCTACCTGTCTCTGGTGAGCTTCTGATTCAACATGGAAATTGCTTATCTCCAACCAGTTGGAAACACTCAAAAGCCACCACCATATCACACACCTTCCAATTATGTAATAATGTAATAATAATGTAATAATCACCACCTTCCAATTAGCCACACCAAGTAGATAGTCACTCATGGGGTGTTAAAGGGACACACTTCTCTACAGCCCATTTTCCTTCCCAATGACTTTTTGCTTCTGGAACACAGGTGTACAAGTAGAAGGGAAATAAAGACTGGGCATGTGCCGGGCAGACAGCAGAACATGCCAGCTGGGGTGGAAATTTATAACAGGCTGTGCAGACTGTGTAGGAAGAGCCCTGGGATCAGGAGCAAAAGGGCTTTCTTAGTCACATGGTGGGCATCACTTCCTTTCTGGGCCTCAGTTTCCTTATCTGCAAACACAACTAAATGCCACCTGCACCTGAAGGATTGTCGTGTGGATGGATGAGTGAGAAACATTCCAGAGCACCGAGTATGAGCAGCAAAGAGCTAAACAAATGGTACACACTGTCAAAACCAGGGGTCCTCAAACTGCGGCCCGCGGGCCACATGCAAATACAAATATTGTATTTGTTCCCGTTTTGTTTTTTTACTTCAAAATAAGATATGTGCAGTGTGCATAGGAATTTGTTCACAGTTTTTTTTTTAAACTATAGTCTGGCCCTTCAATGGTCTGAGGGACAGTGAACTGGCCCCCTGTTTAAAAAGTTTGAGGACCCCTGGTCAAAACTAACGATCTATACTCTCCAGTTCCCTGAAAATATAGATGAATTTGGGGGCCTACCAGAGTTGGGATTCACAAACTCTTCCTGTCCACAGGCACCTGTTTTAGTCTTCTTCTGTGAACACAGAGCTACCCAGGATTTCGATTCTAATAAGGAACAGTCCAGGTGCTGCTCTCAGCATAAAGATGTGCACGTACTCATGGATGTGACTCATATCGCCCTCCTCTCCCCAATCTCTCAATCCAGACTACGTAATTCTGTGAGAGCTCTCTGGTTGCATCCCCTCTGTCATGCCAAACGCGACTCCACCCTCCACCCCACTGTGTATGTCCTATCTGATGGGCAAGAATTACAAAGACAATCCCAAACAGGGGCCATGCGGCAGGTTTTCAGCCAGCTTGCAGGTGTGGGGCAGGGAGCGCACGTGTTATCAACGGAGGTTCTCTCAAAGCTGTGTGGGCGATCAAACATGCACAGAGCACAGAAAACCCTTAAAGGGGAGGCAGTGTGTGGGGAACAGGAGAGGGAAGAGGAGGTTAAGAGAAGCTGCCTTTGTTTCTTCCCAATCACATTTTCACTCTTGTCGGTAACCCCCCACTGAGCAGGGTTAGGCCATTTTGACTGCACCACCAGGCCCGAGGTTGACAACTTTAAAGGCAGGGGAACACAGACTCCACGGATGACAGTGTCTGTGCCCAGGGGCTGGGGAATGAGAATGAGCATCTCTTTCCAGCATTTCCCCTCATGGCTAGGGAAGAAAAAGAGAAACAGCAGTGCTTTGTATCACAGGATGGCACCTGGCCCGGGAGAGGGGGCTTCCAGCCTGATCACACCTCTGAAGCCACCCGAGGAGCCAAGAGACAACTCCGCTCCCTGGCCTCTCACCCACATCCACTTCTAAGCCTAAAGCCAGGTAGTCTGGCTTTTTTACAAAATCCTAAACATTGGCTGTTTCCATGGATCAACCTGGTAACTAACTACCCAAGTCACCCTCTGGCTTTAAGTGTGTGGGGAAGAGAGTCTACAGGCCTAGCAATGACATCCATGGAAATGCCACCAGCTGGGCTTCAAGCCCAATGACCAAGATGAATAGGAGAACAGTAATTTAGAGAGAGAGAGAGAAGACTAACACTTGGGGGTTGGGGAGCTTATAAGTAGCTGAAGAGAGGTGTTATAAAGGGGCATAGTGTATGGGGACCAGAAGTGGGAAAAACCACTTCAAGTGAGCCTGGGGGAAGTGTGGCTCACTCTCCCCACCCCTGTTGCCTTTCCAGCAACTCAATCCAACAAGTATTTATTGAGCACGGCACTCCCCATCTGCCCTCACCCTCCCTCTGCAAAAACACTCAAATCTGTTCAAGCTGCAGGGTGAGTTCCATTGCACTTGAACTTGAAACATGAGGTGCCTACCTTTTAAAAAGGCAGGCACACAATTTCTAGCATGAGGCAGAAAGGACTAAAGTGATTTGGGAAAGTTAAGGAATACAGCTGATTAGACAAGGGCACATCAATGCCACTTCTGAAAGGAAAAGGAGAATAAAAACTTAACCCTAGAGAGAATAATATGACGCCCAATAAAAATTTTAAAAAGCCTACTCAAACCCCAGTAATTCTCTAATTAAGCCCACCTAACACTGAACACGGTATTCCTTCATCCTGTGTGACCTCCAGCTTGAATTTATACTTTATTCACCTGTGGACATGTCAGTTATTTGCTTTTAGAATTGTGTATTTAATGCTACCTTTGCCTCTCAAGGAGGTTAGACCTCAAGGCTCTCCTGCATGTTTCCATTTAGGATCAGATGATAGGTTATTCAGGTGGCAGAACTAGTAGTAGACTAGACTATACTTGTTAACATAGTCCCCCCTCCAAAAACCACCCACCACTCACAAAATAGGGAGCACAAGGTCAAAGAAGAGGCATCCCAAACTTACAACTCTGCACTGCCAAACACTGTGCATTCTCTAAGAAGTCATAGTCAGTCACCCCTGAGAGGAATCTCCCCCCGTCCCCCAATCATAGGCCTGCTGCTTCAGGTCAACCAAAACCTCCTGAGGAGTCTTCCCAGGCCTCCCCCAACCTCCACCCCTTTTATTAGGGAGCTGGAAAACTGCTAACGTGCAGGCAGGGCTGAGCCCACGGCACTCTATCCACCCCCAGTGTCAGCTGTCTGTGGCTCGTGAGCAGGGCAGGGTAAATGTCTGTACACAGCCCCGACTGCAGCTCCAGGTTCCCCAGGGGCTGGAGTTAAAAGTTTTCCTATTATGAAATACTTTGATAGCATTCTTTTAAGTCTGTTAAAGCTACCCTTGATTGGCTGTGGTGCTCCCACACAGCAAAAGTCAATTGAGGCTTATTCAAGCCTGAGGATAAACATTTAAATGACTCCAAGCTGGGCATTCAGCTTTGTTGTGACCCCAGCAACAGTGTGGAGGAAGCAAAGTGCCAGTTTTCGAAACCAGGAGGTTTGGTGGGGACCAGGAGTTGGAGGCCTGAGTGTGAACAGCTAGCTGTACAGAACTTCCCACCATACAGCTATTCCCCCCAACAGCCCCTTCCCAAGCTCCCCACGACTGGAGAGGACCTGGAGGTCAGCGTTTGTTTTTGGCCTAACAGTGTGAATAGATCTGGCTAATGTTTGGTTCATTCATAACCCTGCAAACCAAATAACGGGAGCCCTCTGTGAAGATTCCGTTCAGGCAGAGGTAGGAAGTTATCAGCGTTCCCACCCATCTTTCCTCCCCCCCACCCTTCCCTGCGCCCTCTTCTATTCACTCAGAGGGAAGTAAAACTCACTCACCCACGAAGAGATTGTCCACTCTCACTAAACTAACTTGCTGGTGGTCACCCACCCTGAATCTGAACTGGGAAGGAAACACAAAGATTTTCCCTTCCAGCCCCTTAAAAAGGCTCCAAACTGCCTGTGGAATAAGAGTAAGCCCAGGTAAGTCTAGTAAAGCATGTGAGCTAGTGTCAAATAGCATCTATATACATAAAAGCCTAAGCGACCGAACGACTGGTTGACCAGTTGCTATGACGTGCAATGACCACCAGGGGACAGACGCTCAACGCACATGATCGGGCTCCCTCCTATCTGGATCGGGCCTGCGGGGATCGGGCTCCTCCTGTCCTGATTGGGCCTGCGGGGATCAGACCAAAACAGGCTATCTGACATCCCCCAAGGGGTCCTGGATTGCGAGAGGGCACAGGCCAGGCCGAGGGACGCCACTGGTGTACAAATTCGTTCACCAGGCCTCTAGTTTGATATATAGTGTCAATAAGAACTCAAAACCAGACCTGTCCCTGGAACATGTCACACCCTAAAGTTGAATCTTTTGGCACAAAGGCTCTCCCTGAGAGCTCTAAGAATCCAGGAGAGGAAGCTCAATTTCTAACATTTCCATTAAAATCAAGAGATAGTGTGGCCTTGGTGCCCATCATACTATTCAGTATAAAATAGCAGAAAATGCAGGGTAAGTGTTCTCTGGGTACTAAAGCCCACCAATCAATTTGGCAATACTCATTTTTTGCAATCCTGCTTCAAATGTTCTGGAGATCTATCTATATCTGGAACTAGAGAGAATGATGTCTTCTTACCACACCCCACTGTTGTTTTCACCTCTCCTCCACAGACCTCAAATGGTTGAAATATCCTAGTTCTACGTTACATAAGTGGAGAACTTCCATCCTATACAATAAAAGCCTAATATGCAAATTGTCCCCTCGGGCGGTCGTTCAACAGGGAGACAGGGAGTTTGACCGCTCACTATGGCATGTGCTGACCACCAGGGGGCAGCGCAGAACATGGTGGGCATTGGCGACACAGTGCTGGCAGTGGTCGGCAGTGGAGGCACTGCTGGCCCTGATGAGAGTGGGACCACAGTGGGATGGTGGAGCAGGTGAGTGGGTGGTGCCAGGCCAAGACAGGAGCGAGCAGCAGCCCAGGTGCTGCCCAGGGCCCAGAGGTCAGCTGGGACCTTCCCTTCCACACCAGACGCTCGCGCTATGATTGCTGGCCAGGCCTAGGGACCTGATGTGCACGAATTTCATGCACCGGGCCTCTAGTATGTACATAATTTTCTATCTAAAATACTGAAGAACACATGGACCCAGTCCTTTAGGTACCAAGGGATAAAGCAGATAGGTACTGTGGCCCCCAATTTCAAGAATGCCCTTGCTGATAATATTTAAGAGTCAGATTATTTCAGTAGTGCATTTTGCTGACCAGGTGCCTGGTACCAGCAAAACCGTCAAAAGCAAGTTAGCAGTATCAGGCTGGGAAGTGTCTGGTGGTTAATACTTCCCAAACAGAAGGTAACTTCACTCACAGGGTTTTAAAGAATAATTGCAGCTCTTAAAAGAGGTAAAGAAACTGCACCCCCAAGCTTCATTACAGCAAGATGGCTCTTTGGCATAGAAAAGTTGCATTCTATTCTAATCTCCAGGCTGTTTCTGGCATCAGGGTCCAAAAGGACCATGGTTTGATGAGGGCTTCCTCCCAGGCTCTACCATAAGCAACCTCCTTTATGGGGTTCCACACCTATCTAAACACCCATCCCCCAAGAACTAAGTTTTCAAAGCATTGCAAGGAAAAACGTTTAATAATTACCAACAGCATTGCTGATAACAATGCTGCCTTATATTCATTGAAACGACCATCTTGGAAAACCTTTAAAATAAACCCTTCCTATGTCCCTGTGGGGAAGCCAGTATTTTAGGGCAGCCGTGACTACTGCCAGCTCACAATGATCTGTTCAGAAAAATAAAAGGTAACAAGAAAAATCCAAAGCAGGAGATAAGCTTAAAGTAATTTCCATCTGATTTTAAAATGTGCTCACTGCAGTTGTGAGTTGTTAGGTTTGCAAGGCGGGTAAGTGGGAAGGGGGCACACATTTGCCTAACAGCTAAGCTTTTATGTAAATCCAGATTAGCTTATGTCTATTGAACATATGTCACCTGAAAACGGTGGGGGTGGGCAGCCTGGATTCACATGTGCTGATCTTCCACAAAGATGGAGGACCGGAAGCTGATAACCCCCCCTTTTGCTTTACCCCTAAAATATGTGTGGGGACACAGGCTTGTTAGTTTTCTTTACCTCTTTAAGATTTTCTGAGGAGGTGGGTATTACACACATTTGAAGCTGATCTTTATATAGGAATAATGGTCAGGAACACTGTTTAAGACAAAGACAGGCTCACTTTTTCTATGAAAGTGCCAAGTAGTAGTAAATATTTTTGTCTTGCAGGCCAAATGGTCTCTATCACAACTACTCAACTCTGTCATTGTTGTGCAAAAGCAGCCACAGACAATACCTAACTGAAGGAGCATGACTGTATTCTGTAAAACATTATTTACAAAAACAGGCAGAGACCTGGACTTAGCCTGTAGGCCCTAATTGCCAACCTCTGGTTTAAGAAGGTCTGGTGGGCAGAGCAGGTACAGAGGCAGCATTTGGCTTCTCCAGCACCCGCCTGGGGCTAGTCCACTGGAGAAGAGTTTGCAAGGCTGGATTAAACATTAGCTTCATTCGAAGGCTATGGAGACAGAGACACTTAACAGGATAAGAAGACTGGAACCCCAAACAATGTTACCTCTTAGTACCATTTTGTCCATCATCATTGGTCCTGGAAGAACATAAACATTAACAGCTTCCAAGAGACATAAGGCACAGATGATAATTTAATTAAAGGAGGAATTTCAGTCAGAAATTTATCCTGGGTTTCTATTACCCACTAGTGGCTCTTAGCTTTCTCAGAGTTGACCTTTATTGTTCCCTCTACTCTCTTCTGCCTTCCACATCCCTAGCCCAGGCTCATAAAATGAAGCCATTCCTTACTTTATGAAGACGTCCCTTATGGATGAATGGTCACAGAAGGTAAATCCTGCTCTTTACATCATAACTTTTTTACAAGGTCTAATATATCTTGTCAAGAACACAGCAGGGTGTGTGGTGGAGAGATAACTGCATGGTGCTGAGAACTACATCACTCTGAGATGGGAAACAGAAACAGTGACGACACTTAATTGTTCCTGAAACCCAGTCCCCGCTCACCTGCCTTTTTAAACAGTTGGGTTTCAGAGCCCTGTTTTAAAAAGCTCATTTTAAAAGATGAGGGAATGGAAATGCAAAGGGAGGCCCTGAAATTCTGAAACCTGCAGTACTGGTTTCAGACCAATATGGGTTTGCTCTTTGAAGCCTGAAAAGGCAATGGGGCTCTGGCCAACAGTGCTCTCACCTTGGCTAGGTGGAAAGAATAACAATATAAGTAGCAGCAAACACTTTTATAGCACCTTCTACGGGACAAGCACTGTTCTAAGCACTTTGTACCTATTACCTCATATGATTCTCAGGATGTTGATAGTATTATTCACATTTTGCAGATGTGGAAATTGAGGCACAACAGTTAAGTAACTCCCTCTAAACCACACAGCTAGGAAGTAGCAGAACCTGGATTCAAAACCCAGGCATTCTGGCACCCAAAGCCGTTCTCTTAAGGGTTTATGACTGCAAGATGTTTCCTTCTAGCACATATGGCCTACAGAAAACCACTTCTACCACTTCTCAAGGCCAAAGAATGGAAACAATCTGAACACACATAAAGGTTAAAGTTAACATGCAAAAAACCTGATGTGCTCCCAAACCAAAGGCCAGGTACAGTCCCTTAATGTCTGGCCACAAAGGAGTCCTCAGACTCAGGCCACTCTTTCCCTCTTCTATCTTTCTTCTCTCCTACCTCACTGAAAATCTACAAATAACCCTACTACACACTAAGTAAGCACTTTATTAATGCCTCTGGGATATCAATAGGTGAAGAAATAATCCATCAGCCCAATCCCTATGCAAAGGACCACCCACCTTGTCCTAAATAATCTGACAGGTAATGCAGAACTCTAGTTCCCTATGTTTTTACCAGTGTCTTAGAGCCCCTGGCCCTATAAAAGGAACAGGTCATGTAAAGAACCCAGTCATCCAAACCTACACCCATCTCCTTTCCACAGCATTCGCCAGTGTTTGTCTTTTTAATATAAATGCTATGGTAGACACAGAATAACGGCTCTTAAAGTATTACTGCTAATCAATTTCTAGCTAGTACACAGGCAGGCTTTCTATTGATTTCTATTAAAAGTGACTAAGGTTCTGGTGCTTGCTGTTACACTAAGTTCCCTGGACTCCAAGGAAGCCTAAACAAAACCAACAGGTTTGTAGTCTTGTGGTTTACTTTACAGCTCATGATAGGCATGAGTTTGTCTGAGCGTTGCTTCGCTCTACACCACCAGATTCTAGGCATACTTTTACTAGTTGGTCACCACCTTGCTACCAGATTTGACCAAGTTTCTGCATTCCAAGATGCAATGCTAACATTTACAGTGAGGTCCGGATAGACTTGGCTTTCTCCTTCAGAGACCTCTTAGTCTCATTCTTACCTAGAAGGCAGGGTAGCAGCTATGCTTTCAGGAGGGGGATGTGTAGGAATTAAGCTCAAGAAACTCTGGTTAGAGAATGTCATTAACGGTTAGATGGCAGAGACCATGACTTTTGTACATTTGGTAGACTCTGGGGCTTTGGAAGTGTGCAGTGATCTCTTCACATATGGTGTGAATCAAATGCAAGCCTCACTTTCAACTTATTGCCAACTTCTTCATGCAAGTAGGTGCCTTTTCCTATTCCTCACTGCCTGCATTGGGGAGGGGGCGGGGGGCCATCACAGCTTGAGTGTGAAAGTCAGGTAAGCTTACTCCGCCCTAGTTTCCTTCCCCACACCAACATCAAGCTGCTAGTAAGACACCGGTTCAGTGCTGCTCAGAAAGTGGGGTATTTGCCACAGTGTACTTGATTGTAGCCCTCACCCCACTGCCACGTTGGCTGACAATGCCCAGGACAAAACGGCATTGTTGGGGGGAGGGGGGAAAGGTGGGGGGGGGGGGGCGGGGGCACGGCGGGACTGCCCAGGTCTCTCTACACACACACACACACACACACACACACACGATGGTTGGTATGAAGCAGGTCTATGATCTGAGGACATACAACTTCTGGGACGACAGGAATTTGGGGAATCGGAGCGGAGCGTTTGCACTGTAGTCAAAGCCGTAAAACTCACTTACTCCAACGACTCAGATGAAATCAGCTCCGGGAGGTGGCCGAAAGGGAAGCGCCCGAGAAGCGGGGAGGAAAGGAACCGGAGCTGAAGAGCGGGATGATGGGTCCAAACTCAAGTCGAAGTAACACATGGCTCCAAAAGGACTCTCCTCCATGCCCTTCCCCCTCCGCGTGCACACGTCCAGCGCCCACCCTGCACGGGGCGCCCCCATCAGGCGCCACTCACTCCTTCCTCACGCCTCGCTGCTACCCCGGCATCTTCCACTCACCCCCACACGACACTTCTGCCACTTTTCGGTTACGCCCCCAAAGCCAGCCTCCATCTGCCAGGTCCCTCCCCTCAGCTCCCGGCCCCGACACCCTGCACACTGTCCCAGCGGTGCACCCCGAGTTCACGACTCCTCGCGCTCGCGCCCGCCGCCCTCTGAGACTTTGCACGACCCCGTTTCTCTCCCCTCGCCCCTGGCCACTTTTTCCTCACACTTCTTCCCACACCCCCTCCCCCACCACGCGCCCCCCTCCCCCAACGGCTCCTCCCCCGGCACCCGCTCCAGGCCCAGCTCACCTGCGGGGCCACCCCCGTCCCGGCGCTGGTGCGGCTGCTGCAGCTGGAAGGGGACCGTGGCCCTGAGCGGCTGCAGCCCAGCCCGGGGGGAGCCGGCGGGGGCTGGGGGAGAGCAGCCCCGCCGGAGTCCTCCCGACCCTCCGCGCCCCGGCCCCCAGGCACCTCCGCCTCTGCCGCCCGCTGCGGCCCCCGCCATTGCCCGCCCGCCCGACCGCCTGCCTCGGCCCCACAGCGAGCCCCACACAGCCCCCAACCCCCGTTGCGGCTGCTTATCTGCCCTACGAGGCAGAGACCGGCCCCTTCAACCCAGAGCTCTCATTGGCCTACGGATTCCCAGGCCTCTCCTCCCAACCAATCCTCGGCTTGATCATCCCTTCCCAGAGGGTAATTGGTTAACATGCCTAGCGATCCAACCCAAAACCCCACCCCCATCCCACCCCCGCCTGCTTTCGCATGTCCGAAGGACCACTGATTGGCCTACGCAGAAGAGGGCTGGTTCTCCAGCGCCCCCAATGAGAAGAAGCAGAAAAGGGGAGCGTCACACCCAGTCCCAGGTAGTATGCAAATACGGTGTCACGTAACGTCAGACTGAGCGGGGCGGGACCAGGCGTAAGATGGAATCAGGCATTGAAATCATCCTGGGGGGTAGGGAAGAGTGTCAAACTTTCAGCAGTTGAGTGAGTCCTGGCAAGCATCAAGAAAGTGATACCTTAAAAGAGCATTACTTTTAGTTTAATCTAAAAACATTAGTTTTGAGCCCTCAGGATCTCAGTGCTGCTTTCAACTCCAAAGTCTACAAATTAATGCAAAGTTTGCATACATTTGCATGCGATTTGCGTTACATTCGTGCACTTAATGGCTACCGTGCCTCATGTGACACCCACATTTGTCTTTCTCCACGTTTCCAAGTTCGTACTTGGTGTTGGTCCTACCTAAACACACACACACACACACACACACACACACACACACAAACTGCTACCCTGTAAATTAAATTGAGACTATAAAGAAGCAGCAGGAATTTCTCTTTAGAGTCGTCCATTTCAAATCTAGCTCAGCTGAGTGGAAGGAACAAAGTGACTGAAAAACTTGCCCAAATTTGCACAGCGACTCCATTCTAAATCCTGGTCTTCTCATTTTAAAGCTCTCTGACCTACAAGTCAAAATGAGAATAGATAGTCCTCAAAGAGAATAAATGCAGTTGTAAAAATCACATGTTAGACTATATATGAAGACATTTGAGAAAGAAAACAGCATTTGAGTCACTATTAAAATTACTCTTCAAAAGAAAAAAATTATTACCCTTGATATTTATTAACCATGTTCTATATATAGAAAAAGCAAAAGACAATCAACCCTGGATTGTCTGCGGTAAGGGACCATCCAAGTAATTGGACAATTCCCTCCAGATTTATATTTAGCTATGAACTCTAATTTTGATCTTGCTACAAATTTATCTTTCTATTTTTGTTTTTGCCCAGTTTAATGTTAAAATAAAGATATTCCCTGAAGCTATACTAACTAATCAAGGAAGAGGAGGTAATCTGGGAGCATGCTGCAAGGCAAGAAGAGGTCACTCTGGGATTAAATATTGAAACAGATAATACCCAAAGTGGAAATTCAAGAGTTGGTTGAATATTAAAATCAGTCTACATACTGAGGCAATGGAACATCCTGAAGGAAGGTTTTCTTTGCAGAGTGTACTCTTGTGGGTTTGAAGGACTTACTTCAAGATCTGACATGTGAAATCTTTCTATATTGACTGGGAAATGTTGTATTTCTTTTCCATGAAGAAGACAACTTTACCAAAGGCAGATAGGAAAAAACACAAACTGATGAATTGTTAAAAACTCATTCTTTATAAATTTAACTCAGTTTTTTAGAAAATCTTCCAATTTAGCCCAGCCAGTGTGGGTCAGTGGTTGAGTGTCAGCCCATGAACTAGGAGGTCAGGGTTCAATTCCAGGTCAGGGCACATGTCCAGGGTTTTGGGCTCAATCCCCAGTGGGGGGTGTGCAGGAGGCAGCCAATTGATGTTTCTCATAGATGTTTCTCTCTATCACTCTCCCTTCCTCTCTCTAAAATCAATAAAAAAAATTTTAAATCTTCCAATTTATAACATTCCTCAATTCTAATTAGCTCAAAGTTTATATATATTCTCATGACAATCTGGAAAAAGAAATGCATGGATTCTTATTATGGTGCAAGTAAGAAACCTGGGGCCCAAAAAGGTTAAGTACTTTTGATTCTTAGTTCATGTCTCTATGAGACCTTATTTGACCACCCTGCCTCACATCTTCATTAATCACAGTAATGGTAGCATCTAACATTCATTGAGTCCCTTTTTCCATGCCAGGTACATGTTAAGCACTGTGCATACATTATATCATTTAACACTCATGACCACACCTATGAGTATTATTTCCTCTTCACTGAGGCTTCAGAAAGAAATAACATGCCCAAGCCTGGCTGGGTAAGAGCATCGTCCTGATATGCCAAGGTTAGGGGTTCAATTGATCCCCAGTCAGGGCACGTACAAGAATCAACCAATAAATGCATAAATAAGTGGAACAACAAATATCTCTCTCCATCTCTCTCTCTACCTCTCTCTCTCTCCCCTTCCTCCCCGCTCCTTCCCTTCCCCTCTCTCTAAAATCAATATTTTTTAAAGAAAAGAAATAACATGCCCAAGGTTACTCCAACATCCTGACTCCAGAGCTGAACTCCTTTATCTCTATTCTTGTAAAACTTTATGAATATAGAAGGCTTACTATTTATATTTTACATAAAGAATGTCCAAAGCTGCACACGTGGCTGATATGTTAAAATTACAGTTGTCTAGTATTTTACAGCTCTTACATATATAATCTCATTGAGTTTTCACAATAGGCATACAAGATAGAAAGTGCAGATATTGTCTCTATTTTACAGAAAGCTAAGTCACAGAGGCTAAATAAATTGCCTAATATCACCCACTTAGTAAATGACAAATTCAGGACTTACATCCAAAGTCTTTTGACTCAGATTCAAGTACTTTTCCAACCAATACTCAACTTCTAAACCATTGGCCTGCCTGAGAGGATAGGCTAGTTGGTCTCTTGAAATGTTCTTGCCTCACAACTTATTCCATTTTAGGAGCCCTCAACATGTAAATTCTCAGGTAGTCTTAGAAGATGCTGAGTGATTTTTAAAAATGTAGAGAGAGGAAGAAACATTAATGTGAGAGAGAAATATTGATTGATTGGCTGCCTCCCATATGCACCTTGACTGGAGATTGAACCCGCAACATGAGTATGTGCCCTGACTGGGAATCGAACCCACCACCTTTTGGTGAATGGATAACACTCACCAACTGAGCCACACTGGCCAGGGCTGATTTATTATTATTATTGTTGTTGTTGTTGTTGTTGTTGTTTGAGCCATACAGTGTATGTTAGAAGTAAATGCCCTGGAATTAAGAATCATGAAATACTTTGGGCAAATGGTATCGTTTCTTTATGCCAAATAAAGACAAAATGGCATATTACTGGATAGCTCATTCTTCCCTTGGGGAGAAGGGTAATGTGGGTAGTCTCAAGGACGTGGGATTTAAATTTTGTTCCAAAGCCAAGTTATGAGGAATTGAGGACCTGGACAGTGGAAGAAGTGCCAGCGGAGGTGGCACAGCTGAAGAATTGGATCTTCTGAGTCCAGAGAGTCCTGGTTCTTCCTGATAAGTTGCTGGCAAAAGACACTAAAGCTGACCTAGCTGAAGGAGTGAGAAGGCAGGAGGCATCGGAGATCCCTGTCCTCTCACTAACCAGGTATCATGTCCAACCAGCTGTCTCTTATTGCTTTCTCTATCACTGATAGCTTCTCCTGGCATGGGCATGATGGGAGGATAAAGCCTTCATTCTGAAGATCAACGCCTGTCTGTTTCCTCCAATACAAGAAGCCATAGCTTTGGGAAGGATGTGTACTGCTAAGGGGTGATGCCTTGACTTCAAAGGCATCTTTTAGCTTATAAGAAACCTTTGTCACCATCCCGTCATCCTTATCAACACAACTGCTATTAATTTACTCATCACAAATTTAGTGAAATGAGCAGTATGTGCCAGACACAGAACGAGGCGCTAGTTAATAATGTTCAGAGGCATGCTCTCTACCCTGGAGTTCACAGCCCAGCAAGCCTTGAAGCCTGTTTGCAGAAGTGGTCCTGGGTTAGAGGCTATTCTCGTTGAGACAAGACCTGGTTCCTGCTTTCAGGGACTTTGGGTCACAGGCAGGCACCCATAAACATCAGAAGTGGAGAATTGCATATACCAATAAATTGTTTTTCATCTATAGGACAATTACTTGCCTCAGAGGGTTCCAATAGCAAATGCTTACTTAGTCCCTTGATCCCGGCCTGCTCTTGGGATGTCCACAGATGTCACAATAAATGAGGATTCAAGGAATTGGAGTTATTTTCTCTACAGGTGTGTATCAGGTGTATAGCCTCTCCCCAAAAAGTACCTATAAGCCCCAAGGGTCTTAAAAGCTGTAGGAGTCTGACGGACTACCAAGGATGAAAGGCTGCAGGGAGTGCTGGCAGATCAGAGGATCAGCAGGGAAGCCTTATCCTGCTGGCCACTGAATTAAAAGACGTCTAGGGTTGTCATAGCCAAAAGAAGTTTCCCAGGTCTGAAGAAACTGGTCCTACTTTCAGGCACCTTGACCTTCACTCTGCATTTATGGCACAATAACCAACCAGAATGGCAATTCCAAATCATCATTTCGCCCTCCCAAAATCATTGATACTCAGTAGCAACTGTTCAGCAGAGAATAAAGAAGTTCTGATATTCCTTGATACCTGGGGGACTGGACTTCTTGGTAAATGTCTAAGTGCTTACGTCTTTGGCCCCCAGGGTTCCAGAATAATAAAACAGAAAATAAGATGACGCAGACACACAGTGTCTCTTTCCGACCTACCTCCTTTCTTCAGCTTCTGTCTGAAATGTCAGGCCTCGATCCTCAGGGAATGAGATCCTGAGGAAATGGGGTCAGAACTGAAGGAGCAGAGCAGCCTGAGAGGGATTGGGAAGGAGGGTTGAGGGAATGAATGAGGTTATGGGAACAGAGTAGGGAGGGGGGCCTAGGCCTCAACAACTCTCCCACTCTGGTGGCCTCCCTCTCTCTCTATCCCTTCTCTCTTACTCCCAAGGTAACCAGATGGCCTGGATTTTGACCTTCGGGACCCTGTCTGACACATTTTTCCCTTCCTGTGGCCCACCACCACCAGTTTCTGGCTTAGTTATCTCACTTGTTCATGTTCCTTCATTCTGACTGCATGGCATTTACTCTTTAACTCTTCTTTTCCTCTCTCTTGGTGGGAATCGAATTTTCTTGCTAAACTGTAGCCTTTTTAAAATTAAGATTCCTCAACCTTGACAATAAAGGAGCTGGCAGAAGTTTTAAAACAGGTAAAGAGTAATCGTGGAATCTGAGATATCAACATTTTGGAATACTGGACCTAGTGGCACATTCTGTGAAAAATACGAAAGTAGGTTGTAGTTTTTATAAGCATTGGAATAGACATTAGAGACTATATATGATGTAGTCCCCGCATTTTACAGATAGAGAAATGGATGCCCAGACAAGGCAAGGACTTGCCAGAGGTCACTCGGCAAATCAGAGGCAGGGCAGGGACCAGGGTTCTTTCATCCCATTCAGTGTTGCCTCAAAACATAAATAATTTTAAAAGAATTTAGATGGAATACTATTCAACAATAAAATGAGACAATCTACTGATATATGCTACAATGTGGATGGACCTTTAAAATATTATGCTAAGTGAAAGAGGCCAGATGCAAAAGACCACATAGTGTGTGATTCTGTTTATATGAAATGTCCAGAAAAGTCAAATTTAGAGACAGAAAGTAGATCAATCGTTATCCAGGGTTGGGAGTGGGAGCAGGGATTACCTGCAAAGAAGCACAATGAAACTTTTGGGGGTGATAGAAATGATTTAAAACTGGAATGTGGTGATGATCACACAACTCTATAAATGTACTAAAAATCATGTATAATTATTAATTTTATGGTATGTAACTTATACCTCATTAAGGTGTCCCCCCCCCCAAAAAAAAAAGAATTTAGATATGCTTATGAATGGGAGATCTATGGTGGATAGCAGACCCTGATAATCTTTAAGGGAATGTCTCAGGAAACAAATGTACCCATGACATCCCTAAAAGGTCACTGTACAAGATGTAAGATTTGGCTCTTTGGCCTGTGGAATATCAGGCTGGCATTTTTCAGTTTTTAAAACTATCCTCCTCTCTAAAATATGTTTCCTGAGGAGAACAGGTGTCTTGGTCATCACTTTCATTACTACACCTAGCTCACTGTGACCAGCATGCAGATGTTGCTTCACAAAAAAATTCATTAAACTCAAATTCTGCTGCATCATGTGATTATGAGTACCGTAGGGGACCATCTGGTTTCTAGAGCAGTGCCTTGATGGGAACAGTTTGCATCCCCCACGCCCGACTTTCCCAGGCCCATTGAGAGATCAAACTCTTTGGAGAGGAGAGTTGGTTTATGTACATTCCCAGGAGACTGGGTATAAACCAAAAGGCCCATTTGTCTCAGCCCCTTTTAGACTTCTCCCTTCTCCACCACTGTTCCCATTCACCTTCTTCAAGTTGGCCTCAACAATGTAATTACCCCTAAGGCAAATAACCTACAATATTCTAAACTACTCCATCTGATTCCAGTCCCTCTCCCTTCCTCTCACACTGTGCACCAAATCAGACATCAGGTATCATTCCAATTTCAAAAATATTACAAATATAACAGAAGGGACAAGCGGCTTGAAAATTGGTCTGTAATCTGATTTCCTTTAGATCCAGGACACAGACTCCAGAGCTATTTTCAGAGCCAAAAATATTATCTCTAAAGGGCTTTTGTAATAATAGATAACTGCAAAATATCACCACAGGTTCTTCCTCTGTTTTATTTCTGTTCCTTGGTTTATGAACATCCCTTCTCCCTGCAATTCCATCTTCCACCATCTGCTTCCATTTCCAATTAGATCTCACTTCCTCCAAACGTTCCTCAATTGACCTTATGAGATACTGATGATTCCCTAGGGACTCAGGTGTTCAGTTTGTAGCACAATATATGAGTACTAGCTTACGGGTAGCTTTATCATTTCTGCTAAGTCATTTTATATCTGTTGGTTTTTTCTTCCCAATTCTGAGCAAAGGAATCCATTTATTCTGGTATTTCTTGTCAGCAACTAGTGCAAACCACTGCATCCGGCAATGTGGAATCAATGTTGGTTAAATATTTGACTGTTTCTCCAACTAATGTTTCTGACCACTCCTAAAAGTTGAGGCTAAAAGTCCTGCAGACTGAAAGCAGGGAAGGCTCCAGGTTTTGTGAGTAAAAAAATTATAGTTAGGTACGAGGGCTTGGAAGGGTTTTGTGAAAATAAGAGGCTCTGACACTTAAGTTTCATGAACTTCAATGTAAATCTGTTTCTAACTGAAAGAATGAAGCCTGGTTACATCCCATCCAACTCTTCAACCCTGATTGAATTGTCTATTCCTGGTTTCTCTAGTGGATATCCTATACTCAACACATCTCTATTCAATGGCTCTGGCTTGACAAAATGGCCTCGGTAGCCAAGTCTCTTTAATGAAAAAGTCTCAAAGGGCTAGATTGACATTCCTCCCACTTAATAACTTGGTGGCACATAAAATATTGCTCCTTTCAAAGCAGGAGGTTTCTCCTGCTATGCACGGTGGAGGGCAAAGACCTTGTACCTAATTCTGGAAGCCCCTGATGGCTCAAGCCTCAAGGAATTATGTTGTTGTGTAGCAGAAGGGTCTGGAATGTTCCAGTACATTCCACTAGTGGCCTCTGTGACCCCTGCTTCTATTCAACTTGGGCAAAGGCCTGGTAGTCTACAAAGTGGCCTGTATTCTGCTGGGGTAGGAAGCAGGTTGGACATGCTTCTTCCATGCCACTCTGATAAAATCACACAAGTTGGCACCTTCTCTGGAAGTCCCACCCAACAGCTCCACCCAATTCTCTGACCACCTGGATATTTTCCCAGAATGTCAAGCCAGGGTTTAGATACCAACTCTATCAATTTCTTGGCTCTATATACCCAGTTCTGAATTCTTCCCCAAACAGACTAGAAATCTGGGTTTCCTGAACCAGTGGTGTGTCTGCATTCTTCAGAATGCCCAAGGAGCCTATACCACCTATAGAGACAGAAACCTCAGGGCCCCAGGAAGGAAAGAATATAATCAGGATGCTACAGACCATCTGCCCTTGCTACACAGCATAGAAGAAAACTTCCACTTACTGGGCACTTTACTATAGGCTCCACAATTTGCACACCTCCTCTCATTTGATCCTCAGTCATAATTATTATACCCTATATAGTAGGTATAATTATTCCCATTTCACAGGCAAGAAAACTGAGGCTCAGAATGATTAGGAAACCTGTTAAAAAGGTTATAAAGCTAGAGGTGACCTGCCTTCACCTCTGCCGTGTATGACCACAACTGGAGGTGGGGTCAGTGGCCTAGGTGAGGGGGATGCAGACCTAGAGGCTCACTCTTTACCCAGAGATTAAAGGTCAGAGATAGGACTATAGGTCAGACTAGTCATGCTATAACTTACTCCCGTCTCCCTGTCACTCCCTCAGCTCTAAATTCTCTAGAACTCTAACTTTGTTTATATTGCAGGGGAGCAGTGCTCAGAAATCATGGAGGTGAGTCTGGCAGGTTCCAGCTGTTCCTGTTGTGTGAGTCAAACTTTTTTTTTTTTTTAAACTTCTCCTTGGCAAAAGCATGTCTGTCCTTCAGTGGACTAGCTAGCCTAGGACCAAATCCATTCCCTTTCTCCAAGCTTCCTATCTCGAGGGAGGAAAGAGAGAGAGGGAGAGATGGGGAAGTTGGGGGATTTCCATTAAGAAGAAACCAGAGAAGATTAAAGGAGGCAGAAGGGTGGTGCTGCCCTTTAAGAAAGCCTGCCAGAGCTCTGGAGCTGGGACTCTTAAGAAACGTCTGTAGTGTGCCAGGTAAAGTGAGAAAGCCCTTCGTGGGGTCAAAAGAGAAGCTACAAGGGGAGGCCCTGGGGAAGACTTGGCAGAAGGTGGGAAGGAGGTAAGACTCTATCCAGGACTGAAAGTGTGTGTTTAATTCTGGAACCACCAAAATAAGAAAAGTAAAGGGGGTGCTCTCCCCGCAGGGAACACGCCCATGCCCCCTTCTCCCCCCCTCCCCTTGCCAGGCATGTTACCATTGGCTTCCACATTCCCAAGCTCCTAGGGCCCTTCCTTTACCTTCATGCTTGTTTCCTAAGCTCATTTCTTCTAGGAATTACTTTTTCTACCTCTATAATTTACCAAATAAATGTTCTCTTACTGGGTTAAGGGGGGGAGGGGGGGATAAGGACACACTTGTAATAGCTTAATAAAGAATTTTAAAAAATGTTCTCTTACCAAAAATAAGTAAATAAAGGGACTCACCCCTTGACTTTCTCTCCCCACCTCTAGGATGGAGCAGCCAAGTAAGGGGAACCCTTGCTGGACCATGCTCTCCATTGCCAGCAAACTGGCTGCACTGCCTGCCCAGCCTGCCAGAGCACTGCTGGAAAGAGTGACCCACCACTGTGTTTGGTTGATAAATGATGGGCACCCCTGCCTGCTGCCCATTCTCTCTTTTCTCCCTGCTTAGTTTGCAGTCTTCTGGCTGGCAGGGAGCTCTGGAGCAGGGGTGGGGGCAGAAGGGTCCTACAGACAGTATTTAATACTCAGTGATTTATGGCAGCTGGAAGGGAAGGAGGGGAAGCCCCTGGGACTAGTTTCCATGACGCATCAGCACACCATTGTCAAGAGTCCAAAGTATTTTCTTGATGTCTGTGCCTTCAGGCCCAGCTTTGGGACAAGATACAGCCCTCATCTCCCCTGGGGCCCACCATTCTAATGCCATATAGGATGAGACCAGCAGCTAGCTGGAATGAGGTGAATAAACATACATCCAAATCCTTATCCTTTGCTTTAAGCCCCACACTGCTGGGAGAGGGAAGAAATGTGAGGTCGAGCAGCTCAATGGCTGTTTTTGGAGGATTTATTTTTTTAACGTACAAGAATTCTTTTGAACCCTCCATGGTTCCAAGAAAAACTATTGGAAATGTCCCTGCTTAAGGGGCCAGGGGGTTAAGTGCCAGGGATGGAAGGCTAAATGCCAGGGGTGCTGGTTGCAGGGATTCTTGGGACTGGGGCTACTGGCCTCCCTGCTGTGGGCTCAGGAATACCAGGCCCAGGCTCTGGTTGCCCTGAGAGATGCAGCCATTTTTACTTCTGATTGAAGGGCACCACCTTCTGGGATTTTCCCTTTTCTGGTGAAAAACAGAGTAGAATAGGCCCAAAGGACCAAGAGTCTGGAGGGCAGTGAAGGAAGATAGCAATGTGAAGCAGGGTGAGACCAATGTTTTCTATAGTTTAGAATTTGAGCCTGCTGGTGGAAAGATGTATTTTGTGGGAGTGGGTGGTAATTGCCCTTCACAAAGATTATCTCAAAAGGTCAAGGGATGGGCCTTGAATAGCCCTAATGCCCCTGAAACAGTCTATTGTATGGCTATTGTCTATACATGTAAAGGAAACCTTCTTGACCCTATTCATACTTTTTTTTTTTGCCTCTGTGGTTTCCCCAAGTGAATAACTGCATACTACTTATCCCCAGAACCAGTCTACCTCCTTTAAGCTTCAGCAACAAAATAGTTCAACTGCATTTCTTAAGCTCCTACTATGTGCCAGGTGCCATGTTAGGTGGTGCAGGTATAGAGACTATTATTCATCTCTATATCCACAGCACCTAACATGATGCCTGGCACATAGCAGGATAGGAGAAAAAGAATATGGGGAAAGAACATTCCAGGCAGAGTAAAGAATTTATGCAAAGGTCCTGAGGTGGAAGGAACCAGCACACTCCTAAGGAATTGCAGGAAGACCAATCAGGCTGGAGCACAGAGAATGAGGTTGGGTGGAATGGGCTGGAGAGTTAACCTGAGGACAGACCACGTGGGACACTGCAGGCCCAGTATGAATTTCAGTCAGTATCCTACAGAAGCACATGGAATAAAAGTATTTACAGAAGAGCAGATAATGGCTCTTTCCCAAATTACTAATGCTTTACTAATACTTGTCTCAAAGGAGAACAATAGCAACAGTCTGAACTACTAGGAACTTCCCCAGTGTCCTTGCATGGTGTGGCTCTGTCTGGCTGGCACTGGGAAGGCCCAAAATTGATGAGCCAACCCCAGGCTTGCAGCCTTCAGGCGAGGGATGGCCCCTGCCAGTGTGGACAGAGGGGTAGGGGTGGAGGGTGGGTGGAGTGCTTTGCCTGAGGTATCAGCTCCACAGTGACATTTGGAACAGCCCCAAGACTATGGCTCTTGTTCCTAGATAACTCTATCATGTGTTCCCCCATTTAAATGGTCTGCTCACCCTACCGCCCTTCCTATAGCAGCTGTGCTCCCCACCCAATCTGGGGAAGGCCCTTGGATAAGAACTCTGACTCTGCCCAGAACCTGGGGTCTTGACCTGCTGAGTTCAGGCCTCTGTACTGCCAGGAACCATGCATCCTATATAATAAAAGGGTAATATGCAAATTGACCCTAACGGCAGAATGACCAGGAACAACTGGTCGCTATGACGCGCTCTGACTCCCAGGAGGCAGACTCTCACACAGGAGCTGCCCCCTGGTGGTCAGTGTGCTCCCACAGGGGGAGCTCCGTTCAGCCACAAGCCAGGCTGACGGCTGCGAGCGCAGTGGTGGTGGCAGGAGCCTCTCCTGCCTCCTCCGCAGCCTAAGCCACAGTTGGACATCCCCCGAGGGCTCCTGAGCTGCCAGAGGAATGTCTGACTGCCACCTTAGGCCTGATCCCCCTGCGAGTGGGCCTAAGCTGGCAGGTGGACATCCCCCGAGGGGTCCTGGACTGCGAGAGGGCGCAGGCTGGGCTGAGGGACCCCCTTACCCCAAGTGCACAAATTTTCGTGCACCGGGCCTCTAGTATTTACATATCCTTGATAGTTTTCCAGAGGTATTAATGGAAACCATGGAAGAGGGTTATGATGGTTGGACTCAGCTTTTCTGAAGACCTCTCTTTGCTTCTTAGTCCTATCTTTGGAGAATGTGGTTTGGTGTAGTGACATCTACTGGCAAGGCAAGGCAGGTAAGAAAATGACCAGATGCCTACTCATCCTCCAGTCATTTCCAGACTAGTAGGAAAATCATTCTTAACCCTGAGATTGGGTTGAGGTTAGTAACCTCATTTGGTTAGAGCAAGACTAAGAAGTCCAAGGTTGTGGATTTGGACCATGTATGTGCTGGTTTGCCTTAAATAGAGAAATGTTTTTCTTAGTTATAGCTTGCATCCCTCACCTTGGCCAGTTGATTCACATCTGGGTACAGTTGTTACAAGGGAGACTGGGTAAGCATTGTATATGACTCAGAGGGACCTGTTCCTAGCTGCTATTCCTGGGAAAGTATTTCCCAAAAAATAAAGTGACCCACAGTTTATAAATGGCAGCATACAGGGTCATTTTTCATCCTCCTAAAGTTGGCTGGTCTGGGAAATGTTTTTTTCTGGGACTCAATTCCTCCCAGGAAAAAAGTGTCTACAGAACCATATTCAAGTTTTCTATAGTGTGCAAGAGTGACTACAGCTTTAAAAGTGGCCTCTTGCCCTGGCTGGTGTGGCTCAGTTGACTGAATGCCCTCTTGTGCACCAAAGTGTCATGGGTTCAATTGCCGGTTTGATTCCTGGTCAGGGCACATACCCAGTTTACAGAGATCAATGTTCCTCTCTCACATCGATGTTTCTCTTTCACATCGATGTTTCTCTTTCACATCGATGTTTCTTTCTCCCTCTCCCTTCCTCTCTTTCTTAAATCAATAAAAATAGCCCAGCTAGTGTTGCTCAGTCATTAGGGTGTCAACTGAGCACAGAAGGGTTACAGATTTTTCTGGGCCCTGGTTGGGGTGCGTGCAGGAGACAACCAATTGGTTTGTTTCTCTCACATCTATGCTTTTCTCTCTTTCTCTTTCTCTCTCTCCCCATCCCTCCCTTCCACTCTCTCTAAAAATCAATGGAAAAAATATCCTTGATGAGGATTAACAAAAATAAATCTATACTAATAAAAGCCCATGTGGTCATCACGCCCTCACGCCGTGATGCCCTCACGCTGTAACAATCCATCACCAGGAGGCTGCGTGTGCCACGGGCACACGTGGGTGGGCGGGGACTTGACGCTGCGTGCACAGTGCAGAGGCGGGTCCTGGCAGCTCAGGCCTACCTCTTTGGGGCAATCCATTGAGGAGCCCCGGATGGGTGGGTGGGGCCTACCTCTTTGGGGAGATCCATTGTGGGGCTCCTGCCCTGTGAGAGGGCACAGGCCAGGCTGGGGAACATCACCACCTCCCCCCGCGCCCCCGTGCACAAATTTTATGCACCGGGCCTTTAGTAAAAATATATTTAAAAATAAAAAAATAAAGTGGCTCTTCAACTCTTGCTGAGATCAGACATAATCTGCTTCCTCACTGTATCATCCATATCATCTACACATTTTGTTCACAATCTCATTCTATTTCTCAACAGATTATATATTTGACAAAGAGTTTACCACTATAGGTAACTGGAAAGCCAGAGTGAAAGTGAGAAGAAAATACTACAGAAATAATCATGAGGCAAATGTTCTGCCTTGTTAATAACACTGACTCTGTAACTGTATGTTACAAAGCATCAGCCCCCCCCCCCTCATTCAAACTTAAAAGTCATTAGACCCCAGTAGAAATAGGATTTCACAGAAGAGGAAACAAAACTAGTAAATAAACACATGGAAGACTGAAGTATGTCCTAACTAGAAGCAAAATCAAAAGCACATTTGATGAGCGATTTTCATTTTTACTAAAATTGCAAGGTTTTATTAAGTGGGAACACTCAGTTCTGGGAACAATGTCTTAAAGTTGGCACCCTTACACAATGGGGGTGACACTTTAAATGTGGGCAAATCTTTGGGGAAAGAAAGAAAGCAATATATAAGAACTATAGACGTATGCAAATACTCACTGCGGCATTATCTGACATAAAAGACCATCAATAACCCCTCACAGGGGAATGAGAATCCATTATGCCACAGTACCATAAGGTAATGTCACACAGTGATTACAATGACAATTATGAAGACTTTTGGAGAAACATGAGATGCTGAGAATGTGTAAAAACTATGAAATTTAATGTAAACAATGAATGTATCTATACAAAAACATGCACATGTAATAAAATGTATGCATGTGGAGAAAAATTGGAAGGCAATATGTAAAAGATAAAAATAGCACTGTGACAGCAGTGAGATTAAGACTGTCTTTTATTTTCTCAAAAAATGTACTTAGTGTAGCCCTAGCTGATTTGGCTCAGTGGATAGAGTGTTGGCCTGTGGACTGAAGGGTCTGGGATTCCATTCTAGTCAAGGGGAGATGCCCAGGTTGCGGCTTGATCCCCAGTAGGGGGCGTGCAGGAGGCAGCCGATCAAAGATATTCTCTCATCATTGATGTTTCTCTCTGAAATCAATTAAAGATATTTTAAAATTTTATTTAGTGTTATTACACCAGGTTCGAATATTTGAAAAGGTGGATGGGGCTGGAGCAGGTGAAAATCATGCAGCCCCCTCCTATACATTCTTTGTCCTAAAATTGTCAGTTTAGGAGGGGAAGGACCATGTCTGTTTATTCACAGTATGCACTCGGCTCTCAGCCCAATGCCTAGCACTTATCAGATGCTTAATAAATATTTGTTGAATGAATAAATGAAAATGCCTGAAGTCTAAAAAGTCTCAACCCATGATGACTGGGTACATTCCATCCTGGGGAATAAAGAGAAATTTGGTTTTGTTGGAATTAAAAAATGAAGGCCCATCCATAATGGCAATTCCCTGGTCTTCTTGCTAAGTGAATTTGGGAATGAAGGACGTGGAGAGAAACAGTCTGTTAAAGCAAACCCAATTACCACCCAGGAACATATGTTGCCCTGAGGCCTCTGCTGCCATAACAACATCATGTAACTATAACTACAGCCCTGGAGGGCTTTGGCCTTGTCAAATATGGAAAAAGATGTCTTCATCATAGCACAGCTTTGTGCTCAGATTGACTTCCCGAGGGAGCTTGGATCAGGGAAGGGAGGTAGATAAGTGGAGGAAGAGGGGGAGATGAAGGGCATGAGGAGGAGAACTGCTATTGAATGAGGAACAGTGATTTTTTTTTTTAGCAATTTTTAAAATGTGGTAATTTGCCTGTTTAGTTTTGGTGGTTATTTATAACCCCAGCTGCAGAGGTGGGGAGCTGTGCCTGAGCCTGCTGGGATCTGTCCAATACCTTCACCCAGGGTGGGGCTGGGAGTAGGTGGTGGGTAAGGGTGATACAAAAACCAAATGAACAAGTGTCCAACCAGGTAAGAGAAGTTCCAGGCCATTTCCAGCAGGAGTAAATAAGGAAGGATCATTAGTGATTGTGCTGACTCGATTTTTAAGGCAGCTCAAAAGTGAAAAAATGTTAATATGAATTATGATCACATTAGCAACCTCTGAGATTCTCCCAGAGGGATAAAGACAAGGCCAATCACTTGTCCTCAGAAGTTATAAGATTGGCCTGACTATACTAATATTGTCCTAAAAGGGTCAAAGCACACTTCCCCACCTTACAGCACAGTTATCTGCACAGAGGAAACTGCTGTTCCTAGCCCCTCCCAGGCACATCACTGGTTCAAAAAGAGGCTTAGAGGAGAGAGAATGGCTAAGTTTCCTAACTGAGCCAACACCTGGCAGTGGCCACCCCATTTACTGAGCTCTTTTAGATGTCAGGCAGTAAGGGAGAAGCTAGAGACAGTATGGCCAGCCAGGCAAGGCTCCCAACCTCCAGGAGCTCTTGGGCCTTTGAAGCAAACAATGAACAACTACACTTTGTATTTGAAATCTGGTACCTATCATTTTACTGACAAGGGGAACATTTTTTTTTTATATATATTTTATTGATTTTTTACAGGGAGGAAGGGAGAGAGATAGAGAGTTAGAAACATCGATGAGAGAGAAACATTGATCAGCTGCCTCCTGCACATCTCCTACTGGGGATGTCCCCGCAACCCGGAATAGAACCCGGGACCCTTCAGTCCACAAGCCGACGCTCTATCCACTGAGCCAAACCGGCTTCAGCCAAGGGGAACATTTTAAAGAAAATTGAGGAACCTTTTAGGGAATTCACAAATGTAGCTGATGAGGTAAGATACAGTTATAAGAAAATGAACAAGGACATACTCAAAAGACTACTCTACCCTGTACAGTTCTTCCTCAATTCTGGGTAAGATGATTACAGCATTATTATAACTAGTCTTCCTGCCTTGGGTCTCCTGCCACTCTGCTCAGTCCCCCTCACAACTTCCAGAGATCTTTAAAGTGCAAATTTGATCTCAGGACTTCCCTGCTTAAAGTCCTTCAGGTACCTCCCATTACTTGCAGTCCAGGTCCTTAGCAGGGTGTTCAGGGCTCTGCATGAACTGGTTCCCCCAACCATTCCTGGCTCTTGTTTAGGCAACCATCCTTAGTCCACCATGCCGTCAGTCACCCTGTACACAATGCTGCTCCATTCCTCTACACTTTTACACATACTGTTCCTTTTGCATGGAAAGCCTTTTTCTCTTTGTCCTCTGGCCAACTTATTTGTCCCATGAAATTCCACTCTTATTTAACCTGTTCTATAAATTCCTTCCTAAACGCTCGAGATAAAACACTCCATTCCTCCTCTGTACCACTTCAGAACTTGGCCCATCCTTCTATTTTCCTACTAGTATTTTGGAACAATGACCTTACTGGCCTGGGGAAACACAGTGCCTTCTCCATGTTGGTGTGACTCGGTGACTGGGTAATCGTTTTGTCTCTTGAGCAGAAGTGAGGGTGAACAGACAAGAGCAAACAACCACTGAGACCATGTAAAGATGCACCGACCAACATTAAGATGTTACAGCCATCACCAGGATGACTAGAATTATTGTAATCCTCACAATAACCCTGTGAGGCGGCTATAGTGTCTCTACTTCACAGGTGAGAAAACTGAGGCACAGAAAATTTTAAAACTTACCCAAGAGCAATGCAGACAGAGCTAAAATTCAAATCCAGACATGACATCAAAGCCCTGTACTAGACACCAGGAGAGCAGATGAACAAAATAAATAGGAGTTATGTGTTCCCATTGTTTGTTTGGGAAGGAGAGAGGGGAACAGCTATCAAATTGTATAAGGAAGAGTATAAGTATCACAGTAAATGCAAAATAACATACCACTATGCCCTACTACCTCAGAAATACTAAATCAGGAAAGACTTTCTGAAGAAAGGAAATTGTAAAGAAGACTGGATGTATCAAGGCAGGAAGAACAGCAGAGCTACCTTTGTGAAGTCTGGCAGGTGAGGATGGGCAGGAGGGCAACTGTTCAAGGGCTTTGAAACCAACATCAGTTCCTGCTTCAAGAGCAAACCGAGTCACGACGAAAATGACACTCAAAGTAAACATGTTGGTTCAAAAAAAGAAAGAAAAACGCTTTCGGGATCCCTCTTTGCTCATTCTAAATATACCTCGCTATTCTACTTTTATGTTAAGTACACATTTTCCTTATGATTATATTTCTATCCTAGTGGTGCTAGTTTTTTCATCTTTCTGCCAGAGTTTACGCTTTCCAAGGACAAGAACCGTGTCTAAATGGAATTGTAAACTCTTTTAGTGTCAGCTGCAGTGTTTGAAAAAATCCAATGTAAGAGATTAACTAATGTTGAACATTTGTAATGCTGGTATTTGTATGATGAATGGTGAAGTCCGGATAAGTTCTTATTCTAAAATATTAACTTCACCATCTTTGAGGACTATACATTCAGAGACTATAAAACAGTCAACACATTCTGCTTGACTAGAAAGCATTTACTGTGGATACAGCATGGTCTGGGAACTACTAAGGATGATATGAAAGAATTGAGCTATGTTCTTTATGGGGGCGGGGGGGGGGAGTTGGTTAAAACTCTTTTATTCATCACTGATTAATTACAACTCCCCCCCTTTTTTTGAGCTATATTCTTTTTTTAAAAAACATATATTTTATTGATTTTTTACAGAGAGGAAGGGAGAGGGAAAGAGAGAAACATCGATGAGAGAGAAGCATCGATCAGCTGCCTCCTGCACACCGGCTACCCGGGATGTGCCTGCAACCAAGGTACATGTCCTTGACTGGAATCAAACCCGGGACCCTTCAGTCCATAGGCCGACGCTCTATCCACTGAGCCAAACCAGTTAGGGCTTGAGCTATATTCTTAACATAGGAGCTCCTGACCACTAGTTGGGGCGGGGGGGTGGGGGGGGGGGGGCAGACATCCAAGAGTAACCTCAAAATACACCAATAAGCGCAAAAATAACAGAAATAGAGTGAAATTAAATGCTGACGTGCTAGGGCTATCCTTGGAGAAACTCGAGCCCCTTTCCATATACGTTTTTATGTGCGGTTCAACCTAAGTAGGTTATTCAAAGGTCTTTATACTAAACACTAAAAGCTAAATATCAAATACTAAATCTGCCCGTGCTAATAGCGGCCCCGGGTATCCCCGAGGAGAGCGCCGGCTAAGGGTCAGGAACCCGCACTCTTCAGAGTCCTCTGTGCAGCTCATCAGTGCGATGGTCCCCTTGTGGCTCTGCTCCTGGGGGGAAGCTCCCCGTTAGCGGGCCTCGGGTGAAACGGGGGTCCCTGCTCCTAAATGAATGACTGAGCTGGTTCCCCGCCTCCGCCCAGTCGCTCTCGGCCAAGCTGCGGTCCTGGACGCCTGCTCTCCCCTCCCAGCCTTCTCTATGGCCCTTCTTCCAGCCTGTATCCTTCATCGACGTCTTCCTATTATTTAAACATCTTTTTCTTTTTTTTTTTTTTTTTTTAGCTCCAGCTTCACTAAAACGATTCCTTCTTCTTATTCCCTCCCCCAACTCCTGGCTCAAGCTTCTGATTTCCAGGGGTCACTTGGGTTCCAGTGGGGTTCATGGCTTCTCCGGTTCTGGTGCGGCACCCCCGCCCCCGCCCGCCCAGGCCTCTCGAACACATACAGAATGGGGGGGGGGCGGGGGGGCTCACCACAAAGCTAAACTGGGAATTCTTTGGAGCTACGGCTTCTGAAGAAGGAAAGGGTTCTGCCTCCTCCCGCGACCTGAACGACTTAACTTACTCGCTGTTCGCTAAAGGCAAGGACAA
Source organism: Myotis yumanensis (assembly GCF_028538775.1). Taxonomy (NCBI): domain Eukaryota; kingdom Metazoa; phylum Chordata; class Mammalia; order Chiroptera; family Vespertilionidae; genus Myotis; species Myotis yumanensis. The sequence continues at coordinate 42,212,375 of NW_027223767.1, read as the reverse complement.
TGTCTCCTTCGCCTGACAAGGAGCTTCCTGGTGGTGGGCGCTGCCCTTTCGTTTCTTTTTCGGAGCCTTCATCCCCACCACTTTGAGACACGGGATGGCTCTTAAAAAATTATTTTTTGTGTGTGTGCAAACTATCCCTTCGCAGCTTTGAGTTTATAGGCTAAACGGAAACGTCCTTTAGCCCGTTAGGCAAAGAGGGGGTTAAATATCAACAACCTGCTGAATTCTGGGGGGTTTCCTTCCCCGACTTCAGAAATGAAAGCTACCGGGAAGGGACGTTTTGCCCAAGGTAAAGATGAGGACCATTACCTTCCACGGTCAGGCTTCTGCCCCAAACAAGAATGGCTACCCACGCGCACACAAAGGGGGCCATTCCCCCGAGTAAAAATGGCTGGCCCCGGTTTGCACTGGGCGCCCAGTTCCAACATGGCGCTCACGAGCCTCACCGGACACAGCGCAACTCCCAGGACCCCATCGGGCCCATAACGTCAGATGACGCGAGCCTCAGCCGGAAGTGAAGGAAAAAGCGCTCCAGCCCGCGGCGCCTGCGCAGAAGGCTGTAGACGCTGTGAAGCAGGAGGCACTTGGGATCGTCCGCAGGATTGGGACTGCCACAGAGGCCGCCACGGAGCCCGCCGGAGCTACCGTTCCTCTTGCTGCTGCCGCCGCTGCCCGAGTCGGAACCGTCGGGCCGCAGCCGCCGGCAATGCCGCGAAGGAAGGTGAGAGGAACGGGACCGGAGGGATGGCGGGTGTCTAAGGACAAGTCGATTGAGCAGCGTGACGCAGTTGGTCACGCTCCACAGACAGCCTCTGGGTTCCAACTTCCCGACCCCCCGAATCTAGCTCCGCAACCCTCTCTTCCGTCCAGATCCGACAGAAAAATGTGGGCCCGACGCTGGCCTCGGCCTGTGCTAGCAACTATTCCCGCCCTCTGCTTGCCTGGCTCGGAGGCGTTCTTCTCGTTAATTGGTCGCTGAAACGTCTAGAAGCATATTGATTGGCTGGTGACACCGCCCATTTGGGCCCAACGGTTACCTCCCCGCGTGCGGGGGAGGTGTCTGAGCCTGGCCCCGCAGCTCTCGGATTGGCTGTAGAGAACGATCCCTCCTCTCTTGATTGGCTGAGGTTGGCAGTCTGTCCCGTGGGGGTGCGGCTTAGCGGGACTACGATTGGGTGGCACGAATCCCCGCCCTCTGGGCCTGGTGATGCTGTAAATGGAGAGGCGGGGTTTTGGAGCATCCTTCCTTTCCCGGCGGGGGGCACAACAAAGCGGAGACTCTGGGTGATAGAGAACCAGCGCCCACTCCCAAGAGATCCCACTATGACCTATTGCATCCCAGCCGTAATTTTTCCGTATTAGCTTAGTTGGACAGCGCCTAGAAAATGCATTTCGTAAAATCAGAAACTTTCTAAAATTACATGGGACTTAGGAGATCACCCCCATCCCTTCTAAAGGAGTGCCCCAAGCGACTCAATTAGGCAATGGCTGTGCCAGCATTACAGAACAAATCTATTCAACAGTTTTTTAAAAATGTATTTTTATCGATTTCAGAGAGGAAGGGAAAGAGAGATAGAAACATCAGTGATGAGAGAATCATTGATCGGCTTCCTCCTGCTGGGGATCCAGCCCCAAACCCCACCTGGAATCCAGTCTTGACCTCCTGATTCATAGGTCGACACTCAACCACTGAGCCACACCGCAGGGCATAATTCAACAAATTTTTATTGACTACTTGCTATGTGCTGGTTGCTGGGGATTCAAAAATTAAACATAATCACTGGCTTTAAAAATCTGATGAAGGGGCAGGGAAACAGGCATCTAAATACCTGTAGAAGGATCTAGTAAATTCTCTACTTAGAAGTATATAGACAAAGTTATGGAAGGCAAGTGTGGGAGCAAGTAATTCTGCTCTGGAGTAGGTTGGGAGTAGATCAGGGAAAGCCAGAGAGAAGAGGTCAAGCCAGGAAAGGATGGTCAGAGATGATCAGTGATTCAAACATCTGGGTAACTGGACTAGATGGGTAACTGGACTAGATGGCCTTTGGTCTCCCCCTCCCTTCCCATCCTATTGATTTACTGTGATTCTGGGGCGTCTGCTCATTTCTGGGCAGATTACCCTTGAACTATTTGGAAAGCTGGGTGGTATCTTGCTCATTTCTGCAGAAATTTTTCTCTTCACAGAAACTTTCAAATAAAATATTTGCATTTTTCTAAGGTCTCCTAAAATGACCTACATTGGTAGATGTTTATGTTAGAGCTCACCAAATGCAGGAATAGTATTGGTGCCTTGGAATAGGTCCACAGTCTCCCCAAATACAAAGAGCTCTTAGACATGTAAGTTTGTTCTTTGTTACTTATTTGGTGGCAAAACCTGTCCTAAACTGTCCTGAGGTTACTTGCAGTTTTTGCATGCCTTCTTTATTGTGATTATTTACATATTATAAAGTGTCTGTTTATCTAAAAAATTATGAATTCTAAACACAAGTGGCCCTAAGGGTTTTGAATAAAGAATAGGGGACTTGCAGTGTGAAGCTTTGTATTTTTTTTTTTTTTTTGCAAATGCTCTTCCCTTTCTGGGTTAGTAAAAGATGTATAGTGTTAATGCCCAACTGATGAAAGTTATCCTTATGGCTAATTATGCCTTTGGAGGCTAATAATTGACAAATAATTATTAATTGAAAAGACAATAAAACCTCTGTTTCTGAATGCCTATAAGTCTTCTTGTGCAAGCTGCCCCCCTTTTTAAGCCCTTTTGTTATTCATGTGGAGAAGCTTCAAAGGTAAATAATATAAGAGAAGAATTTTACTCGTTCTCTGCTTAAATTCTCTTAGGATCAGAGTTGACCATGATATTTTGAATTGGTGTATGGCTTTAAAAAATGTGTTAGCTGTTCATGGAGACTTTGAACAAAAACTCCCTAAAGTTAAATGGAGTCACGCACTAACATTTTTCTCACTGCCTTGGAGTTATGTATAAATGCATAGCTATTATGTCAGCCAGACCATTTTGAGTTGGATACTTTTATTTCTAGTTTATGATACTGACCTCCAAATGCACTTGTTTTAGAATTAATTTCAATGCAGGAAAAATTAATTCTCTTCATTTATTTAGTGAGGATACATTATTTGTAGGCTGTTCATTTAAATGTTCTAAATAAAGGGAGGTTGACTGTTGAATTCTTTCTTAGGTTTGAACTTCGCGTTTTCAGCATCACGGTTCGTTTTATTTCCAGTGTTAATACAAACCCACAGAGTAAATGCTTCTGTGCTAATGTCTGGATCTATGGTGTTACAGAGGAATGCAGGCAGTAGTTCAGATGGAACCGAAGATTCCGATTTTTCTACAGATCTCGAGCACACAGACAGTTCAGAGAGCGATGGCACATCTCGGAGATCTGCCCGAGTCACCCGCTCCTCAGCCCGGCTGAGCCAGAGTTCCCAAGGTAAAAGGCTTCCTTCTCCCTGCCACGTCTCACAGCCTGCTGACTGGTCATCACATGTGTTAATGTGGAAACTGCCCTGTGGCTGATGTAGATGACAGAGTCTGGTGAAATACAGAGCAAATGACAACAGAAGTATCAGGTCTTTAAATATGGTTCTGTGGGAGGCCTGGGTGGAGGTGCGAAAAGAGGGGGAAATGGAAGACATCTGTAATGTCAACAATAAAAAGAAAATTTAACCAAAAAAAATCCCCAAATGGTTCGGTTCTGTTGGGGGTGCTGTCTAACTTTTAGATCCAAACGAACTATGTCGGGTATAATGGATGTGTAGCACATGAATGTCTTGAGTCATTTAACTTTTTTAGATTGCAGTTTTCCTATCAGTAAAATGGGAATGTCATCATGTCACTTTCTGTTAGAATAGTTTCCAGCGGTTCTCAACCTGTGGGTCGCGAACAATGAAAATACATCCTGCATATCAGATATTTACATTACGATTCATAACAGTAGCAAAATTACAGTTATGAAGTAGCAATGAAAATAATTTTATGGTTGGGGGTCATCACAACATGAGGAACTGTATTAAAGGGTCTCGGCATTAGGAAGATTGAGAACCACTGGTTCGACTTAGGGACTTAAAGTAGTCTCTTTACAATTGGTAGGGGCTCAATACTTCTAAAACCATGTTTAATTCCATAATATAGTTAGATACACAATTAATAGTTGACTCAGTAATCAGTTGTAAATACCCCAAATTTCGTTTTGGTATAGAGAATAGAGAATCTCTGTGTTAAAAGTTTCTCCAGTGCCATTAGCCACCTGAGCTTCTTAGATTTGGAAGGTACCCCTGACCCCTCTTGGCTCTGCTCTGGGATTCTCTGGGGAGGAAAGAAGGTTGCAGTTAATACAGAAAGCTCATGATCAGTAAGTGATAATATATTAAGGGGGGAAATGTAATATACTTTGAGCACTTAAATAGTGCTGATTTGGTTACTGCTGTGAGCATGAGAAAAAAGTTTTTCAAGCAAGAAAGTGGGAATAGTCTCTTACCTGTTCCTAACTTGATTTTTTAATTTAAAATTTCAGCTGAATTATAGCTGTTGTCTCTTGATTTCTCAATTGTTAAGTTTTATTTCTAGCACAATGGGAATATTGATAAATGGCTACTGTAATTCAGGCACTATCCCATGAATGGAATGCCATGATGGAAGAATCAGTTTCTGCCCTCAAGGACTGCTCAGTTTAGTGCAAGATAAAGATATGTAAAATGATCATTGTAATGCATTGTGGTAAGAACTCTGAGAGGAGTTTGCATGGATTACTATGGGAGCCAAGAAATGGAGCGGCCAGATGATGGCAGGACTCCCAGATGGACATTTTAAATGATTTAGTAGGAATTTACAAGTTGAAATATAAGAAAGTGTCATCATAGGCAGAAGGAACAGTATATTTAAAGCAAAGGGCATAATGTTCTTAGAAAGTATTAATTGGCACATGAGCTCTGGGTCTCTTTCTGGTTGTTATACTTCATGACCACAGAGTTCTGGGGATGCCATTCACAAGATAGTCTATGGAAGGCGGCCCTCTCTAAAGCACAATGTAGACTGCATTGTAAATGTAGCCCCCTGGCGCTGTGCAGACTGCTAACCCAATTGTGTGCTAATTGACACAAAAGTTCGAGAATTTCAGTTTTCTCCGTGTTTAAAATATGCTTTAATTTCAGGTTTGAATTTCTTTTATTCCTTTTTTAAGTGTCATCAGTTTGGAAATGCTTCAGAATAGGTTTTGCCATCCAAAACAATTTTAAAAGCTGTATTATCGCATTACCCTTTATGAGTCTATTATTTCTCTTCAGGGTTTCAGAAAGGGTAATTAGGAAAAGAAAAAGAGACCCCTAAGGAAAGGAAATATTTGTATATTGTTATGCCTTTAGTAATAGAATATCTGTTATGGTGGGTTAGAGTAAGGAAAGAAAGAGAGGATGCAGCTATTATCTATAAAGCACTAGATCTGTGTACCAAGTATCACGTTAAGTCCTTTACATAAGTTATCGAACGTATTCCTCACAACAAACATGAAGAATATGCTGCTAGTATTTTCCTTTTTAAAGATAAGGAAACGGGCTTGGAGAGATTAACAGCTAGTTGGTATGGAAGAGTGGAATTGAATCATGTTTAGCCTTGATTCCAGAGCCTAAACTATTAATTCTACACAATATTTCATCTCTTTGCCTGATTGAGGGTCTTTTGCTTATGTTTTATTTAATAAAATAGATATTTTAAAGATTTGTTGGATTTTGTGAAATGCGAAGAGGAGAGCGGCCTACATACTAATGAATCATATGGATGGGAAATAGACTTCCTTGTTTTTTCTTTAAGTGTTACATTATCTTTCCAGATTCCAGCCCTGTTCGAAATTTGCAGTCTTTTGGCGCTGAGGAGCCTGTTTATTCTACCAGGAGAGTGACCCGCAGTCAGCAGCAGCCTACCCCAGTGACTCCGAAAAAATACCCACTTCGGCAGACTCGTTCGTCTGGCTCAGAAACTGAGCAAGTGGTTGACTTTTCAGACAGAGGTGAGTGGGTATGCCATTCCAGAGAGGGTGTGGTCAGTTTCTTCATAAGGAAGGCTTGGAGCCACTGCAGACAGATGCCTAATACTGACAATATCTCAGCTACGTCAGTGCTGTTTGCCTGATTCCTTTCTTATATCTTGCTGAGGACAGTTTGGTACTAGAATATTCTTGTGGTCCAGAGTAGTCGGATCTATGAAATTGGACCTGCAATAGGCAAAAGGGTCTGGGTACCTCTTACTCACAGATGAAGAAAGCTTGGACCAGATTTTCTTTTCTTTTTTAAATAATTAATTTATTAATTTTAATTATAGTTGACATTCAGTATTATTTTATGTAGTTTCAGGTGTACAGTATAGTAGTTAGGCAATTATATAATTTACAAAGTGATCCTCCTGATAATTCTGGTACCTACCTGGCACCATACATTTATTTATTTTTAAAAATATATATTTTATTGATTTTTACAGAGAGGAAGGGAGAGGGATAGAGTCAGAAACATCCACGAGAGAGAAACATCAATCAGCTGCCTCCTGCACACTCCCCACTGGGGATGTGCCCGCAACCAAGGTACATGCCCTTGACCGTAACCAAACCTGGGACCCTTGAGTCCGCACGGCGACGTTCCATCCGCTGAGCCAAACCGGTTAGGGCCATACATAGTTATTAAAATGTCATTGGCTATATTCCCTATGTTGTATTCTACATCCCCATGACTATTTGCAACTACCAATTTGTACTTTTTAATCCCATTACTTTTTTCACCCAGTCCCCCAATCCCCTCCCATCTGGTAACCTTCAGTTTGTTCTCTGTATCTATGAGTCTGTTTCTGTTTTGCTTGTTCATTTATTTTGTTCTTTAGAATCCACATATAAGTGAAATCATACGGTATTTGTTTTTCTCTGACTTATTTCACTTAGCAGAATACCCTCTAGGTCCATCCATGTTTATGGACCAGGTTTTCTTACAGCCATGCTTATCAGTCCAGTTATCTCTGAGTTTTTGAGAAGAGGTGCCCTTTAGTAATGGGAATGGTAAGCTATCGAGATTGTGATTCGCCAGCCCAAATCAGAGACCTTTGAGCAGAGGTTTTAGACTGGTGAGCTTCTAGCCTGCCAACATGATTGGTTGGTTTGCTTGCACAGTATTTACATTTTTAAAAAATTTGTTGCCAGTATTTGAAAATACAGAAATTGTATCTGAAAACCTGGACTACTAGTTTCTTTTACAAACTGGAAAGCTCTGGGAAGACTAGGTGGCCCCTCGCCCACAGTAATAATTGGCTAGAGCTGAATGGTGGTTGTCCCTTGAGATGGACAGTCATCTTTCTATTTGACCTTGCTCAGCCCCTTGATTTAACATTTTTCTTTTTTTACTTTATTGATTTTAAAGAGGGAGGAAGAGAGAGAACTCGCAACACAGACATGTGCCCTAATCAGGAATTGAACCTGTGACCTTTTGGTGCACTGGACGACGCTCCAACCAACTGAGCCATGTTGGCCAAGGCTGCAACTCCTGACTTAGAGTTTGGAATTGGAATTGTTAGATTACCAACAGCTAGCTCAAGAGTCAGGTCTATTCACACTTTCACACCAAGTCTGTTCAGTGTCATCCAGAAAGACAAAGCATTCTCATTTGTCTTCCATCCTGTGTATCTCCTAGAAATGGAGTGGGATGGTAATGCTTTTAAAAAATTTTTTTGTATTCAGTTTTGATTAGCCATGATTGAGGGCTTAGGAGAAACACAGATACGTAAAATGTATTAGGGAAACTCCAAATTTAAATTTTAATCAGAATTTAAAGTTGCACAAAAGGAACAATGTTCATTTTTTTGTTCTTCATTTAGCTTTTGTAGCAGCTAAAAGTTACTGGTCAAATCATAGAAGATCTGGGAAGACCATAAACACTTCTGAATAGTAAACCTCTAACTAAATGAACCCTTTTCACAAGTTCTACCAATTGCTTTTATTGTAGAAACTAAAAATACAGCTGATCATGATGAGTCTCCACCTCGAACACCAACTGGAAACGCACCTTCTTCTGAGTCTGACATAGATATCTCCAGCCCCAACGTGTCTCATGATGAGAGCATTGCCAAGGACATGTCCCTGAAAGACTCGGGCAGCGACCTCTCTCATCGCCCCAAGCGCCGCCGCTTCCATGAAAGCTATAATTTTAACATGAAGTGTCCTACACCAGGCTGTAACTCTCTGGGTAAGTGTGCCCCAACTTGGTGACACCCTGTGTTCTGTGGTTCTCTCTCCCTCCAGAATTAGAATCACCCAGAAATGTTCAATGTTCCGTTGTGATCTAGCTTCTTAGGCTCTTCAGTGGCCACATGCTCAGAGTAACAATGAATTGCCCACTTGAATAAAAGCATTTCTGCTTCGTGGCCTATTGTCCATAATAATAGATCTGGAAATTAACTGTGATACACTATTCAGTTTAAATTGAGAGCTTTTCCCATTGGCAAAGTCTCTCCTTTTTCTAGCAAAAATGAAACAGAAGACCAGTTATTTTCCAATATCTCATTGCATGGTACATGGTATAAGCTTAATGAGGATTAATAGAGTATAAGCTAGTGAAGAATAGTGGTGATAGGGCCATAGCTGTTAAATGAGAAAACAGATTACTTATCAAGAGGCAATTAAACTAAAAGACTACAGATGAAACTCTGGACTTTTGTGACTTCAGTGGTTTTTGGTCCTGTGGCTTTGTGTATTTAGTAAATACAAACTAGATAAATATTTCTTTCATATAGAACATTTTATTGTTTTCTTCTGACAGACTTTGAATCCTTACGGAGGGATTCCTGTCACGGCTTAAACCTTATTTGTACTCTCTAGGTGAGCTTAGGTGCAAATGTTAGACTTAAGCTTTTGTCTAGAGTTGGAAGGTGCTGGTTGGGAGATAAGGGGCCTTTCATTACTCAGATTTAGCCTTTGAATGTGGCTACCAGGTTCAGGAAAAAAGGTAGACCAGAGTAAGTCGCTGTTATGCAGGCTACCAGTGCATTTTTCCTAGTATTTTATTTATCTGAATATATTCCTGATTTTAGCAGCAGTTTCTCAAAAAAAAAAAATTAACCATAAAAATGCATAAAATAGAGCAAAAGTTCCTCTGAATGCTGTAATAATTATCATTCAAGATAATTGTTTCAGGCCTAAATCAATTTCCTTGGGATAAATAATGAAAAACTAAGAATAGGTGTCATCATATAAACCCCAGTACAAGCAAGAGATAGCTAATGTACTTTAAGAGGGTAAGGAAATCTGCTAGTCACTATCCATGCATCCCTAAATTGTACTTTTATTTTATATATACTAGTAGTGGCCCGGTGCACAGATTCATGCACATTGAAAGGAAATTAATTAGAAGAAAGAGCTTTATAGTGAGAGCTTTATATGTATCAAGCACATGCGAGTCAACGTTTGTTTTTAAATTGCCAGTGCACATCATGTACCAGTCAGTCGGTTGGTTGGACCAACAGATGGTCGGTCACAGCCTTTTTTATATATAGATGTTTAACCAGTCATTCAGTAAATACTTATTGAATATTTGCCATGTGTCAGATACTTTTTAAAGTTCTGGTGATGTCTGGCGGGTGTGGCTCAGTGGTTGAGCATTGATCCATGAATTGGGGTCACAGTTCAATTCCTGGTCAAGGCACATGCCTGGGTTATGTGCTCAATCCCCAATAGGGGGCGTGCAGGAGGTAGCCTATCGGTGATTCTCTCATCATTGATGTTTCTCTCTCTCTCTCTCTCTCTCTCTCTCTCTCTCTCTTTCTCTCTCCCTCCCTCTCTCACCTTCCCTCCCTCCCTCTCTCCCTCTCCCTCTCCCTTTCCCTTCCCCTACCTCTCTGAAATCAATAGAAACATATTTAAAAGTAAATAAAGTTCTGGTGATATAGTTGTGACTATGTCTAAATCCCAATACTCTTGGAGGTAGCTAACTGGGAAAGGCAAACCAGATAGCTACGTATATTCATTAACTAGAGATACATGCTATGGAGGAAAATACATAGTATGGTGTGCAAAGAGGGTAGAATATTGTTTGTGCATGGGCACACACAGTAGATTAGGGAAAGCCACTCTGATACCTTGACATTTGAGGAGAAACCTGAAAGAAGTGAGAAAGAGCCATATGAGTATCGGGAATAAGTGATAAGCTTAGAGGGAACAGCAGTGCCACAGGTCTGGGGCAGGAGAATGCTTAAGCAATGTGAGGCGCACTTCAGGGCCTTTATGCCTGGGGCAGAGTGACCGGAATGGAGAAGAGGAGATGAAGTCAGAGTAGGGGTCTAATTGTGTGTTCGTTATGCCCAGGGCTTAGCCCCCTTAATGAGGTAGACCAGAGGGTAAATAGAGATGTGCTGGGTCAGAGGAAAGTTTATTTTGACTTTTGGTTTTATTTTATTGGCAGAGTTTGAAATGTATGAACCTGAGCTTCCAAAATTATTCTTGATCCTGTTCTACTCTTTATCATAGGCAAAGCAATGGCATTAACTTAAAAAAAATTTTGGTGTGGAAGTATTATGTGCCTGTGAAAAGTTAAAACCCTATAAGAGGGCTTGAAGTACATAAGTATAAATTCTTCCTTCATATGCCCCAGATATAAAGCTACTGTTGGTAATTTTTATGAGTGCTTCTAGTTAGTTTCTATACATAGAGTATAAGCACACGTATATGTACACATATTTCTTTTGTGTTGGTATTCATAAAAAGGAAAATACACAATGGTTGGTTTGACATCTTGGGTATTTTACATTATTAGCACTTAGAGGATACAGAGCATTCCATTGTATTGATAGTTCATAAATTACTTAAATTGTCCTATGTTGATTGACATTTAGATTATTTTTCATTTTTACCTATTTTGATTAGTACTGTAATGGATAGCCTTGTATGTGTGTATTTGGTGTTTTTAGAAAATCTGTTGGATAGCAATGGCTAGGTCAATAGATCAGCTGTCCTTTTAAAATTTTTAATATAGACACATTAAATTAGTTTTAGTTTACATATAAAGCAAAACATGAATAATTTACTCAGAAGTTATAAATGCACAGTATCTAAAAAGGCTTGCCGTAGCAGTGATACTTTAGATTTTATATACTGTGTTTGACCACTGGGGGTAGTTTTTGTGCCCGATATAAAAATGTATGGATTTCTAAAAATTATCTGTCTATCTACCTATCTATCTATCTATCTATCTATCTATCTACATATATATACATAAAAGGCTAAGTGACCGTCCGACCGACCGTCCAACCGACCGTTACATATGATGCGCACTGGCAATTTAAAAATAAACGGTGACTTGCACATGCGCGATACATATAAAGCTCTCGCTGGCGCCAATCGCACGCATGTGTTTCAATCTGTCATTGTCTATCAGGAATTTGGTTGACACTTCTATTATAGAGAAAGGGCAAATAGCGATATTAAAATATTTCTTCTAATTAATTTCCTTTCAGTGTGCACGAATCCATGCACCGGGCCACTAGTATTTTACAGTTCTTGAGAAATGACTGTCTGTGTATCATATATTCCCATCTCCCTGAAAACTTGGACTATTTTTGCCCTTTAAAGCTTATTCTACAAATCATGAAGTAATTTTTTAATTTCTTTTTTCCCCATGAAGTATAATTTTTTAAATTCCAGTGTCTCATTTACACAAAATTAAATGTCTTTTTTTATGAAAGAAAGGTAAAGATATCCATAGATAGTGATTTAACTTAGCCAATTTATCTTTTTATGCCACTTGCATTCTCTCACCATCCCTCTCAACCTTAGGTGTTTTATAAACTTTTGGTTGAGATGTTTAAAAAGGAAATAATTTTCAATTCCCTGTATGTTTTCACCACATGAAAAATAGAAAAATGAGGAGATGCCCCTTTAGGTAAAATGAGCTTTTTTGTATTGTTATTCCTAACATTTTCTCCTCATAAGAGGGCCTTGTGCAAACTGCCTGTTTAAAAGTTTGATGATGGAAGAAGCCTAAATCTTTTTTTTTTTTTTTTAAATATATTTTATTGATTTTTTACAGAGAGGAAGGGAGAGGGATAGAGAGTTAGAAACATCGATGAGAGAGAAACATCGATCAGCTGCCTCCTGCACACTCCCCACTGGGGATGTGCCTGCAACCAAGGTACATGCCCTTGACTGGAGTCGAACCTGGAACCCTTGAGTCCGCAGGCCGACGCTCTATCCACTGAGCCAAACCGGTTAGGGCAGAAGCCTAAATCTTTAAATGAAACCAGCCCCACCACCCAAATAAGGAATATATTTAATTTGGTCCAAAACTATCAAATATATTTACTTATATGAATAGAAAAGGCCATTTCCTTCTTCATTTTTTATGTTTCTGTTGATTATTGAAAGAAGTTCATCAGGTAGGATAAAATTGCATGATATGAAGTACACTTGTTACCTTATGACTTGATCAGTTTAGCATAGGAAAATTAAATTCTGCCAAAAGAGAATATTCCTGCTTGTGATTTTGTGCCTTTATTATAAGTATATGGCTTTATGACATTTTGCAATTTGAGAAATACATCATCAGAACAGAAGGAATTACAATTTATATTGAACATACACAGGTATCCTCAAATATTGCCACATTCAACCTGTGGAAGAAAAGAATTTATTGTGGGTGCAACTCATAGTCCTTAGTAGCACTTACCTCTTTTGGATTCAGTCTGTCTGATTCAATCTGTTTGACCAGACATATATTTGATAAAAATTATATGGCAAAGAACCAGGTTTGTTATGGAGAAAAACAGCACTTTCTAAGCTTAAATATTCTATCTTGAAATTAAGTTTTCCCCTCCTTTAACAGGACATCTTACAGGAAAACATGAGAGACATTTTTCCATCTCAGGATGCCCGCTTTATCACAACCTCTCAGCTGACGAGTGCAAGGTAATTATGTTCTCGTTTATTCAGCATGTACTTATCAAGTGCTTACCATTTGCCAGGCACTTTGCTAAATAGTGGAGATCCAGTGTGGACAGTTGGCAAGGTTCTCCCTCTTAAATTCTAGTGGAGGAAACATCATATAAAACAACTGTGTTTTTAAAAACAATAGTTAATTAAACAGATAAAATAATTAATTATAGTATGTAATGAATGCTTTGAAAGAAATTAACAAGAAGATTATCTATGGAATATTTGGAGCATCACCTTCTAATGCATTATTTTTCTTTCTTTCTTTCTTTTTTTTTTTTTTAATATATTTTATTGATTTTTTTTACAGAGAGGAAGGGAGAGGGAAAGAGACCCAGAAACATCAATGAGAGAGAAACACCGATCAGCTGTCTCCTGCACACTCCCCACTGGGGATGTGCCCGCAACCAAGGTACATGCCCTTGACCGGAATCGAACCTGGGACCCTTGAGTCCGCAGGCCAATGCTCTATCCACTGAGCCAAACCAGTTAGGGCCTAATGCATTATTTTTCATTGAAAGTTACAAAGACTTCTAGGGACCTTTTTCATTAAGTGCTGATTTGCATAAATATATGGTCTCAATATTTATGCATTAGGTTCTCATCTTGTAAATCTATGAAGACATTTTGCTTTTAAAAAAGTTTTCATAATTTTTTTCTTTCTGTGGAATAGTCTTCCTTTTTGTTACTCTCAGTCACATCTACTCTTGGCTAATTCTTATTTTAAATTCTTGAAAAATGTAGTCTTAAATAACTTTTGGGATTTTAGCATAATGGATTTAGAAGTAGAACCTAAGATCCTATTTTATATGTTTCTGTGTGGGTTGCTGCTATCAAGGATGGGACCAGAAAACTAACTATGGGAAGCAAGAGTTGAGAATATTGTTAATTAAATGGTTTGCTTGGATACTATTTGGACAGGTTATCCAAGCTGGTTAAACCAGAGTATTGATTTGTGGTTGTTATTTTGTTAATAAGTTCAGGGTCCCAGGTTTATTCCTGTCTGAGGCAGTTGCATCCTGAGAAAATTAGATTCCCCAGCTAACATTACTTCTCCCTGATTCAGGAATTTTTTCTCTTATTTACAAGTTGACCACAGGATGGAAAGTTTCCTTATGTGTTCATTCTTGCAGCAACGTAGTATACTGCCAGTGCTTACATGGATTTTAAGGTTGAGGACACTTGTTTTTTTTCATTCCAATTCTCTTGTATAACCAAGGCAGTTTCTTCTGCTCCATGTAAGAGTAAGTGGCAGGTCTTCCCATTATCTTCCCATTATTAGTCTGAGACCAGGTCAAAACGGGAGCAGCTCTGCCAACATCTGCATCAAAGCTGACAAGGCATTATGTGCTTCTTTCTCTGAAAATAGCTGTGATCTCTCTTTTTTGAGACTTGTCTCTACCTCTTGTTTCTAAACAGAACGATCTGATACTGTCAATGGTTTTACATAAAAGTCTTCCTAAGCTATAACTTAAGATTGTTGGCCTGTAGCAATATGAGCATGTTACCTTAGCAATTTATTTTTTAAAAATAAAAATTTCAGTAGTGGAATAAAATTCTGAAGAAAGGAAAGCATTACTTGAATTTTTCCTCTTTCAAGGGGAATCAGGCTCAGCATAATCCATCTTTACCACTGGAACATGTGCTTGGAGGATCAGGAGAATTTCTGAAAGATACATATATTTTTATTATATTTAGAATCCCAAATGGAAAGATTAGACTAATTCCTCACATTTATTCAAAGCTCTAACATTTTAAAAATACTTGCATGTATATGATTACTCTAAGTGTCCTGGTAAATGATTGCTCTCAGTGATATGACCATTTTTATTCAGTCCTAGATTTCTGTGACTGCATGTGCCAGACACTGTTGTTGGTATCTAAGGATTCTGTGAATGAGATAAAAGGCTACTGCATTCAAGGAGTTTACATTCTCATGGTGGGAAGCCAAATCAACATATAAATTACTAAGTAAATAAGAATTTAATAAAGTGATAAATATAAGAAACAAAAAGACTACAGTCATTTCAGAAAGTGACTGCCTTGGGGGTGATGAAGGGGTGTGGCACTGCTTATGCTTGGGTCGTTAGGAAAACCTTTTTGAGGTGTTGGCATTTGATCTGAGTCATGGGTGACGACAAAGAGGCAGTTGTGTCAAGATGTAGGATGAGAGAGCTTAAGTAGAAGGATGAGCAAGCACAAAGGTTGTGAGGTGGAGACAAACTGTTGGGTTTGAGGGACCAAAAGTTGGCCACTGTGACTGGAGCATGATGGGAAATGAGGAAGCCGGATCCAGATCAAAAGGACCTGTAGGTCTTGGCACAAGGGGTATATTTGTATTCTGATGGCTGTGGGAAGCAGCTGGAAGGCTTTATCAAAGGGGTGATGTAATTTCATAAACCCTTTTCAAAAATCACAGCTTGCTAGTGTGTGGAGAATGGACTGGAGGGGCCAAGAGCTGACGCAGGGTAGACTAGTTGGAAGGCTGCTCCAAAGTTCAGGCAGTAGGCAGTGGCCTGGGCTGTTGTTCTGTCAGTGAAGATAGTTAAAATTGGTTGGATTCGGGATATATTTTGGAGGGAGGCAGTGTAATAGACTTGCTGATGGGTTCGATGTGAGGTGTGAGAGAAAAAGAATCAAGGATGACATTAAAGTTTTTGACCTGATCATTTGTTTAGGAAGTGTTGCTCTTTATTGATGTAGGGAAGATTTGGGTGGAGCAGATCTGTGGGAGAATGTCAGTCTTCTGTTTGGACCATGCTGAGTTTGACTGTTGAAGTTGAATAGGCAGTTGTATATGAGTCCTCACTTACCAGAAGATGAAAGTGAAACTATTGGAAAGATGATATGATTTGTCTAAGATAACATGACTACATAGTTAAGTTTCCATATAGACTTGACCCTAGGTATCTAACATTTTCTCTGTACTTCTTCATTCTGTTCTTGCACTTCCTCTTTCTTGCACTGTTTCTTTTTAATTGTACAGTGGAAAGAGTCCAGGCTCAGAGTCATCAATTAAACTTCAAATTTTTAGTTTTATCATGATTTAGTTGTAATTGTTTCACTTCTCTGATTCTCGGTTAATGGCTGAGATAATGGAATGGAAGCTTGCCTTATCTATGTCTTACAGATTTGGTGATAATAAATGTGAAGACCTTTGAAAGTAAAAGTACCACATAAATTCAGGGGATTTGTTCTTGTATTGTTTGCGTTAAGTAAACAGTTGTAGAAGCAGGTGGATTTATTGACGCTGTTGATGGTTGCAGGTGAGAGCACAGAGCCGGGATAAGCAGATAGAAGAAAGGATGCTGTCCCACAGGCAAGATGACAACAACAGGCATGCAACCAGGCATCAGGTATGGGCCTTGTTAAAGCTCTGGCCATTCCCAGTTTGAGAGCCAAGTTTTGGATATGCTCTGCCCATGACTGTCTTTAGGTATTTCATGCCTCTTGTTTCCTATGGTATTATGTCTAAATAACTGGTCTTTAGTCAAACTCAGAATCATAATTGTTTTTCAAATAGTAAATTTTCATGAAACCAACTTCTACATCATAAATGAAGGAAGCATGCAATTTATAACAACAACAACAGCAACAGATAATCCTGGTTATTTGAAAGATTACACCTGCTGCTCTATTTCCTCATTTTGCATCTACTTTTTAACCCATTGTAATTTACCTTTTACCTTCAAATGCCCCCACTCTGCTAGAATGTTTCCAAGCTCACCAGTGACTTTTCCTCAGCATTTGACATTTGTTGCTGATGTCGTTTTTTCTTCTAATTCTCTCTTCCCTTGAATTCCAAGATGCTGCTTTACCCTAATCCTTCTGCTTTTCTGAACATTCATACCCACTGATTACACTTAATTCCTTGTTTCTCCCTGAATGCCCTTGGTCTTTACTCTTGCTGGTTTTCTGCCCAAACTCTATATTCCTATACCAAGAAGAAATTGTATTTACCCTTCAAGGCCTTGTACAACTCTCAGCTGTTGTAGAAATTCTTCCCAAAACTTCTACCATTAATGCATTTCTTCTTTATGCATTCCCACTGTAATGTTCTCAGAATGTTGTTTGGCCTTGTCACATATTAAATATATATAGCTCACCATGTGATATCTGTTTTTGAGGTTAGGTTATAGGTGGATAGCAGAAGAAGCATGGCGATGAGGGAGAAGTTTGGCTTTGGAACCAAACAGGATTTGAATACTGTGATTCTTTCACTTTAGCAGTGTGGTCTTGGACAGGTCAGCTAACTTCCCTAAATTTTATTTTCTTGTTAATAAAAAGGAGTGACTAATACCTACCTAGCAGGGTAGTCAGCTAAATCATACATCTAACGTCCCTATCCTCAGTGCTTGGGGGATAAGCACTCTGTAAATGGTAGAGTTCTCTTTGTTGTCTATCTTTGGCTCTATTCTTACTCAGTTTTTAAATTTTTATGTCAGTACTTGTAAAGCGGTAAGCTTTCAATAAATGCTTATTGAATTGAAATGACCTTTCTTTTACTACTTTTGCTTTGGTGGAGACTTCCATCCTTCCTTTATGTTCTGTTTGGGTTAATATCAAAATAAGTACATTCCTGAACTCATATTAACTGACAGGGCACTCGATTTGGATGTTAAAATTGCCAGTCATTTTAACATGGTGGTTGTAACGCATCTGACATTCCCACGCCACCCCTCCCCAGTTGGTTGTTACTTTCATTTTGAAACTAATTACACAATGCGTTTTCTACCTAGCTTGCCAATTTTCTCCTCTTCTTCCTTTTAGGCACCAACAGACAGGCAGCTGCGATATAAGGAAAAGGTCGCTGAACTCAGGAAGAAAAGAAATTCCGGGCTGAGCAAAGAACAGAAAGAGAAATACTTGGTGAGAAAAAGTTAACTATTTAATTAGCATGAACTTCTTTTGGTTTCTAAGCTTCTGTTTTTCAGATTTGTTGTTTGGTATTCTCTATAAGTAGAAGGACTGTTTTCTGGCAGTTAGAGTTTACTAAAATCCCCCAAAACTGGCTGTTATGAGTGGAAACCGGAGGTCTTCCAAAAAAAAAAAAAAAATACTGTTAGAATTTAGATGAATAAAAAAGTTCAGTCCTCTAGTTGTTAACTAATGAATGCATAAATAAGTGGAACAACAAATTGATGTGTCTGTCTCTCTCTCTTCCTTCCTCGCTCCAAAATTAATCCATCAGTAAAAAAAATTTAAAAACATTTTGCATAACTTTAATTTTTAAGTAAAGATTTACTTTATTATAAACCTATTAACAAATGCTTAACTACTGAAAATACCAAAAAAATAGAGAAGAAAAATTACAGTAAAAATGACCCTCCAAAATATAACATTTTGGCATGTGATCGCTCGGTCTTTCTTTGATGCATTTGTGTGTGTGTGTGTGTGTGTGTGTGTGTGTGTGTGTTTTAATTATTTCATGGAGGTGGAATGTTTGCTTATTTAGTCCTTAGAGTAGATTATTAAAAGTATGGTTTGTGATTACTTAGGCAGTCAGCATGGCGTCACTAAGACAAAAATATGCCAAACTGTATTTACTTTTTTGGTGGTCTTCACTGTCTTGAAAAGGACTTTATGAATAAATGGAGATGGGCGAATGTGAGATGAGTTGTGGGTTGTGGGGTGAATTTGAAGCTAAACACTCCACTAGACTGTGTGGGGTGTGTTGAGGAAGGACCCTGCAAGGTTGTATTCTTCTCTTTGTATTGTTCAATGTTTTTATCTACAAATTGGGTAGAGGTGTAATGGTATGGTAACACATAATGCCACTTATTGAGTGCTTGTGCTAGGCACTGTGGTTATGTTGCTCCCATAATCTGTAGCAAAGATGGATGGTGTTTCACCTATTTTATAGATGGGAAACAGGTTTAGAGAGCTAATTCGCCAAGAATCATACAGGTAGAAAGAGTGTCTGCAGTAAAAGTTCCTGAAATTTATCTTAAAAACATCTGCTTTCTATTGTTTGGGTGAGGTTATTCGGACCCAACCTTCCTGGTGAAAATGCTGGATAGGATTTTTTTTTAAGTTAAAAAATACAAAGTTCATGACATTAGAATAATACTTAGATGTAGTCCAAATTAAAAAAGATATACATCAGCTGGGCCCAGGATAACCTTAAGAAATTTTACTAGGCATACAGGTACTGTTGAATGGTTTCTTCTTGTGCTAATATATGTGTGAAATCTGTAATGTTCTTCTTGGGATGAGCCATTCACTCCTCCTAACTACCATCATCTTCTATTCTCTGGGTGGGAGGTGGAGTCTAGGATGGAGTGGGAAGGGCTAGAATCAAAGGTTTAAAAGGGAAGTTCCTCTTGTAGGATTTCTTTCCAGTGAACGGATACTTGTAGTGAATGCCATGGTAAGGTTTGATACTTGTTTAAAACTGGATTATTTTAATGTTTCTAGTTTTCTGACTGTTTCCTCTTGTTCTTGCTTAGTATTTAGTAAAATATTTTTCAAAGGGGCTAGCTAGTTTTTCATACATACTTCGGCTGGAGTTCTAAAGTGAGAACATGACGGTGCCTTTGGCGGACAGTGTAATGATGGCGAAGAAGTTCAAGGGAAAGAATTTACAGAACACTGTTTCATACAGCTGCCCTTTCCTACCTGCAAATTCACCTTTCAGTCTAAAATCTCAGACTCTAAGGCTTTGAGATTTGTTTTTTTTGTCTTGTTTCCAAATGAGGGAGTTTCCACCAGGGTTTCTTCCAGATCTCAGGATTCTAGGAATCTGTGGTGCTTTTGGGCTTGTTATACTTATTTATACTGTGGTGCACGTTTTCAGAGGGACAAATGGGGAGGCATAGCATTTTTATCCATGAGGTGCTCATTTAGAGATAGAGAAGAATGAAACTCCCTTTTGGAGAGGCGGTAGGAGCATTTTCTTTCCAGATTCACCAGGGTGCGTATGGGTGTCTTCTGGCATTAACCTACCTGATAAATAGTATGTCTGCCAAATCCATGGTGCCTAGGGTAATGCTTGGCATATGGTAGGCATTAGAAAAAGTAGCTTGGCATCGATTGAAATGAAATAGATGATGTTCTTAGAAGCAGAGAGTCTCACGCTCTGGTTGTTTTCCTAGGAACACAGGCAGACCTACGGGAACACGCGGGAACCTCTCTTGGAAAACCTGACGAGCGAGTATGACTTAGATCTTTTCCGAAGAGCACAAGCCCGGGCTTCAGAGGACTTGGTGAGTAGTAAGCCTCTAGCTGAGGACCATTTGTGAGGAGCAGTTCGCCCAAGAAAAATGACTAGTGATCAGTTAGATGGGAATTGATGTACCTTGCTGCTTGAATCCCTTTCCCCTTCCCCCAGCTATCCTTACTTGAGACTGTCTGCCTTCCCATTCATATTTAAAATTAATTACCCCTCCTCCCTCCGCCTCATTTCCTGATGACCTGTTTGGTGGAGGTGGTTAGCTGAATAAAACAATAGGTACCCCCCTTGCCTCTAGTAATTTGCAATTCTGAGAACCTGTGGACTGGGAGATACCCCGCTGTACTCTTAAACTGGTACTCACCTTTCCAGGGGTGCCTCAGCCCTTCAATACAACTGTAAAAGAATAAAAAGAATATTGAAGAGGGATAATGGAAAAGGCTGTTGTCAGACATTTTAGACTTAATCTTTTGACAGATCCAAGTTTTACAATTAAGCTGGTTTTCTGTTCTGATTTTTATCAACAGTTAACATTTAGTTTTGATACTGTCGGCAGAATTTTCAATAAGTTTGCTTTATGAAAATTGTGATTGATTAAATGGATTGAGGGAATCTCTGTAAAGTAAATCTCTTCCTCTCTTTTTTGTTTCTTTACATTTTATTGAATACTTCATTTCAAAATCCTGATACGCTTGTTGAAAGTTTTGTAGGTGGCAAGGTTTGCTAGTTGCTCTTGGCTGGGATGGGCGGCTTTGCTGGTTTTCTCTAGGTGTACTCAGGAACCAGGGCATTCCTAGGCTAGCCTTTCTCAATGCTCTATCTGGTTCTGCTTTAAAATCCTATAGCCACTGAGTGGTGATAGATATCCAAACATATTTCTGCTTCCTGAACTCCAGATTTCAGAAGTAAGCACTGTCCATGTTTCAAAAACCATTTTTTAAAGGACCTAGGTTGAGAGGGTGGGTATATGTCACGTAGATGTACATAGGGCTGGGAATATGTAAAGCACATTCTAGATAATTTTTTTCTGTTTAATTTTAGAATGTCTTATAAAAGGTGGGGAGTTTATATTAGTGGTAGATTGCCTTTTAGAATTCAGTTTGGTTCAAACTGGTAAGAACACAATTTTACCAGAGACTTGTTCTGATGTTCAAGAGAGGAGACCCTAAGTGTTGTACGTAGCGGAGAAAAGCTGTTTTCACTGGGACCTATACTAACCCTTCCTTATTACTCTTGGCCATGTCACCAGCCCTCTTTAGTGAGTTTCTCATGAGTTTAGAAGCCAAATGTGTCTTTTTTTTTCATAGCTTAGCATGATGGTGTGCACATAACTTTACAAAAAACAAGGTGATTATAGTTGACATGGGTTTCAACTCTGCAGGTCCATTGAAATGTGAATGTTTTTCAATAAATATTAAAAATGTATTTTCTTTTCCTTATGATTTTCTTAATGTTTTCTTTTCTATAGCTTACATTTGTAAGACTACAGTATATAACATACTAAAAACGTGTTTATCGACTGTATGTTATCAATAAGACTTCCGGTCAACACTATACTATTAGTATTTATGTTTTGGTGGAGTCAAAAGTTAAACGCCATTTTCAACTGCATGGGGCGGGGTGTTGGTGACCCTAACCCTCCATATTGTTCAAAGGTGAACTATAATTCTAAACCTCTGTTGACTTTTGATTTCTTCTGTACAATAGGAGAAGTTAAGGCTGCAAGGCCAAATCACAGAGGGGAGCAACATGATTAAAACAATAGCTTTTGGTCGCTATGAGCTTGATACTTGGTACCATTCTCCCTATCCTGAAGAATATGCACGACTCGGACGGCTCTATATGTGTGAATTCTGTTTAAAGTACATGAAGAGCCAAACGATACTCCGCCGACACATGGTAAGTTGTCTGGGTTTCATGATCATGTTGGCAGTAAGCAATAGGATCTCTAAATTTTGACATGTGTCTTCATGACAATTATCTAAGCACCTCTCAGTGGTCCACAGGAATGGGATAAAGGCATAGGAAAGCAAAAGCCACATGAGGGTGGTGGTACACAGCCTGTGGCTTGGCTGGTGCTGGGTGGCACTGAAAGCAGCCAATGGTTTTTATCCACATCCTATCATACACACCTCCCTGTCTTTTTTTCTTGCTGCTTGCTCTTTTCCATTGTTCTTTTGTAGATGGATGACCTCTGCCCTTAGTTTTTAAGTGTTGCAAATTAGATGAACATAGACTTCATTAACAGAATGGGTCCTTTGGGGCCTTCTGAAGTTGTTTAGTGCTTTTTTTTGTCTCAGAACATCCTTCTTGTAGGAATAAAGATTTGAATCTGATTTTATTGTTGACAAATATGCTTATTAGCTATTTTGCAGCTTTAAGCCACCTTTCTTTCCCTAGTTGTGGAATTAAAGTCTTAAAGGGACTTTCTGCCATGGAGTAGGATTGAGGAAAGGGTAAGGGACAGAGATGACTCTTTCAGACAGGGAAACCTTTCTTTTATCTTGTTTCTATTGTCATAACATAATTTGGCTCTAGGCCTTTTAGGGTGTCTCTCCTTCCCCTTCTTTATTTTCCAAGGTTTCCATATGGTGAACCTCCATAATCCAGGTTTCCCATGGTTTCTGTTCTTATATTCTTCTCCCCAGTGTGGTGATAACTTTCTTTGTGTGTGTTTCCGACTCTGAAGCACACAATCTATAGCATTGTGGCCCAAAACCACTCCTATGAATGAAGCCCTTCAGGCTCTGGCACACTTGACTTGGGGTGAGAATAGAGTGCTGGAGGGGAGGTGATGGGCAAAGACTGGTGGGGACACTAGGGCACAGGGGAGGATGGTGCTGGGTGGACTGGTCTCCATGATTGTAGACCATGGAGATAAACTAAAGTATGGTTTTGCTATGTGAACGTAAGGCTGCTATTTTTATTGATGTGAACTGCTTACCATTTTTGCCATTTTTTTCTTTTTGTTTCTGGTTATTTAGTGGCACTAACCAATAAAACAGCCAAAGGGGGCAAGAACTAGTAATAGGTGGAGAAAACAGGGTCTGGATAAATCTGAAGGTCAAGTAAACATTCTGAGTTTTTGAGGATCTCTACTGTATTTTATGAATTACAAAAACTAAATTTCAGGAAATAAAAACCTACTTTACCTAGTAAGCCATACTTCTGATTCCTATTGCTTCAGGAATAATCATTGAATTGGACCCAGTTTGGCTTCTGTTTCTAAACTAATGGTGTTAGTTTGTCTGTTTTTGGGAAAAGCCACATGAGTAAAGCGGTGGTGGTGATAGGGACAAACTATAGATGAAACTTTTTCAAAGCAATTCCAATTAATATTTGGATTTGCATGTGACAAAATAGGTCATGATTCTTAAGTTGACCAAAAGTCACAATAAAATATAATGGAAAATGTTCTGGATATGTACATATGCTTTCTAAATGTATTTACATAAAATCTTTCAAGAATTCACCTATTTATAGCAGTGATTTTCAACTGGTGTGGTGCAAGAACTTTTTAAAACATACAGTAATTGACTATTTAGTCAGAGGCACTGACATCTTTCCCCTTAGATTGTGAAATACAAAAAAAGACAGGCAACACAATAGCCGTCTGTCCAGTGTGAATGCTCTGTCTTGAACCATAAACATATAGGTCATATAATAGCGCTGCATCTTATTGGTCAGGTTGCATAATAAGTTTGCATCTGATTAGTTGATTGTTTTTTAAGAATAGTTTGTTGAGCCCTAGCTGGTTTGGCTCAGTGTATAGAGCGTCGGCCTGTGGACTGAGGGGTTCCAGGTTCGATTCCAGTCAAGGGCATGTACCTTGGTTCGGGCACATCCCCAGTGGGGCGTGTGCAGGAAGCAGCTGATCGATGTTTCTCTCTCATCCGATGTTTCTAACTCTCTATCCCTCTCCCTTCCTCTCTGTAAAAAATCAATAAAATATATATATATTTTTACAAAGAATAGTTTATTGATTTTTAGAGAGAGAGGAGGCGGGGGGCGGGGGGGAGAAATGTGAGAGTGTAACATTGATCAGCTGCCCTCTAAACACCCCCAATGAGGGATTGAGCCCACAACCTGAGCATATGAGCAGCCTCGGCATGTGACTTGACCAGAATTGAATGGGCAGCCTTTTGGTGCATGGGAGAGCACCCAACCAACTGAGCCACACCAGCCAGAGCTGATTGGTTAATTCTTGGAACCAGAAATTCTTATAAACAAGTGTAGGCCTGATTTTTTAAAAAAGTAACCTTGGCCGTAACTGGTTTGGCTCAGTGGTTAGAGTATTGGCCTGCGGACTGAAGGGTCCTGGGTTCGATTCCGGTCAGGGACATGTACCTTGGTTGCGGGCACATCCCCAATAGGGGGTGTGCAGGAGGCAGCTGATCGATGTTTCTCTCTCATCGATGTTTCTAACTCTATCCCTCTTCCTTCCTTTCTGTAAAAAATCAAAATATATTAAAAAAAAAAAGTAACCTTGGAACAAAAAGGATAGGTAATTACAATCAAAACTATACCTTTTTTCTTTTTGTCAGATTGGTAAAAAATATACTTTTTGGCATGCTGCAGAATTTTAGTAATTAGTTTATGTGTGCATGAGATGGAAAAGGTTGAAAATCCCTGATTTACAGCAATGGCTGACGGGCTGCTTTAAATCTGTTAACGATTGAGAGTAAGGAAAGGGGTACCTTGTGCCCCCTTGTGGCCAAGTGCCCTGCTGGCGCTGCTGGGGGCCACCCTCCACCCCAGCTTCCTGCTGCTCAACCAAGCTGCCTTGCCCCGCCCGCCCCCCCCCCCTTTTTTTTTTTTTTTTGCACAGAAGGATTTGCTCCTATTTCCTTATGTAACAAAGGGGACACTTGGGGGCAGCCAGAGAAGTTATTGGTAAAGGTGAGAGTAAAGCACTCTTATCTTAACAACTCTAAGCTGCTTGAAATAAGCTGCTTAAGGATTTCCTGTTGTTGCAAGGCATTTTCTAATAAGCAAGGCTATTTTTATTTATCTGGCTTTTATGTAGTAGATGGTTTTAATCTCCTGGATTAAAACGATGCCAGAATATAATCCAGAAAACTTACTCGAAACTGCTAGAAAATATCATAAATATATTACAGTGATTTAGAAGCCTTAAATTGTTATACTGAAAACATCTTGTTTTGCTGCATGTTCTCAAGTGTGTTCAGCTACCTGTCATCTCCGCTGACTAAAATTGTAGTTCTTTTTCGCTTCTGAGCAGCAATCTTGCTGGGAAGGTTTGTTCCCCTGATGTCAGTTCCATTCTCTTGCAGGCCAAGTGTGTGTGGAAACACCCCCCTGGTGATGAGATATATCGCAAAGGTTCAATATCCGTGTTTGAAGTGGATGGCAAGAAAAACAAGGTAAAAAGTGGTGACCTAAGAAAGTGGGGTGGTTGTACATTGACAGGTTTCAGAAGGAATTTGTTTTGTGTCCGTCTCACCTTGTCAAGAAGATAGAACTCGTCTGTTGGCCAAAATACATACTTTCTGCTTCATTAAGTATAATGGTCTGATCTGTAATTTTAGGCCTTTATCTGATAAGTTCAGGAGTCACTGGCCCACACATGAACTCTTTTTCTGCTTCCAGATCTATTGCCAAAACCTGTGCCTGTTGGCCAAGCTTTTCCTGGACCACAAAACATTATATTATGATGTGGAGCCCTTCCTGTTCTATGTCATGACAGAAGCGGACAACACTGGCTGTCACCTGATTGGGTATTTTTCCAAGGTCAGCAGGATCTGGAGATTAAGAAGCTAATGGTCGGAGCAGGGTGATTGATGTTGGCACTGGGAACGCAAATCACTGACAGGAAAAGGTCATATTCTGGATAATGATGACAGCCCTTCCCTTTTTTAAAAAAGGAAAATCCATATCAAAGATTGTTTAATGAAAATGTGCCATTCTTTATTAAAAGCTTCTGGTTTATTCATTTCTGGACTTGAGGGTTAGAGATGCCTATTAATTACTGGTCAGAGCCCTGCCTACTAACCCACAAGCCCACAACTTGTAGTCAAGCCAACTCTCCTGGCTTTGCCCTCTTCTGTTATTAGCTGGAAACCAGGAGTATATTCCTTTTGCCATATTTTTTGGGAAAAAGACTGGGTTCTTCCCATGATAATGCCACAGTGCCTTTAAAGACTCAAAGCCAGAATGTGTTTATGACTTTTTAAGATGACAAATTTATTAAAAACATAATTCCCATACCATACAATTCACTCATTTAAAGTGTACAGTGATCTTCAGTGTAGTCGCAGAGTTGTGCTATTTTCATTACCTCAGTAAGGAAGCCCGTACCCATAAGCATCACTCCCCATTTCCACTCAACGCCTTCCAGCCCTTCTGTCTCTGTCTAGACATTTTGCATAAATGGAATCCTACAATATATGATTGGATTGTTTTTGACCTCCTTCCAGAATGGGGACTTACTGTTTGGGATCTCTCCCTTCACCAGTAGCAACCAGCCCCCTTTTGAGAAATTGCTTTTGAAGGGAGCTGCCCTAGCCTGACTCTGCAGTCTAATCCGATTGGCCCTGCTCTGTGACTATAAAGAGCCGAGAGTCAGCCCCCTTAAGAGAGACTGGAGGTCTCCGAGCTGGGGAAACTCTGGGGTGAATGGCTTTGGCCATCATAAAGAGTGCGTAACAGCTGTGAGCTGGACAGCCACTCCCAGGACTGGTTAGCCAGATACTTTGCAAGCAGCCTTATTTTGTATCTGTGGGACTGCTGACACCTTTAGTTTTAAACCCGTATGACCTGCTCATCTGTTCTTGGTTTTAGGAGAAGAATTCATTCCTCAACTACAATGTATCCTGTATCCTTACTATGCCTCAGTACATGAGGCAGGGCTATGGCAAGATGCTCATTGATTTCAGTAAGTGAAACTGCTACGCTCCGTATGGCAGGGAACATGTGAATGTTGTCGTCTTGTCCCGTGGTCCCTACAATTCCTGGCTTGTAGCCTTTGTATACTGGTATTAAGTGAACGAGTAAGTCGGCAGAACCTGAATATCATCAGTTGGCCTGGTACACATTGAATACAGGACCCTGAGCTTGGTAGGAGACTAGAGGAGAATAAAGTGAGGTTGTTAGGATGATCCCAGCTTGGGATTTATGAACAGCACATAGATGCATAAG
Organism: Myotis yumanensis; assembly: GCF_028538775.1. NCBI lineage: Eukaryota > Metazoa > Chordata > Mammalia > Chiroptera > Vespertilionidae > Myotis > Myotis yumanensis. The sequence continues at coordinate 42,185,084 of NW_027223767.1, read as the reverse complement.
ACATCAAATCTGTTCGTGGGTGTTAGGGATTTCAGTTTTGTAAGGGCTTTTCTAGAGGCAGACTATATACCTGATAGAGGCTTTGGGGCTCATTAATTGTGGCTTCTGTATTTGGGAATTTGCCTAGTACCGAGAACTGTATTTGTAACCCCAAAATCAATACTCTTAGCAGAGTATTGGCAGCAATACTTTTGCTGCCATTTGTGGATATGTGTGTAGCAGCAAAAAAGTCACCACACATTTCCATCTGAGGTCAAACAGGTGCCTTGTTTCAGCTCTCTCAGTATAATCAAGTGTTCTTTCAAGGGTCTATTAGTGTCATATTTTTCATGTTTTTGTTGCTGATTTTAAATGGCACCTAACATAGTGCTGAAATACTGTCTAGAAAGGCTTTGATGTACATTACAGAGAAATATGTATTACACTTCATTCGGGATAGGTTATTGTGCTGTAAGTTCAAAGTTACTGTATCAACAATATCTATTAAACAAAGTGTTGTTAAACAGAAATACGTAAAAAGGTTACATACTGATTGGTTGACAAAAATGTGACCAGAGGCTTGTAGGAACCTAATTCTATTTTCCTAGGAGCGATGATTCAGTATTTTATAATTTAGTGTTCGCAGTGACTTTTTAGAACATAAGTACAGTGAATAATGAGAATCAACTGTATCTTATTGCGTTCACTGTCATTCCACGTGCTTTAGTCAAAATTAGAATTATAGGGGGGGAGATTACATATTTTTAATGGGTAACACCTATTACAAGAATGATTTTTATGGAAATTTTCAAACATATACAAAAGTAGAATAATCTATCTATATAAAAGCTTAAGCAACCAATCTACCTGTCGCTATGATGTGCACTGACCACCAGGGGGGCAGATGCTCAGTGCAGGAGCTGCCCCCTGGTGGTCAGTGTGCTCCCACTCGGGGAGCGCCACTCAGCCAGAAGCCAGGCTCACAGCTGGGAGCCGCTGCAGCAGAAAGCGCTGCTGGCTACCAAGCAGCAGCAGTGGCAGGCACAGCGGGCCGGGATAAGCAGGAGCCATGCGCCACCTGGCCCCTGTTTGGGCTTCTCCCTGGCCTCCTGCTACTTCGGGCACTGCAACATCCCCAAGGGGTCCTGGATTGCGAGAGGGTGCAAGACAGGCCAAGGGACCCCACGGTGCATGAATCTTGGTTTACCTATATTCCCAAATATAGGTAAATTCCCAAATTTTTGTTCTTATTGTTACTCAGATCCAGATAGATTTGATATATTGGAATTGATAGGTGTGACTTGTAAAACATTTTTAAACTGAAAGTTCCCACTCCATCTTTTTTCTTTGCTATTTAGTTGTTGCAGAAAGCAGGTTCATTTTCGAGTATTTCCCAGACTGAATTCTGCTGACTGTGTCCCTATAGTGTTAAATGGTAAATGTTTAGATAGAGGCTTCTTGAGATTCGGGTGTGTCTCCCCCCCCCCCCCCGCACCCCCCCAACTACTTCATGGGTGGTACTGAGAAAATCTGTTTTTTTAAAGCAACTTTACTGAGGTGTTATTTACATGCCATACATTCATCCATTTTAAATGTAAAATTCAGTGATTTTTTTTTCACTACATTTAGAGTTTTGCAATAGTCTTCACAATCCAGGTTTAGATTTTCATCTTCCCCTCCAAAAAATCTCATATTTATTAGCAATGATTGATTTCGCATTTCCCCATCTCACCAGTTTTAGCATCTACTAACCTACTTTTTTAAAATCCTCACCCAAGGATGTTTTTGTTTTTGGGTTTTTTTGTTTTTGTTTTTTAAATGTGATTTAGAGAAAGGGGAGGGGGGCGCGAAAAACATCAATTGGTTGCCTCCTATACATGCCCCAACCAGGGGTCAAACCTGCAACCTGGGTATGTGACCTGACTGGGAATCGAACCTGCAGTCTTTGCTATATGGGATGACACTCCAACCAACTGAGCCGCCAGCCAGGGCTAACCTTTTTAAAAATACTTTAAATTTCTTCCCATTACAGTTGACGTAGTAGTTTCAGGTGTACAGCATAGTTATTAAACATTTATATAATTACGAAATGATTATCTCAGAAGTCTAGTACCCATGTGACACCGTACATAGTTATTACAGTGTTATGGACTAATCTACTTTTTGTCTCCATGAATTTTCCCATTCTGGACATTTCATATAAATGGAAGCATATAGTCTGCTCTTGTCTGTGTGGCTTCTTTCATGTAGTATAGGTTTTCGAGGTTCATCCATGTTGTAGCATGTATTAGTACTTTGTTGCAAAGACTTTTTATAGCATTGAAAGAGAGCATGAATGACTGATGAGAAACTTTCTTTCTTAGCTCTTCATCTTTAGAGGTATCTCACTGAAAATCTTTTTAAGGTAATTGAATTACATTAAGGGAAGGCAATCTCAGGACTACTAGATCTTCAGAAAAATTCATCAGGGCTTTTACCAGTTTATTGAAGGACATGGTAAGCATATATATATAAACCTCCAAGTGAAAGATGCACAAGGCAAGGTATGAGGAAAGAGTGTAGTAGCGCTTTCATGCCCTCTTCAGGTATAGTTCCGATAATCTATTAAAGTTCAAAACGTGAAAAATAAAAGCTATGTCATGAAATGGCTTCCCATCCCAATTCTTATGTATCCTGTTCCCAACTCACACCTACAGATAACCATTGCTATTAAAGTTTCTATTAGTCTTTCAGAATTTTCAGTGTCTATTAGAGTAAATGCAAATACACATTCTTCCCCTTTTGCTTATACAAAGGCAGCATATTCTACAACAGCTATATAGTATTCCACTGAATGAATGAAGTTGACTGAACTCTAATCGGTACTGCGGAGTACTTCCATACAACTTCTTCCATATTGGCACACTTTTCTCTTAGGATGGGATATGGTGTTGCTAAAAAAGCCTGTGTGTTTGTTCCCTGGCAGGTTATTTGCTTTCCAAAGTGGAAGAAAAAGTTGGTTCCCCAGAACGTCCCCTCTCAGATCTGGGGCTCATAAGCTATCGCAGTTACTGGAAAGAAGTGCTTCTTCGTTACCTGCATAATTTCCAAGGCAAAGAGATTTCTATCAAAGGTTGGTTTTTGACTCTGGAATGGTTGTTACCCAAGATGTTAACTCCACTGAATATTTTAACTTTTCCACTTGGCCCTGTTCATGCTTTGTAACCTGCAAAGATAATGCCCCATTCTGTGTTTTGTCTGGACCTAACAGGAGGCCCACTGAATGGGTCTTTGAACTTGATTTCTGTAGGGGCCAAGAGTGGTTTCTTGCTGTAATGTCTATCTTTTGTAGTTATTTGGACTGGTCAAATGAATGCTTCATAAACTTTTTCTGAGCAGGTTGGGTTGAGTATCAAATGCTGCAACCATCTGGAGGTCATTTGCATATCCTGTAAGGGGGAGGGATTTAGGAGGGGACTTGATCAGGGAGTCTGCATTTTGGCCAGGTTCTTAGTAGATCTTCTGTTTCAGAAATTAGCCAGGAGACAGCTGTGAATCCTGTGGACATTGTCAGCACTCTGCAAGCCCTTCAGATGCTCAAGTACTGGAAAGGAAAACACCTAGTTTTAAAGAGACAGGTAAGTTTTTATCAGCTGCTTGGTCATTAATGAATGTCCCTGGAAACCTAAACAGCAAAGTGGGGCCTTACTCACCCTAAGGGAAGGTAACCTTCCCTTCTTAAAGGAGTTTGACTGTGTGCACCTTTTTATATGGACTCATTTCTTTAGCGTGCTTTGATGCCTCCATCGGCTTATCCTACCTTATCCTATCAGAAGCTTTTGGTAAGCTCCTATCTCATTTGGATGGCACTAGTTAAGCAGCTGTATGTTGTACAACACTTCTAGCATTCAATAATTTTCTTAGATTGGAGAAAATCACTCATCTATAGAGTGGAATGAATAAACTCCAGGGCTTGTGAAAGTGGTTTTAAATTCCTTCCAGAAAGCTATCTCAAATCCATTTTCAATTAAAAAATATATATTTTTTTTATTGATTTCAGAGTGGAAGGGAGAGGGAGAGAAAGATAGAAACATCAATGATGAAAGAGAATCATTGATTAGCTGCCTCCTGCTTGTCCCCCATTGAGGATCGAACCTGCAACTTGGCATGTGCCCTGATGGAAAATGGAACTGTGACCTCCTGGTTCATAGGTTGATGCTTATCCACTGAGCCATATAGGCTGGGCCATTTAAAATATTTTTAGTTGACTCATATTTATCATTAGGGAAGATGAATAATGATTTTCAGCTATTACTAAGGCTGTAGTAGGAAGGATGGATTCGCTAGTAAAGCATTTTGTAAGTTAAAGATAATTTTTTTACACCTTAGTATATTATTAAACCTTTGGTGATTCCTTCTTTGCTGACAGTCATGTTGGAATTCATATATAATGCCATTTTAGTTTAATGTGTGTAATTTTTCCCATTTTTCTCCTCTAGGACCTGATTGATGAGTGGATAGCCAAAGAGGCCAAGAGATCCAATTCCAATAAAACCATGGATCCCAGCTGTTTAAAATGGACCCCTCCCAAGGGCACTTAAAGTGACCTGTTACCTGAGCCAGCGAACCCCAGCAGTAGGAATCCGTACCCTAGGGATCTGTCTGTCATTTCTGTTGCTCTTGTGATTGGCAAGTACAGTATCCTTTGGGAAGGCCATCCCCCTCAGGACTGTCCTGGCTCCGACCTTCATGTACACTGCAGACGCTGGTTCTGAGGAACTGTTGTTTCGGCCTCAGTGAGGTTGCCCGGATGGGATCTATATTAGACTTGAGCGCAGGTCCCTCATAGCACTGACCCAAGGTGTTCTGTTTGGTCCTGTCCCTGTCCAGTCACCGGTTCTCTCCTCATGCTCTCTAGCCCCATGAGGTTGTGTTGTGTCTTCTAAACTTGTAATAGTGCTTCTTGCTGCCTGGTCGCCAGACCTCCAAATATAGTTGCCACTGCCGGGACCTTTCCAATTATTCCTTACATGTGTGTTTTGGACGGGCAGGGAAGAGGTAACACGTGTGTGTGCTGGGAGGGGTCCATTCCTTTTGGGTTTCATCTCACTTTAAATATTTTCCTCCATTTTTATGGAAAGACTTGTTTTGATCAGTGTCAGGCTGACCAGAGCCAAATCCTTTTGAAGCTTCCCCCAGGGATTAGTCTTGAGAACAGCACATCCTCTATGCGAATGAGATGGAGAGAGGGAAGCGGTGGAGATTCTGTGCCGAGTTCACCTGTGGGCAGTGGGCCATGTCTTGGTGGAAGGGAATGAATGCTTTTTGCCTCACCAGAAAGTGCCCAATAGTAAATGTTTTCCCCCCTCCTGACTCAGTGCCCCCGTTATGTTTGCAGGTGCCAAAATAATTTCCCATTCTCCCTTTTATGCGGCATGTTGACTGGTTCATTAACTGCAAAACCATTTCCACCAGTACCAGTCTGATGCAGCACACCTTTACTTCACATAAGTTGCACTGATTTCTGTCTGAACATCCCCGGAGAAGTGGAAACTAATTGAAAGTATCTCCACCCATGACTCAGCAAGGCAGAATGGCCACCCCGCCACGGTTTGCTTCTCTCTTCAGCAGTGCCTCACCTCCCTCTAGGCTCAAGTGCTTATGCTCATCCAGGAACTCCTCCATTTCCTCTCTGGGATTTGCCACCGTCCCCCTCTTCTCTGATCTCCTATCTTTGGTGGTATTTAAGTGAAGGAAGAAATGCTCCCTCTAATTTCTCTCTAGCCCATTATAACCTGCTATTTTGGGGCAGCTTTTGATGTGTGACATGTCACCCTTCCCAACTTGATCGCCTATAACACTGCTGTCTTCTTACGGAGCCCTCACCACAATCCCGACTCTGGTCATTTGTGCCTTTCTCTTGTCATCTCTGTACACTACTTAATATTCACTGTGGGTTGGGGGGAGCTCATTTTAAGCATGTTCAGTGGCAGCTCCCTGCCAGTTTCAGTGTCACTGTTAAAATTTATCCAAAAGCAACTTCACTGGGGGTTTTCTTAAAGGGTAAAGGCCTTTTACTGAAGCTAACCCTTCCCCACATGTGGTAGAATGTGCTGTTCTATATCTACTCAATAAAGCATGTTCTCTGCTTACGTCTGTTTCTCCCAGGAGCTCTTATTACGAAATGGTGCGGCTCACCTGCTACTAATAGGAAATGCACTTGGGGTCTGTTTTCTCTAATGATAAACTATCGAGGGGTGTGGTTTGTGGCTGTGGGATATCTTTTCTCTGTGATGCAGCCTATCTGCAGAGGTATGCTTGCTCTGAACTTGTCCAGGTGGTGGAATAAATTCTCTGCCTTACTTTGGTTCCAACTAATAGGTATGTGTAGCAAGGACTAGTCAGTATTAGTCATTTTTTCATGAAGCTCATTTTCCTCTGATTTCAAGGGCAAATGAATGAGTAGGAAGTTAGGATAGATGGGCTACAATTAACTGATGCTTGCGGGAAGGTGGGAAGAGGTGTCTCCCTTCTCATCTCCAGCTCATTAGCCAATAGTGAGCTGTATCACCTCTAATCATTGACTCTCTCAGGCTGCATGATTCCTGAAAGTAGCTCTGTTTTCCTGCAGCGTTTACCCAGTGCAGGGGAAGGGCGGTTGGGCACTTGTCTCTGTGATGGAAAGGAGGAGCGTGGGGTTTGTATTTGCTGGGTGGTTTTGCTCACCATGGCCAGTAGTGGTGAGAACCCATCCCTGCGGGCAGCTAAGGGTCCTCCTTTGCAAAATTAAGAGTCCTGTGTGCCACTTACGAGGGCTGGAGGGTCGCACAAAGAGAAGCTTAAATAAAATGACGCTTAACATTTTTCTTAGTGTATGATGTGTGCCCAAATCTCACTGTTCTAGATATTTGCATCAAAGGGAAATTATGCTTTCACATTTTGAGACAACTGAAGTAGGTATTATTGACCATGGGAATAGAATGGTGAGAGGTCAAGGCACTTGAAGCTTTGTGCACAGTCCGGGTCCCCAACCTCTACTGATTGCCACCCCCCTTTCTTTACATAAGGATACAGTAAGTTCTCACTTCACATTACCAATAGGTTCTGCGCCTTTAAGTGAAATGATGTTAACAAAATCAGTTGTACCATAGCTAATTGATATAAACAGAGTTAAGTTCCTGCCGCATCTCGTCAACTTACAACAAAATGACATTGAACGAAATGGTGTTATTCGAGGACCTACTGTAAAAGGATTTCTCTGGTTTAAATCACAAGTATAGGAACAGTGTTAAACTTTCTTGTCAACTGGTAGGAAAACCGTATCCCCTCTGACTCCTTTTTTATCTGCACGAAAGAATCTCAGCTGCTTAGGCTCCTTCGTTAGAAGAGCAAGTCTGGCGTTATTGCTGGATCTGGCTAATCCTCTCCTAGTTAGATTTCCTTGCTTTAGCCACCGGCTCCCATGCTTCTAGTGGCTTTCACTGCAGAAAAAATAATGGAACTGGTGAAAACTCTTGGACAAAGGATGTTAGTTGATTCTGTAAGCAGCAGGTGGGGGCCAGAGACCTAACCCAGGAAGTAAAAGCTGTGCCCATTCTGGCTCTGCTGCTGATTTAGGAATAAACTGTCTAGTGAACCTTCCCTTTACGTGGTTTCCTTCGGTCCCTTTTCCACGTGAGAAAATTGCAGCTCAGGTCTTGCTGCTGAGATGCAGGAACGGAATGAGAGCCCTGCTTCTCAGATTCCAAGTTCCATACTTGACAGTGAGTGCTGTCTGGTAGCCTCTGTTCCTGGCTTCCCATTTCTCATCAGGGAGTAGAGTCATTTAATTTTTAGCATGGCCGAAACCAGTTTGGCTCAGTGGATAGAGCGTCGGCCTGCGGACTGAAAGGTCCCAGGTTCGATTCCGGTCAAGGGCATGTACCTGGGTTGCGGGCACATCCCCAGTAGGGGATGTGCAGGAGGCGGCTGATAGATGTTTCTCTCTCATCGATGTTTCTTACTCTCTATCTCTCTCCCTTTCTCTCTGTAAAAAATCAATAAAATATATTTAAAAAATAATAATAATAATTTTTAACATGGTGTGCCCTTGATATAGCAAGGTGATGCTTTGACTTCTCCTCAGCTTTGGTTTATCCCTTTCGTTCTGGGCAGTATAATTGCTGGGGTTAGGAATGTCCTCAAATGAAGTTCAAGGTCAAGATTTAAACTATATATGAAAAGCCAGTATAGGAAAATAGACTATAGCTTGCTTACAGTACACATTCCTCCTGGAATATGAAACAAGTGAGAAGTGGCTTTTTGGATCTAAGTGACTTTCAGGGTGGTCCTAAACACGCCTGCCTGTCTTTGAAGAGCACGTGAGAAGCCAGATGACATTAAAGAGACTTTGTTTATGAGAGGTGCTAAGATCAAGCACCTCAGCTCAGCAGTGATCCTTGCTTTTGAAAATGTAAGTATTGAGTCTTTTTAAAAATTCACGTAATGAAACTGCACACATTCATGTATAGTTGAAAAATTGAGCCCTTGAAGTCCATTCCTGGACGGGGGTTAGGAAATAAAGTACTCTGGTTTGAGAAAGCAGGGATCCAGCTTCTGCCTGCCTTCACAAACTGAAAGACACACATAGTTCTTGGTGTGTGCAGGCTCAGGTAACCCATTCCGTGAGGGAAAATGACAACTAGGGAGAGACCTGGCTCGCTGGCTTTGAACATTCGTTTCCTACAGCCTCGCAGGTGCACATATGTACAAAACTCTGTACCGGGGTTTTGCTTAATGAAAACTAAATGTGATGTGTGCTAGGAATTCTAGAATTTTAGAAACCATTTTAGCTATGCATTGGGATCATGCAATGACAATTGGCTCTCCACTGGTTTTACCTCAGCACCTTTTGATACAGATTTGTGTGACATCCTCTTTCAGACTGCTTCGTAGTGTTGGGGGCAGTATAATTGCCTCCTTCCTTTGTGGCATCTTCAACGAATACCAATAAATGTTACTAAGGAAGAAACAAAGGACTGTCCAGTGATGAAGTGTCCCTGGTGCTGAAATATCTTGCGTCTTGTGCAATACTTTCGATGCAGGTCCTGCCACCACTGCCTCAGGGCTTGGGGGTTTGTTTATTTGTGCCCAAGAGGAGAAAATAACCTGTGCCGTTGCACAACTTTGGCTCCATTGCCCTCAGATGATCTGTGTGAGATATAAACACCTTTGTTCTTGACAAACCATGTTCATTCCAAGAAATTCGTCTTAACTGGGTATTTGTTTCTGGGAAGAGCTCACTTTATATTTACTCTGTTCCGATGTTATTAGAAACCTACGCTCATCTCACGAAGGAGGTGCAGCACATCACCTCCAGAGATGGCCAGTGTGTCCCATCTCCTGTGTGGGCTGGACTTCTGACTCATTAAATGTGGCAGAATAGCCCTAGCTGGTTTGGCTCAGTGGATACATCAGCCTGTGAACTGAAGGGTCCCAGGTCCCATTCCAGTCAAGGGCACATGCCTGGGTTGTGGGCTCCTGGGGGGGCGGGGGGATAGAGGGGGAGGCAGCCAATCAGTGATTCTCATCGTGGATGTTTCTCTCCCTCTCCCTTCCTCTCTAAAATCAATAAAAACATTTTTTTTAAAAATGTGGCAGAATAATATTCTGGCAGCTTCCACTTTTGCTCTTGGAAACCAGCTGACATATTCCCAAACCGGAAGCTTGAGTTGAATTGAATGTTTTGTGAGGGACTAAATAAGAGAGACCACTTGTAGAACTGAATGTTACAGCCAACAGCACCAAAAATTCAAATGACATCCTCCCAGCTGAACACAGCCTCCCCTGCTGATACCTTATGGTACAGAAACATCCAGCTGAGTCCTGCCAACCTAGAGAATTGTGAGAAACGCTGGTTTAAGCCATTAATGGTCTTCGGATGGTTTGTTAACAGCAGTAGGTAAGTCAAAGAAGAGGACTGTTGAAACTAAAGGGCTGGGACTCAGTTTGGCCTTGTCAGTTCCATTAACTGCTTTCCTGTGACTGGAAGCCAGATGTGCCCAGAAAAGGGACACCACCTTGTGTAACTCCAGGGGGCACTATTCATATTCCATTTAACAGCCCTCAGAGCCACTGCAGCCCCTTTGTTCATTCAGCACATCTCAGCTTGTCAGTCAAATTGCTTCTGAGCCCCCTGCCTGGCCTTGGAATTCCTGGCTACCTCCTTGTGGAAGTGGATCAGGAAAAGTGACTGTTCTACTATCAAGACAGGGCTCGTCACTTTCCTGCTCAAGAATTGACCTGGCTTCCCATTGCTCGTTGGATTAAGTTCTCATTCTGGCTTTCAGGTTTTCCCCTGAGCTGGCTCAATCTAACTTGTTCATCATTCCCCTACACACAGACTCACTGTGCAACCAGATTAGTCTCCAGCCCCTTTCCTGCTTCTACTGGGAAAGCCTCCAGCATCCCGGGAAGTGTGTCCATTAGACACAAAGTACTATTGGCAAAAGGGATACTTGGAAACACCGAGTTGAAGTTGGATATCAGTATGTTCCTTGTCTCCATGGTTTTTCAAAGCCTCCCTCTTGGGGTTTCCATGAGGAAGAGACAGAATGTAACATTTCCTGGAGTGATCTGATCTAGAAGGAGCCTTTTTTTTTTTTAAGTGATGAGGTTTTTTTTATTGAGGTGAAATTCACATAACATACAATTAACCATTTTAAAGTGAACAATTCAGTAGCATTTAGTACATCCCAATGTCGTCCAAGCTTGGCCTCTATCTAGTTCCCAAACGTTTTCCTCACTCCCAGGGGGGACCCCGTACTCTTGAATGGGTGTGGAGTTTCCTCTTGGGATATACTTTCTTTTTAAAAAATATTTTTCTATTGATTTCAGAGAGGGAGAGAGAGACATCAATGATGTCTGCACACCCCCTACTGGGGATTGAGCCTGCAAGCAGGGCATGTGCCCTGGAAGGAGCCTCTAGAGAGGCCAGAATGCTGGGGTGGGGGTGGGGGTGGGGGTGGGGGTAGGTGGCGGCAGACTTTTGGAACTTAACCTACTTAATCAACCAACTGAGCCACACTGGCCAGGGCTCATCTTCCCTTCCTTTTAAATAGCTTAGTGCCACCCTGTCCCCCCAAGAATCAGATCCCCTAAAACATCACCCAGTTCCTTCTTTTTGGAGAGGGACACAGAGATGGTCAATGTTATGTAGCCTAGTGAATTGATGAACCTCCTTTACTGCTGAACCCACAGAGCTCCCCACTCATTCAACACCTTGATGTTTATTACCTAAGTGTGCCCTCTAGGAGTTCACTTTGGTTGATAGGCCCCTTTCTAAGCATCCTGGGGTCCTCTGTCTCACCTGCCTATAAACCACTGGGCAGGGACAATGGTCTCCCCATCAGGCTGGGGCTCCCTGAGGGGAGTGTGGGGGGGAGTGTTTCACTCCTCTGGAGCTCGTTTGAATGCCTGTGTCCCCATAGCCCAGCAGTTACCCTCCACAAGAGAATGGATGAAGGACCGGGGATCTAATTCTCCAACTCAGAAGACACATGGATTTGGGTCCTTGAGATCATGACTGAGTCGGGAGAGTGTGTCTGCGTCCAGGCCGGGGCTGTTGCCCTTACCTGTGTGGCAAACCTGTTTTCCCATTCAAGGGTGGGGACCAGGGCTGTTAGTACTGCCCTTCGCATTTCTGGGAAAGGCCTCCTGGCCTGCTGATGTGACAGACTGCTGGGCATGGTGCAGAGCCCAGGCCCCTCTGCCTTCTGTCCTGTACTGGAGAAGAAGCCATCACTGTTCACTCATTTATTGAGCCCCTTCTATGTTCTGGGCACAGGAGATAGAGAAGGGGGGGCGGGGCAGACTCATCCTGCTACGCAATGAAATAAGAGTCTGAGGGAGGACAAGCTCACTCCAGTGTGAGACCGACAACAGCGCCCATTTATGCACGACCGCTTCTTGAGCCCGAGAGTCCTGGAAGGAGCCCCACGGTGTTCACTGTGAGCCTCCTGGGACATGCCGGTGTTGAGCACAGGACAGACACACAGAGAAGAGAGCTGGCCGGGCCGGCTGGTCAGCTGTAGCGTCCAGGTATGGAGAAGGTTTTTCATCCTCTGGGAAGCATGGGATGGGGGCTCTCACTCTGGCCCGTGGTCCTCATCCTCTGCCTGGGAAGAGTTTTGTACATGGACGGTGGTTAAGGGAGGGTTGCCTGGCTCCTCCACCCTTAGAGCCTTCCCTAGTCACTCCACACAAGGCCCTCCATTTGCCTAATTCATGTTTCTGGCTGTAGATATCTAGGGTGACCCAATTACAGACTCACCTGCCATATCTTCTGTTATTCAGTCGTATGTGCCTCAAGAGCATGGACAGAGCCAACCCTCAGTTACCCTCGTAAAGGAAGGGAAGTGGAAAGCCAGGACTTAAAATCCCAAAGGCCCTCCTGGGGTATGGAAAGTGCCTTCGTCGGGGAAACAGGAGACTCAGCTTTTAGTTCTGCTCTGTTACCGGCTCACTGAAAGGTGACTTAGCATTCCTGCCCACATTCTGCGTGAGGGACATTCACTTCCATGTTGGTATTGGGGTGACGCCCATGGCCCTTCAAATGGAATGGCTCCAGCACTTAGAAAAAAATCTTGGAGGAAAATAGAAGATTTCCCCCATCTTTATAGCCAAGAGCCTATGTTGGAAGGAGTAGGTGTTCTGTTAGGAAAGTGAGAGACCTGCTACCTGACTGTGGGAGGGTTTCCACTCTAGGGACCCCAGCCATGGGACCCAGGAGAACAGTGTGGTGTGCCAAGGGTAGCATCATGCCCAGGCCAGGGAGACTAGCTCCGTCTGGGTAGGGCAGGTGGTCAGGAAAGGAGAGATGGGGCTAGAAGTTAAGTCAGCGAGGGCAGCCCCGAAGGATGTGGGTGAGTCAGGGCATTGGTCTTGATCCTGAGAGCACTGGGGTGGGAAGGTAGAGGGTGGGTAAATGATGGTTGTTTTCTTTTGGTTTTGTTTTTTCTTTTCACCAGAGAGTTCTAGGCTGCTCCAATTTGCACTTTTAAGATCCTTGAGGGTGCAAGGTGGGGAATTGATTAGTTTTTCCAATTCTAGGCTTTAGGTAAAAATTCCCCAAGGCAATTTTGAACCTTTGGCAAAACCGAGTTCATCTCGGCTTCCTTATCCCTGCACCTACTCCCTAGGCACGCACAGACCACCAGGTCTGAGGAAACAACCAGGGAGCCGAGCATGTGGCCAAACCACGGCTGGCCCCACCCTTGGTGATGCCAGCCTAGCATGTGTGCCCCTGGCCAGAGATCCTCTCCCCCCTCCCTGACTTGTTAGAGGCCAGGATGACTCAACCCTCCCCAGGGAGCACGTTGAGGGCAAGGTCTGGCCAACACTCACCCAGTTTTCTCTTTGGTTGGATAGGAGGTATTCCTGGAAAACAGGAAAGAAGGAATGAGGGCTGTACCGCTTCCCTGGGGGCTGGGTGAGGTGGGAAGGGCTCATGGCTCTTTGGGGCTCGATGCCTGTGTTGGGTCTTCAGTGGAACTGCAGACACTCCCCACTGTCCTCGTGTGGCTGAGCTGCTTGGCTGCTCCTGCGGGGAGGCAGAGTGGAGGAGTGGGAAGCCATTGGCACCTGGCACCGCCTGGGCATCTGTGCAAAAACATTGAACTTATCTGAACCTTAGTTTCCTCACTCATGCTGAAGGGAATATTGTGAGATTTAATCACATGTGAGCATAGTAGGTGCTCAATAAATATTTCTCTTATACTCCTATCCCCTGCTTCTCATGGGTTGTTGGATTTGGAAGAGAACTCTGAAATGGACTAAAATTCATTTTGTTGAGGAGGAAACTAAGGCTAAAAGTGTTTGGTAACAAGTTGGTTTTCTCTATTTTTATATTTTTTATTATAAAAGCAGTCTTTGAATACTTGCCCACTATAAAAAGAATTATGTAATGGAGAGGCTTGCACAGTAAAAATTCAAGTCCCTCTCTACTCTCTCTCCCTCATCTCTACTTCCTGTCCTAGATATATATCATTACTGTTGACAATTTGATAATCATCCTCCTAGAATGTTCCCTATGCATGTGTATGTATGTTTGTGAGTATGTCATTTTTTAAAAAACAAGTAGATTCCAGTGATACATGTTGTTATATAACTTGCTTTTTCCACTTACCCAGTATCTTGGAGAACTTTCTGTAACTTTCCACAGATCTGCCTCATCCTTTTCAATGGCCACAAAGGCTATATATGGATGTGCCTAATATATTTTGACCAGGAAGCTAGGGTTCTGGCTCAGGAAATCTGGCTCCAGAGGATGCAAAGCATTTGCCTCTACCCTTAGGGTGACTATATTCTCCTACTGAAGGCTTTTATGTTATTTCTAAATTCTTGCTATTGCAGACATGTTGTCAATGAATGCTCGGGTACAACCTCAGGGCTACGTATTTCTACTTGATAGATTCCCTGATGCGCATTCCAACTTTGAGGACTATTGTCAACATTTCCTCTAAATCAGTGGTTCTCAATCTTCCTAATGCCACGACCCTTTAATACAGTTCCTCATGTTGTGGTGACCCCCAATTTCATTGTTACAAATTGAACATAATTAAAGCATAGTGATTAATCACAAAAACAATATGTAATTATATATGTGTATGTGTTTTCCAATGGTCTTAGGTGACCCCTGTGAAAGGGTCATTCGACCCCTCCCCCAAAGGGGTTGCGACCCACAGGTTGAGAACCGCTGCTCTAAATAGACAGGTTATAAAAGTGCTAGGTCTTTTATACCCTCACCAATATACATATAATGTTAACAATAAGAAAAAAAACTGCTCTCTGTCCAGACTAATATCCTTGTCCCCCTAGGACATGACTCCCACATTGAGGGCCCTCTCAGGGAACAGGTTCATTTTAATAACTCGATTGGAGCCTGGCCAGCATGGCTCAGTGGTTGAGCATCAACCTATGAACCAGGAGGCCACGGTTCAATTCCTGGTCAGGGCATATGCCAGGGTTGCAGGCTTGATCCCCAGCATGGGGTGTGTAAAAGGCAGCCGATCAATGGTTCTCTCTCATCATTGATGTTTCTATCTCTCTCTCCCTCTCCCTTCCTCTCTGAAAACAATAAAAATATTTTTAAAACATTAATTCTATCAGAAACAAATAGAACTAGAAAGCTTGGACTGTGGCTTGGGTCACATCTAGTCGCTGATCTGTAGCTCCAAATCCAGCCACAGCATCAAAGGTAATGACACCAGAGGGTGCAAAACATTGACCTCTACTCTTAGGGTGCCTATATTCCCATATGCCAGAGACATCCCAAGTTTACCTGGTGTAGTTAACACTTCTAGTGTCCTGGTTTGGATCATTTATGTGGACACTCTACCTCACCCCATCGCATGAGCGACCCCTACTGGCCTGGAAGCTAGGAGCCGGCTTGGTGAAACCACCCACTTAGAATCGCTCCTCCAGGGGCTGCCCACCTTTGTCACTCACCTCCCGCCTGCTTCCCCATCAGCGGGAAGAACTGGCTGGCTTTGTCCCTCTTCACCTCCTGAAGCTGGAGCTGAATGCTGGGGACAACACCTTCCTGAAAAGGCAGAGAGTTTGTTAGAGCGAGAGGAAGGCTGGCGGGGAGACAGGGAGGGCAGCCTAAGCAATAACAGTTTCAGTGACATTTGCTCTGTGCTGGCCCGGGGCTCTTTTGCATGTATTACACAATGTTATGCAGTAATAATTTATAGTCAGCGTTTCACCTACTGTGTTCCTGGCTCTGTTCTAAGCACTTTAACATTAATTCTCTTTGATCCTCACCAAAACACCATGATGTAAGTACTATTATTGCACCATTTCATTTTTTAAAATATATTTTTATTGATTTCAGAGAGGAAGGGAGAGGGAGAGATAGAAACATCAATGAGAGAGAATCCTTGATCAGCTGCCTCCTGCACGCCCCATCCTGGGAATGGAGCCCGCAATCCGGGCATGTGTCCTGATCAGGAATTGAACCGTGACCTCCTGGTTCATAAATCGATGCTCAACCACTGAGCCATGCCAGCCGGGCATTGTCACCATGTTACAGATGAAAGCACAGAGAGGTCACCAGCTAGGAAGTGAGAGCGGCTCCAGGACTTGAAGCCGTCACCTGCCTCAGAGGCTCAAACACAACAGCATAATTTCGTGTACTCTTCACAGCCACCATATGAAGTAGGGTCTATGAGTTATTCCCATTTTGTAGATGGAGGTTAAGTGATTTGTCCAAGATCACACAGGAAGTGGTAGAGCCAGGATTTAAACTCAGGCAGTCTGGCTGCAGAGCCTGGATTCTGCTCCACCTGGGGGCTTGTCCCCAACATAGACAAGGAGGGGCCGCTGAGGGACTCAGGGTGAGCACCCCGTAGGCAAGGTGAGACTGCTTCCCCTCCCAACCCCACCCTGGTCTCCTTTCTTCCTCGGGCAATTCCCTCCCCCCCCCCCGCCCCCCCCCCCGCCCTTGCCCCAGATTCACCCTGCCCTAGAGCCTGGGCCTCCCCTGAGGAACGTGGCCTGTGGCCTGGAGTAGAAGCCACTACTTTAGGCAAAGACATTTTCTTGGGCTAATGCAGTGAAAGGTCTGGACCAGGGGCTATGGATTGAAGTCATTCCTCCATTAGCCTTGACCAAATTCTCTCCTTCTGTGGCCCCTGCTAAGAGGGGGAGAGGCTCACTGCTGGGAGAGTGACAGTGGGTGACACTCATTAGACCTTCTTCATGTCTCTGCATCCCCGGTGCCTGGCACAGCGCCTGGCAGACAGAAGCTCAGCCCCTGTGGGTTAGAGAACGCTGAACAAGGGCCTTTCTCTGACAGTGGGAAGAGGGAAGAGGATGGGGTCTCCTTTTCCAGGAAGGCTGAAGACAGGACGAGCGAGCAAAATGATGAAGCACCTGCCAGGAGGCTGGGAGCCGGGGGAGCAGGGGGATGGGGGGCTCCCTCTTCCATCCCCAGTTTCCCCAGGGGCAGCGCTGGCGCTCCAGGAACCAGCAGGGACCTGGCTGGGGTGCAGAAAACCCCTATTCCTTGCATAGTTTGTTTCGTCCCAACTTTTAGGACCAGAAGTGGATTTTCTTCTAAGACGTGGACCAATTCAGTCCCTTCCCATCTGTCTCCTCCCCCGGACATCAGTGGCTTGGGCAGTTTCTCGGCTGGAGTTGCCTGGCCTGGCCAGGAACCAGAATAGTCTCTTGGGAGATTTGGAGCCATTTCTGGAAAGCTCATGAAAACCACTGTGCCCTGGTAAGAGGTGGCCATCGAATACAAGTTGGGGAGAAGGGCTATTTATAAACTAAATAACGCTCACCTTTCCCTCACCCACTGGGTTTCGGGGGGGAGGGGGTTCCTAGGAGGCATCCTTCTTTTTCACTCGGGAAGGAGTCCTGCCCCCCTCTAAGCCCTCTCCTTATCTGTTCCAGCGGTTCTCAACCTGTGGGTCGCAAACAATGAAAATACATCCTGCATATCAGATATTTACATTACGATTCATAACTGTAGCAAAATTACAGTTATGAAGTAGCAACAAAAATAATTTTATGGTTGGGGTCACCACAACATGAGGAACTGTATTAAAGGGTCATGGCATTAGGAAGGTTGAGAACCACTGAAACCCATAGGCATGTGTCCCTTTAGAGCTCAATCAGGCCAGGGGCCATGGCCTTGAACCTACCTGCAGAGGGGAATCGGACCACCTGCCTTGCAGTGACAGCCTGCTCTCCCCTCAACCACAGATCACCCCTGCCTTTCCCTAAAGTTACCTCCAGGGTCACGGTTACCAAAGACCCTGCTTCAGTGCCATCGGGTGCCAGTTTCTTGTCACCTGCCACAGTGCAGGCAGACAGCCCCGTCAGGAGAAGCAGGGCGAGGCAGAGCGGCATGGTGAGTGCGGCTCTGTGCTGGGACCCTCTGCGAGTCCCTCTCAGCCTGCAGGGCCGCCTCCAGCAGGCCAGTCCTCCCTCTGGCTCCTTTGTAGGTGAGGGAGGCTCCACCTGCTCCTCGTCCTTCTTCCTTGGAGCTCCCCCACTTCTTCCTCCAGCTTATCTGCCCTCCCAGGGTCATTTCCTGTGACTCCCCTCCCTCCCAGCTGGAAAGGCCAATGATATCAGAGGAGGGACCAGCCCTCTTGCACCACCACCCCCAGCACCTGATCCCAGGGCTTAGCGCTCTGATGCAACGGCTGCCTCACCGCCTCACCCTCGCCGTTGGCTGCTTTCCCTCTGGCGGCAGGTGCACAAGGGGCCAGTGTGTGGGACCTGTGCTTCCAGCTTCCTGACTGCAAGCCCAGGGGCCTTGTCACCTTGGAAATGGGAGGGGAACTGGATGGCTCCTCCCTTCCAGGTGCTCTGCCCCGCCCTGAGAGAGGCCTCTCCCCAGAACTTAGCTAGTGTCCCACCACTGTCTCCCCACTTCCTCAGTGTTCCCTTCTGCCAATAGTCCCATGTGCACACAGGAACACAGGTCTTGCCCTGAGAGAAATAACACCGTGCTTAGCGAAATGAGGCTCCTCACAAGTGGGAACTGGGATTTGCCAGAGAAATGGCTTCCTGCTCGTGCCATCGGCTCTAAGCTACCTTCCCACTGTTGCCAAAGTGATCTTTCTAAAGCCCTACCCCAACTGTTTCTCCCTGCTCACGTACTTCCAATGTCTCCCATTGCCCTCGGCATAAAGTTCAAGTTCCCTAATATGGCACTCAAGGCCCTTCTTCACTTAGTTCTGCCCATCCATCCATCCATCCATCCATCTGTGTAGAACAGTGGTTCTCAACCTTCTGGCCCTTTAAATACAGTTCCTCATGTTGTGACCCAACCATAAAATTATTTTCGTTGCTACTTCATAACTGTAATGTTACTACTGTTATGAATCGTCATGTAAATATCTGATAAGCAGGATGGTCTTAGGTGACCCCTGTGAAAGGGTCGTTCGACCGCCAAAGGGGTCGAGACCCACAGGTTGAGAACCGCTGGTGTAGAACAAGGGACCTGCGCTCAGAGAGACCTGAATTCCAGTCCTAGCTCCCCTACTCAGTAGCTGTGTGACCTTAGGCACATTACTTAGCCCCTTCAAACCTTAGAATCCTCATCTGTAAAACGAGATTAATAATAACACTTATTTCCCAAGTTGTTCGAGGATGAAACGAGATAATGCATGTGAAGCACTTAGCACAGTGTGTGATGGTAAATATTTAATACCCGTTAACTATTATTACTGTTGTAATTATGGACACTGGGCGAGGCACTCGGCCGCAGAAGAGGAATAAGCCGCCTTCTCTGTCCTACAGCATCTCGCAGGCCAGGAGAGGGACCCTCTGGTTGGCAGCTAAGCTGTGTTCAGTTAGTGCTGGCACAGAGATGGGAGCCGGGAAGGGTGCGTCCCCTCCCGGTTTGCCCCAGAGCCATTCCCCG
This sequence comes from Myotis yumanensis, assembly GCF_028538775.1. NCBI lineage: Eukaryota > Metazoa > Chordata > Mammalia > Chiroptera > Vespertilionidae > Myotis > Myotis yumanensis. Next base: position 42,165,703 of record NW_027223767.1, on the reverse strand, counting down.
CCCCGGGACAGGTGAGATTTCTCACCCCCACGCTTTGGCCTTGGCTGTTGCCTCTGCCTGGCCCTCCCTTTCCACCTGGTGAACTCCCACCCATCCTTAAAGGTCCAGTTTATGGCCACCTCCTCAGTAGGGTTTTTCTGCCTCTATTCCTAACTCCTGCAAGGATTATTTGGCCCCTTTCCTGGGCTTTCCCAAGTAGCTCTGATTTGTATATACCTCGCAGCTCTCCTTCACTCTCAGGCTGTGTCCTCAGCAGAGGTAGGTGCCAAGAACAAGAATGGAGGCAAAACCAGCCCCTGCTTGGCTCACGGAGCTGCACAGCCTGGTGCCAGCCTGCAGGCCCCTGAAAGAAGGTGCTTTGCTCTATTTCTCCCAGAGGGCCAGCGGGTCTGCCAGATGGGGAGGTGATCATGCCAAGAGCTCTCTGAGAGTGGGCTGTCATACATGTGTACCTGGCACACAGTAGGTCCTTCCTTAAACATGCAGTCTTTCTGAGCTCAGGCCAGTGAAGGCAGCGATGAATAAGGGCAAGTGTGGAGGTCTGAGGGCGGATACCCATACACACACCTCCTTCCTCCCTTCCAGGAATTTCTTGGGTGGATCCCAAACCTGATGGCTGCATTTGCTAAATTGCAGACCCCCCGGGCTGGCCCTACTCGGACACAGCCAGGCCTGGTCTGTGGGTCTGTCTCAACATTCCAGGTGACAGTCACTCCGCCTCCCATAGCACTTCCCAAAGGCAGCGCGCTTACTCCCTCACATTCCGCTTGGATGGTTTTACTTTTCATCACCTTGTACAGATGTGGGCACAGGGCAGGCTGGGCTGGCTCTAGGTTACACTGAGAATTGGTGGCAGACTAGAGGCCCCAGGGGGCGGCTTCCCACCTCCCACTGAGGCCTCTGCCCACAGGAGCAAGCAACACCGGGCAGAGTAACAGCCTTAGTCTCCGCTGGGGGAGATGGCTACATGTCCAAACCGGTGACCTTGGCACCCAAGGAGCATCTCTGAGCCTGTTTCTCCATTTGCAAATTGGGGCCACCCTTCACTGGCTGGCGGTCAAGATTTCATGAATTCTCACCCGTAAAGAACTCAGCACAGGGCACAGAGTATGTGCTCAATTAATCCTCACTTCATGCTTGTGATTATTTGACCTCTGGAACCCTGGGCCTCAGAGCCGGTTTCCTGGCCCCGCCAGCGCAGGAACCATCCCGCGTGGGGACAGGATGTGGTGGGTGCACAGCGGGGAGGTGGCAGGGGCCTTGGGGCAGAGGAAAGGGAGGCGGGAAGAAGAGAGAGAAAATCCCAAGATCCGGAAGGCCGGGAGGGACGCGAGGCCCGGGATGGAAACCGCGGCTATTTACGGCACTGCCCTGGGGCTGCGGTCGGGCTGGCGCTCGCAGCCCTGGCGTTGGAGCCCGCCGCCCCGCCCGGTGCCCTCGGCCACCCGGGCATGGCCCTGGCCGGCGCGCCCCGCCTCGCTCCGTCCACGCAGCCCTGGCGGGGAGGCTCGGGCCCCGCAGCCAGGGAGGGAGGGGACCCTTGGCTGGCTGCTGGCGGGCGCGGGAGGGCGTGATGAGACCCCGGGCAGGCTGGGCCTGGGGCGGGCGAGGTCCTTCCAGGCGGGTGCGCCTGGGAGGCGCAGGGTCTGGCCGCGGGGTGGGTCGCGGCGTGGCGGGGCGCCCCGGGCGCTGGGTGGGCGCTCTGGATTGCTAAAGGCTGCGGTTTGGCTAAGCTTGCGGAGCCGAGAGGAGACTGGGCGCCGGAGGAAAGGAGCTTTTTTAAAAGCAGGGAGAGAACAGAGAAGAGGGAGACGCGAGGAGCGAGGGCGGGATGCGGGCAGGAAGCTGGCGTTTCCTGAGCGCCTGCTCTGCCCCAATAGGTGGGACGGTCGCCCATTTCCCCGGCCGGCGCGGGGAGGGCGCGCGCCTGGGATGCGGCCACCAGCTACGAAGTGGCCGAGTGGGGATGCGAGCCGCTCTGCCGCCCACCGGATGGTTTCACCTTGAGAAACGCCGACGCGAGCGAGACGGGGTGGCGGGGCCGGACGGAGAAAGTCGGGGGGCTGGAGGGGTACGCAGGAGGGCGGGGCGCCTGTGAGGGGTCGTGGTTGCTGGGTGGGGACCCTGGAGGGGAGGGAGCCGCTGTCTGGCCGACCGTCTGGGTCCCACCACCCAGAGGGCGCCACAGGGGCCCCGCTTGTCTCCTTCCGCGGCCTTTCAGCGCCCCCGCGTGGGAGCTCCTGAGTCCGATTCCCCGCCTAGAACTCGGAGTTGGCGGATCCAGGCGGGGCCAGAGCGGGTGGTGGACTCCACCGCTCGTCCCTTGGACGGAGGGGCAGGAGGGGGCTGGGCCATCAGGACGCCGGGTGGGTAGCCTTTTGGGGGTGGGCCGCCGCGGTCCCCCCTAGAGGGTGGGATAAAAGTGCCCTGGGGTGAGTGATTGGCACAATAGCCTTTGCCCCCTGTGCTTGGACCCTTCCAGCCGCAATGGCTAAGGCCTCTGAAAAAGGCAGCGGCTCCCCCATCTTTGAGGTTACATTCATGCATTTATTCAGTGATTCTGGATTTCCTGAGCACTTTACATCATGGGAGTTGCCCGGGAACAGAGATGAAAAACAGACAAGCGTTGTAACAGTGTTAACATGGTGGAAAGTGCCTGGCAGGGCATTTGGGGAGAAGAGTCCTACCCTCACCCACGTCTGCATTGCGGGGCACTTCCGACACTTGTCCCGGACAGAACCCTTGAGTTGGGAAAGTGGGTCTCTGCACCCAGAGTGCTAGGGAGCACACGGAGCTGCTGCCCTCTGTGCCCAGACACCGTGTGGGCAGAGTTCTCTGCCACAGCTGTGACAGATGATCGGGCCTTGCTTTTGGCATTTCTAGCCCCTCAGTTATGCCCGGACTATCTCTGGGAGGGTCAACCGGTTTCAGAAAGAAATTGTCTGTCCTGAGAATGATTCAAAACAGTCCCTGACCTTGCCTTTGTCACCAGGCACCTCCCCCACCATCAAAGGGCCCTGGGAGCTACTCACCCTGCCTCCCTTCTCCATCACCTTTCCCCATGTGGCCTGGACCCACCCACACCGTCCTTTCGCAATTAGGTTCTATAGCAGTGGTTCTCAACCTCATCATTAGTAACAAAGAAACAGCATTTCCGGAGGATGAGGCCCAGAAATCAGGATCTTAACAAGATTCCCAGGTGATTCTAATGTGCAGCCAAGGTTGAGAGCCACTGCTCTATAGGGAAAGACTAAGTGTGCACAGTTGGGGGTATTTGCCCACAAGAAGGATGTAAGTCAATAGAAGTGAAGCAGAGCATAGTGGCTAAGAGTAAGCGTGCGGCGCCTGCACAGCCAGGTTCGGTGACCCTGAGAGGGGCCGGTGAAGGACTAGAAAAGACAGACGAGAGAAAGCTGGGTCTAGGTGGGACGCTGCCCTCTCTGATGGAGAGATAGCGCCACGGCCTTCAAGCCAAGTCTCTATTTTATAGCCAGTTTCCACCGGTTACAACATTCTCGGTTACAACATTCTCGTGCTCGGGGGTTTCGAATCTACTCAATTACACTCACCTGAGCAAGCTTTGTTTACTTGCTGCGCCTCAGGCAGCCTGCACCACTCAGCCACCTGGGAGCCGCTCTCCACAAGTAAGACCCCGGGTTCCAATTCTGAGCCCACCCCTTCCATCTGTGTGACCTCGGGCTTTCTGACCTTCGCTTCCCTCACCCAGAGGCAGGGGCAGGAACAGACTCACTTCAAAAGGCCGTGGCGACGTTTAAAGGCTGTTGAGATGATGGAGAAAAGAACGTCGGGCAGCATCTAGCACATTGTAGGCTCTTAATAGATGATAGCAATGGTTACAGCTGTTTAGTTAAACGGTGACACTCATCCATATTTTACAGGAAAGCCCAGATGAAGGAAACGCATGTTAGGCATTCCTTGCTTGATATGTTGCCATCGGCTGAGCGTTTTCCAAGGAGACGAACTGGTCTCTCCATCAGACTAGGCCAGTGATGGTGAACCTTTTGAGCTCGGCGTGTCAGCATTTTGAAAAACCCTAACTTAACTCTGGTGCCGTGTCACATATAGAAATGTTTTGATATTTGCAACCATTGTAAAACAAAGACTTATCTTTTTTTAAAATATATTTTATTGATTTTTTACAGAGAGGAAGGGAGAGGGATACAAAGTTAGAAACATTGATGAGAGAGAAACATCGATCAGCTGCCTCATGCACTCTCCCCACTGGGGATATGCCCGCAACCAAGGTACATGCCCTTGACCGGAATCGAACCTGGGACCCTTGAGTCCACAGGCCGATGCTCTATCCACTGAGCCAAACCAGTTAGGGCAAGACTTATATTTTTGGCATTTATTTTATATATTTAAATGCCATTTAACAAAGAAAAATCAACCAAAAAGACGAGTTCGCGTGTCACCTCTGACACGCGTGTCATAGGTTCGCCATCACTGGACTAGGAGCTCCCTGCGGCCAAGTCTCTGAGACAAGGCTCAGCGTGCGGGACCTCAGGACACGGTTCAGGAGCTTCAGGCCTGAGGGCCAAGGAAGGTGTGTGGGGCCCCTCTTGCTGGGGATTGTGGGCTCTGGTCCTGGCCCTTCCCGAAATGGGGAGGTGAAGAAGTTCCTCTCGGAGTGCTTGCTTCTCCCGGGGTCTGTGTGCAGTCAAGGCACCCGGCGTCTGACCCCATCCATTAGCGCGGGAGGCGCTCTTGACGAAAACCGGCCTTCTCTTTCTGGAGTGTGGGGGAAGAGTGAGCTGCTAATTGAAGTGTAATTAGAATGCACTGTCCTTGGTCTACCAAGTGGAGCTTCCAGACCCCCTGTCTGCAGAACAGTGTGTTTCTCGTGTCCGGAGGACTCTGGAGCCAACCAGGCCGAGACAGCTCCCACGGGTCGGGTCGCTGGGCCGGCTGGGCTGGGCATGAGGCTCAGGATTAACTCTGCCCCCATCTCCCTGACCATTGTCTGGAGCCCTTGAGCTGACGGAGCTCCCAGGGGAACGCTGAGTTCAGTGAGACCCTGTGCAGGCTGCTGGGACCTGGGGAGGGAAGCGACGAGACCTCGAGTGCCAGGCGGGGGTGTGTGGACTTTATCCAACGGACACTGGGGAGTCACTGGAGGTTTTAGAACGAGGGAATTATGTGGGGTTTTCCCCTTCAATGGTTCCCAAACCCTCTTCCCCTCAATAAGGTGATGGTGAGGAGGGGCTGGGAGTGGGGAGGCGCTGGAGACGGGGGAGCCTTTTAGGAGGTGATAGTGAGAGTCTGGAGGTGACATGGCAGGTCTGGGCTGGTGGGAAGAGGGCTGTCACTGCAGAGGGTGTCGGCAGGTCTGAGAGCTGGGGGGATGGGGAGAGGGAGGCTCTGGGAAGGCAAGGAAGAGCTGACAAGGGGTCAATGTGGACAGTCTGACAGTTTGAAGGTCTTACTGTCCAAGGGTGGACCAGAAGGTGCTTGAAGCTCAGGGACAAGGTTATAGAGCTTAAAGGAGGCCAGTGGGCTGGGATGATGAAGTGAGGGGAGACCGAGCTATCCCAGGGAAATTGAGAATAAAAGGGTTGAAGCTGCAGATCTGAGCAGCCTCAATATTGAAGAGGCAGGTGATGGACAAGGGGGTGGGGTGAGAGCGACTGAAAAGGAGTAATGAGAAGGATGGGTGCCTCAGGAGAAGGGGCCAAGTGCAGACATCAACGAGGGAGATGCTTATAACGGTACACACATGGATGGACACACACGTATATTGTAGAGACTGGGACTAGCACTGGCAGAACACACATGGGTGGTCGGCAGTGGTTACTTCTGAGATGGTCAGTAGGTAAAGACAGGGATCCATCCTCTAGGCCAGTGGTTCTCAACCTTCCTGATGCCGTGACCCTTTAATACAGTTCCTCATGTTGTGGTGACCCCCAATTTCATTGCTACAAATTGAACATAATTAAAGCATAATGATTAATCACAAAAACAATATGTAATTATATATGTGTTTTCCAATGGTCTTAGGCGACCCCTGTGAAAGGGTCATTTGACCCCTAAAGGGGTCGTGACCCACAGGTTGAGAACTGCTGATCTATGCGATGTCCCATATTATTTGAATATTTTACAGTGAGAATATGTGCATGTATTGCTCTCACCATTTAAAACAAGAGAAGAAGTACAGTAATCTAAATGTCCATCAACGTTAACAAGAGAATGGATAACTCAGTTGTGACAGTGGAATATTACATAGCTGTGAACACTAATGAATCAAGGATAAGACTCACAAAATGTTGAGCAAAAAGGGCAAGTGGCAGCAGGACACCTATCGTGTGGTTCCATCTGTGTAGAATTAAAAACATTAAAAAGATCGATATTACAGAGGGATGCATATACATGTAGTGAACGTATAAAATACTCACAGGAATAAGTGATAAATTCAGGAGAGAGCTTACCTATTGGGGGAACGAAGGGGGAGGGTACACAGCTCACTTCAATTTCCTTTGTAATAATCTATTGCTCAGCTCGGTAGTGAGGATTCAGGTTTGCTGTACTATTATCTATGCGTTTGTATATACCTGAGATAATACATTTTGGAAAAGAAAAAAGACTAGAAGAGAAATATGAAAAACCTTGGGACAGAGGGTTTTGTTTTTCATGATCAAGAGAAACATTATTTTTATCTATTTATTTAGTTTGGCACTGCTCTTAGCAAAATCTTAAAAATAAATATATATTTGACAGTATTACAGATGTCCCCCAACACAGAGGGGTTTTAAGAAAGAGAAGGGTCAACAGTATGAAACCAGGCAGCAAGTCCTGCAGTGTACAAGGGGCTGGGGCAGAAGCCGTTGCCCTGGGGTAGGAGGGCACCCACCAGGGTTGTGGGCCCACAGCAGAGGATCTGCTTTCAGTTTTCCTGCTCAGCGTCCTGACAAGAGGGCCCTGAACCCCATTATCAGCCAGTGGTCCTCCGGGGGATTTCCCACTGTGATCTGTACTCCCATGGCCTCTGGGACCCCTGAGGGAGCATCAAGGGTCTCACCAGGAGTCAGTGGAGTCAGAGAGAGACTCTTCAGGACCCAAAGGGGTGACAGCGGCCCCACCACCAGTGCTGCCGGAGGTGCAGAGGGGCCCTGAGGCGGGGAGATGGCCGTGCTGACTGACAGGAGTCAGTGAGTCTCCGGCGCCCAGGGGGCAGGTGGGCGAGGACAGTGTTGAGGCTTGAAGGTTTGAGGAGGCAAAAGCCAAACTCCAGTGCCGAGGCAAGGAGAGTGGGCGATGCCCGGGCTTGGCAGACAGAAAGCGGCTGAAAGATGCAGTGCCAAGCTGGGGAGAGGGGCTGCCAGGGCTGGAGATCAGAGGAGCGGATGGGGGAGGGCTGGGCACTGTCAGGGCTTGAAGCAGGAGGCAGCCGGGGGCAGGGAGGCAGTGGGGGGAGGGGGGGGATCAGTGAAGCCAGGGGGTGGCCGGGAGGAAGTGGGCAGTGCCAAGGAGCAACGGGGAAAGAGCCAGTGCCAGCTTGGGGCTGGGAGGGTGGTGTTCAGAGGAGGGAGCTCTCGCCCTTTTTCTTTCCCCAGGTCTCTCTCTGTTTTGCAACAAAAGCAGAGGCTCCTGTTGGTCAGTTGTAAAGCCCAAGAGTTTCAGGTTCAGAGGGCTCTCAGGGGTCATCTTTTCCAACCCCTTTTTCTATGATGGGGACAGTGATGCCCACTTGGGGGACTGGCCTTGCCAATGCTACCAGTGAGTGTAGTGACAGGACCTGGACCAAACCTGCCTGTGTGTACAGGCCTGTGCCACACCTGGGGGTGTAGCGGTGAGAGCTGGGAGGTGAGAGGGTATCAAGCATGAAGGGCTCCAGCCCAGCTGGCGTGGCTCAGTGTTTGAGCATCAACCTATGAACCAGGAGGTCATGGTTCGATTCCTGGTCAGGGCACGTGCCTGGATGGCGGGCTCAATCCCCAGTGTGGGCCGTGCAGGAGGCAGCCTGTCAATGATTCTCATCATTGATGTTTCTCTCTCTCTCTCTCCCCCTCACCCTTCCTCTCTGAAATCAATAAAAAAATTTTTTTTTTCAAGAGTGAAGGACTCCAGTCTTGGCCAAGGGAGCCAGGGGTCCTGTTGGGAGGCAAGGCTAAACAATCCAAGCCCAGCCAGCGGTGGAAGGCGGCATGCTCCACTGGAGGACGCTCTGGGGCAGCAGTGGTGGAGCGGACCCCCTGTGAGTTGGGGCCTTTGGGGGATGCAGGGGTCCCACGGGAGCTGTCACTTTGGCAAAGCTCAGATAAACGGGGGGCATCTGAATCCATTAAGAATTGGCTTTCAAATCAAATGCCCCACAGCACTAGCAGAGACTGTGAAATGAAAATACATCACAAACATGGAATCATTGCTACGTGTCAAAGGGGCTGCCCTTGGTTACCCAGTTGTCCTAGGGGGTCAGGGTGTGGGTCTCCTGATCAGCAGAGAACCCCGAGGCCCATAGGTCTGTTGGGGAACAGAGCCAGGGGTTCGCTTAGCTCCATCAGCTGCAGCCCAGGCACAGGTACTGTAGGCCAAGGGCGGAGGTCAACTGGGAAGTGCCCTGCAGAACATGGACCCCCCTCCTCGTTTTACAGTGGAGCAGACTGAGGTCCTGGGAGAAGTAGCATAATCTCCAAGGCAACCATTTTTTCCCCTCAGCATGTCATTTATTTCTAAGATGCATTTGGGGCCTTGCATGTGACTGACGAAGTGCTTGGCATTCTGGGAGGGTGTTGGCCTGAACTAGGCCGCCCCAGAGGGCAGGGAATGCGCCTAGATGGGTGGTCAGGGGAGTGGGCCTGGCTGGGCAGAGACAAAGGGGTGGGCATCGGCTCTGCTGTCCTCTGGCCAGGGGAGGGGGCCAGTAGTGGCTGAACCTGGGGACCCTCACCCCTCCGGTTGCCTGACTGCTTCGGAAGGGCAGCCCACCACGGGGGGAGGGTGGGGTGTCCAGCAGCTCCCGGGGGCTGCAGGATGGGAGCCGTTTAGCCTCCGCAGTCATTTGACCCCCATGACTCAGGCCTGGCCCTGCCCGTGGAGGGCAGTGGGCCAGCCTGAGCTCATCACCACTGCCTGGAGCAGAAGTGGTAAACAAGTTCACCCTCTGCCTCCCGCCCCTGAGAGGAAGCAGGGGAGAGGGTGAGGTGGGGGCCCCAAGCACTCCACCTACCTGGCCCAAACCATCTGCATCACGTAGCTGCGTGTCATGGGTGTCCACCACGGGGCTCGCCAGGTGTGTGCTGTGGGCGATGTCTGCAGAAGTGTGTTTGTCTTTCCACATGTCCTCGGGGAGCTGTGGGGCCAAGTTGGCCAGGGTTCACGGGGACCCCCCTTCACCCCATCCCTGGAGTCGGGGCCAACAGTCAAAGGCTGGGCCTGAGGGCTGGGGTGTCCCTATGGGGGAACACCTGGTTTGACCTGTTGGATCTCGGCCTCCTGGCCTTCCGGCCTCACAGCTCAGAGCCATGTTCTAAGGGGCCCCTGTGGCGTCTGGGAGCCTCTGAAAGGCTGTCGAGAAGTGTTCTGGGGCGTGTGCCAGCCTCCCTGGTCCCCATCTTCAGCATCTCCCCCCCCCGTGACCCCTCTTCTCCTATCTCACTCCCTCCTCCCCTCCTCTCTCCTTTCTCTTCTCCCTCCTTTTCCTTTTACACGCCTGTCCCAGTTTTTCCTCCCTCTCAACACAGTGACGGCATTGCTATTTGTAGCCACCAGGTGGCACCAGTGCCTCATGCGTCCTCCCATGCTGGGGTTACCCTCCCCAAAAGCCCTGGATAATTAACCACCTTTAACCCTTCACAACACCCACACCCTGTCCAACGCCTTCCTGAGACTTTAAACATAGAGGAAAACAAGCAGCAAACTATGGGCCGGGCCAGGGTGGGGGCCAGGAGCTCCCCGCGCCCTGTGGATGCTCTGGTGCCTCCTCAGGGGAACATCCCGAAAGGGTGTTCAGACACATGACAGCTTTTCCTCCTCGGCAGGCGGAGGTCCTGGTTAGCATCCCCCCTTCACACAGGAGAGACGGAAACCCAGAGAGATAGCCCCTTGCCCACGGTGGGACGGGTTCTCTTTCCCCCTTGGTCTCTCTATGCATCTTCGTGTTCTGTCTCTTCTAAAATGTAGAAAAGGCGGCCCCTCTCTGCCCTCTGGGAGCCCCCAGGCTGATGGGTAAACACAACCCCGCCCCAGGAGCCAAATGAATGGGGGAGACCGAGGTGCTGCTTCCGGGAGCCCCTACGGGTGTTGAGCCAGAGCTAGGTGAAGGTGGCCAAGGCAGGCTTCTTGTGGGGGGAGCTGGAGGGGGCGGGGCAGAGCTAGGACTGAGGGACGGTAGGCTGAGGGCAATGCCCTCGGTGGGAGCTCTCAGGCCAGGAGCTGCTCAGTGACCCTCATGAATGGGGAGCAGAGAGGGTGGGCGGTTTCAGCCCTGGAGGCAGTGGAGGGGACCAACGTGGGCTCAGCTCCCCTACTGACCCCTCCCCCCCACCCCACCCCCTCACTCTCTGTCCCACTGGGAGGCCTGCTGTGGGCTGGGGACAGGAGGCCCAGGGTGGGGTCCCTTCCCCAGGGCCTGAGCAGGATCCTGAGCCGGCTGTGGCAGTGCCCAGGAGCCAGAGAGGAGCCGCCACCCCCCCACCCCCGTGGGCCCCTCTGTAATTAGGGCTATTTTTAGGCCCCTCTTCCTTCCTATTTCAGGCCTCTGGACTGGGCCGGAGAGTGGGCTGTCCTGGGGCCGAGGGCTGGAGCCGCTAAACTGGGCCGCAGCGTGGGAGCTGCAGCCACAGTGCAGACCACAGCCTGGGGCGGAGTCCTGGCGGGGGAGGGGAGCAGGGACGTGGCCAGGCCGTGGGCCGTGCCGGTGGGGGCAGTGTCTTGGCTCATCTGATCCCTCCCTGCGCCCCTCACTGATCTGCCTCACACCGGCCCATCCCTCTGCCCCGAGCCCCCAGCCCTGCCGATTAAGGTGGCTGGCTAGCCCTGAGCCCGTATCTCTGCGTGTCCAAGACTGTGCAACCCCTGCACCTTCAGGACAGCGCTGCCCCCTGGGATGTGTGTCCCACATCTTCATAATGACGACCAGCATTTACTGGGCGCTCACTGTGTGCCAGGTACCGTCCCGGCACGTTACCTGCGCCAATTCATTTACCGGGCACAGCAGCACTATGACGTCAGTGCTGTTTTATCCCTATTTTGCAGGTAGAAAAACTGAGGCTCCGAAGTCGCCCATTTTTCAGGGGCCAGGCTTGTTCTCACGTGGCCGGCTGCAGGGAGCACTGTGATGGGCGCTTGGGGAGGGGATGCTGAGAGGCATGGCTTTCTTCGCCATCTACTTCCAGGCTCTGCTCCTCGGGCATGGCTCCCAGGCAGCTGCCTACCGATGATCTGTCCATCGTCTTACGGTCCAGGGCCTGTCCTGCAGGCGGAAGGGTGGGTCTGGCCCAGCTGGTTCTCGTTAGGCACAAGAAAGCTGATGAGGGGTATATTTAGCCCTGGTTTCTGGAGGAGCCAGAGGTCTTTCATCCTTGGAGGCGCTGGCCACAGTGGGACTCAGCTTGCCAACGCCGGGCTCCTGGGTTGCAGGGCAGACGGGCTTCGGGGCAGGGCATGGGGTCAGGGAGGAGAAGGGGCAACTGTGACCCTGCCCATCTCTATGACTGGGGGCAGGGGGGGAGTGTGGATGCCAACCAGGGCAACCGAGGTCTGACAGACTGTGGGCTTGAGGGCTCCTGCAGGTATGGGAGGGCAGGCCTGGGGGAGACCTCTGCCTGCCTCCTCCTGCCCAGGCGTGGCCTGGCTCCAGCATGTCCATGGCATGGGGCTGTTCTTGGGGCTTGGCCCTGGCCTGGGAGTCTGGGGACCTGTTCTTAATCACGAGGGGTAGGCAGGGGGCAGAGTTCTAAGGAAGTCAGGGGTGACCTTTCCGTTCTCTCTAAGGAGATTGACATGTTTGGGCATCGATGTTTGGAGAAGGTGGGAGGGTTGGGGGACAGATCACGCAAGAGAAAAAGAAACAGGCGCACAGAGAGGCTCCCACGTGCCGAGGGGTGCTACGTGCTGCGTCCAGGTGTGCAGGGTGCCCCTGCGCCGTGTGCTGCTGGGCGGCGGGCACTCACTGGGTGCTGTGTGCCGGGGCCAGGGCCGGGACCTGCTCCGGTGGCCTGGTGCCGTGGTGTGACTGTGTTGTGGGATTCTGGTGGAAGGCAGGTGTGAGATGACCCTCGGGGGACCGTGGCATTGCTCCGTGCTGGGCGACTAGGGCAGCGTGTGGCCCCAGCATGCTGTTTCTGGGGGCAGCCCGCGAGTGTGGTGGTAGATGAGGGCCCAGAGCTGTTTTAAACCGTACAACTGTGAGCTCGCGGGGTTGTGTGATCATCCACCTGGATGTGGCCTGTGTGTGAGACTGGGGGTAAACACACGCGTGGATGCACAGCTGGGGCTCTGGCTGTGTGTGTGCGCTGTCATTCTGGGTGTGACGGGGTATGTGACTGCAGCTGGGCTCCCAGCCACCCGCCACTGCAAACAAGGCCTGCTCCTGCTGAGGGTCGTGCCCCAGTGCCCTTCCGGGGACCCCCCCACCCCAAAGCCACAGGCCCTGTGAGACTGAGGGAGGGAACCCTACAAGTTGTAAGCGCCTGTCTCTCCTCTAATCCTCTCAGCCCCACTCCCTCCGACCATCCCCACAGACGGCAGGCTTCTACCTGTCCTGGGCTGGCGGCAGGGGAGAGAAGGAGGAGCCCGCCCGCCTGCCCGCCGCCCCTCTGTCGTCTCTGCTCAGACAAAGAGCTCACCCTGGTCTCTGTGGGCGTCTGGGAGACGCTGGGGGGATTAGCTGCCCGCACCGCCCTCTCCCCACCTCTTGCCAGCCCACCTGGCTGGCACCAACACCTCCGAGCTCAGAGTTGGTGCCCTCATCACAGCCTGTCCAGCCCCCCCGCCGCGCGCGTGTGTGTGTGTGTGTGTGTGTGTGTGTGTGTGTGTGTCCTGCCCCCAGCACCATGGTGGAGGCAGAGATGCAGCCCATTGAAAAGTGGATCCTGGAACCCACACCTTCCAGACACACACCTTCCACACTGGCCAGGTCTCCCCTGGGTCCCTCCAGCATGTGCTGGGCAGGCTGGCATCTTTGTGGGCACCCCTGTCTTTGGATGTTTTATTCCTGGCCCTTGCACTCCTCCCACACCGTTGACTGCAGCCCCGACCTTCCATTCCTTCCCTTTGCCTTCCTGGGGGAGGACGAGTCAGGCCCGTGAGCACTGAGGGCAGGTGGGAGGGAGGGGCTCCCCTCTGGTGTGGGCTCAGCCCACCCTGGAGAGGGAGGCTGTGGGTCTCATGTGGGGTCGGAGGAGCTGATGGGGAGACTTGGGAATGACAGTGGGTCTAGGTTGTTGGTTGTGTCCCTGCAGAGCCACCTGTGGCTTTGCTCCCATCCGGGAGCGTGACTAGGATGGTGAGAGTCACCGTCTCGGGCCTCAGAGGCTGTAAGACTCGTGCTTTGTCTTGTGCAAAACTAGAAACGATCCTCCAAGTGCTTTCAGGCTTGTGCTCATTGGGTTTTCTCAGCAGAGCGGGCAGGCATGGCTACTTCTCCCGTTTCAGAGTGCTCAACTGGGGCTCCGAGAAGTTCCCCAAAGCCACACAGCTGGCGAGTAATAGACCCAGGATGGGACTCTGGCTGTGTGTGTGTGTGTGTGTGTGTGTGTGTGTGTGTGTCATTCTGGGTGTGACAGGGCATGTGAATGTGCAGCCACCCACCACTGCAAACAAGGCCTGCTCCTGCTGAGGACCGTGCCCCATTGCCCTTCCGGGATCTCTTTGGACACTACTCGGTAAGAGAACCCCTCATCATTCCCTTGGCCGGGCCTCTACCGCCTCAGTACCCATCCCTGCCACCCCTGAAGAGTCTGCCGTCTTGGGAAACTCTGGAATGGAGACAGGCCAGTGGGAGCTGGGTGAGATGACCCGGCCCCTCCCTGCGTCACACCCCATCCTTAAGCAACCAGGGCCCCATTCCATAGACAGTTCCTGTACTCCATCCTGTGCTTTGGGGGTTATGTGTGGGAACTCCCTTCTCGTCCTGCCAAATGGGTTAGCATCTGCTTTGTTCTCGAAGATCCCTCCATTTTAATCTTTTCCAGCAAAATGTTATTCTGTAGGTTTAGCGAGGCCCGTCTCCTTCGGTTCCGTCTTTCTGTGGTGGAGGCAGTGGGGCAGCAGCCCCGTCCCTTCCGTGGGATATGCTGGGCTTCCCAGGGACTGGAAGAGGCCATGGAGGTCAGGGATCTGGCTGCTGCCTTTGGTAGAAGAGGTCAATACCTGGAGATGGGCCTATGGAAGTGAGGGGTGCATAAGTGTGGAGCAGAGGGAGAATGCCGGGTGAGTGGGTAGAGGATGCACGTGTGGGTGGTGGGTGAGTGGGCAGATGGATAAGTGAGCAGGTGGACATGTGGATGGGTGAGTGGGCAGTGTTTGGATGGGTGGGTGAACGGATGGGGTGAGTATCTAGGTAAATGGATATATGCGTGAGTGGTTGAATGGATAAACTGTAAGGTGGTTGCAGATAGATGGCTGTCTGGCTGGCTGGCTGGATGCAAGGAAGGATAGACAGATGGGAGGAAGAAAGGCTAGAAGGATGAGTGGAAGGGTGGAGATGGATGAGAGAGTGGGTGAATAGGTGTGTGAGTGGATTTGTGGCAGAGATTTGGGAACCTGGAGGAGCCTTTAGAAAAGAATAGTTTGAACAACATAAACTGATGAACAAAAACAGATCCAGAGACAGAGAAGCATCGATCAGACCGTCAAACCTCAGAGGGAAGGTAGGGGAGGGTGGGGGTAAGGGAGAGAGATCAACCAAAGGACTTATATGCAAGCATATAGGCCTAACCAATGGACACAGACAACAGGGGGGTGAGGGCATGAGTGGGGGGGATGGGGGGTAATGTGGGGATAAGGACACACATGTAATAACTTAATAAAGAAATTTTTTAAAAAAGAATGGTTTTGGTCAGCTCTCAGTTTTCTGGATTGATGGAGAGAGACCGTGTTATGGAAAGATCTAGAAGAACTGCCTGGTTGCAACTTGATTTACGTCGCATTCAGAGGCTCACACCTATGAAGTTGGAGGGTCAGAGCACTTGGACATGGCTCATCGTGGTGTCCACCTCTGACTCTCCTGAGCCTGCCATCGTCTTCCTCCCATGCTGGCAGGCGCAGTGTCTCCTCCTACCCGGATCCAGAGGGCAGACTGAGCAGCTGTGGTTCTCTGGCGGTTCACGCCTTCCCGGGGGTCGTCGGGGAAAGTGACTGAGCTCTCTGACAATGTGGGGCTGTTCCTTCAGTTTCCCTGAGATTCAGTCAATACTGGAGGGACCCAAAGTCCCAGAGACCAGCCTGGCATCTTCCAGGTGGTGTGATGCTGACTATATAGATTGATAGCAACCCCACTGCCCTGACACAGAGGGTGGACAGTGGAAAAACACTCTGACCTGGTCCTCCAAACTTGAGGGGCAAATGGAAGCTGTAACAGGACACGTGGAGGTGAGATGCCAGGGACAGGGTGTGCTTGGTGTCGGGAGGGATGGGGTGGGCTGTGGAATCATCTCTCTGTCCCTTCCCAGGTGCTGGGCTTATTCTTTGCTCCAAGAGGACTCTCTTTTGTCCTCATGGGGAAAATCTTCCCCCGTGGGACTGCTTTCCATGACAATTCTAGGAGTCTCTTGCATTGAGCGCCTGCTGGATGCCAAGCACCTCACATACATGATCACATTTACGTTTCACAATATCCTTTCAAGGTAGGGAGAATGTACCCATTTTACAGACGAGGAAACTGAGGCTCAGAAAGATTAAAGAATATGCCAGTATTATCCATCTAGGACAGTGGTTCTCAACCTTCTGGCCCTTTAAATACAGTTCCTCATGTTGTGACCCAACCATAAAATTATTTTCGTTGCTACTTCATAACTGTCATGTTGCTACTGTTATGAATCGTCATGTAAATATCTGATATGCAGGATGGTCTTAGGCGACCCCTGTGAAAGGGTCGTTCGACCGCCAAAGGGGTCGCGACCCACAGGTTGAGAACCACTGGTCTAGGAGGTCATAAAATCAGGATTCCTATTCAAGCCAGCCTGGCTTCTCTGCCCCATGCCACCCCCCTTCCCCCGCCCTGCAGTGGCAGAACCAGCTGGGGACAATGGGTCCGAGGAGCAGCAGCTGGAAGGAGAAAGCTCAAGAACAAGGAGAAGGGCCCTCGTAGGGACCTGGGAGTGTTTCTAGGGCTGTTGTGCGGAGGCTCCCTGGCCTTTATCTGAAATCAGAGGCAGCATGCAGGATTTGGGCGAGACCACCAGAAGGACTTTCTGGCCTAGAGGGGTGTAGAATGCTGGAACGGGCTGAAGAGGGAGGGCGCAAAGAGAAGTCCTCTGCAGAAGCCAGAAGCCATCCTGTGGTGATCCATGCACAGCTGACTTGCTGACCTGAGGCAGCGGGTGGTGAGGGGTCACCTTGGGGCATCCCTTGCAGCCAAGAGCCTGCAATCCCCTGCTCGGGTGGGAGCTGGGAATCCAGCTGGAGTTTTCTGGAACCAGGGAAAGGCAAAGCAAGACTGGTGCTGGAGCTGTTTGGGGACCCCCTCAGGACCCCAACAGTGGGGGCTGGGAGATGCCAGGACATATTTCCGGGGAGACAGGAAGGTTGTAGCTGTAGGCACCATGGGGGTCCCCAAGCGAGGCCGGCCCTGAGACCAGCAGCCTGTCGTGCCCCTGGGATGCCAGGAGGGCAGCTGGGCCAACTGGCCCTGAGTCCCCGGCTCAAGATGAGGTGGCTCAGCCCCCTGGCCAGTCCCGAGCAGCCGGGGGGAGGAAGGCTGGAGGTGGGGGGGGGGGTGCTGGGAACGAGGAGGTCCAGGTGGGCCTGAGCAGAGGGTGGCCCTTCCTTTGTCTCCCTCGCCCTGCTGGCCTCCCTCCTCTCTCTTTGATGCCTCTCACCACAGACTTCAAACAGGCTGCCCTCTGCTTCCACCCGCCACCCGCCCATAATTAGAGCCTCCCAGGCTGCCTCGCACCCTCACTCCCTTCCCTGCTCTGCATCCAGCTCTGGCTCTCCCGTCCTGGCTTTCTCTCTCCAGTCTCTCCCCTGTCTCTCTCTGTCTCCTCTCTCTCCCCTCTGCTCCTGGTTCCCTGGCTCTGCACCTCTCTCTGATGCTCTGTCTGGATCAGAGACCAGCTCCAGGTGGGCCTGGTGGCCTCCCCAGGCTGCCGGCTCCTTCCCCTTCTCTTCTTTGGTCTGCTCTCTGTCAGACTGTGGACTTGACTTTTCTGTCTTTATGGCCATATTTTCTCTCCATCTCTCTCTCCCAAGCCCTGTCTGTCTCTGTCTCTCTCCTTTTCTTTCTCCCTTCCTTTGACGGTGATCTGCCCCCCTCATCTGTGCCTCTTCCACCCAGAACCTGGGCTTTGGGCCCCCACCCGTCCCCTGGCTCCCAGTTGAGACTGACCCTGGGGCAGTCTGCAGGCAACACTGCTGAGCCAGCTTCTGGCTACTGCCTCCTCCCTGGTGGGTGCCCTCTGGGCTCTGGGCACAGCCTCGTTCCTCCCACTCCTCCCTGGACTGCCTTCAGGCCCTCCCCGAGTCTGGTTTTTCTGGCCAGACTGACCTCCCACCCAGTGGCCGCCTTTGTGGCCCTCTGGCTGGTGGAGCCATGTCTAGCCTCTTTCCCAGGAGAAAGGGGGCCTTGCAGGCACTGGATATGGGAAACAGGGGGTCACGAATCCTACAAATCCCTGCCCCCAAGGCAGTGGGCATCTGGCTGGACTCTACCCCTTCCAGGGCCCAGGTGTCTCTGGAGGACCTGCCAGTCACGTGGAGGAGTTTCCTCCCAAAGAGAAGAGGCTCCCAATTCCCTCCCTGCCACTCCCAGGGTACCTGGTGCCACGGACCCAGGCTCCCCTGGAGAGACTGGCCTTGGGGGGCAAACCTTGGCAGTGGGTGGTTTGTGTGTGGATGGAGTCCCAGGGCTGAGCCGGTTGGAGTCTCCCCTGGGGCTGCAGGTCTGACGTCCTGGGTCTGCTCCCAAGGACGCCAGGAGGAGGGTGATCGTAGGGAAGGCATGACTAACCCCCAGGTTGGACACAATGTTTTCCAGCTGACGGCGCCCTTCCCTCATCACGTGGGAGCCTCGTGACCTCCATCCCGGGCGTGGAATGGGATGACCACATTCCTTATACAGATGAGGACACTGAGGTACAGGTGTCCCCAGGTGCTCTCTCCAGGGCCCCTCCTGGAGGGGGAGGGGGAGCAGGCTGGGCTGGGGGCTCAGGCTCAAGACAGTGGGGGGCAGGCAGGACACATGTCCCAGGTTGGAGCCTCCTGCCCCTCAAGCCTAGGTGGTTCTCCAGTTCTAGATTCTAGGCCAAGTTGGGTGCTGACTGGGTAGATGGGAGCTCAGGGATCGAAGGGCTAAAGCAGGGTCCCCAATATTGGATGTTTCTGGAAACCAGGGGAGACCAGGCCTTGGGGGTGCACAAGGGATCAGGTACTTGATGTGCTGGGCGGGGCACCCCCGAGCTAGCCAGACCTGGGGCACAGGGGGCTTGGCCTGGCAGCCAAAGGATGTGTGTGTGTGTGTGTGTGTGTGTGTGTGAAAGTGTGTACATGAGCATGAGTGGGGGGTGCTGTGTGTGCATGCACACTCAGTGTGCGTGTGGGTGAGGGCTCATGACTGTGCAGATAAGTGTGTGAGAAGGTGTTTATGTGAGTGCACGCAAGCCTGCGAGATTGTTTCTGAAAGTGAATGAGTGATAGTGTGTCAGCGTGTGAGTCCCGATTGTGTGACTGTGTGTGTGCGCAAGTTGACTGGAGTCTCTGATGGCGAGAGAATATCTACACACATCAATATGAACAGTGGGAAGGAGCGAACGGCCATGAGAATGTGTGTGCACATGTGAGAGTATTATGTGCGAGGTGTGCGCATGCCTGGGTTCCCTTCCCTCCTCTATCCTCCCCTCCCCTATTCCTCCCCTTTTTCCTTCTTTCTCGCCTCCCTGCTCAGCCATCCTTTGGGGACCACTCTTTCCTCTCTTTGCTGGTCCCCAGAGCCCAGGTGGAGGGGGGGGCGACAATTGTTCAGAGGGAAGGGCAGGGTGGCCTCCACCTCTGAAGGCTGTGCACGGAGGAGGAACGGAGGGACAGTGGCCTCCTGGTCTCCTTCTCCCCCACTGACCTGAAACCCAGTGTGGGACTGGGGATGAGAGAGGGGGATTGCTCAGCACAGCGTCTCAGTCCCCTGTCAGGTCAGCAGGAGGCTCCGGCCTCTGCCCTGCTGCATGGCCAGGGCCTCGCTGGCTCCTGTCTCTCTGGGCCTCAGCTCCTCACCTGGGAAGGCTTCTCCTCCAGGTTCTAACAACTGGCTGCCTGGTTCGCACCCTCTCCCCCACCCCAGCGCTGCGGCCTGTTTCCCAGCTCTGCCCGCTTGGCAGGGCCCCAGTCTGAGGCGCTTGGCTGGAGAAGCCTGGAGGAGTGAGGGCATTGTTTTGCCTTTAGAAGCTGGGGATTGGGGCTGAGGCTGGTGTGCTCACCCCGGACAGACTTGTCTGCGGGAGGGACAGGGCCTCCTGCCCCCTGGCCCTGGGGGAGACCCGGGTTCTGGGGAACCTAATCTGAGGGGGGAGGAGCAGCGATGGCTTGGGGACCCCTCAGTTTTATGGAAAGAGGAGAGATAATGGCAACCTGGAGAGCTGGACCCGCACAGCGACGTAGGACCATCCCCAGCTCTTCCGAAGGCTGGGCTGAGAGTACTAGTAGCTGCTCAATGCTTTGAATAAATGAAAGAAAAGAAAAGAGAAGGAAAGAAGGAAGGAGGGAGGGAAGGGGGACAGGAGGACAGCAGAGCTGGAGGGGACAGAGGGGATGGAGCTGTGAGGCAGCTCCCCAAAGGCTCCGTCCGTCCGTCCGTCGTCAGGGATGCAAGGACCTTCCCTCACCCTGGAACTCTGGGCGCTTGAGGCCTCTGGCTTTTCTTTTGACCATCTCTCCGGGGGCCTGGGCCAAGCCCCTCTGAGACGCCTGCTTGCTTCTGTCTGCCTCGGTCTCCCACTAATATTTTGGGGAGACTCTCTCCTAGCAGCCAAGGGCTGTGAAGGGACTCCTTCTCTGCCCCCCTCGCTCCCCCCCAGCTTACTCAGCTTTTGAGGAGGAAGCAGGGTCCTCAGTGGGAGGTGGTGGTGGGGGGGAGGGACAGCCAGAGCCCCCCTACTTCTCAATATCTGGCCCCCTCCTCTCCTCCCCAGGCCCAGGAAATGGTGGCCTGCCAGGCTGTCTCCTCCCCGACACCATCCTAGTCCTCGGCACAGGGAGGAGGGCCGAGCAGGAGGGTGACACCTGACAGATGCAGGGAGAGCCACCCCATCATCCCTGCATCTGACCCCAGGGCCCGGCGCTGGGCTGAGGGCTGCTGTGGGGGAGCTCAGGAGGACGGAGCCCCTGGGGTGTCTGGGACCCACCCATTCCCAGGTAGCCTGCTTGGCTGCAGCCTCAAAAGCCAGGCTCAGAGAACCCCCCCTACCCCCCGCCCCAGGTGGGCGGGTGGGTGGGAAGCAGGCTCCAGGCCACTCCCTCTGGATGGTTCCAGCGTCTCAGACCTGCTAGGCCTCTCTGTGCCCTGGGCCTTATCTTGGAATCAAGGGGGGAAGGGGGGCCAGCCGGTCCCCAGACCAGAGGCTGGTTCTCTGCTATTTGTATCTCCATCTGACTGGTTCCAGCTTCAAGGAAGAGGGAGGTGGTGGGTGTGAGCAAGGATAGACGATCTAGAATTAAATCCTGATGGTGGGCCGGCTCATCCCCTCCTGGGTGGAAGGAAGATCAAGGTTCTGGAAGGCTGAGAGCGGGCTGGCCCTCTGCTGGGGGATGGAAGCTCCGCCTGACCCGGATTAGCACCAGAGCACTTCCTCCAATGGCTGCGTTTGCAGTTGATGACACCGTTCATCTCAAATAGGGGCTGCTTGTGTTTGCGAGCACTTCACAGCTGACCCACTCACACACCTGATTCCATTTTGACCCGACAACCCTGGGGCGCAGGCAGGAGCATGGGGACGTGTTTCCCCGCTTTGCCGGGGAGGAAGCGGAAGAGAGCACCTGCGGTTCAGGCCCCTTCTCTCTCACTTTGTCTTAGTATTGATCACTTCAGGAAGCAGTTCGACTTGGTCCTCAGAGCCAGAAACACCGCGGGTCCCTCGTGGGGAGGCTGTGTGTCTGGTTCAGACGAGGGGACAGGGCCAGCGAGGAGTGAGTGGGATCGTCCCGGGCTGAGTCCAGGCCTCTCCCCATCCTAACGCCGCTGTCAGCCCCTCAGAGCTGGGCCTGCAGTGGCCTCTGCACACAGACTTCCTTCTGGGGAGCTGCCTGCTTTCCTCCAGGGGCAGGGCCCGGCAGCCCCAGCCAGCGTCTTGTGGGGGGCACCCTGCCTCTGGTGAAGTGTCTCCACACTTTGGGGCCTCCTCGGGGCTGGTGGGAGGCAGGGGGTCCTGGTCTGGCCCCAGACAGCCCTCCATGGGTGGATGGGAGATCGGAATGGAGATAGGCTCTGGTGCCAGTTACCCTGGGAGCTGAGTGCCAGCGTGGCCCCCTGCTGGCGGCTGGCCAGGCCACTCCAGAGCACATTTTTCTCTGGGTGACAGCCTCCCCCCCTCCCCACCCCCCGAAAGAGACCATTCCCCTCCACGTCCACCCAACAACCCAGACACCTCCCCTCCCCATCGGAGAATCCCACCTTCTCCCTCCCCGCCCTGTTTTGAGCTCCTCCTCATTCCAGGCACCTGGTGGGTACCTGACACAGGTGATCTCACTGCATCTGATGAGAGAGATTCATTGATCGGCTGCCTCCTGCATGCCCCACACTGGGGATCGAGCCCACAACCCGGGCATGTACTCTGACCGGGAATCGAACCGTGACCGCCCGAACCATGACCTCCTGCTTCATATGTTGATGCTCAACCACTGAGCCACGCCGGCTGGGCGGTGAAGAGTTTTTAAACAAGAAAGTTACGTAGCAAGAACAGAGATCCAGACTGCCCAGGTCCAAATCCTGCCCTGATCACCTAGCTGTGTGACCTTAGGCAAGTTACTTAACCTCTCTGTGCCTCGTATTCTCGTCTGTAAAAAGGGAATGGTAATAGTGTCTGCCTCATAGATTGCTATGAGGATTAGGTGAGTTAATGAGCTTAAGGCACTTTGGGCAAAGCACATGACACACACTGAGCACTTCATGCTTGCATTAGTGCTGGTGGCTCCTAACTAGACCCTCCCGTCTCCCTTTTGTCCCACTCCCCCTTCTCTCTTTGAGGAATGAAAGATGTTGCCTTCAGTAATGGAGCCTGTCACCTGCTGTGGGCAGAGGCCCCCCTGTGCCCTGCGAGCTGCCTGAAGCCCCTGCCCATCTTTTGTTATGTCTGGTCGGTGCCTGGGGGGCAGAAGATACAATTGAGTCACCTGGGGGAAGGGAGGCAAAATGGAAAATGGCGAAGTGAAGTGAAACAGGCGTCCTAAGGCGTGCACTGGGCCCTCTGCGTGAAGAGGTGTGAAGGGATGCCTCCTTGTCCAGGCGGTGGGGTGAGGGGAGTTGGGGCCAGCCTCCAGCAGGAGGGCGGGAGGAGCTGGGCTGAGAAGGGGGGCGGGTATGGGGGGCAATGGAATGAGGGGGTGGGTGGGAGGGGATGAAACCCACCCAGGGCGGGGAGGTTGAGGGCAGGCCTGCAGGCAGAGGCGGCTTGGCAGACAGAAAGGTAGAGACAGCGCCACGACCCAGGTGGGGAGATGAAAGTGTCTGGAGACGCTCCTGCGCCACCTGTCGTGTCCCCTAATCCCCGATGGCTCCTCCAGGGGCTGGGCACTCTCCCCAGAGCTCCATGGCCCCCGAGCCTGCCCCCTCTGCCCCTCAGGAGCATGCCCCACCCACCCCAACCGGAGCCAGGAGTGGGGCTGTGGACAAGAGGCAGACAGAGCTCCCAGATCAAGGGGCTGGTCTCCTGGGTGAGCCGGGCTGGAGGGGTGTCCCAGGGCCTGAGAAGCACATGGCTATTCCTGATGGTGGGTGGGGTGGGGGCTGGGGAGGTCAACCTCTGCTGCAGAAAAAGGGGGCATCTCCTGGTGGGAATTCATAGAAAAGTTGCCTGGTCCTTCCCTCCCATCCCTTTCCTCTCCCTCTCCCTCCTCCTCCTCCTCTCCTGCCTTTTATTCTTTTTCTAGCACTGAGTACAGTGCCTGCCATGTAGTGGGAATTTCATAATCCTTTGAATTCATAAGCAGAGCTAAGAATGTGAATTCTATGGTTTCTGTTATGACCCAATGCCAGGACCCAGCTCCTTGGCAGGAATGGGGATGGGGGGGGAGGGGGAGGCATTGAGACAAGATGCAGGGGTGGGGGATCTTTCCCAGGCGTGTCTACTCCAGAGTCCCAGAGATGCCATGCTCTGCCCCAACCTTCGGCCTTTTCTGAGCCTGGGAGCAAGGGGAGTTCTGGCGTTGAGAATGGGAACGGAATAACTCTGAGGCCTGGGCACGCTGCCTTCCGTTCACCCTCTGGCCGCCTCCTATATGGTGTCTTCAGGACTTTAATTTGCCTGTTGTTTGAGGTTAACCGCCTTCCTTAATGAGGCTGGGGAGGAAGGAGGCAGGTGGGACGAGAAACTCGAAGGGCCGAGGGGTGTGAGGCTGCCCTTGGAGGCCCCTGGGTGGGGGTGTGGGTGGTGAGGGAGGAGATGGCGACAGCCAGCGCACCATCTCCTCCCAGGCAGGACCCACGGGAGAACACCGTGGTTCTCATGGGGTAAGGCAGGGGAGAAGACCTCCTAACCCACTTCCCTCTGCCTCCTGGACGCTCTGTTCAGCCAAGGTCTCCAGATAGCAAACTGGAATTGCAGCAGGAAGCTTCAAGGGCAGACCCCAGGGAGGACTTCCCCCAGACCCAGGGTGGTGGAGGGGCTGATGGAGGATTCTGAGGGTGTGGGAAGAGACCTGAATGGGAGTCTAGGGCAGCGGTCGCCAACCGGTGGTCCAAGGACCACTGGTGGCCCGTGAGGTTGGAAAGGTTGGCGACCGCTGGTCTAGGGGGTCAGCCATGCAGGGACTCTGCAGCCTCCTGTGGGTTCAGGTGAGGATCGTGGAGTCTGAGTGGGGACAGCTGGGCTGCCTTCTCTACCTGCAGCCAGCCGTGTATGCAGCCCAGGTGTGCAGGAGAGTCAGTCTCCACATTCAGGTCTACATGTCCCTGTGTGTGTGTGTGTGTGTGTGTGTGTGTGTGTGTGTGTGTGTCAGAGAGGAGGGAGCAGCCTCCTCCATCAGACGAGGGGCTCCCATGGCAGGGCTCAGTCTCCTGCATAAACTGGGGGCTCCCTGAGGGCCCCAGTGCTCTGTTCCTGCCTACAGAGGGCGCTCACTCTGCTCACAGCAGGTCCTTAGGCCTTGAGCCCCCCACCCACCCCACCCCCTTGGCCCTCTCTGTTCTCGGTCTACCCACACTCACCCTCACACACACACACACACACACACACACACACACACACACACACGCCGCACCACCAGGAGACTCCCTTTGAAGTCTTGCTGAGTCGTGTTGTTCTTATGACAGAGTCAACAGGTTGGCAGAGCCAGGGGCTGGGGCTCTGGTAATGAGTCTCTTCCGGGGGAGGGGGCCGTGTGGGGCTCCCATCAGATAAGACAGCTCTTTGCTGCCTCCCCATTTGCTACTTTAATGAGGGACGCAGCTGAGAGACAGGTGGAACCAGGCCAGCCGGAGCACGGGCACCTGCCTTCCATCCTCGCTGAGATGGGGGGGGGGGGGGGGAGCGGGCTACGACCTCCAGGGTCCCACCACATCCTGTGTCCAAGAAGGTCTTAGACCCTTCCTCCCACCGCCCACCTCCCACCTTCCACCTCCTACCGCCCACCTCCCATCTCCCACCGCCCACCGCCCACCTCCCACCTCCAATGGAAGGCAGGGGCCATGGCTGCCTCTCTCCACGGAGAGCCTTGTCCTGCTGTTAGGGAAAGGGTTTGGGTCTGATGCCAGAGGAGCTTCCCAGGTCATAGGGGCCCAAGACATGAAACGTGCCTGCTGGGGCCCGGAGTGGGGGACGTTAGGGGGTGACCCCCCTGCTGGTGCGGCACTGGCGATGGGGGCGGGGGGGGGGGGGCGGGGTGGACGGGCAGCGGGCAGGAGAGGGGAGAAGGAGGCTCAAGGGTCAGCACTGGAAACTACCTGAGGGTCAGACCCAGCAGGAGAGGGAATGTCACCGGTCTTCTCCGGGCTCATCTTCCTCTCCCAGCGCAATGCTCAGGTTGTAGGGAAATGCTGGGGGGAGAAAGGCTGACAGCGCTCAGCTCGGGCCCGGGCCCCTCGGGGGTGACTGGGAGAGCGGCGCCGTCCAGCTGCTGGCCAGTTGCACCAACGACCTTCATGGGAACGCCAGGCCACCGCTGGCCCTTCAGGAGGGCGCCCGGGCGTGCTCCTGCCTCCAGCCCGGTCGCCCCCTGCCTTCACCCGGAGGCTGCCTCTGGAGTCCGATGCCCGGGCTGGAATCCTAGCATCTCCACTTGCTTGCCGTTGGGTCTGGGGCAAACGCCTGCCTCGGTTTCCCCACCTGTACAATGAGGATAATGATTGCAGTGCCTCTCTCAGTGGGCAACGGGATGGGAAAAATTCCTGTAAAGCTCTTAACCGGGGTCGGGCACTCATTGGACCCTGGCGATTCCTCCAAAGGCCCCTTTCAAACTCTCACCTCTCAGCTCTCCTCCTGGAAGTTCTTTCTGCTGTCTGCCCTCCATCCCGCCTCTGACTGGGACAGTGCCCCCTTTCCGGCCCACGTGGGTCCTTTCTGGCCTCAGTTTCTCTCTTCTTAAATGCTACCTCCCTGCTGTCCCCCCCCCCCCCCCGCACCCCTACCCACCCAGCCTGCACGGTGAGATAATGTCTGACAGATACTTGGAGGTACTTGGAGGAAGAGGCCAGACAGTGAGTGACCAGAGGTGATTATCTGGGGTGACTAAAGCCGTGGTTTCCCTGCCCCCAGCCCAGGCAGGAGGGAGGGGGACATCTGAGGTCACGTTCCAGAAGGAACTTCCCAAGGAGGGCTGGACCTGGGGAAGCCTAACTTAGGGTGGAGGGAAGGGAAGAAGCTGGCACTCTGTTTCAGGTGTATTTCCGCAGAAAAGAAAAACCACCAGCAGCAATAACTCACCCTGTGTCGGAGGGGCTTCCAGCTCAGGGAACTGGCCAGAATGGGCTCCCCAGCTCTCAGCCTGGCCTGGAACAGCCAGGCCCTCTCCAGCTCTCAGCCGGCCCCCTGCTATGGACACTCCTGTCTACACTTGCCCTTGGCCTTCTCCCCCTCACCTACCTCTCAGTTTGGACCTAACGCCCTCCTAGCACCTTCCCATCCTGCTTCCTGCCCTGGGGACCCTGCTTTGGCAGCCCAGGTCCAGGTGCCCCTCGAGAGAGGAAGCTCCCTGCCCGTGGTAGACCCAGTCTCCGCCTCTCTCTGCACCTCCTCTGCCTGTCCAGCCCCCAGAGCACTAGAAAGTTCCCCAATGGGGGCTGGGGCAGGCGCTGATCTCTCCTGTGGCCCCCCCAGCCTCCTCTCCCTGGGAGTGAGCCAGCCTGGGGAAGGCATGCAGTTCCTACCCAGGCCTCTGGGTGCTGCCCGACAGCTGTGGTTGGTCCCTCCCGTGAAGGGCCCGCCCCCCTGACAGGTATTCGCCTTCACCCCAACCCTCCTCCTGCTCCCCAAAAGGAGCCGCCTTCATTTATAAAAGAGGAGCAGCCACTAATACTAAATATTTTCAAGAACATCATCTTACTTTCCTAGTCGTTAGTCTTGTTGAATCCCATTTTACGCATGGGAAAACTGAGGCACAGAGAGGTCAAGTGGCTTGCCGCAGGTTGCGGGGGGGGGTGGGGGGGGGTGGGCAGGGTCCTGACAAAGCCCTGGGAAGACAAGAATGAGCCTACGGAGCTGGGTGTGGGAAGCAGACAGACACTCTGGCTTGTTCTGCTCACTGGGTACCATGAAGGGGAGGAGGGGAGAGGAGGGGCCTGCCGTGGGGGACGGAGCCCTGAGTGGGTTTCCAGTCCAGCCTCTGCTGCGGTCTCCCTGTGAGGCCTTGGGCAAGGCTCATCTCATATGTTAGTTAGACTTCCCATCCTGGGAAAACTCTTCAAGGACCTTTGGAACAGTTGCGGACGGGTCACGAGAATTCTCGCTTCATATTCCACTGTGTTTTACAAAGTATCATACTTTAAAAAGATATTCGCTTGTAAGAACATGCAATAAATAACTTCAAAATGCAATGGGTGTTTAATTTTAAAGCGTGCCTTTAACATTTGCGTAAAACGTTTTTTGTACTCGTTCAACAGAAACTTACCTGGCCACTGGGTAAAGCGAGCAATGGAACTCCTGGTCCGCCAGGTGTTAAGGGCCGTGTTGGGTGAGGGCCCCTCCCCTCCTGTGGTCAGTGTCAGGGTCTCTGCTCTCTCCCTGTCCTCAGGCTTCTGCACAGACCCTCTCCTGGAGCTGTGTGAGGGGGAGGGAAGGGGGAGGGAAGGAGGAGGCCCTGCCCTCACCGGCCTTGGAAGGAAGTGGAGGGCGGGGAGTCTGAGGGAAGAAGGTCTGGTCTACAATGAGTTGCCTCATGGAGGGGGCTTCCTCCTCCTCCCTCTTCCCTCCCTCCACATTGGGCCTCCTGCTCCCTCCCCTCAAACCATACCCAGCATGGTCTGAGCAGGGCTTGCAGGGGGTGACAGCCACTGAGGGGGGCACCACATGGGCTGAGGGCGGCAGCCTGAGTTTGCTGAGTTGAGAGGCCGAGGTTTTCCCTAGCACGTGCCCTACCCCAGCTGGGCTTCTTCCCAGGCCTTCTGAACTCCCCATCCTCCGAGAAGCTCCTCCCCACTCCGCACCCTCCACCGAGACCCTGGCCTCCGGTCTCCCCTCCAAGGGCCTGTGTGTGGCTGCGGAGTTGGGCCTGTTGCCTTGCACAGGGGCGGCCGAGGCATGGTCTCTCCCACTGCACCGGCACCCCAGGGGCAAAGAGCAGGCTCTTTCTCCTTTAAGCACCGCCTGGGCTGGAGCAGGTGCTCTGTCCTTATTCAGTGGAGCTGAAACGGATGGGAGCACAGGCCCCAGGGGTGGGGGGCAGCCCTCTCCCTGGGATGCCGGCCCTGCCTCCTCCCCTCTACCCTGTAAGTTATGTTCAGTAAAAAAGGTTGCATTTTGTGCTCGGCCAGTGTGGCTGAGTGGTTGAGCATTGGCCTATGAAATAGGAGGTCACGGTTCGATTCCCAGCGGGGCACATGCCCAGGTTGCGGGCTCAATCCCCGGTGTGGGGCCTGCAGGAGGAGGCAGCCAGTCAATGATTCTCTCTCATCATTGATGTTTCTATCTCTCTCTCCCTCTCCCTTCCTCTCTCTGAAATCAATACAAATATATATTTTAAAAAATTGTTGCGTTTTAGAAAGTGCTACACGCTCATAATATAGAATTTCTGTAAACAATACCGAGTGTAGAATACAACGTGCTCCAGGAGCCCATCCCTTCGTCGGGTCACTGTGGTGAACGTTGGGGTGCCTCCTTCCAGACTTTCCTAAGCATGAAAAAAAGTTGTTTTCAACATAAATGGGACTTAACTAACACACAGCAATAAACAGCTCCTCACCCTGTTTTTGCCTCGTTCCCCATCTGTGTAAACAGGGCGGCCTCACGGTTAAGGGCAGCAGAGCACACACTGTGTGGTCACGCTCCAAGCTGGGTAACGTTCCTTATCAGGGCATCTGGGCAGTCTCCCGTCTCACACCCTCGCAGGTAATGTTGAACCGGATGCTTGTACGTTTGGGTCCGTGGGCCCACGCTCTGTACAAGGAACTCCTTGACACAGAACAGCTGTGCCAGTGGGCATGCTCGTTAAGCCTCCTGATAGATGCTGCCTCAGTGTGCGCACATTTGTCACCCTCTAGGGGAGGACATCCTGTCTACCCCTCCCCCCCCTCCATGTAACCCTGGGGGCGGAGCCTGCCCTTTTAGGAAGTCCTTGCTCAAGTTTGACCCAAATCTTCTTGGGTGGAAATTGAGCTGTTCCCTCCCCAACCCCCTGGGCAGGGTCTTCTTCTTTGGGTGGCACTCAGCTGGCGGGGTGGTCTGGGGAAGGCAGCTCCCTGCCTATAGAGCAGTGGTTCTCAACCTTCCTAACGCCAAGACCCTTTAATACAGTTCCTCATGTTGTGGTGACCCCCAATTTCATTGTTACAAATTGAACATAATTAAAGCATAGTGATTAATCACAAAAACAATATGTAATTATATATGTGTTTTCTGATGGTCTTAGGTGACCCCTGTGAAAGGGTCGTTTGACCCCCAAAGGGGTCACGACCCACAGGTTGAGAACCGCTGCTATAGAGTGATGTGTGTGCGCTGGTGTGTGTGTATGCGGGGGGGGGGGGGGGGGTGGTGGTGGTGTAGGGAAGCATTTCTCTCTTCTCCTTGTGGGAAGCTCCTTACAGGAAAGGGGAGCAAGATCGAGCAAGGTCTGGGCAATCAGACCGACATGTTCACTGAGAGCTGGGGGTCATGGTCCTAACGTCTGAGAAGTTCCCGGAAGTCCTCTCAAGGCGAGACGTTCCAAAGCATCTCCCAGATGCATACAGTCTTCTCTCGGGAGGCGAGCCGGGATGCCTCCTCTATGATGGGGAGATGGGAGTGGAGGCTGCGCTGGGAGGAGACTCAGGTGTCCTTCTCGCCCTAGCCGCCTCTGGCATTAGCTCCTGCCCCTGCCATTCTGGTTGGGCTGGACGGCTGTGTGGAGTCATCTGTATGTGTGTCTCCAAACTCACCTGGCAGCTCCCAATGCCCAGGTCCTTGGGACTAAGAGGGTCAAAGGGTTGGCATTAACCCTTCATGGGTTAACCTGACCCAAGGGGCTGTGGCTTCTCTGCCAAAAAACAGCCAATAGATCCGGTCAAAGGCAGAACCTTCAGGGCAGCACCCCAACTCATTCCTCTGATCTTTGCACTCCAAGTGCCCATTCATACAGCAAACCGTTACTGCCCCCCCGGGTACCGAGACCCACCGTCTCCTGGACCCACCATGTGTGTGACCTGGAGCAGACGAGAGACCAAGCCCATACAGTGTGATAAGTGCCCCGGATGGAGCAGCAGCTGGAGAAATCTAGGAGAAACTCCCTCGTGCTGTTACCTCATTACCCCTAATTGACATGGCTCCTGGCCCTCTAAGCAAGCCAGGGGAAGTCCCAGGTGCAAGGAGCAAAGACCTGGTGGTTTCCACCAGCAGCCAGAAGGCTGGATTCTAACTCGGGACCGTTTGACCGCAAAGCCCTTCCTCCTTGCTCCTTGCACCATCCTGCCACGGACAACAGCACGGGCAGTGGGAGAGGGTCAGGCCAAGGATGCTTGGTACACATCCGGTGCCTGGCTGAGTGAGGCAAGAGCCAATGCCTGAATACCCCGCATTGCAAGTGGCTGTGTCATGTGGGTTTTTTCCTGAAGTCTGTGAGCCTCTCTTGATGGCATAGGATGCCTTGTCCATGTTTGAGGTCCCAGCCTGGAACAGAGGAGGGACCCGGTGAATGCTTGAATGAGCGAGTGAGTGAATGATGGAGCCACCGATAAGGCCTGCTGCAGTCATGCTTCCTCATGTCCCACTCAGGGACATCTCATCAGGAGATCAGGCTCCAGCTCCTGCAGGAAATTCCACTCTCACCTGGACCGAGCACAGCCTTGAGGAGACAGAGAGAAACCTAGCTCGTCCAGAGACCTGGGGGGCTGGGGGAAGGCTGGGCAGGGATGCCTTAATGTTTAAGGCATAAACAATCTTTGTGGCCCTAGCCAGTTTGGCTCAGTAGATGGAGCATCCGCCTGTGGACAGAAGGGTCCTGGGTTCGATTCCGGTCAAGGGCATGTACCTCGGTGGCAGGCTCCTACCCAGCCCAGGCCCTGGTTGGGGCTCATGCAGGAGGCAACCAATCCATGTGTTTCTCTCACATCGATATTTCTCTCTGTCTTTCCTTCTCTCTTCCATTCTCTCTAAAAATCAATGGAAAATATCCTGGGGTGAGGATTTAAATTAAAAAAAGATCACTGTGTCCATCCAGGCACCCACACCAGCCCTCACCCCTCCTGTGCCCCTCAGGCAGGCAGGACCCCTTCTGAAATGACCAGCCTCCAGCACAGTCCTGGCACTCGGTGGGCTTGCAAGGAACATTAACAAGCGAGTGTCAGATGAAAGAAACAGAGCCGTGGGGTAGGGTCTTGGTGATTCAGGCCTCTTGCCACCAGGAACTTTCCCCTCCAGTCACACTGTGCTCCCTGGAGCTGCAGGAGGCGTGGAGGCCCCCTAGGAAGTGCTCGCTGAGCTGGTCCCTTGCAGAGATTCCTGAAATGTCTCAGAATCATGGATGGGCCTGGGGATGGGGACTTGATGGAAAGCAGTATGAAGCACAGGTGTCTGGTCCAGGGAGTTACCACGGGAGACGGGGGATCTGCATGTGAACAAGTGCTCTCCTGATTCTGAGGCAGTGGGTGGGGTGGGGGGCGGAGAGAGGAGAGGAGGGGACATACAGGCGAGGGGGGTTGATACGAGGCCTGCATTTTGAGATACAAAAGCTCGGTGCCTATCTCATTGAATGCTGGGAAATGACCTTGAGCAGATATCTGGTCTTTTTCTCTCCAGGAGGGACTGGGTGTTGTTTCTAGGGAAGAAGATCCTAGAGCCGTGGAAATCTCAGGGGCTTGAGCTTGGTCCCTTAGAGCCGACCCCACACTTTCTGAGACTGACTCTGTACCAGCAACATAGCAGGTCCTGCGGGGAAGGGGTCCGGGGGGCGGGGGAGAGACAGGGCAGCTCATAGCCCAGAGAGGGGAGAAGGACCCAGGTAACAGGTGAGATGTTCTAAGCCCAGAGCTGGGCTTGACATGTCCCCTGGGCCAATGTGGGGACTTCAGCTTACCTCTGCCTGAAGGTTCCTTCTTTGGGTCGACACTAAATCTCTCTTGTTGCCGAGGATACTCTTATAGGGGTCATGCCAAGGGCCGGGCCTTTTCTTAGGTCTGACACAGCCTAGGGGCCCAGGGAGCAGGAGGGCTCCAGGGGAGAGAGGGACAGTGCCCCCTTCCTGCCTGAACCCCCATATGGTGAGGAAGGAGGGGATGGTGACCAGGCAGTCAGTCACATCCTGAGGCTGTACCTCCTGGGCTCATCTCAGCCTGAGAGCCACTCTCTCCTTTCTCCTCAGAGAATACTTCCCCCTCCCTCACAGTCATCCAGTCCATCTGCTGGGGAAGTTCTTCTTGATGTCTAACTTCAAGCTTTACTGCTTATAAGCAGGACATCCTCCCTCTCAGACTGGGAAAGGGAAAAATCTGACCCCTTCTGGTCCTGCTTCCGAAGTCTGTTAAAATGCCCCCCCTGGCCCCCCGCCCAGTCAAGCCACCGGAGATGCTCCGGCTCACTTGTTCCTTCTCCCATGTGCTTCCTCTGCCTTCTCTCCTCCCCCACTCCTGTCCCATTCCCATCCCCTGTGGAATGTAGGGAACCTCCAGTTCCTCCCCACACCCTCTCCTGGAACTCCAGGCTGATGGGGGGTGGGGGGGGGGAGGACCAGTTTTTCCAGCCCTGAGACCAGCCTGCCCCCCGGGGGCTTTTCCAAGCCCAGTAGGATGGCAACCAGGGCCTCCAAGGAATGTGGCAGATCCGGCTCTCGGCTCTCTCTCGCTGCCATGAAGAGCCAGGGCATCCCTCCTACCCTCAACCCCCTCCGTGGCTCCTGGAGGCTCAGGAGACTTTCTGAGCCCACCCCACGCGGCCAGGCCACCCCTCTTTCCTTCTCCTGGTCGGGAGGTCCTCAGGCAGGCCCACTCTGCCCTGACACATTTCCTGCTCCAAACAGTGCCCCCTGCTCCTCACCCTCCCTTTCTGTCCAGCCTGATGTCTGTCCCCAGGAGGACTTCTCAGATTGAGGGGTCACTGCTCCCTTCAGACTGTAGGTGCCCGAGGTGTAAGGACCCTGCCTGTTTCAGTCCCTGCCTATGCTCAGGGCCGGCACAGTGAGTGCTCAGTAAATACCACCCACCTGGCTGGCGGGACTGCTGAACTGAACGTAGGCAGATAAATACGTCTAGCAGAGGCATGGGCTGGCCTAAGAGCCAGGCTCTCCGCAATGCACGCCGCCCAGGGCCAGAAAAGAGCCATAGTGGGGAGCCCTCCCCAGTCCTCTGGCCGCTCCACCCCCTCACCTCCTATTGTGTTCCCCCAGCACCAGCTCAGGACTCTCCCCTCCCCCTAACCTCCTTTGTCTCACCCTCTCTCTGGCCCAGGATATTCGGAGCCATTTCCCTCTGATTATTCCCACTGCTCCTGGGAGCTCTCTCCTCCCTGAGGCCTCCCTGGAGCTCCACTGGCCGACACTCTTCCTCAGGAGCCCTTTCTCCCGCAGTGAGTCTTCACCAGCTGTGGCCACCAGCCAAGTGCCTCCCTGACCCTTCTGGCCTCTGCCTGGGGGCTTGGAGTCCCCTCTGGTAGACGTGTGGGTCAGTCTGAATCCTGGAGATCATTTGGGGGTGAGCTGCAGGTGCAGCAGCAGGGGTGGTACCGGGGCAAACACTGACCCATACAAGGCCAGGACCCACTCAGTTTGCCAGGGGCCAGTCCTATCCACCTCGTATGTGCTTCTCCGTATGTAGTCTCCCTCACTAGGGTAATATGAATACTAATGACACCTGGCATGTATTGAACACCTACTATGTGCCAGGCTCTATGCTAAGAACTTTACATGGTGTTTCATTTCATCCTCAGAACAAGCTGATGTGGTCGGTACTATCATTATTCCCATTTTACAGACAAGCAGAATGAGGCTATTTCCTCATTTTAAGCCCCAGGCCCTAGCTCGGTCCTGAGCACCCGTTGCTACGTGCAGGGACATGCAGACGTGTGGTCTGGGGAGGGGCAGAGAACTCCATGCTGAGAGGGGGCCGAGGCCAACTCTCTCAGCTCCCAGGATTCCACAATCCAAAGGAGCCAGTGCCAGGCTTGGGACGGGCCTACCCTCTGCTAGTTTCCTAAGAATTCCAGAGGGAGGAGAAGACAGGCAGCTGGAAAAACTTGTGGACAAGGCTAGGTGTCGCCTCCTGAGGCCCTGGAACCCAGCTCTGCCCCTACCTGGCCAGGGAGCTCTGTGGGTGTGCATGTGGGTGAATGGGTGTGTGTAGGCACCAGGGTGGGAAGAATGGATGGGATGAGCCGCCAGGCCCTCCGTGTCTCGGATCCTGTATCCTGTGTCTCAGGTCTTGCTCCCGAGGCCCTGAGGAGTCCCTGGTGGGTGGGGCTGCTGTCAGGCCTGTGCCGTGATGTTCTGAGCGGAGGGCGGGGTGCAGCACAAGCCCTGACCTGGTTGGGCAGGTTGGCCCACCCTGAGTGGCACCTGTGACCAGGCGCCAACCCCACCCACCGCCCTTTGAAGTCATCCAGCCTGCACTGGAGGCCCAGCCCCTCTTCTGGGTCACCTCCCTAGGACGAATTGGGGTCCTCTCAGGAAAAGGCTCCTCTCGCCGGGGCCAGCTCCCGTGTGGGAGGGGGACCAGCAGGCCTGGGCCTGGCTGGAGGAGGTGGTGGCCTCCCTGTCTGGTCTCTGCAGAGATTGGCAGAGGCCAAGGCAGAGGGGACTGAGAAGGGGGAGGGGGAGGGGCTAATGAAGGGAGAAGGCCTGAAGGGAGGGGAAACACTGAGAGGGGAGTCTGCCGGTACGGAGGGGGCTTGAGGAGACACGTCCCCCCAACTACCCACTAAGTTCAGCCCATGGAAAGCCCTGTCTAGCAGCGCAAGCGGGTTGGGGTATCTTAGTCCCACCATCTTCATTAGGGTGTCCCCACCCCCTCCCCCTTGCATTGCTCTGCAGTTGGCATTCCTGTCTAATGTAAGGGGTTGGGCACTTGCAGCTTTAACAAAAGCCCCTGGATAGCCCCTCCCTCAGCACTCACTCTGATCCTCACCCTGCTCAGCAAGCCTTAGCCCACAGCAAGCAGCCCTTGCATCTGTCTGCAGACCTGGGGGGGCTGGGTTAGCACAAAAAGCCACCCCAACTTCTGGCCGGACTTGGGCAGTGCAGACCCCAGGCCTGTCCTGCACCAAAACCCATCTCTTTCTCCCCAGCACAGCCCAGTGGCTTGGGCCCACCCCGCCCACCCCACCCCACTCTGAGCAGATCTCTAATCCACCAGGAGCCTCCTCAGAAAACCATTAGGCAGCCAGGCCCCAGCCCTGTGGGCCTCTAGTCTCCCTCCCCACATGGGCTCAGAGCCTATGCCGCCCCAACTCTGCAGTCCTGGGTGCTGGGCCCACGCGGACCCCTGTGTTTTGGCCCCACTGCCTGATTTCTGCTGCAGGCAGATGTCTACTTAGATCCACGGCCCAACGCCGGCTCAGTGTCTCCTGGACTGGCCTCTCTCCTCCCCCCAAGGCCCTGGCCAGTTTGAGTCCTCACCACCTCCTCCTGCAATTTTGGGGGTGGCTGGGGACACGCTGGCTTCCTGCTCTGGCTGGGGCTGGGGCCGTGGGGCTGGAGATGGGGCGACAGTCTCCCCTCCTGGGCTGGGCTCCTCATGTCCTGTCCCACCCGGCCCCGCCATGGAATCCCAGGCGGGCACCCCAACCACGGCCTCCTGCCTTCTGCCCCCTGGTCGCCCCACTCTCCTTCCCAACTCTGTGAATCTCTCTTCCCCCTGCCGTGCGGGCCACACCTCTCCTCCTGGTAGCCCACATCACTGCCCACCGAGATGGCTCCAGGGGCGGAGACCGGTTTGTGCTCTGGCCCTGGGCCAGCGGCTTGACCTCTCTGAGGCTTTGTCCAGCTGTCAATAGGCTATTAACCCCACCTGCCGGGTAGGGTATTCGAGGAGGTTGGCCCAGTAAGTGGTGACCTAATGGTGTAGCCACTGAGGGCAGGCCCTTCAACCTGGTCAGGGGCTGTCACCTTCCAGCTTGTGCCACACAGCCCTGTTGGGAGAGGGGAGAGAGAAGAGTGGAGTGGAGGGGAGGGGAGGGGAGAGGAGGGAAGGGGAGGGAGAGGGAGACCTTTGTGCTTCACAGGTCATACTAGACACCAGAAGCAGGTGTTCCCCCTTCTGTCATCACTGATCAGCAGCTTTGGGAGGGGTCTCCCACAGGCCCAGGTGGCCGTAGGCGTGACATCTCACTGATTTCTTCCAAACAGCTCCCTCGGAGTCGGGGAGAAGGGGCTTAAAGAACGCGAAGAGCGGCAGTGGCTGAGCAGGCTGGATTTTTTTGGAGCACATACAGTGGCGTCAACATCTTCGAATCGAGATGGATGACAGAAACAGCAACAGAAATGCTTATTGCATGAAGCAATATATAGAGATGTCATTTTGGCTGAATTCTGTTTTCCTCCTCATGAAATTCCAATCCTTGTCAGTCAGGCCCACTGGTGTGTGTGTTGAAGAATACAAGTTGCCATTTATTGCCGCTTACACGTGCCAGGGAGGGTGCAAAGCCCTTCACAGGCTGTAGCTCATTTAGTTTCCATTACTTATTTATTCAAGATTAATTCAAGGAAAAATTTTTTTGAGCGCCTACTGGGTGCCAGGCATTATTCTGTGCCAGACGGGGGCTACAGCAACCATCATTTAAAAAGTCAGACAGAGTCTCTGGGCTTTTGGGGCTTACAGTCTAGTGAGGGAGGGAGAAAGCAGACACGTGAGAAAATGGATATGCAATGTCAGGTAGTGATAAATGCTCTGCAGAAACCTGGAGCGGCGACGAGGGGCAGAGAGCCGCGGTGGGGTGGGCCTCCTGGAGGTGGTGATATTTGGGCAGAGACCTGAGTGAAACGAGAGAGCCAGGCACTTGAATATTGGGGGCCTAGCAATCGAGGCACAAGGAATAGCAGAGTTCATGGCCTTCACGTGGGCATTTGCTCAGCTTTTGGCAGGTTGGACAGCAAGAGGCCAGGGTGTGGGAGCAGAGAGAGCTGCGCGGCAAGAGGCCAGGTGGAGTGGGGGGAGCAGCCCGTTCTACACGGGTAAACTGAGGCATGGTTAAATAACGAGTGCAGACACTGGGTGTGAACCTGGCCTCCAGCATCTCAGCCTGCGTGCTTCCTCCGAGCGCTCTCTGCGTCCACGTGTGGCCTGCACTCAGCACAGGGGCAGGGGCGGGGCTGGGTCAGCTCACCAGGCCTCTACAGGCCCTGCTACTCTGAGATTCACTGAGCACATGCGACAGAAAGAGAAAGGCAGACTCCCAAGGTAACACTAATCCGCACACCTGAGTTTCGTGTGGCAGGAACCCACGCTTCACCTGCCGCCCCAGCACCGAGCACAGAGCAGGGGGTAGAGCTGCTCAATACATGCTTGTGGAACGAATGGAAGAATATTAGTTTGAAGTAAGAAAACGGGTTTTATAGTGAGACCGACAGTTCCCATAAACAGGGTAAGATTCTTTGAGATCTAAGTTCAACCTGCAGGTTTGCAGACGGGGAAACTGAGGCGCCGAGTGACGGGAGATGAAGATGCTGCTGTGGGGGCAGATGTGGGCTGTGCCAGGCTCCGTGTTGGCACTCGGCAGAGTTGGAACAATGGGCCTTGCGGGACACCCACTGGGGAAAAATCTGAGAAAAAATGGGGCGTGGTTGGGAGTTAGGGCTGAAGAACTCGGTCTCAGACCAGGTCAGAGTAGGCAAGGGAAGAGAAGAAACAATGACCTGGCCAGTCCCCAGGAACAGGGACCAGAATGTTCCCCCACAGTCCCTGACCACCTGTTCACGCTCTCCACCCAGACCTCCCCGCCTCCTGTTCTCTCAGCCTGAGCTTCTCCAACAGACACGGATGTGCCCGGGCTGCACACGACGTGCTGGGGACCCCCGAAGCCATTGGACATATTTCTATGTCTGACCCAAATATTTTTGGAGGGGAAAAAATAATTTAGCCCGGCTGGCATGGCTCAGTGGTTGATTATTGACCTATGAACCAGGAGGTCATGATTCGATTCCTGGTCAGGGCGCATGCCCGGCTTGAGGGCTAAGTCCCCAGTAGGGGGTGTGCAGGAGGCACCCAATCAATGATTCTCTCTCATCATTGATGTTTCTATCTCTCTCTCCCTTTCCCTTCCTCTCTGAAATCAATACAAATATATTTAAAAACTAAACTAAAAATATATATATTAAAAAAACAATTTAACTAGAATCTGGCTTCTTACGTTAAAGTGAACTTGGAGATAATATGGAGTGAAATACGCATGTGCATATGCCCATGTCCGCGATGGGTGAAACAGAAGCTTGAGATAAACATATTTATGAGTGAGTTGCTGTGAGTGGTGGTCCCCCCACCCAGCTCCGCTCTCTCAGGACCCCCAGGGAGAACGGTGAGAAATACGCTGGCCAAGAGCCTCCGTGCTTCCTCCCCCACCATTTGGGACTGGGCTACCCCACAATGGGGGTAGGTCAGCCATCGGGCCTGTGGAGAGAGGGCCAGGCCAGGACCACAGGCCCCACCCCCAGCGACAAGCTGGCAGAGCCCTTCCTGGACAGGCGGGGAGGGAGGGAGTGTTGGTTTCTAGGTAAAGGTGTTAGGCGGCAGCGGAAGGGAAGGGGATGAGTGTGTGTCCACAGGGCCTGGGAGGTGGCAGGTTTCAGCAAGAGGAGGCCTGAGCCACCGGCCCAGGCTGGTCCTGGCACCAGCACTCCTCCCAAGGCCTGCTGCAGGCTCACTGTGCACAGCCCCGCCAGCTGGGAGAGACTGGCCCAGGTGCCAGCCAGAGCGGTGTGGGGAGGAGGTCTGAGAGGGAGGTCGCTGGTTTCCAGCAGGGCAGGACCAATGAATCCTGGAGATGGGGTTGAGGGGAGGGCCGGCGGCACATACTGGGGCCTGGGTGGGGCCCGGAGGGCATATGGCTGCTCAATACATGGCTTAGCTCAGAGGAGCTTGCTGGAGTTCCCAGGTCTTGGAGAGAGAACTTCTGAGAGAAGGAGTCGACTGAGCAAAGGGCTTTCTGATCTCCCAGGTGGGAGGACTGGGCCTGTACGGCAATGAGATCAGGGAGAGAGGAAGGGCCCCGGGGCATTGCCTTCCTGGTCCTGTGGAGACAGGGTGGTGTGGGCTGGAGGAAATGGCCTGCTCTGCCTGGTGGAGGATGGACAAAGTGGCTTTCGTCTAACACCGACATTCCCTGGACTCTTTTAAGTGCCAGGCCTGGCCCTGAGGTTTCTATCTGGTCTAACAATCACCCCGCGAGGTAGCTCTTTTCATCGTTTTCCATTTTATAGATGGGGACACAGACAGGGAGGGGTTAAGCCCCTGTTCTGTTGGAAAGCCAGATGGTGCCCAGAAACCTGTAAGGAAATCAGGCAAAAGATATAAATAGAGTACCCTTCAAATTCATTCATTCGTTCACTCACTCATTCACTCATTCATTCGACAGATATTGAGTCAGCTGGCTCTATGTGCCAGGTGCCACTACGCAAAAGGCTTAAGTGATCTGTAGTTCCCCCGCTGCCCCCTGTGGAAGGTTTCCCACTTTACCGATGAGGAAACTGAGGCTCTGAGAGGTTCCCTAAAGCTCAGAATGAGATAATAATAGATGGTGGTCACAGGGCAAGCAGGTAGCAGAACTAGAATTCAGACTCAAGTCAGTGTGACTCTTTGAGTCGAAGGAAGAGCTCTTATTCTTAGGGACGATAAGTCCACAAATCAACTAGGAACTGTGCAAGAAAATAGAAGGTAGCGGGTGTTTCTACAAGAAGCCAAGGTCCTGCCTTCCTCCTTCTATTTATGCTCAGCCCTGTGGAAGCCAGGTCTATAATCCCACCAGGAGGAGGCGCTCTGGTCAGCCCGGAAACAATAGGGAGGCAGGTGAGGTAGGGAGGAGCAGGAGTTACTGAGAATCCAAATCTAGCTGTTGATGGAGCAGGATGGGGCTGTTCAGCACCTTGATCCTTCTCCCCTCTGCTCTCTCTCCCAGGGTGCTCTCTGACTTCACCTGCAGGGTTTAGCTGCCTCTGTCATCTTTGTCCAACTGCTGCGTTTCCTGCTTCCAGCTCTGACCTGCTCCTCCCTCCTGGAGGAGGCCATACCTGGCCCCACAGGTTATCACACCAGGTGACTTCCCAGAACCGGTGGCCCATCTTCCCCTCAGGGCTGGCCCTACCCTCCCTGGTTTCCTGGAGTGGAATTCCCCCCAAGGAGGTGGCACTGATTACAACAGGATTGGGCCAGGAAAGGTTTGGAACAGGGTGAAAGGTGACAGGGAAAGTTCTTCAGGGCCATCCCCAGGGGCAGGAATGGCTTAGCTCAGAGGTGGTGGGGCGGCAAGAGTCGAAAATGGGGGATGAGGAGGAGAGGTGTTCCTGGATCCAGCTAGACTGGGGCACCTGGAAGTCCTTCACCTTCTCCCCAGTCCTCAGGCAGGTCAGGGCCTGCCTCGGGCGCCCAGGTTAATTGGCCAGTTCTGGCTCTCTTCCAGCCAGAACCCCTCCCCAAGAATGAGTCCTCCATGAAACTCAAGGGGATTTGGCACAACCCCCTTTCTAGACCCCAAATCCCAGAACTCTCTGCTCAAACAGCCCTGAGCCCGGGTCAGGGTCTTTTACTTCATCTTCCCAGGTTGAGTGCACTGAGCACCTCTGGGTCCCAGGGTAGCTGTTTGGGTGGAGCGTGGGTGGGAGTCGGGGGGACAATGGACCTTGGATGGTGGGCTAGGACATCCAAAGTTGTGTGCAGGTGCTCCCTGCACAGGACAGAAATGAGAGCGTTCCAGAGGCCAGGGCCTCCATTTACTCTCCTGTCCTGGCTGATCCCCGCATCGGCACTTCTACCCTACCTCCTAGAACCCTCCAAGCAGATGCCCATCTCCTTTTCTCTGCCTTGGGGAAAGAGAGACGCAAGTGAAGGGCAGGTGGGTGAGGCAGTCCTCAAAGCCCCTGGCAGCCCCCCTGCTACAGTTCCCTCTTCAGTGCATGGTGGTGGTTGTTTTTAATAAGCATCAGGGGTCAGTTTGGCTCACCCCTGTTGGAGAGAGGGGCCACGGCCTCTCCTCTGCCTCTCCTCGCCAGCGTGCTCAGAGTTTGTGGCCCTAATGGGACCTGATAAGCTGCTGCCTCCGAGAGATGACATCATCTTGCCTTGAATGATCCCCTCTCCCAAGACCCCTCCCTGCTCTTCCCAAGAATGTCCCCAATTTCCCAGGTCCTGGCTATGCCAGCCATCTCTAAGAAAGCAGATGCCCCGACACCTTCTTTTCTCTAACCCCTCCCCCGAGTCCCTAAACTGTGTGGCCCTCAGCACCCAGGGCTCCGGGGGCTGGTGGAGATGGAAGGGAGGCAAGCCCCAGGCAACTCCTGAGCTCCTACAGGGAGCGGGTGTGTGTACATCGGGCCTTACCCCCTTCCTCCCAGCCTGTCAGCTGGCCAGCCCCATCCCTAGAGCAAAAGTGCTTCCATGCGGGAGGGAGGCAAGCCTGCTCGGCGAGAGAAAGATGAAGCTGGTCCCCCCGCGTGTCAGTGAACAAATTGGGCCAATTTGGTGTGATTAGTGAAGAATTCACATCTGGCCAGCAGAGTCCTCCCCCCAGCCCAGCCCAGCCTGGCTCCTGCTCCCCATTAGAAGCTATTTTCTCTGACGGCTCCATTTGTCTCTGTAGTGGGGGATTTGACAGCTCCCTGGCCAGCCTGGGGGGCCTGGCTCTGAGTGAGAGGCCCAAGGCCAGGCAGCTTGCCCACCCCCTTGACCTGATGCCATGAGGGATGCCATGCTCCAAACAGGGCCCAGGCACCTGCATGCTCCATCTCCTGCTCTGTGTGCACACACGTGTGTGTGTGTGTGTGTGTGTAGACCCATAGCTGGGTGGGGCCTGGGGAGTGGCATTCTCTAAGCTTCCCCACCAGGTCTCCTTTGAACCTTGAGTTCTCGTCTTGCACAATGATGCTGATGCTTAGAGATCAACAGAGGCTTGTGTGTGTATGAGTCGTGGTGCGGGGAGGCAGAGGTCTGGTGTTTTCTCAAAGAAAACAGCTAGGCCTGTGTCAGGGAGGGCCTGCCCTGACTTCCTTCACCCCTTCCCTGCCCCTCCCGGGGACCCACTGCAGCACCACCCCAGGAATGCCCGTGGAGGGCTGTTGCACAGCTGGAAGGCTCAGCCCCACAAGCGGCTTCAAGGTAGTGCCATTGGGGGGTGTGGCCTTCAAAGCCGTGGGTCTTTCTCCCCCAGCAGTGACCCCAGGTTGCCTGTGTCAAAGGCAATTTGGGGCTATTTAAAGGAGCCTGACCTAGAGGTTACCTGGGCAAACCTCTTCCCTGGGGAATTACCACCAGATGGCAACCTGGGGCTTGTCTCCTGGCCGGTGCTCCCTAGCTCCTCCCTACGCTCTACTGTTGCCTGAGGTGTGTGAATGGGAGCAGGGGGCCAGGACCCTGGTCCCTGGATGAGACTTCTCCTGGGAGAGGGGTAACTAGGGGAAGGGGTCCTAGCCTTCAGTGGGGGGGGGGGGGGGGGCTGCTTTTCATTGTGATGTCATAGAGTTTGGGGGGTAGGCAGTGGAAACTTCTCGGGCCTCCAGCAGTTTTCCATTGCCACATGGATATCTAAAGAAAACCAGGCAAAGGGAAGAGAATCAGACATCTGTGATCTCTTCGGTCTCCAAACCTGCCCTGAGAAAGGGAGACCAATAGCCCCAGTTTGTCCCGGACTAAAAGGCTGCCAGGGGTGGGGGACTGTCCGTGCTAAAGGCAGAACAGTTCTGGGCAAACCGGGATGCTGGTCAGCTGACCTAAGCACAAGGCCCAGAGACCAGGCAGAGGGATGAAGGAGAAAGCAGTTCTTTGAGGTCTGCTGCCTGATTTCGGTATTTTGTTCTTCTCTACGTTAGCCTGGTGCCTTTTTATTATTTGTAGGTTCCTCAATCTTTTCAAAATAATGCCTGGGGTGTTAGAAGGATAACCTGACTTGGGAGGCCAGTGGGGCTGGGAGTGGTAGAGCTTGGTCCTTCATCTCGTTCATGCCGAGGACCACGGGCTTAGGGTGTGATCGCAGCAGCCAAGCTGGCTGGCTGGCTGGCTCTCCCCGGGCATCGACCATCCAGCACCCATCTCTAATGAACAGGTGAACCTTCAGAACTCGCGCTGTGTGTGGTGTGTGGAGTTGTTATCCCATTTCAGAGATGGGAAAACTGAGATGGAGTCATTGGCCCCAGGGCTGAGCTAGGGGAGAGCGAAGCAGGGTCTCTGGACCCCACTCCCGCCCCCACCATCTCACCTCATCTCCTGTTCGGGCAAAGATAGCTGGGTTTTGTTGTTGTTGTTGTTGTTTTGAGATCAGGAATAAGCCCTCAGCCCCAAGTGAGAGAGTGTGCTGCCCCTCCCCCTAACGTGGCCTGAACCCCACTCCCCAGACAGTAATTACATAATTAAGTGAGGATGGAAGAGCAGGAGGTTACCCTGGCAGGACTCCAAAGGCAGAGAAGGGCTTTGGAAAATCCAGATATTAGACCAAACTTGATCGCACAGCAGCAACTGGCGTCGAAGCGATGGAACTGAAGAAGCCAGGAAGTAAAGGAGATGCTGAAGAGGCCTGGTGGAGGGATGCAGGGCCAGGGGGGCAACAGGCAGAACTTCGCTTCCACTGTCCCTGGAAGTGGGCTGCTCTGGGCCTGGCCCCCACCTCCCCCTGCCTTCACCCATCTCCCCTCCGCAAGCCCCTTCCTGCCCAGCCTCTCTCCCCCTCTCCTCTGCACACCTGCCCAGAGCTCATAGAATCCAAACAGC
This sequence comes from Myotis yumanensis, assembly GCF_028538775.1. Classification (NCBI taxonomy): domain Eukaryota; kingdom Metazoa; phylum Chordata; class Mammalia; order Chiroptera; family Vespertilionidae; genus Myotis; species Myotis yumanensis. The sequence continues at coordinate 42,121,872 of NW_027223767.1, read as the reverse complement.
ACAGGAAGCAAGAGCTGAGCTTGCACTTTGATTCGGCTTGAAGTGGCAGTTCGAAGGGGGACTGGGACATTCTTCCGAGGATTCTCTGCCGGTTTCCTACTGGGTCTGATGACTCTGGGTCCACTGAGGCATTGGGGAGGCCGTGGAGTTTCGGGTTAGATTGACCAGCACCTTTCCTGGGCTGCCCTAAAGGCTCCTGTGGCGACTTGGGTGAGGAGCTGACCCTGGGGTTGGGGGGTGGGGGCGTCTCTGGAGGTGGGGCCTTGCACAGGAGTGTGGCGGAGCTGCACTTTGGGGGCAGGCCCTTCTTTAGGACCGCGGTCCCTCGAGGAAGCCCCTGTCTAGGCCTGCTGGCCTTTTTGGAGAGAGAAGGGAAGCCTCAAGGTGGGGTGCTGGCCTGTTTACACCTTGTTTGAGTTTGCTTCAAGCCAAAGGTGACTTCCTGTTTCCACCGACTGGGCTTCAGGAGAGATCAAAGGCAAAGCTGGTGCGTTCAGGGAAGAGGAATTGAGGCCGGCTGGTAATGGGAGGGTTGGAATTTATGTGGAGAGCCAGAGCAGAGGAGGACACAAGGGACAGAGGCAGACTTCCCAGGCCTGGCGGTGCCCATGCTGCCCTGGCCCCAGGAAGCCCGGCCAGCACTCCATCCCTGATGCGCTCCTCCCCTGTCCCCCAGCAGCAGGGTTTTCCTGGTTCCTCTCTTAGCTCGGGGCTCCCTCCAGAGCCTGGACGCAGCAAGAGGAGAGGAGAGGCCAGTGTCCCGGGCACACCCCTCCCGGCACCCGCCCCCACCTCTCCTGGGGCTGGGCGGGAGGCCGGGGGTGGGGGGGTGGGCTCAGGCAGGCGGCAGCTGTCACTCACGCACTCGCACTCACGCGGGAGGAATGCAGACGGCAGGGCTGCCCTGTGGTCACGTCTCCGCCCCACCAACGGAGGTAGGCGCCCAGGTACCCAGCCTGTGGGCCTTGGGAGCCCGCCAAGCTGCTGATGAAAGGCGCTGCAGATTAACCCTTTCTTGGCCGCACCCTTCGCTGCTGCCGCCCAGGCTGCTGGGTGGTCGCTGACAGAGAGGGGCCAGAGGCTGGGGCGGAGGCTGGGCCAGCAGGCTAATGAGTGGGCGGCCTCAGCCTGGGGCGGGGGGGTTGGGGGGGATGTTGGGCGTACCCCCACTGGCCTCAGCCCCTTGGGTTCTAGGGCTGACACAGCTAAGAGACAGGACTCCATAACAGATGACACCTCCTCCCCCCAGGATTCTCCCCTGGGCGCTAGCCAACCTCCCCTTTTGATGTGCCTTCTCCTAGGAAGTCCCTGGCGCTCAAGAGCACTGGACACAGAGTCCAGAAGGTCATGTATTCACCCAACACACACACACACATGAAGAGCGGAGAGGGTCAGCTCAGCGGTTAGATGAAGGGACAGTGGGCTCTGAGTCCTATTTTCTCCAACCTGAAGAAATACAGTGTTGGTAATGCAACATGGGGTTATTTGTTTGTGTCTGTTTTAGCAGCAACCCACACTTCTCTCCCAAGCAGACTCGGGCAGACGCTGAGGATATAAATCAAACAAAGTGGAGAGCTTTTTTTCTGCTTGGAGGAAAGGTCCCCTTTCCCTCTGACCCACCTCAGGAGACCATCTAGGGAGGGTGCCAGGGAACACAGTTTGGAAAGCTCTGGGATCTAGGTATGGTGTGAGATCTTTTTTGGCTCGGACACTTTCTCTTTCCTTTGTCTGGGAGATGCCAAGCATCTCTGTTGGAGGGGGGGGGGGGGGCGCTTTGCCAAACAGGTATTTGCTCTGCGTAAGGGGCTCACTGGGGGTCATTCCGAGGTTTGGGCTCTGCTTCCCGGACCTGTCCCCTGTGCTCTCCACGGAGGGCCCTATGCCAACCTTATGACTGGCTGTGTCCAGGGGCCTGGGCTCCCTCTCTGTACTCTGGAGCCATTGTATCCCCACCAACCCCGTGTGTCACCCAGCCCCCTCCTCTTTCTGTTCTGCTAAGAGTTCCAAAGACCTAGGTGTAGGGTGTCTGGTGGGCAGGGTGAGGAGGGCGAAGCTACCTCGGGGTTCAGATCTCTCCTGGTTCCTCGCCCTTGCTCCACTCCCAACTGCAGGTGAGTCCCCCCAGACATCAAAGCATGTAGACCCCCACTGAACCGGGCCACAGGGCTGGAAGCTCCCATCTCTCCCCCATCTTATTCGGCCTCCCCACCAGGAGGGGTGGGAGCTCCAAGAGAGGTGGGAAGTCTGAGGTCTAGTAGGAGGCAGTGCCATGTAGGTAGGGGCAGGAAGCCAGGAGGCCTGGTGCCCAGCTCTAACCACCACTCTCCCACCCCCCACTCCCCATCGGTCTCTATGAGCCTCCCCTCTCCGGTTTGGGGTGTGGGGGCTGTGCCACCCCAAAGCTGGGTGTCCAGAGGGCAGAGAACATAGGCTGTAGTAGGAGAATTAGAGAGTAGACATCAGGAAAGGCTCCATGTCTGGCCTGGATGACCAAATACAGTTCATCTCCCTCAAAAAACGGAGGCCCAGGGCATGCCTGACCCCTAAAGGCATCGCCATCTCTAAGAGCATGACTGGGCTTTGCAAGTCATCCTTAATGTCCACTCCCTCCATCATCCAACCAGTCGCCATGCCCCATCCTTTCTGCAGCATCAGTGGTTCAAAGGTGCAGGCCTTTGCAACAATGGCTGCTTCCCCTGGCTCCAGGGGAGCACCCCCCCCCCCCAGTCCCCCCAACCCTCCTCCGCACTTCACGAGGAGGGATCTCAGAGTACAGGTTGGAACATGCAACTCCCATGCTCAGAAACCTTTGATGGCTCCCCATTGCCAGCAGGATAAAGTCCCAGCGTTGCCTGGCATGTACAGCCTGCCCTGATCGGGTGCCAACATACCTTGCCAGCCTGGGCCTCCACCAGGTACTTCATCCCCTTCAACTACAGCCACATCCAGTGGCTTGCTTTACCCTGCTCCTGCCATGTACTTTCCTGGCCGGCCACCTTGGCTCCCAGACAAGCTGGTTCCTGGCACTTACGGTGTTGTGGAGAAGAAGGATTAATCCCATAATCCCGTAAATAAATATGTCCTTACACACGGCGAGGAGTTCGGGGTGTCTGTAGGAGCTCCAGGAGAAGTTACAATGGGGATGGGACCGCTGCAGACTGGGGACTCGGAGAAGGCTTCTGGGCAGAAGAGGCGCTTCGAGGGAGTAGATGCAGTAGATTCGAGTTACCTTTTGTGTTACCCTTTTGAATGCTTGGGGACGTTCTCTTTGATCTTTTGTCAGAACGGATTTCCCTGTCCGCACACCCAGATTTTTGGGCGTCTCTGCCTAGCTTGTATTTCATTCTGCCTTGAACTGGAATCTGTCTTGTGCTGCAGCTCCTAGACTGGGAGCACCTGGAGGGGTGCTGCTCGCTCACACTTAGAACACCATCGTGCAGCACACAGTAGGTCTGGAACACAGGAGGTCTTTAGCAGAAGTGTGTGTGTGTGTGTGTGTGTGTGTGTGTGTGTGTGTTTGAGCTGAGGAGGTGGAGACTTCTGTATTGAATGCGCCCGGAAGTAGACCTTAAAACAGGAGACAGTCTACGACAGGTATTCAGTGAGGCTCAGCACCTCAGCACAGAAGCAAGGTTCGGGAGAGACGACCGTCTAGTCATCCCGTCTCTCCAAAGCTCGGTCCCCTCCCTGTCGCCATGACTCGGAAGCCTCCCAGTTCTGGCCTGGAAAACAGCATTCCATTTGGCCCAGCTCCCCTCCCAGCACATCCCCTGACCCTCTGACCCCAGGTGACCCATATTTGGATAGAGTGGGGAATGGAGGGGGGAGGCGCTCTCTCCTGTCAGGGGACTGACTGGGTGCTGGCACCAGAAGCCATGGGTGTCATTAGCTCCAAATGTGGGCTTCCTTCGCCACCCACCAGGGTCCCAACCACCCGGCAGTGCCCCCTGCAGGCTGCTCTGCTGGCCTGGCTGTGGGTCTGAGGGAGGAAGGTGCTCTTCTTTCCCTGGTGGCACCCTCACCACTGAATGCCAAGCAGTCCCTTCCTCCTGCAGGCCCTTGGGGGCAGAGCACAGAGGGAGAGAAGAGGGTGCTGGCCTGGCTTTGAGGAGGGGAGGGAGGAGGAGGGCGAGTGCTTTGGGAATGACCCCCACACACTGCCCTTCCCCCCACCCCAGCCATTTCTAGATCACAGGGCAGCAGGCAAGTCTCAGGTTTTGAGTTTCCTCCAGCTTCACCAAGGACTTGCCCATCAGTGGCCCATTGTGGGTCTGAGCAAAGAGGGGGGTGGGGCTGTTACCAGGCTGACCCATCCAGTCTCAGCCCCGTCCCCAGGGGCCAGGCTCCTTGGTTAGGTTCCCCCTTCACGAATCCAAATCCTCGGGTCTGATAATGAGGGTCCAACCTCTTCCGAATCTGAGGGCGGAGTCTCAGACTCTGTGGTGAGGCCCCTCCCAAGGCACTGAGGGTCGCAGGATGAAACCAGGACATAGACGCTGAGCCTGTCCATGCGGCCAGCAGCAAAGGTGCCCCGCAGGCCGCCCAGATCGGGCCTGCCCTCAGTTTGCTCCTTCTGGTAGTCTCGCTGCACTCACCGCAGGGGCCAGGTGAGCAGTGCTGCTGGCAGTACAGGTGGCAGCTGGCAGGTGGGGAGAGCGGGGGAGGAGGAATGTGCCCCAGGCCAGCAGGACGCCACTGGACAGTCCAGGGGTCACAGCCAGGTCCTGGGTTCAGGTAGCCATTCCTGGGAGGACACCTGGCTTCCAGATAAGAAGGGCATCTTGCCAGGAGTGAGTCATTGTCCCAACTGACATTTTAGCAACACTGACCCTGGGCTGGCTTTAAATATATATATATATAATTGATTTCAGAGAGGATCATTGATTGGCTGCCTCCTGCATGCCCCCTACTGGGGATTGAGCCTGCAACCCAGGCATGTGCCCTTGACCGGAATCGAACCGGTGACCTCTTGGTTCCTGGGTCGACTCTCAACCACTGAGCCACACCAGCCGGGCTGGGCTGGCTTATTTCATCCTTACTATTAAATATTGCATTACCCCCATTTTACAGATGGGAAAACCAAGATTTGGGCTGGTGAAGTCACTGATGTAATTTATCTTGTGCAGCCCAATGTGAAGAAGCGGTGAATGGGGGATCCCGAGGGTCAAAAGAAGAGGCTGCCTTCTGGACCCACAGCTCCTGTGAGGTGGAGGCAGGGGCAGGGGTTCCTTCAAAGGGCCCCTCACAGCCCAAGAGGAAATTTCCCCTGCAGTGGGAAGGATTAGACATGGGCTGCGACTGGGGACCAGGGGCAGAAGGGACTGCAGTATGCCAGGGGCCCTGCACTGAACCACCGCCGCCCACCTCCTCTCTGACCCTTCCTGAAGCTGAGGGAGAAGGCGGGGAGATGGTGGCTCCCACTTCTCAGCCCAGGACTTGACCCCCCCCCGCCCCCCATGTGTGTGACTGCCCAGGTGTTCCACTGTCACAGGCGCAGGGCAGCATCCCTGAGACCCGCCCCCCGCCCCCCCCCCCCCCCCCCCCCGGCCCAATGTGCTTTGTGGTCCCCTCCCTGGTTCCCTGGTGATGCTTCAGAACATGGCCAGGGGCCCAGACCAGTGAGTCTGGGGACAGACTCCCCAGCTCTGCTCTCTGATCTGGCTGCTCCCTCCTTCCCACTGCTCCTTCCTCACCAGCTTCCCTCCCAAACACTCAGTCATTCATTCCCCAGACCACCTACAAACCACCCATTTGCCTGGACCACACAGCTCCTCTGCCCAGCTCAGCTCTTGGGGATAATGGCCGCTCCCCCACCCCCATCCTTCCAGGGCCCACCCCCAAGCCTAATTACCACCTTGGCACCTCCGGGCAGGGGGGGCACTGACCTCCTGTTTATGCTTGGCAATCTCTTGGGCACAGGAGGCCTGTTTTCCTCTGGACATCAAGGGGCAGGAGCAAATTAGAGACCCTCAACTGAGCCCCCTCTGGGCCCTCCCACCTCACCACCCAGTCTCTGGGCCCAGGCTACTGGGACAGGGCAGGAAGGTAAGATGGTGGAGACCCCCGTTTGCTCCTCCGTCTTCCTGGGCACAGTGAGGAGGAGCAGACCCAGACTGTCCTCAGGGTGGGGTCAGGGAGGACTCCCCGGGAGGAGCACTGGACCGGGAGTCACCGGATGAGTGTTTAGTCTGCTGCCCTGACTGCTCACACTCTCCCTGCTCCTCCACCCGGTTGGGCCTCAGTTTCCTGGTGCGTGAAAGAGGAAACAGCTGGTCTCTGTGGTCTCTAAAGGCTCTCCCGGCTTGGGGCCTTAGACCCCAGCGAGGTGACTGAGAGGTGTTGACTGAGGTCTCTGCACTGCTGAGGGACCACCCGCACCCCCACCGCCCAAGCAAGGAAGCAGGGAGAACCGAAGTGGATGGAGGGGGCCGCTGGAGGAGGGCAGGAGGGCAGGGCAGGGAGACGGAGCAGGGTGGGCCTGCCACCTGTCAGCACTGGCTGGGAGGCAGTATTGGGCGCCGGGCCAGGTAAGGAAAGCAGAGGCAGGAAGTCCTCACAGCGTCTGGAGCTGGTGGGCTTTGTTCCCGCAGCCCCATGGCCGTGTCAGCAAGGTGGTGGCAGGGGAGGGCCTCCCTCAAGTGGCTTGTGATCCTGGAGGGGGGCCTGTGCCTTTCCTTCTGCAATGTCTGCACTGACCCAAGTCCAGGGACAGCTCCATGAGGGCAGGGACCAGTCTACTTCCAGTGCCCAGCATGGGCCCTGGCTCAGAGGAGATGCCCAATAAATGCGGGCTGAGTGAATGGGGAGGGGACAGCTGGGGGGAGATTGAGGCAAATCCAGATGTGTGAGCTTACCTGTGGCTCCAGGGCGACGGTTGGCAGGGAGAAGGGAGAGCAGTGGGCGGTGGTGTTGGTGGGTTCACCCTCACCAGGCAGAGCTGAAGCAGGCCTAGGCCCCGGGGGCCAGGGCCACCAGGGCCGGGCCAGGGCGGATGAGGTGGTCTCTGTGGGGTCTCTCTCAGGATCCCTCCTTCCCCCATAATTATTTCTGATTAGCTTCACCACAACAGTCAGGCTGGAAAGAGAGGGTGTTTGGGACGCGGTGGGGAGGGGACAAGGTGGAGCAGAGCACGCAGGACAAGCCGGGGCCCCCCAGCTGAGCTCCCTCCCACAGCCACACACACACACACACACACACACACACACACACACACACACCCTGATCTGGAAAATTCCAATGGAGCCCCATCTACATAGGCCTGAGAGAGCAACAGAGATGCAGGGAAACCAGGCCTCTAGACACCTCACCCATATGTATTAGCTCAAAACGCCCCCCTCCCCAAAGTTCCTGGGAGGGTGGGGGTAGGCTTAGCTTCCAGGCAGAGGGGAGCAAGGAACAGAATAAGCACTTCAGGCCTAAGGGGGCTTTGGCAAGCATGTCCACCATCAGAACTCAGTGCCCAGCCTGGAGAAGTCCCCCAGTCCCCTTGCCAATACTCAGGAGGTTCTTCCTGGTGCTGATGCCCTTTCTGCCTGCTCTGTGCTGAGCCGAGGGTCTGCATATAGAGCAGCAGTGTCCAGGCCCTCAAACCCCACTCTTTTCTTTTTTAAAAATACATTTTTATTGATTTCAGAGAGGAAGAGAGAGGGAGAGAGAGATAGAAATATCAGTGATGGGAGAGAATCATTGTTTGGCTGCCTTCTGCACGCCCCCCACTGGAGATAGAGCCTGCAATCCGGGCATGTACCCTGACTGAGAGTGGAACCCGTGACCTTCAACCACTGAGCCATGCTGGCCAGGCCGCTCCTCTTGAGACAATCCATGTGGGGCCTTGTCTGGGGGCCAAGAGCTGGGGTCCCCTCCTCTGTAATGGAGGGGGGAAGGAGGGGAGGTGGCAGGATCCTTTCTCCACTTCCTCCGCAGACCTAGCAACGGTTCAGGGTCACTCATTCTTCCAGACTCACTTTCCAAGAAGCTGAGGGAGAGGGGGAGGCAGCATGGGAACGTGTCCCCTCCTTTCCTGACTGGTCTGGGGTGGGGAGAGCTGGGAGCTAGGCATTGTGGACTGGGGGGAGGGCCGGGGGGGAGGGCGCGGGAGAAGAAAGGTGGGACAGGCCTGCTTTCTCTGGAGCCCCATCTTTGGAGAAACCATTATATGTAACCAATAGTAGTATTAGTTCACAATCAAAAAGAAAAAAGAAACGTACTCTAGGTTTGAGCACCAGGCTTCCTTGCTTTACAAACATTCCTTCCCTGGCTTTTAGGGACACCCCCAAACCCTGCAGGCAGAGATCTCCCCAGTCTGATGAGGGAAGCGCTCCCCATGCCTCCCCTCACAAGCCCCCCAGGAACCTCGGCCTCAGCACACAAAACAGAATGGACGCCTGGCCCGGTCTCCTCTTGAGTTGCCCTCTCTGCACCCCGGAGAGTGGGCTTGAGAGGTTCCAGGGAGCACGGGCAGCCGCGGTCTGGGAAGGCACGCAGGCGCCCTGGGAGAGCTGCTCCCCGGCGGCAGGGGGCTGCCTGGAGGAGGCGGCCCGGCCTGGCTGGGTGCGCAGAGGAGGCCGCCCCAGCGGCGCTCCCACGACCCGGGCAAGACCGTCTGGGCGCCGTCTCCGGTCTCGGGGCCTGCGGTCGGGCACCGCGGGGCCGTGTTTGAGCCGGTCAGCTCCCCGCGGAAATTACAGGGGCGCTCAGCGCTGCGGTCGCGCCCCCCGGGGCAGCGCCCGCTGGTTGGAGGCGTTTAAATTGAAAGCAGCTTTGGGGAGAGGGGGCGGACGCGGGCCGCCGAGCCAGGGGAGGGGGCGCAGGGCACAGCGACCCCATTGTCTGCACCCGCCGAGGGGCGGAACCTTGCGGTGAGCGCGGCGCCCCCTGCCCAGCTCGGCCCAGCGCGCTCGCAGCCGGTTCCCACGCTGCCCACCGCGCGGCCCCTCGCTCCTTCTCCACCTGAGCCTCTCCCTCCCCTTCCCTGGCAGCGCACGCGCACGCGCACACCTCCTCCTGGAGGCCCTCCCACACTAACCAGCACCGAGAGTCCTGATGTCCCGGTCAGCGGTCAGCGAAGGTCAGGAGGTCTGGGTTGAGTCCTCCAATGGGCTCCGTGGCCTTGGGCAACTCTCCTTTTTTCTCTGGGCCCCAGTGTCCTCCATAAAAATAGAGACTTAACCCTCCCTGCCTCCCTCTCTTAATTATTTTAAAGATTATTCATGCCAACGTACGGGAAAGTGTTATAAAAGCTGTAAAGTTCTGCAAGCAACTGAGGAATAATATTTACCAAGAGTAACTCCCCCCACCCCTACTCTTCATCGCAGGGGTTCATTTGTACAGGAGCCAACCAGAGCTAGCTAGCCTGCTGGGGATGGAGCAGGGGGAGGAGGTAAGCAGGCAGCAGCGTAAAGCAGGGCAAACCATGGTGGCTTCCTGGAGGAGAGGGCTGTGGAGCAGACCTGGGAAGGAAGGAAGGAGGGGAGCAATACTGGGAAAAGGAGACAGCTGTCTCTGCCTCTTGGGAAGAGATCAGGTGGAGAGGCAGGAGCCAGGAAGGAGAAGGGGCTGGATGAGATGAACAGGTCTGGCCTGGAGGCTTGGGGACAATGGCTGTTTGCCCAGTTGGTGGGTGACATGTCTCTTGGGGAGGCAGATGGGTGGCAGAGCCTGATACAGCCTGGGATGGTGGCTGGGAGCATGGGGAGCACCCTGAGCTCTTTCCTGGTTCTTCCGCCCCCCACCCCCACCCCGAGGGCTTTGGGTACCCAGAAGCCGGTCCCTGGGCTCCGGCACCAGGTGCAGGGAGACTGGCTTATTGCTTCCTTTGCTTCCAGCAGCAGAAGGTTGTTTGCCAGGCCTAGTGCCCAGAGACGTGCCTACCTGTGCCACACCTGGCAGAGCCACATGTGTCTGCTCTTCCTCCTGGAGGTCAGGTATGGGGGCAAAGCCCATGGAACCAGGTCTCTGTCATGGGCATCGGGCACATACACACTCGGTGGCCAGACCGAGAGCTGAGCCTATCCAGAGGGAAGAGGAACCTGTAAAGGCTCTGGGAAGGGGAGACAGAGGAGTAGACCTGGAAAGGAGGCAGGAAGAGGGTGAGGCCAAGGAGGAAGGAGGGTGGAGGGGCCGGGCCAGGTGCTTCCACCAGAGGAGTGAAGCTGTCAGATAGAGTTCCTTCCTAGTCCTCGCCCATCTCTGACACCCCTGCCTGGCTCTGTGCACCCCCACCCCCCGCCCCCAGCCCCAAGCTGCTCTAAGGCCTACAACAGAGAGGGCTTTGATCTGGTGAGTGGAATGAGATCTACACGTGGGCTTGGGCACAGACTGAGGCAGTGTTCACTGGGCTCTGCCTCTCCTCTTACCGTCTCCCTGGCCCGAGCAGCTGCCAAACCCACCCACCCAGGCTACTCACTCACCCCCTGGCATGTACTGTGCCAGCTGGGCATGGGACAGGGATGCCATAGAAAAAGAATGAAGGTTGCCCAGCTGGTGTGGCTCAGTGGTTGAGCATTGACCTATGAACCAGGAGGTCACGGTTCGATTCCTGGTCAGGGCACATGCCCGGGTTGTGGGCTTGATCCCCAATGGGGGATGTGCAGGAGGCAGCTGATCAATGATTCTCTCTCATCATTGATGTTTCTATCTCTCTCACCCTCTTCATTCCTCTCTGGAGTCAAGAAAGAAAGAAAGAAAAAAAAACACACAAAACACAAAGGAGCCCAGGAAGGGTTGGTAACCACTCAGAGTGACCTGACTGGTGAGGGCTGGGCCACCCCTATCCAGAGAGCTGGCCAGTCTCAAGGACCCGCCTGGGACCCAGTGGACACAACCTCTTCTGGGGGCAGGAGCACAGGAGCTTCCTACCCAGCAAACTGTATCAGCAGCCAAATACTGCCAGACTCTACTCCCCATCCAGGCCTAGAGCAAGCCTTCTGAGGGCTCTCCCTGCTCCCTTTCCTCCCCATCCTCCAGGCCCCCCCCCCCCCCATCTTCACGCCGCTACCTCCTCAGAGCCCCAGGCTGGCTTCTGCACATAACGCACCCTCTCAGTCCATGAATGAGCCCCACTCTGTGGGGAGCCCCCCAGGTTGAGCAAGGATGGATAAGGGGGAAGCCAGGCCTTGGCCTCCAGACCCCAAAGGCTGCTTCACTGCAGCCTTTGGGACCCTAAACCCTGCTCTCCATAGGGTACGTGATTCAGCAGATCACCAAGTCCAACGCCAAGTCCTGACTAGTGTCTTTGGTGGAAAAGCCACAGGTGGCAGGGTGGATCCTGGCAGGGGAAGGATGAAGACAATAGTTATCTGTTCTCTTCCGGGTCCCGGAGAGCTTCCTGGAGAAGGAGGATGGGCAAGAGAAGGCAGAAGAGGGGGAAGAGGAGAAGAGGGGATTTCAAAATGGTTAGGAGGCATGGTCATTCCTGACAGCAGGGTGGGTACTCGGAGGGAAATGACCTTGTTTTCAAATAGATAATTGGGGGGACCAGAGAGGGCAAGATGGAGAAAGGCAGTCTGGTTTGGCTGCTTGCCCCTCCTCCACCAGCCAGGGTCCCAATGTCTGAGGACTCAGACCCCCAGGGGCAAGTCGGGCTGAAAGCCTCATGCTTCCCACCCCTCCCCCAGCTGCTCAGCCCTTTGCTCCAGGCTGGAGGCCACTTTCAGCCTCTCTTGGGCTGAACCCCTAGGGGAGGGGCTGCTCCTCTCCCCCAGGGCTGATTAACAGCCAACAGCTGGAGAAGGACACCTGCTCTTCTCCTAGGGGAGGCCTGTCCTTGTTCCCCTAAAGCAGCGGTTCTCAACCTGTGGGTTTCGACCCCTTTGGGGGTCGAAGGACCCTTTCACAGCGGTCGCCTAAGACCATCGGAAAACGCGTATATAATTACATATTGTTTTTGTGATTAATCACTATGCTTTAATTATGTTCAATTTGTAACAATGAAATTGGGGGTCACCACAACATGAGGAACTGTATAAAGGGTCGCGGCATTAGGAAGGTTGAGAACCACTGTTAAAGGCATGGAGCCTGCAGGCATCGTCCATGAAGGAGACCGGGTACCTGCGGAGGTTGGACAGAGAGAATAGAGAAGGTCAACATTCATCCAGTGCTAGCCTTCCGGTCAGTGGGGACACCTTTATTTCACAGAGGAGACCCTGTGACCCAGGCAGGAGCAGACACTTGCGCAAAGTCCCACCGGCGTAAACTGCACGCCAGTTGGTCTGGCCCCAGATCCAGTTCTTTTCTGGCTTCGAGGTGCGAGGAGGGCTGTGCCCAGCAGCTGTGTTCTGCCCCTGTCCCCACTCCCGCCCTCCACTCCCCGGCCCACAGATGCCCATGCAGGAGCTGCCGTGTTGACTGGGTCCCTCCCTGGAGGGCAGAGAGCAAGGCTGCCCTGTGCAGGCCCGCTTCCCATTTCTTGTTGATTCTGCAGTTTTCCTGCTGCCTGGCGTTCACGGCTCACTTCACCGAGGGCCGTCTGTGTAGCAGGCACTGGGCTAAGCACTTGAGCAGCTGACCTGGTCATCCTCTTCGCAGCCCTGAGCCAGGTCCTGTTACTCCATTTTACAAATAAGGAGAGAGGGGCTCGGAAAGGTGAAGTAATGCTCAATCAACACAAGTGTGAGCAGTGGAGGCGAGATTGACACCCAGAATCCTCCTCAATTTGGTGATACAATTGCTGGGGGTGTGACTTTCCCTAAATGGGGTTCAGCTGGATTGGAAAGGCAAGCCTTTCGGGCCTGCCCCCTGGGGCTGAGAGATAAGGCCGGTCCCAGCCCAGGGTGCTGGGCTGCCGGAGGAAATCCGACAAGTTGTGAATCCAGTTTCCCCTCTGCTCACCCCTGTCACAAATTGGGTATCAGAAAGGATTTGTGGGTGTTTGGAAAGTGGATAAGGTACAGGCTCATATCCTGCTCCTTAATTGCTGCGAGGCCTCAGGTAAGTGACTTAACTTCTCTGTGCCTCAATGTTGTCATCTGTCAAATGAGGAAGTGAGAGGAGCAGGCTCAGAGGGATAAGAAGAGGACTGAGTTGGACAGTTTGCAGTTTGGAACAGTGCCTGGCGCATGGGAAATGCGATTGAGTTAGTATCAGCTGGAGAATCAGGTGGGGACTATTTAAAAGGGGAGGCCTATTAAAAAGGGGACTATTTAAAAGGGAATATGGGCAAGTCTATAAAAAGGACATAGTTAAGTTTTGTTTTGTGTTGGTTTTTTTTTTTTGGGGGGGGGGGGGTCTAGGTTACCTAATTTTCAAGGCCAAGGGTTCCTGAGAGGGAAGGAAAGGGTGGATGGTTTCCAGGTGACATTCCTCCCTTCCCACCCCCATCCCCAGGAGGATAAAAATTCCTCACAGGTTTCTGTGCTTTCATGTGGAGCCTGCCAAGCCCTGGCCAGCATTCCTGTGCCCCTCCTGCCGGCGGGGGGGGCTGGAGGAGGGGGTCATTCGCCCCTTTTACAGCTGTGTAAATTGTGAGAGTAGAGGTGGGTATCCAGGTCCCAGCTGGGAGCTGCTTGAAGCCAGTGGGCTGTGAGGCTGAGGACCAGGGGGGGAAGCGCACACCCACACCAGCACCTGTGATGTGCGCTGCTGCCCGTGATGGGGACCAGGAGGACCGGATCTGGTTATTTCCCCTGTCGCCATGCCTATCATGACAGCTCCTAGAGCAGTGATGGCGAACCTATGACACGCATGTCAGAGGTGACACGCGAACTCATTTTTTTGGTTGATTTTTCTTTGTTAAATGGCTTTAAATATATAAAATAAATATCAAAAATATGTCTTCGTTTTACTATGGTTGCAAATATCAAAAAATTTCTATATGTGACACGGCACCAGAATTAAGTTAGGGTTTTTCAAAATGCTGACACGCCGAGCTCAAAAGGTTCGCCATCACTGACCTAGAGGCAGGATTTCATGTGGGCGCCAGGGACACACAGTGTTGTCCCAAGAGTTACAGACCCCTGCTCTGCCTCTGCAGCTCCCAAGCTACTAAGGGGTAGGCAGGACCTAGAGAGACAGCCAACCCGCGGGTCTGAGCTGGGGAGACAGAGGAGAAAGCTGCCTGGGTGAAGAAGTAGGGCAGGCTTCCTGGAGGAGGAGGTAAGAAAGATCAGGGCCTGGGAGAGGAGGATCAGGGCTGGAGCTGCACAGCTGGGTGTGGTTGGACATGCAGGCCTGCTCCTTTATCCCTGTGCCTCAACACATCGTGTTCTTCTGCATCCATCCAACCATCCATCCACTGGCCCATTTTATATTAACTTGTCTGAACAGGACCTGCCAAAGCCCTTTCCCCATCCGCTGGAGCTGCCCCACCGCAGGATGGGTTAAATGATAGGTAGTGAGCTTCAGTGAAGTTTCATGGGCAGCTATTGCAGGAAGGAGCCCTAAACAGGGTGGGAGCCCCCCCCCCCCGAAGTGTCCCCCAAGGTGTCCTTCCTGCTCTGGAGTGCTGGGAGGTCATCTGCCTCCAGACCTGCCCTTGGAGAGCCTGGAGCTGTGGCCACAAGCGAGCTGCTCTCCCCATTCCCCCCATTCCCTTCCCTGCCATCTCCACCTCGCCCCTCCTCCCTGCCCCAGCCTGGCCCCAACAAGGCCATGTGGACTTTCATGTCCCTCCTCCCCAGCCTCCCTTCCTCCCGCCTGGCCTCTTTGTTGCAGCCAGGGCTATCTTTGAAGGACTTGCTGTAAGTGTGGACCTCCCTTGCTCAAAAGCCTTCCATAGCTCCCTATTGCCTGCATCTGCCTTTGTCAGCGTGGGCCTGACCGGAGTGTGCCCAGGCTCTCACTCACTTTTATACAAGGCAGTTGCTCCACCTGCAGAGCCCACCTCACCTCTTGCCAACAACTTGCTCGAAGAACAACTACTGCTTCCAGTCTGGGCTCAGAAACAGCCTCCTTGATGAAGGCTCTGGCTGCTGCCCCCACCGAGGCAGTGACTGAGTTGCTGGGATGGTTTCCTTGAGGGCAGGGCCACATCTTTTCATACTTGTAACCCAGCACCCGGTAGGCGCTCAACAAATGTAACCCAAGAGTCGAACGAGTCAGTGAGTGAGTGAATTCCTGTCTTTGTGCTTTGAGGACTCCCATCTTCCCGTCACTGCTTGTCAGAATCATTCCCATCCTTTTTTTAAAAAATTGATTTTAGAGAGAGGAAGGAATAGAGAGAGAGAGAGAGAGACAGGGAGAGTGAGGTGAGAGAGAAACATCAATCAGTTACCTCCTGCACACATCCCAACCAGGGATCAAACTGGAAACCTAGGCTTGTACCCTGACCTGGAATAGAACCCACACCTTTTGGTGTACAGGACGATGCTCCAACCAACAGGCCACACCGGCCAGGGCTCTTCCCATCCTTGGAGGTCCTCGCAGGGCTTCTGTAAGGCCTCTTCTGGGGCCCTCGCCTGGGAAGCCCCACTCTTCCCTTCGCTCCCATGGGAGGTTGCGTTGTCATCTGTGTCCCGTGACAGCTCCCATGACCTGCAGGCCCATCGAGGTCAGGAGCTGAGCACCCCTTCATGCTGTTGGCTTGTTATTAATGTTAATAGGAGCTGAATGCTCTAAACACTTTCTCCAACACCCTCTTCAAAATTAATTTGGTGGCTAGTTTCTGAGCTCCTGTGGCTAGCATGTGCCGGGCACTGCCCTGGGCCTCATCAGGCTGTGGGGAGGCAGACAGGAACAAGCCCACTGAGATCAGGCGCTGTGGCCTCTGTCCCCACTTCAGAGCTGAGTTACTGAGCCCAGGGAGGTTGACTCCCCTTCAGGGTCACCCAGCAAGGCATGGCCCCCCCTTTCCCTCATGGCCCCGCAAAAGTCCACCCAACTCAGGTGAGTGATCAATAAAAGGACCAACCCACAGTATTGAATCTCTTTTTCTTTTTTTAAAAAATCCTCACCTGAGGACATGGAGGGAGGGAGGGAGGGAGGGAGGGAGAGAGAGAGAGAGAGAGAGAGAGAGAACGAACCCAGGTATGTGCTCTGACCGGGAATTGAACCAGCAACCATAAGGTGTACAGGACAACACTCAACCAACTGAGCCGCTCCAGCCAGGCTGGAATTTCTTTTTAAAATGATAGCAAATGCAGCTTCTTATTTTGAGTTTTGTTGATTGGGAATCCAGTAGGTGTCCCAACCAGGTGATAGTCCCTTCCATTTCTGACATGAAAAGACATTTCAAGGACAACTGATTACCCCCTGGATAAGCCCCAAGCCGGGCCACTCCTGGTCTTCCGCCTGCTTCTTGTTGCCTCTCTCCTGAAGGAGAGCGTGAGGCCTCAGCTCTGGAGACCTTCTTCCCACACTGGCAGCTCCTGTGACTGGTCCGAGGCGGAGTCCTTGGTGTCCCTGTGCTCCCTCTCAGAGCAGAGAAGGGCTCTGTCCAAACTGGCAAGTGAATCTCCTGCCCTACGCAGGAGCCTGATCGCAATCCCCCTGTTGTGGCCCCACCATCGCCCCTGCTCTGGCCCCAGAGGGAGCGAGTCTCCAATGGGGAAACCTCTGCCCTCTGCACCCCTTGCTCCGTCCCTGAGGTCTTGCCTCTCTTGCTGTAGAACAGGCTCCCAGCCCCCACCAGGCTCACCTGCTTGGCTCCTTTCCCAGGGGACACCAAGATGTTATCCCTGGGGTGATGGACCTCAATTGGAGCATTGTTCCCACCCGGTCCAGAGCAGGATCAGGGAGGGACAGGGCAGACACTGGGAATGTCCCAGGTGCCACACAGGCCTGCTTTGTCCTCCTCCTCCTCCTCCTCCTCCTCCTCCTCCTCCTCCTCCACCTCCCTCCCTGGCCTCCTCCCTGTCCAGGCCCCCTCCCTCTCAGCCCCACCTAGACCACAGACCCTTCCCTGTCCCTGCTCTAGGCTCCTCCACTGCCTGGGGCAATGCAGCTGTTGCAGGGGTGGGGTTCAGGATGGCCTCCAGCAGTTCTGCAGGAGCAAGCTGTCCCCTCTACATGACAGTGCTCCTTAGGCCTGGGCCTTTGCTCAGGTAGGCCCGGCCCTGCCTGCCCAACTTGTCTGGCTGTGGCACCCTGTCCAGGGAGCACCCTGTCTGGCCCTTGCCCCAGGCCTGCCCCCTCCTCCCCATGTGCCATCCAGATCCAGCCCAACCTTCGCTGCCCCATGGGGACTTCCTGGACACAACCACAAAGATGGGTCCCAGGAGACAGAACAGGCTGAATATAAAACGTATTTCCAAGAGCTGGCCCTGGAGCCAGGGCTCCTGGATTCACGTGCCAGCTCTGCTAGTAGCCGTGTGACCTTTGCGAGTTGCTGCATCCCGCAGGCTTTATTGTTCCCATCTCTAAAGTGACATTGTTGGACCATCTCCTCTCAGTCTCCCTTGGCCTGTGTGGCTGCCTCCTGGGAAGCGGGGATACTGCTGGAGACTGACCCGGAGAGAACAGAGCCCCGCCCAGACCTCTGCTTCTCCTTCACCTCCAGCCCGAGCTTTGTCCCGGCAGCCTGAGTGACAGCCAAAGAAACCTGCACGGAGGCAAGTGAAACCGATCTCCAGCTCCAGATGCAGTTTCTCCTCTCAGCCGCCCCCAGGCCTCCCTCACACCTGCTCCGGTCCCCTTTGTACGTTAGGCCAGGAGCGCTAGCTGTCTTTCATCCACCTCCTGCCCCATTCACGCCTTAAGCCTGGGGCACCCCCTCCCACCTCCTGGCTGGGGCACGATTGCTGTAGGCTGGCCAAACGGGCACACCAGAGCCCAGCTCCCCCCCCCCCCCCACCACCACCCCTTCTCTCATCTGGAAAAATCACTGGGAAGGGGTGAAGCCGGAGAGGGCAGGAGGGAGACTCTGTGTCCTATTGGATGCAGCAAGGAGATTCAATACTAGGGTTTGTGGGGTTTTTGTTTGTTTGTCTGTTTGCTGTAAAAGGTATAAACTCAGGAGGGCTGCTTGGAGGAGGAGCAATTTCTCACATGGATTTTAGTACACATTTAAGCCCAGCAATGCCTAAGAGCAGGTCTTACCCTTCCTGTCAGGACTGATCAGAGCCATTCACTGATTAATTTAGCAAATATTTATTGATGTTGACTCTGTCTGAGGCACTGTTTCACGTGTTGAGAATACGGCTGTAAACAGAACAAAGAGAGCCCCTGCTTTCACAGGGTCTATATTCCTGAGTGGGGTCGAGGGAGACAGACACAAACACCTAAGATGCTAGTTGGTTTATACCTGTTTAGGGGAAAAATGAAAATGGATAAGGGACAGGTGATAGTTTAGATAAGGAGCTCAGCAGGCCTCTCTGAGAAGGTGACATCTGAGCAGAGAGCTGGGTGGACAGCTGGGGGAAGAAATCTCAGGCAGAGGGAACAGTACGTGCAAAGGCCCTGAGGTGGAGAGAGTTTGCCATGTTGAGCAGACAACAAAGAGTGCAGTGAATGGAGGAGAGGGTGGTCGGGGATGAGTCTGGAATCAGAACGCCTAGGGCCTTGAAGACGGTGGTAATGAATTTTATTCAAAGTGAGTCACAGTAAGAAAAGCAGCCAGGGTGCCTCTCCTTTGGGGCCTCTGGAAGGCTCTGGCAATCCCCTCTTCCTTGACTGTCCCCAGGATGAGGGGGAAGTTAAGAGCTAAATTTGGGCATCAGACAGACCCGGGTTTGCTCATCCATTCACCCATCCATCTATCCGTCCATCCCACCCACCATCTGCCCAGGTACTGGATGAATACGTATTGCACACCTACTCTGTGCTTGGTGCTGGCGCCTACTAGCTGAATGACCGTGGGGAAATGTCTTGTTTTCTTTATCTGTAAAGTGGGGTCAGCAATAATTCTTTCTTACTTCAGAGATTTGTGAGGACTAAGCAGAAAGAAGAAAAAAAAAAAAGGGTTTAAGTCGCTTCACACAGTGCCAGATACGTAGTAAGCGCTCACTCATGCTCACTCTATGCCTTACAAGCTCCCCCACACCAACCCTCTCTGATGGCACCCCAGGCAGTTCTCCCAGAGAGGGCGTCCCTGCTGTGTTCTCAGAGCTTCTCCGTGCTCCTCATCCTTCCCAAACGGCCCCACCCCGGCTCCCTGCCCTCTGCCCTCTACCCTCTGCCCTCTGCCTCCTGCCCCTGTGTGGTGTCAAAGCTCAACAGAACGGCCTGTCTGGGCCTCCCATTCTAATTGGCCCTCTTTACCTGTCAGCCCACCTCTGTCTGCCCCAACTCGCGGGCCGCCCACTCGCCAGCCTCTCCAGGAAGCTGTTGTGCTGTCTTGTGTTGGCCCATCTGGGGGCTCAGAGGCCAGAGACAGAAACCTAGCGTCTTGGGAGCAAAACCTGGAAAAAACCCAGGCTTTGAAGCCCTTTGGAGTCAGACGTGTTGAGCAAACCCTGGCTCCAGCACATCCTTGCTGTTGGTCCCTGCAAGTCGCTTCATGTCTCTGAGCCTCAGTTTCTTTATCTGTCCAAGGGAACAGCAGCACCTGCAGGGGAAGGGCTGTGGGTGGGTCGGAGGCCAGACCCACACGGCTCCCGCGTGGAGAGCACTGTTAGCGGCGGAGGAGGGGGCTGCACAGACCCTCGCTGAAGAGACGGTTCTGGGCTTGGGCCTGGGGGGGGAATCCCGGCAATCACATTCACATGTGCGAGTTCTTTGGTCCGGGGGAGCTTTCATCAGATCCTCCGAGGGGTCCTGAGCCAAAACGATGAGGCCGGGAGGATGACTCGGCCGAAAGCTTAAAAAGAGTCGAAAGAGTCTAGGATCCGTTTGTTCATTTATTTATTTATTTTTGGTTAATCCTGACTCAAGGATATTTTTTCCCATTGATTTTTAGAGAGAATGGAAGGGAGGGAGAGGGGGGGGGGGGGGGGAGAGAGAGAGAGAGAGAGAGAGAGAGAGAGAGGTGAGAGAGATACATTCGTTCATTTTTAAAAAATTCGACTATTCAGTCAACACGTTTGTGCCTTCTCTGTCAAACACATATATCCAGGTGTTTCCCGGTATCGGGGGAGACTCGCCCCTTGGGGGCGCTGTCAATAGAGCACCTCATCTGGAGCATCTTCAATGATCCTTTGGGCTCCCCTGAGGGAGAGGCCATGCTGGGGGGTCATTTTACAGATGGTAAAACTGAGGCTCAGAGGTGCTAAGTGACTGGCCCAAAGTCACACAACTGGTAAGCCAGGCCTGACAGCCATGCCCCCCTTGGGCATGGCCAGCAGCCCACTGGGAGTAGAAAGTTGCTTCCCTGGCACAAGGGTACAAGGGCGACATGTAGGCCCCCTCCTCCTCTTCCTCCTGGCCTCAGATGCTTGTTGCAGCCCCCCTCCCCCCGCCCCCTGCCATGGGATCTGCAGGGCCCTGGCCCAGCTACAGGTTCCCCTCCACAACTCCTATCACTGCCTGTGTTCCTCCCCTCCCTGCCCGCCTCAGGGATGCCATCAGGGCGTGCTGAAGAGGCAGGCTAGCTTTGGAGTCAAAGGTTTTGAAGGAGGGGGTGGCTTATGCATTAGGTAGAAAGGGTGGGGTTGTGAGAGATGGCGGGGGGGGGGGGGGGGCGGCACCTGCTGAGGGACCCTCCCTCCTCACACAGCTTCCCCTGCCCTTCTCCAACACAGAGTCTTTCCGATGCTGCTGAGGATAAGCCAGGCCTCAGCCCACGCGAAACTCTGCACACACACCTCCAGCTCCAGGCGGTCCCCAGGCCCTTGTCAGGGGCTGGCCCCGTGCCTAGGTCCCAGCCCTGGGCGCCCTGCAGCAGCGAGGGGCAGGAGGCCCAGCGTGCTCCAGTATTTATTTATTTATTTGAAGGCCCAGCATTTACACAAACTGGCTCTGATTCCCCCCCGGGGGCCTGGAGCGGGGAGACGCTGCTGCCTGGGCCTTTGATGTGTGAGAGAAGAGATGGTGAGATGGTGCTGGGAGTTGCTACTGCTGTGGGGTGTGTGTGCGCGTAGGGGGAGCCCTGGTGATGTCACCTCAGGAGGCCGAGGACGGCAGGCGCCATGGCCAGGCCCAGGGATGACGAGAATGGGTTGGAAGGTGGGAAAGAAGACGAAGGGCATTCCTGAACTGGACCCGCGGGTCCGCAGCCCGCTGCACCCACTGCACAGGGCTACCGCCATTGCCTTGGGTTTGGGAGCATGGAGACGCTGCACAGGAGAAGGGGCAGAAGGCAGGATGATGCAGGCACAGAGGCGGGAGCCGCCAAAGCCCTGCAGGCCGGGGCCAGGCTCTGAACAACTGCATTCAGTGCGTCCCACCCATCACCCCACAGAGAGGCCCAGAAGATGGTGACACAGCCCCAGGAAGGTCAATGTTCAGGGTCAGGAGCATCGAGGTACAGGCCAGAGACACACTCAGAACCACTTAACTCACCAAGATGGGCTCACCAAGATGGGGCCTCCTGTCGCTCCCATAAGTCTAGGATAATCTAGGGGATAAGCACTGTGATGAGGGTTGCTTACTCATAAGTGAATGGATGGATGAATGAGTGAATGAGTGAATGAATGAATGAAGATGACACAGATGCAACGACAGAAAGACGGGAGCACATCGAGCATGTCACCCAGATTTACTTCGGAGTGTCTTCCATGGGCCAGGCACGGTTCTAGGGATGAATGAACGAGACACGGGGAACCCAGGGTGACACAGGAGGAGAGCAGGGTGAGGGGAAGCCAGAGCTGGGGAGATGGCGAGCCACTCTTTTTAGCTCTGTCATTGGAAATAATTTCAAACTTAGAAAAATTTTCAAAACTAAAAATAGTACAAAGAGCATACCTTTAATACATTTCACTCAGATTAACCTATAGTTAGAGTTTTACCCCACTTGCTTTATCATTCTCTCTCTCTCCATGTTTTCCCTGAACAGCTTAAGAGTAAGATATGTATATCATGGCCCTTTACCCTTAAATATTTCAGCATGTGTTTCCTAAGAATAGGAATATTCTCAGTTATCAATTTTATAAATCGATATAATATTGGATCCAATTTATCATCCATATAGCCATGCTTCAGTATTGACTGGACTGACTTTTCAGGACTTTCCCCCTACAGTTTAAGGAACCCAGGAGGTCACAGAGCTATGGGGAGGGAGACAGCAGGGACCGATCTGTCCAGAGACCTCAGGCCAGAAGAGAGAGCTACTGAGTGGGATGGAGGTGAGCATGTGGAGCGGGGGTCATTCCAAGGGTCCCCAGCAGGTCGGGATGTCCAGGCTCTACACACAGCGGACCT
This sequence comes from Myotis yumanensis, assembly GCF_028538775.1. NCBI lineage: Eukaryota > Metazoa > Chordata > Mammalia > Chiroptera > Vespertilionidae > Myotis > Myotis yumanensis. The sequence continues at coordinate 42,099,705 of NW_027223767.1, read as the reverse complement.
TCAGAGGGCAAGAGGGCAACCCAGGCCTGGACCCCCAGTCCTCCAGGGACAAGGTGTCCCCACCCTCTCAGGCAGGAACCCCGTTTTGAAAGTACTTTGAGGCCCAGTCCCCAGGTCTCAGGAGCTCCTGAGCGGGCTCCCGAGTACCCGAGGAAGCCTCCTCTTGCCCTGGACACCTGAGGGCTGTCAAAACCCAGGATTCCAAGGAGAGTCACAGGCTGCACAGGCCATCAATCTCGCCTGCCACCCTCCCCAACACACACTCCGGGGGGTGGTGGTGCGTGGGTGGACCCACATCAGCTCTTCCAGATGTTCCAGCCGGCAAGTCCCAGGCCCAGGGAGGGCCAGGAGTGGCCAGTGGGAAAGTGGTGTTCCAATCCCAGGGAGCCTCTGGGATTTATGAGTCCCTGGGATTTATGGCGGGTGGAGTCTCTACCCAGGGACAGCTGAAGTCCTCCTGTGGCTCTGAGGCCTCTTCTGGAAACAGCCCCCCTCCTCCCCCTCCCTGATGGGCCCTGGCGGCTTTCCCACACTGTTGATCTGGCTAGAGCTGGGCCTTTCTTCTTCCTTCCTATGTCCCCATGCCTAGAACAGTCCCTGGTACCTAGAAGGTTTTAATACATATTTTTCTTTCTATTTGGGAGACCAGATTAGCACTTGTATTTTATGGTTCTAAGGTTCTGCCAAATAAATAATTGGTTTGCTAATCCTGGGGGTCTTGGACTTTGGGTAGCAGTGGGTGGGAGCGTATTATTCCATCCACTGGCTAAATCCAACTACCTCTAGGCACCACCTATGGGAAAATAAAAGTCGCTGGAGTGAGAACGCAGGGGGGGGGCAGAGAGGGGGCTCAGGAAGAGCAGGGACCACCTGGTCTCCACCCTTGCCGAAGGCCCATGGGTGGGGCTTGCAGCAAGAAGCTTCGTGGTTCAACATCAAGAAGGACTTTGGGTTTATGTTGGAGAATCTTGGGTGGTTTCATTGTTGACCTGTCCAGGGGCAGGGGGATGCCAGGGATGACTTCTTGACCCTCCCAGATGGCCCTCTGGGGCCTCCCCGGCCCATCCAAGGCTCCGCGTGGGAGGCTGGACTGTGGACGGTTGGCTTAAGCCTGTATCCTTGGATTGCGCCAACCGGGCCAAAGGTGCCCCACACACTGCCTGGCCTGGGATGGTATCCAGAGTTGGTCCCCAGGGTCCTCCCACCCCTGCTGGACAGCGGCCTCTCCCAGTGACTCAGCCCTGACGTCGTGGGGCGAGCGGAAAGGCCGAGGGCGTGGGAGGTAGTGTACCCTCCCTCCTGTCCTCACCTCCCTGGGTTCAGTCCCTATACCCTCTTTCCCTTCCACCATCCCTATCCTCTCTAACCACCTCAAGAGTTTCCCTCGAGCCCATGTGCCCAGAGCTGTTGCCCTTGTCCATGGAGACATGTCCTGTGAGTGTCTAGGTGTGGGCCAGGCCACTGTGGCTCATGGGACAGAAGAAACACAGTGTAATAGGGCTCCTGGTCTGGATCCCACTCCCCCTCTCCTCACCCAAGCAGCCCCACCCTGTTGTGATACTGGGGGGGGGGGGGGTAGGGGGGGGGGTACCAGCTCCTTTCTTAGGTGACTGGGGCATTCTTGGTTCACCCCTGACCCCTCTATGCCCCCAGGCCTTGGATCTGCTTATCGACCTGCCTTCCAGGGCCTCCCTTAGGCGTGTGACCCCAGCTTTTTTATTTCCCCCAGATGGGAGAGGGTCCCTGGGACTCAAACCTTCTCCCTCACAGGCCACTGAACTTGGGCCTCCAACTCTGTCCTGCCTGCACCCCGCCCTGAGGGCCCCCTCCTCTGCCCACTTCAAAGCCCAGAGCCAGCGGGAGCTAATTACATGCCCCCCACCCGCCTCGCTCGTTAAGTGTCATTAGCCCCAGTTTACAGATGAGGAAACTGAGACTGGGGAGGTGGAGACGTCACCCCCTCCTTCCCCACCCTGGCCCTTGAGCCAGGATTGGCACAAGGTCTGGGGACCCTGCCAAGATCCCCCCCGCCTTGGAGAAGCTGGGAGTCCAGTGCTCATTCCAGCTCCCGATTCCTGCCTTTCCCCAGCCTTTCTCTCCTTCCCGCGAAGCCAGCTGTGGGTTTGGGCAGACAGCTGTGGAGCCCAGGGATGGGGTGGGCCGGGAACCTCTCTGAAATCGCACAGAGGCAAAATGTAAATGAACCCCCCAATTATTACAGAGTCAGGGCGGTGGCACTTTAGGTAATAGACTCGGGGAGTGGAGGGACCCCCACCCTCCCGCTCATCCGTTTGCCAGAGCGCCCCCCCCCCCCCCCCCATGGGAAGAGGTTGGTGATGCCGTCATGCTGAGTGGAGCTGAGCGGGGTGGGGCTGGGTGGGATGGGGTGGGGTGGGGTTGAGGAGGGTGCTGACACTGGCAGGACTCAGGAGGGCACTGAGCTGATGCTGTCAGCGAGGACAGCCCTGCCCTCAGGGACAGGAGAGAAGCTGCGTCTCAGCCCCTCATGGGCAGGCGGAGGCTCCAGCTCCCTGTGGCCTGGCAGCCTGGCCAGCTCCTTGACCCTGTTCACTCAGCCACCTGGGCTGTGAGGTCTTTGAGACGCCCCTCAACAAAGGGGGCAAGGCCCTCCTTCTCATAGACAGGGGGTGATGTGTCCAGTTGTGGCTGCCCAGTACAGAGGGGAAGGTAGGGCATGGGGAGCCGCCGGTGAGATGGGGAAGGGGAGAGGAGTCTGGGAGTGGGCAGGGGAAGACAAGTGTGGGAACTGTGCGGGGAAAACGCATTGCCTGCAGAGTGGCAACCTTCCCACGTGCTGAGATCTTTTTTAAAAATATATTTTTATTGATTTCAGAGAGGAAGGGAGAGGGAGAGAGAGATAGAAACATCAGTGATGTGAAAGAATCATCGATCAGCTGCCTCCTGCATGCCCCCCACTGGGGATTGAGCCCCACAACCCGGGTGAACCGTGACTTCCTGGTTCACAGGTTGACGCTCAACCACTGAGCCATGCCAGCCAGGCATGTGCTGAGATCTCTCATGGTCCCAGGGACAGACATCTTGCTGGGCCCGTGGCAGAAGATAAACACTTATCTACTCAGTAGTTGGGTTTTTCGATGCTAATGACTTCCTGAATGCACAGGGGTTTACACTGCAGCGAGAGAGATGGAGGGCTGACTGCAGGGAGAACTTGGCATTTCCGTGGATATGAGCACCTCTGAGATGAGCACCTATCCCACGCAGGAGCAGGGGTTCTGCCCTGTCTGGTACCCTAGATCCTCCCCTGGGGCGGAGGGATGTCTCTGGCATCCACACTGCTCTCGGCGTGGAGCGAAAGGCCTGTGGACTTTGTCTGTCATCATGGGAAGATCCCACATCCGGGAAAACGGGAGGTGACATCACCGCAGCTTTGGACCAGGTGTGCAGCTGCCCCTTGCTGAGCCTTCGCCCTGCAGCTGCCAGGGTCTCAGCTGAGGTCCTGTGGGGGGCTTGGGGGAGAGGCATCGTCAGGAAGCAGAATCCAAGAGCCTGGCTCCCCATTCCCTCCCTCTGCCCCCACTGGGCCTCTTTCCAGCACAGGATGTGTCTCTACAGGGTCCTTCTGGCCTGGCGACTCCTTATGAGTGGCCACGGCCAGATGAAGTGACTGGGCGAGCAGAGCAGGCAGGGACCTGGCCGTGTGGCTCAGTGTGCGTGTGCCTGAGGGTGGGGAGTCACTGCTCTGCTCTGAGCCTTGGCCCCCTCAGCTTTCGAGTGAAGGGCTGAGACCTGGACAGCGGCTTTTAGAGGGGTAAGCGATTCCACGCTGTCACAACCTGCGTAGGACAATTCGGGAGGCAGGTCTACGCCGACTGGCTGTGGGGAAGTCAGGTTGGGGTCCAGGGTGCCTGCTCCCGGCAGGTATTCACGGTGGCAGACTCTGTCCTCTGCCCCGGGGAGGCCTCTCCATCCTCGGCAGAAGTTCACGCTTTCCCTGGGCGGGGTCTCTGTCAGTGGGCACTGCCAATCCCCCTCAGAGAGTGCGGGACTCGAAGGCAGGGACTGGCTTCTCCAGGGCTGACTGGCTGGCTCAGTGTGAACGTGGCAGAGGCTGAGTCTCATGCAGCCTGGGCCACTCCCACTCGCTTGGCTGTGTCCATCCCCGGGGAGGACGGCCCTGCTACCCCGAAATCCCAGCTGCTTCCCTTTGGTCTAGTCCAGTGGTCGGCAAACTCATTAGTCAGCAGAGCCAAATATCAACAGTACAACGATTGAAATTTCTTTTGAGAGCCAAATTTTTTAAACTATATAGGTAGGTACATTGTTATTAACTTAACTAGGGTACTCCTAAGGCTTAGGAAGAGCCACACTCAAGGGGACAAAGAGCCGCATGTGGCTCTCGAGCCGCAGTTTGCCGACCACGGGCAGAGCTCCGGCCCTGGTCTCCATGCCAACCCATGTGCTACAGGCCTTCAGTGAAGCGTCTCCCCTCCCTGGGCCTCCGTTTCACTAGATCATCACCAAGGTCCCTGCCAGTTTGAACATGACATCACATCGAATCTAAGGTCCCACAGAATAGCCTATCCTTCTTTTGCTCATTTGCCTCGATTTGCATCCATCTGCATGGAGTATCAGGGTCTCTGTTTTTCTGTTGAGCTGCCTTTGCTTCCATTTCCGGTCTCATCTGTTCCCTAAAGGACATGAAAAAAGGAACGGGTGCAATGGACAGAGACCATGCCTTGTCTCTGTGACCCCATCACCTGGCACGGGGCCTGTGACAGACTCTGTGCCTGGAAGATGCTTCTTGAAATGAAATGGCTGAGAAGAGGTGCTGGGTGGGTACCCGGTGGGAAGGAAGAGGTGGAAGGGAAGTGCACGGAGAGGTGCTGACTGTGGGGTGGGGGCGGGGTAAGCAACATCAGGAAGGGAGGTGAGTCAATGGCTACATTCGTAGATTCATCAAGATGCTGAAATGGGCCCTAACCCATTTGGCTCAGTGGATAGAGCGTCGGCCTGCGGACTGAAGGGTCCCAGGCTTGATTCCGGTCAAGGGCATGTACCTTGGTTGCGGGCACATCCCCAGTAGGAAGTGTGCAGGAGGCAGCTGATCAATGTTTCTCTGTCATCGATGTTTCTAACTCTCTATCTCTCTCCCTTCCTCTCTATAAAAAATCAATAAAATATATTTTTTTTAAAATGCTGAAATGGGGTCCCAGAGGGGTGTGACAGCTGCCTAAGGTCATGCAGCCAGTTCCTAGCAGAGTTCGAGCTTGAACCTTTAAGAGGCGAAGGTGGGACCTGGAGGGAGGGCCTGGGTGGGTGGAAGGTGGGGGGCCTCTCCCCTTCCTATGTTACCTCCCCTCAGACTGAAAGAGGAGCTGAGCCAGGATCTGCAGGGAGGGATGGCCCCTCTGGATGGCGAGGGGATCCCAGGCTAGGAACTGGCCTGTGAGAGCCCCAGAATCTGATTGGCAAGGTCACAGGCAGCATGCCATGGTCCTGGCATTCCCTCGGGATCCGAGAGGGGTTCCGAAGGGACCTGGAACCCTTGGATCATCAGAGGAAGCCTGGCGAGATCAGCTTGGTGCGGTGACAGGGGGCAGGGCCCTAGGACTGCGCAGAATGTCCCAGCCTGGGACCCAGGAGGGAGTTCGGGAATTGCGGAGAGGGGCACACGGAGCCAGCCCACCTCCGACAGCGGGCATTCCGGGCAGTCTGCCTCTCCTCAGGCCCTTCTCGCCATCTCACCCACCACCACCCACCCAGGGCTGGCACCTGGGGTTACTTCAGGCCCCCACCTATCAGAGGGCATTGGAGTACCCTCCCTATTAGGGGCCTGAGGCGGGCAGCTAAGGGGCAGGGTCTGAAGCCGGGGATGTGGGTCCGGAAAGATGCTGGGAAGCATGTTTCAGGGGGTGAGGCCAGGCCCAGCCAGCCTCTCCATCCTCCCCGCTCTCCATTTCATTGGTCCTGCTTCTGGAGCTCAGAGGTACCGGTGGGGAGCCCCTGCATCCAGGGCCCCCTCCTCTAGCCCAGGATCCTGCTGCTTTGACTGGACACAGGGCTCTCTGGAGGGAGTCCCTGAAGGAAGACCAATCCATCCCTGAGCTCCTTGAACTCATAGGGTTTGCAGTCTGCTTGCAGGGGGCCCTCCAGAGTGATGGGGAGGCAGTAATCAATCCGATGGGGCAGGCAAGACACCAGAGGACTCAGGATATAGATATAGGACACAGGCGAAGTGGATGCGGAAGAGCGGAGAATGGGTACCTGGAACAGGGAAGTCTTGGCAGACTGCATGGATAAGAAGCGCCTGGAACCTGAGGAGGGGAGGAGAAGGGGATGTTTCTCAGGGGAAAGGCTTAGGAGAAGGGGAGCAGGGCGATGACCACCCTGAGCTGAGGGAGGACAGTGCAGGGCTCTGAGGAGCTGCCAAAGGAGAGCCAAGAAGAGAGGAGGAGGAGGAGGAAGGATGGGAAGTCAGGAAGATGGTACCTCAGTCTGGGCCTGAGAGCCTGAACGGGGAGAGGGAGGATGCTGAGTCCTCACGGGGTAAAGGGAAGGCTGGAAGGGAGGCAGGGGCCCAGAGGCAGGCCTGGCCCAGAGCCCTGACCGCACTCCCCTGCCCTGCGCCCACCCTGGCTCTGCCCACGGCCAGCCAGCGTCTCCTGGCCCCCAGCTCTCCCCAAGCAGAGCCAGCCCCGAGCCAGTGCCCGGGGAGCAGGGTGCCACAGCTGCTGCTCGGGTTCAGCGTGGAGCCTCGGTGGGGGTTAATGGGAGACTGCCAGGCGCCGCTTAATAGGATTTTAATTATACAGCTCCAGCAAGAATTTTTCCCCCCCGGGCTTGGGCCCTCACAGATACCTCCATCTCCACCTCAGCATCTTCCCAGCCCTCGCAGCCTGCTCTCCCAGCCCCTCCCCCTTCCCATTCTCTGCCCCCACCCCCCGAACTGTGGGGGACTCTGGCCTATCTCCTGGGGGCCCAGGGAGGGCCTGGCGTCTGACCCCAACAACCACAGGGAGGACAGCACCAGCTCTTAGAGAGAGCCCTGCTGTGGGGAGCTCCTCCGAGGTCTGCATCCAGGGCTGTGCACGGCCAGACCTGACTTGGGTGCTGGGCAGAGAGGGTATGCCCACCCTTCGACTCAGGATGGACTCAGTGCCCATATTTCCAGGGTGATTGTGCCCTGTGCCAGGCTTCTTCACAATGAGTGTCTCATGTGACGCTCACGACTGGGAGGCAGGCAGGGCAGATAGGATGATAACGCCCATTTTATGGATGAGGAAACTGAGGCCCCAAGAGTTTAAGTGACTTGCCCAGGGACAGGATGAGTCAGGAGTCTGGACTCCAAACTGGACTCCACGGCCTGACCATGGCCCTGAGCTCCCTTCCCCTTCACCTCACGCCCCCGCTGGAAGGAGCCACAGGGAGACCCTCTGTGTTGAAAGCCCTCCTTCCTTCTCCCTCATCTAGCTCCTGCTTACCCTTCAGGCCTGAGATGTTGCCTCCCTCTGAGTCTGGGCTCGAGGCCCCGTTTCCACGCTCCCAGAGCGCCCACATTTTGCCACCATAACCTGGATGGCCAGGTTATCTGTCTGGCTTGCCATTCATCTAGGAGTTCCTGGAGCCATGAAGACAAACCTGCCGGATGCGATGCGATGCCCTCTGGTCAAGCAGCGAGAGCCTCCCTCCGCTGTTCTCTGTGAAATGACGGGGGACCCTCCCTGTAGTTAGCCCGCTGCTCCCTCTCCCAGCCTCCCCGTCAGGCCAACGTCAGTCAGCGTGGCAGGGTCACCGATGGCCTGACCGGTGGCAGCCCTGTGTCTGAGGGAGGCAGTTTCTTTCTGGTCTTTATTACCTGTTAGCACCTAGGCTTTTGGTTTAGAATAATTTAGATGCACGGAAAAGTGGCAAAGAGAGAACAGAGACCTCCTGCACACCCCTCCCCCAGGCCCCCCATTGTTAACAGCCCGTATCCCGGAGCTAACTGTCCCAGCTGAAAAGCCAACATTGGTACATCACTATTAGCTCAACCCCACACTTTATTTGGACTTCACCACTTGCATTTTTAATTCCATAATTAAATAATAGATGCATCCACCCTGCATGAATTTTCAAGTGTCAGAAAATAAATGGTAAAAGAAGGATCTCCCTTCACCCCTCCCTCCAGGCTCCCCCCATCCCAGCGGATTCTTCTGCCCCTTTGCACACACCCCTTTTTGCTCTGGGGTCAGCACATGCTTCCCCTCATCCTCTGAGAGGTCGATGACTCTCCTCCCTGCTCTCCCTCCCAATTCCTGCCCATCGCTCTGGGCTCTGCCCAGGCCATGCCTCCCCTGGGCAGCTTCCAGGAGCTCCCAGGCCCGAGGAGTGCCCCTTCCTCTCACTGTCCAGACAAACAGTTAGGGGTGATGACAGTGCCCCCCAGGCCCCGCTGTTCCCTGAGCAGCTCCTGGAATGGAATGTGGGAGGGATGAGGTGGTGAGGCCGTGAGTGACAAGGTGAACCAGGGCTTCAGGAAAGTCACATGATGCAGTGGGCAGTGGCCCCCGATCCAGTGGTGGAGCAGGTAGGAAGATAGAGAAGGCCCAGCGTCTGCCCTCAGGGGTCCCCCCTGGCTGTGCAGGAGGCACCCACACATCCTGGCCTGGCTCCTGGATGACTGGGGCCCCACAGAGCTCCGGCCAGGCCCACCTGTCTATGCCCAGCAGGTGCCCAAGGCTGGGGGTGGGAGATCTGGACAAAACCTCTTCCCCATCCCCCCTGTCAGATGGAGCTTCTGTTCTTTTCCTGCTGGAGGCAGGGGGATGGCCAAGATATGCCTTGGCCCCAACTCACCCCAGCCAGAGGAGGAGGTAACGTCTTAGCCTTTCTGTCTCATTCATACCTCGGTCCTCGGCGAGCCCCGGAGGGCAACCCGGCACTATTGCTTCAGCCTGCCTGCCCCATCAAAGCATCCTCTGCTTGTCTCCCAGCCTCCCCGCAGGCTGCTGCCACCCACCAGTATCACAGAGAACTTATCTTGTCCCCACTCCCCACCCATGCCGGCTGGCCTCACCCCACCCTGTCCCCCAAGGCCCTGGGCAGGGGGCTGGGGCTGGAAGGGCGCCGATACCTGTGGTGGCAACCTGTCCACCTGAGGAGTAGATCGTCCTGACCTGCCACGGTCAGTTCATCCATCCCCTCCTCAGCACTGTGCTCATTCCTGCCAATCCTGCGGAAAGAAAGTTCTAGTGAAGAAAATGGCCGCCATCATCACCAGTATCTGTTTCTTTGATTGTCCAGCCTTCTCCTGCAGACTCATGGCCTCCCTCCCCTGTCCTCCACTGCCTGGGCCTTCAAGTCAGAGCGGACAGGGCAGAAAGGGGGCTGGAGACAGGAGGGGTCCCGGGGATGAGGAGTGGTGGAGGGGTGGTTGCCCAGAGAGGAAAGGGCAGTGGGGGTGTGGCTCAGGGGGTGCTCTCAGGTTTACAGGATGAGGAGAGGCTGCCCCCAGGCCACCATGGTCAGGGTCTGCAGCAGGGAGCCAAAACCCCAGGCAGCCCAGGACTCCGGCCTGTGGGGCCCAAGCCCAGGAGAAGCCATGGACAGCCCGGGGGGCGGGGGATTGCAGCATCAGCGGCCGGCTGCCGTGGCACGAGATGAAAGGCCTGGAGTGGGGCTGCTGGCAGACGGACAGGCGGGGTGGGTGGAGGCCTGGGGTGGGGGCAGGGGAGATAACCATCTGCGAGGGCTGCCAGGTGTAGACATGGTGGAGTGTGGAGGACGCGGGTGGAGTTTTAGCCCTTGGGATCGGGCCTGGAGTTGGAAGGCTTCCCCATGAGGTCATCTTGTCCAGCCTGATACCTCCAGGCACTCGGTCCCCAACCAAGCAGGCCCTGCCCGGGGACGGCTTCCGGGGCTGGGCGCCCCTCCCTGGCCCCGGCCTGGCCTCTACCTTGCACCCATCCAGCCCTTCTCCCCAAAGCCAAACTCAGCTCCCTCTCTGCACTGTGGGGAGGTGGGCCAGTCCCAGCCACGCGTGAGTCACTTGCTAACTGCCGGGTACATCTAAGAGCTCAGGACGGGGTCCATCTGGATCACCTTCTGTCCTTTATTCTAAGTTTCTCTTACTTTAGCTGCATGATTATTTGTCCGGGTCCCCCCACCCCACCTTGGAGATAAGGTTCTAGAGGCAGACCATGGAGAAAAGGAGAAGGAAATGTCTTGCTTCCTAAACATCTCTCTTGACCTCTCTTCGCCATTCTGTACCACACCTACTTCTCTGCCCAAGCTTCCATCTTTTCTAACCCAAATGACTTCAACAGCCCCCCCCCCCCCGCCAATCTTCCAACTCCCTCACTGCTCCGATCCCTTTCCCAGAGCTTCCACCGCGCTCTTGCTAATGCGGGAACCTGACCCTGTCACCTCTCTGCTCAACACCCTTCAATGCCAGGGTGCCAGCGAGAGGGTCCTGCTCCAGGCCCCTCCACACACAATACAGCGCAGGTGCTGCGTTGTTAAGAACCCTTGGATGCCGCGGTCACGCGGGATCTGGTACTACGTGCATGGCCCATAGCTTTAAACCTCTGCTCTTGTGATACACACCGATCAGACCCGGGGAACGCTTCTTATTCTGTTCTTGAAACAGAAAGCGACTGTGTCTGTGCACCGACACGCGCGACAGAGGTAGATATTGTACAAGTGCTTGTGTGAAATAAAAAATAAGGGGATAGGCTTGTTCAATCCTTCTGTCCCAGAGAGCATATATGCAATAGGTTATTTAATTTTTTTTCAGGAGTAACACAATGGCCCTAGCTGGTTTGCCTCAGTAGATAGAGTGTCGGCCCACAGACTGAAGGGTCCCAGGTTTGATTCCAGTCAAGGGCACATACCTCAGTTGCAGATTTCCCAGCCCTGGTCAGGGCTCATGTAGGAAGCAACCAATTGATGTGTCTCTCTCACATCAATGTTTCTCTCTGTCTCTCCCTCTCCCTTCCACTCTTCTCTAAAAATCAGTGGGAAAATATCCTCAGGTGAAGATTAACCTAAATAAATTTTAAAGAAGAATAACACAATGAATTCTTATATAATAAAATTTCCTAGTGGTATCAAGTCTCCAGGTTCCTGCTTCTCTTTGAGTTCCAGAAATACATTCAAAATAACTTTGTATTCAAAATAGATGCACAATGAAGGTGAGAAGCATTTTACAATACCAAATAACTCATATAACTTAATTTTATATAAATGTAGGTCTCGCCAAAACCGGTTTGGCTCAGTGGATGGAGCGTCGGCCTGCGGACTGAAAGGTCCCGGGTTTGATTCCGGTCAAGGGCATGTACCTGGGTTGCGGGCACATCCCCAGTGGGGAGTGTGCAGGAGGCAGCTGATCGATGTTTCTCTCTCATCGATGTTTCTGACTCTCTATCTCTCTCCCTTCCTCTCTGTAAAAAATCAATAAAATATATTTTTAAATGTAGGTCTCGATGTAACAGAAATGAAATTTGAGAGTGAATATTTATATTGGCAATTTGATGGGGGAATTACAAAGCCTTATATGTTATAAACATATCTCATCATATTTAATCACATTTACAAAATTTTAAATTAAAAGTTTATATTTACTTCAATAATATTAATTAACTCTTTTGATATTCATTAATTATAATTTGTATTTTCATTTTAATAGTTACATTAGAATATTTTAGTCATTCAGCCTATAAAAGCCATAGCTTTATGCAAATTTTTAATTTTGTTGTTATGAAGACTTATTGTCTAAGAAGACATGAAGAACACATTTTATTTAACAATTTGGAATCTCAATTTGTGGGCCTCTGTTCTCTTGTCCTGGGCCCCACACCTTTTAGGGGTGGCCAGCTTCATCGCTCCTTATTTCCTGCTGACTCCTCGACATGGCCCTCACAGGCCTCCGAGGCCCAGCCTCTCTGCCTGCTACCCCAGTTCCCTGCGCTGATGTCTTCATGTAGCCCTCGACCGTGGGGGTTCCCAGAACATTCTGTGCCTGCCCGTGCCTGAGACACCTCTCTTTCCTTGCCATCATTCCATGGGCAGATCCCAACAGCCCGCATGTGCCCTCCCCTGACCCCAGCAGGTGGGTGCCCTTCCGGATGCGCCTCTCTGTTCTTCCACCATAAAGTGAGGCTGTAGGCTCTTCCCCCAGAGATCAGGACCTTCTGGTGGGCAGAGACGGGGTGGGGGTGGGGCTCGGGAGTAGGCAGGGCCTCGGTGGAAGGGTCAGAGGCTCTGTGTGGTGACCTGAGCTCAGTGCTGACCCTCAGTGCTGGGACCACGGAAGTGCTGATGCCTCTGACGTCTGTAGGACTTGGGCCCTAGAGGAACTAAACATGTTAGGGAAAACTAGCCGAGACCTTGGCCTTTGCCCAGGTCTAGACCACCTGAGTGGGCCCAGAGAGCTAAGGCCTGTCTGGGAAGAGGCTGGCAGGAGCCCCCATTGGCATCCCTGCCAGCCAGCAGGCAGTTGTGGTGTGGGGGAGGGAAGGGGGGCAGGATGCTGGGAGGTCATCAGAGTGGGGGTAGGGACAGGGTGGAGGTGGCGGGAAAGCAGGAGGGGCCAGCAGTAGAGGCCAACGGACATCGTCACTGAAGCCTCTGGCTCCCTGCAGGAGGATCCTCTTGGTGGCAAATGTTGGGGGCAGGTAGAGTATGAGGGGGGGCCCAGCCTTCTTTCTCCTCAGAGGACAGCTTCCAATATGTTGGAACCCCATTATTTATTGAGCACCTACTCTGTGCCCAGCACTGTGCTGATGTGCTGCACCTCACTTTCCCTAGAGAAACCCAGCCTGGCATTAGAGACCATCTCGCCCGGTTCTCCCATCTGGCAGAAGAGGAAACTGAGGCTCAGAGAGAGGGAGTGAGTTGCCCCCAGGTGAGTGAGCGGCAGAGCCTGGGTTGGAGTTGGCATCTCCTGACTCCTTTTCTGGGGGGCTCTCTCCCTATCCCTGGGACCTCCAGGATAAGGACGTTCTCTGCTCAGAGCTGGTAGAACCCACACCAATGAGCACCGCCCCCCCAAGTCCCCAGAACGGTAGCAGGCCCTGGGGGAGAACTTCCTGGTGTCGCCATCCTCTGGGCCACTCACCCTGCATGCCGTATGCAGAGTGCTAAGGGAACTAGGAGGTGGCTCAGTTCTGCCTCAGTTTCCCCTTTCTCCCATGGACTAGAGAGCCTGGCCTCCCTGGGCCTTGCCTCCCGCTGGCCCAACCACCTCCTCTCTGGGTCCCTGAGTCCCCATCCAGCCCTCCGCTTTCCTAAGCCCCAGCCTCCTGGTATCCTGCCTGCTTTAACCCAGAGGCCAGCAGACAAGTCTGAGACAACCCCCAGGATAGAAAGTGAGAGGCTGGGTCCCTCGTACACCCTATTTATTTTTTCGCCATCAGCATTGCCATCAGCATCCTCACAATAATGACAGTTAACATTTGAGTGCTTATGGCTCTGCTCACAAGCAAGTGCTAGTGTTTGCTCCATTTTTCAGCTGGAAAAACTGAGGCCGGAGAGGCTGAGGCCTGAAGCCACCCTATTAGGAAGCGTCAGAAGGGACTGACTCCGAGATCTGTGAGATGGGCCCAAAGCCCGCAATTCCACCCTATCTTCAGTCCCTCTGAGCCACGGCCATGCCCCCCCCCCCCCCCCCCCCCGCCCCTGCTCTTCCTGGAAACCCGAGGAACCTGCCGGGACCCTTACCTTCATGTCCTGCCCACGCTCCACGGCTGCAGCTCGTCAGCCAGAGAGGCTGTCGGGAGCTGGGTGTGTGCGCAGACCCACCAGAGGGGATGCTGGGTTTCCTCCTCTTTACCTCTGCCCTTTGCCCTCCCTGCCCACGGCTGTGCCCCCACGTGGCTCTGGATGTGCCATGGATGGACAGAAACCCTGCTGATGGCCCTGCTCATTTAACCAACAGACAGGGACCTGAGCGCTGCCTGTGCATCCACAGCTCACTGGGCACAGTGCACAGGTCCGGGCGTGGGCTCCGCCCTCCTGGAGCTCCCTGTCCAGTGGTGGTGACGGGAAGAAATCTGTTAGCTCCATTCACTCAACAGAGATGACCCCTGCGTGCCAAGTGCTATCCTCGGCACTGGGACCCGGAATGAACAGAATTGAAGAAAGAAATGAGTGACGCAGCCTGTAGAAGGGGATGTGCCACGGAGGAAGACAATGCAGGGAGCCGGTCAGGGACTGGGAGCAAGGCTGCAATCACGTCACAAAGCTAATTGGTGCCATGACAGTTTGGGGGCTCCAAGAGCGTAGAGAGGGGACCTCTGATCCTTGCTTCAGCTGGGCCTGCTGCCCTGGACGGAGATGAGAGCAGAACTGGGTATTTGGAGCACCTGCGTCTCAGGCCAGTGGTCCCTAAACAGTGTGGCATAACGCAGGACCAGCGGGGCATCCTGAAATGACCTCCGATGACTACCTGCGTCAGAACCTGCGCTCTCTGTGCGTACCCAGAATGCACGGGGCCAGGCCTGCACGCGTGGGCACATGCTCACCTGGACATGGCAATGCATGTGGGTGTGCGCCATCGAACGGGCACTGATTCCTGAGCACCTGAGCTACTTCAAGCACCCTGCCCCCAAGAGGCTCAGAGCCTCATGGCAAAGAGAGGACATGAAACAGCCTGCATATGCAGGCAGGAGTGCTAAGGGCAGAACTCAGGGCAAGGGCTTACAGAGAAATCCCGGAGGCAGCAGAAGCTGAACCCAGCTGGGTTGCCTTCACTCGATTAAGCTCAAGTCACTGCAGCTGCTCTAGTGAGATGGCCTGGGCCAGCTCAGAAGGCAGTGAGTCCTCATCCCTGGCACCTCACGGGGAGGCGAGGCAGCTAGAGGAGGGGTTTCACGGGCTGGGTTGGGGGATAGTACTGAGCTCTTCCACGGTTCCTGGGGTCCTGCAGAGTTGGGGACCCACTGGAGAACTGGAGGGAGAAATGGCAGGGCGAGAACCTGGACTTTATCTCAGAGGGTGGTGGGGAGCCATGGAGGGTGTGGGAGCAGCGGAGAGGCATGGCGAAAGCTGAGTCTTGGGGAGATGAACCAGACCCCAGCACTAGGCTGGACCAGACTGGAGTAAGGATGGATGCAGAGGGGAGACCAATGGCCACTAGCCAAACACACATGTGACACAGGCACACTGTGTGTGAGCAGAAGCCTCCCATGCCCGGACGGCCATCAGTGGTGAGGACACTGGATGGTCCCCAGTCTTAAAGCAGGGGCCCACCTAGATGTTCTCCCTCCTCTCTTCCCAAAGTTTCAGGCACTTGCACAAAAGCTAAGTCCGAATGAGTATACACACCATGCAGCACCCTCTCTTCACGGATCGGGCAGGAATACACACAGCATTGGTGTCGGGGCAGCTTGGAGGGCCTCTGGGTGTAGCTGGGGAGCAAATGTTAAAGGCAGGCGCGGCCTTGCAGAGCCTATGGGAAGGGAGGTTCAGGGATCCTGCTGTCACAGGTGTGACACAGGTGTGTGGGGGGCGTGCATGTGCAGGGGGAAGGGCTGAGGCGGCACACGTGTGGTGTGAGGCCTTGTGAGTAAGTTTTGCTCCGGGAGCGGACTAACCTGGTGTGTGGCTCCAGGTGAGAGTCTGGTTTCCATCCGGTCTGGGGAGACCTGCATGGGAGGATGCTGCGAGGCAGGCCCTTTCCCACACACAAGTCCGCTGACCCGTCCTACCACCTGGCTTGGTACATGGGCTTGTTTCCATTTCAACAGGTATGGAAGCCCAGGATCCAAAAACCTTGCCCAGGATCGCAGTACCATCCAAAGCAGGACCAGAGCCCAGGCTTTCTGACTCCGAGCCCCTTACTCTCTTGCCTCCGTGGCCACCCCCAGCGACTGGAGACGTGAGTCACCGGAACAGGAGTGTGGGGACGGTGCTCCATTTAAGCATGTCCTCCCAGGCACCAGGCAAATGTCCACTTGCCTGTGTTCTCTGCCCCCATCCCTGCCCTCCCCCTGACCCCCTCCTACCACCCAGACTCATGGGCTCCCCCCCTCTCCCCGCAGATCCACACCCCCCAAACCACCTCATTCCAGGGTCCGCCTGGAACAGCGCGCCCGTGTATTATCCATATGTTTTCACCCCCAGCTGGGTGCTCAGTTATTGTTCTGGCGCAGGAGGGCGAGGGGGCGGCTTGTGGGTGTAGCGACGCCGGGCTGTCTGCTCCGTTCTCCGCTTGTTATTACCTCTTCTCCAGGCTCCCATTAGCCAGCCTGCCCCAGAGGCCTGCGCGGGCTCCTGCTCCTCGGCACCTTTGTTCCTTAATTATCACTGGGGAGCCCCGCTCACCTGCCTGCCACTTTCTAAGAAGCTGTCTGGCTCCCCTTCCCCACCCTGCATCCCCAGGACCTAAGCTCCTACACCCCCTAAGCGGGTGGGGGCTGTGTCTCCCAGAGCTTGCTCCAGGCTTCTCCACGCTGCAAAGCCTCAGGCCTGGCCCATGCCCGGCCCCTCCTAGAGGCCCTGTCTTGTTGTTCCTGTCACTTTCTCTCAGAGATGCTGTCTCGGATCCCAGGGCTGGAAGAGACTTCATTTTTTAAATCCTCACAAAGGACATGCAGAGAGAGGGAGAGAGAGAGAGAGAGAGAGAGAGAGAGAGAGAGAGACATCAGTTGCCTTCTGTATGTGTCCCCATCAGGGATCAAACCCACAACCCAGGTATGTGCCCTGACTAGGAATCGAACCGGCAACCTTTCGGTGCACAGGATGATGGCCGGACCGGAAGGGACTTTAAACTCTCATGTGGTTCAACACCCACCTCCCCACTGCTGCCTGGGTTGGGCCACCTACAGAAGGTCCTCAATGAATATTCATCAAGAGGATGATTAATGCAGCCTCTACTTGAATGCCTCTCAAGTGGACAGCTCCCCTCCCCCCGCCCTCCAAGGCAGCCAGAGCCCCCTGGAGGTGGCTAGGACAGTTATAATCCCCTGGCCCTCACCTCTCCCCCGGGGCTCTCTGATTTGCCTAGCCATAAACCTAGAGTCCGGCTGGCTGTGTTTGGGTCTGGGGCTCAGTCCTGTCTTTCCTGCTGGGGGCTCACTGGTGCCCACCTCTAGCACCAGGCTCTGTCCAGGGGGTACCTGATTCTCCTTTCGGGGCTCGGGGACTCGGCCAGGCCCCAGCCCAACTCTAACCCTTGGCTTTCCTCCTGCCTCGGGCCTCTGTCTGTGGTTCTTGGGCAGGAAGGCGAGGGGGAGGAGAAGGCGCTGGGGTGAGAACCCTAAGGCCAAACAAGCTCTGACAGCCGACAACCACTGCGGAGGAGGGTGCTAGCTGCACACACAGGCCACGGCTGCCAGGCTGCCGAGGGAAGGCCCCAGGGAGTCGGGGAGACAGGCATCTCCCCTCCCCGCCTGCCCGCCCGCCCGCCCGCCGCCCTGCCTCCTGACCCTGGCACAACTCCCTGCTTCGCTGCACTGCGGGTACCGAGGGGTCAGAGGCTGAGCTTCTGGATGGAGCTGGAAGTGAGCTGACCCATGTGGGCACCAGGGCACCTCCATGTCAAGACAGTGGCGGCCCTAACGCTCCTAGGGCACAGTGCTTCCCTCCAAGGGGATGGCAGTGGCTGCCAATGCTTACTGCTGCCTTTGGACCCAAACCCTTGCCCACAGTTACTGAGGTTAGACATGCCGCGCAGAGGAACTCTGTCCTCAAAGGGCCTCAGAGCCTGGGCCCAGATTATGCCCCCTGCTCTCCTGGGGGCCATTCTACTCGATGCTCCCACCTCCTCTCACCCCCACCCCTCACCCCTTATCCTCTCCCAGGCTGGATCTCCACCTGTGTTCTCTAAGTGGGTCTCAGCCTGGGGGCTCCTCGAGGGCAAGGTCGTTCTTCTCTGTCATTCGGGCCCACGCGAAGGGTGGCTGTTGGAGCCCAGCCACGGCCCGGCCTTGGCGCTGAGCATCTTGTGTCCCAAGGGTGCTACAGGAAGACCAGGAAGGCGCCTGGTGCATGTCCGAGGGCCCTCTGGACAAACACCAGCTGGGGGTGGAGGACTCGGGTCGGGAGGCCACCTCCAGCCACCGGACCATGACCTCAGCTGGGCCGCCCGGTGCTGCTCTCCGGATCTGACTCAGTCCCAGTGCTCCTGGGCGTCCATCCCCGGGGTCAGCCCCCTGGAGGTCCACCAGATTCCACGGGCCCCACCCAGACAGGGGCCACCCTCCACCCCCACGCCCCTGCTTGAACAGCCAGGGCTCTTGCAGGATTTGAGAGGCAAAAGTCACCTGCTGGGCCACTCGCTCCACTCGCTCCATCCCTTCCCTCCTCATTCACTTTCTCCAGACCTGAGATGTCCGTGGGCCCTGGTCAGGAGCCCCCGATGCAGACGTTCTCCCACACCAGGCTGGGGACTAAGGGAAACCCAAAGGGTAAACAGAGGGGTTCTTCCATGACAGTCACTCTCTGGGGAATCTCCCAAAGTCACCCCCAGAATCAGCACTCAGCCCCTCAGCCAAAGGGATCTTTCTTATAAATGTTCATCAGAGCATGACCTCCCCTGCTCCAAACCCTCCAAAGGGCTCTTGTCTCACTCAAAATAGCATGAAAACTCTACTGGCCCGACCTCACCTGGACCCTGCCCACCTCTCAAGCCTCATCTCCCCCTGCTTTCCCCTCATTCATTCCACGCCAGGCTGACCAGCCTTTTTGCTGTTTCTCACACACATTAGACCCCTCCTACCTCAGGGCCTTTGCTCTGGCCATTCCTTCCAACTAGAATGCTCTTCCCGACACTTTTCCTCATTCAGAGCCCTTCCTAGGTGACCTGGTCTAAAATAGTGCCCCTGTGTCTCCCAGTAACCCTGACCCCTGTCTCCACCACCCTACTTCATCTTCCTCACGGCAATATCACTACCCCAAATGAGTTTCCCCTTTTTTTCTGAACTTTTTAAATTGATGAGAGAGAGAGAGAGATCCATAAACTTATTGGCTGATTCCTGCACATGCCCCAACCAGGGACCGAACCCAAAATCCTGGCTCATCAAGATGATGCTCCAACCAACCAAGCTCCTCGGCCAGGGCTGAGTTTCTGTTGAATTATGTAGTTATTGTCTGTCTCCCCACTGAAATATGAGTTCTATGAGGACATGGCTATATCCTTAGGGCCCAGCACATAGTGGGTGCTTACGAGAGATCTACTGGATACATGTGTGGCCTGGGTGGGAGAGAGACACACAGATAAACTGAGAGCTGGAGGGTTGGCACAAGCATGATCCAGGGAGCAATCCTTGTAGGGATACAGTGGAGGGAGCTGGTCCTTCGGCTCCCAGGCCTCAAAGGGCACACCAAAGTCTGGGGGCAGGGGGGGAGGTAGTAAGGGGCTGCCTGTCATGCCTTCCGAGGATGCACCCCAGACCCCACTCTGAAGGCCAGTGGGGAGACCAGGGCAGGAGGTACCGCAGTCCCCATTCTCCGGGGGTTCCTGGTCTGAAGGAGACAGGAAAGAGTGCTTGGAAAGTTCTGGAAGTCAGGCCTCTCCACTGAGCTCAGAGCCTGGGTTTCCAAAGCTGGGGCTGTTTCTGCTTGGCCCACTGCGTCAGGCTCAGCATGTTCCAAACCCAACGCCTTGTCCTTCCTGCAGCCTCTGGCTCCCCCAGTTCCGTCAACAGCCTCCTGCTCCTCCAGGGCGGCAGCCTCAAGAGCCCCAAGTCGCCTCTGACTGCTCCCTCTCACTCACCCAGGCTCTCCAGACTTCTCCCTGTGTGATGACAGGAGACAAGTAATCCCCTGTCTGGCCCCTGTCCGCTCTCTCCCATAAGCAGCTGCCCAGGCAGCTTTACCTCCACTGGCCTCAAACACCCCCAGCTCCTATAGCCAACTCCGCCACGGGGCCAGCGGGGCCGGGGGGAGAGGGTAAGAAGGTCCGGCCCAATTCTGACCCCGTCCTCCTTGAGGGAAACTGGCTTGTACCGGCAAGTGCATGGACTCTGGAGGTAGGCAGACCTCAGTTGTCTCACTCTCTCCTTAATTGTATGACCTTAAGGAAGTTGCTTAACTTCTCCAAGTCTCAGTTTTCCCATCTATAAAATGGAGAGAACGATGCATATGTCACCGGGTTGCTTGGGGAGTAAGTGGAAAAGCATATAGTAAGCACCTAGCAACAATCTGAAATCCAGTTGATGCTTAATAAATGGAAGGCCCACCCTAGCCAGTTTGGCTCAGTGGATAGAGTGTCAGCCTACGGACTGAAGGGTCCTGGGTTCGATTTCAGTCAAGGGCACGTACATCAGTTACAGGCTCCTTCTGGGTCCAGGCCCTGGTCGGGGGCTCATGCAGGAGGCAACCAATCGATGTGTTTCTCTCACATCGATACTTCTCTGTCTTTCCCTCTCTCTTTCACTCTCCCTAAAAATCAATGAAAAAATATCCTTGGGTGAGGATTAACAACAACAGCAACAACAAATATATACATATAAAATTTTTAAAAAATGGGAGGCCCATTCCCTTTCAACCTTAACTCCCCTGCTCAAGAACTTGCTGTGGCTCCCTGTTGTTTTTTTACTGTGTCTGATCCAAGTTCCTCTACTTGGCTCTGAATGTCTCCCGTGTCTGGCCTGACCTTCTCAATTCAGTCTTTATCCCAAGATTTCCCACTCATTCTCTACTCCTGAGTCCCCAGTGAGCATACCATTTCCACCCTTGGGCTGTGCCCTCTGTCCACACTGCCTTTCTTGTCACCTCGGCCTATCCTCCTTGTCCAGAAAGGCCCCCTCCTCCAGGAAGACCCCCTGAACCACTCCTGCTCTGACCGTTCTGTCTCCTCCAAAACCTTGCTGCTCACTTGGCCTGGCATCAGAGTCGCGCTATGGGAGCGGGTGGATATTCCATGTCTGTGGATGTCACCTGCCCACCCAGGCTGGCACCTGTTTCCAGGTTGGCAGAGAATCCCTCCTGGGTCTCCCCAGAGCTTGCTACAGTGCTGACACTCTGCCGAGTGCTCAGTAATGTCTGACTTTTGATTTGTTACAAAGCAATAGATGAGGCAAATCACTAGAAAGCAAGCTAGCTGAAACCTTGGGAGGGATTCTGGGATGGTGAAGGTGCTGAGCCTCTCACCTGGGGAAAGAAGTAGACTCGGTACTTTACATGAAAGGCAGTATTATCCCCATTTTACAGATAGGAAGACTGAAGTTCAAAAAGATTCAATGACTTGGCCAGAGTCACTTGGATAGAAATTGGCAGGGGCAGGACTTGATCTGAGGCTGAGGGGGTATGTTAGAGAGGGGAGGCCGAGATGAGTATGTAGGGGGAGGGAGCGGTTGGGTGGGTTGGAGGGGATGAGGGGCACATGGGAAGGCCCTGGTTTGCCCATTGGAAGAGGCGAGAGAAGGGGCTAAAGAAATATATGGCAAGACCCTCCCGGAGAACTGGTTGTAGCCCCAGAATTTTTCTTTTTTTTTTTTTTTTTTTAAATATATTTTATTGATTTCTTCACAGAGAGGAAGGGAGAGAGATAGAAAGTTAGAAACATCGATGAGAGAGAAACATTGATCAGCTGCCTCCTGCACATCCCCCACTGGGGATGTGTCTGCAACCCAGGTACATGCCCTTGACCGGAATCGAACCTGGGACCTTTCAGTCCGCAGGTCGACGCTCCATCCACTGAGCCAAACCGGTCCCGGCATCCCCAGAATTTTTCTTACCAGAAAAAGCCACAGCAATTCTCTGGGTCTATACCAGCTAAGGTGCTTAGTCTCTGTCCCCGGGGCTGAGGGACAGAGGGGCAGAGAAGACAGAGTCTCTGCCGGCTCCCTGCAGAGGCAGGGATGTCAGCGAGGCTGAGGGTGATGTCACCGCTGACCTCAGGTTTCTCACCCACCTTCCCCAAAGCAGTTTCTTTAGAGTCACTGGTCCATGGTTTGCCCAACGCCCTCATATCACAGTCCCTGCTGCGGTCACCGCCACGCTTGTCCCCGGTGTGGCCTCTGCAGAGCCTTACCTACACCCAGCTCTCATTGGAGTGCCAGTCTCAATTTCTCCGGTGCCAAGAGTTGGCACCGAGACCCTCATCGTCCCCATCCCCCCACCGGCCAAGCCCTCCATGCGGGCAGCCAGGCCCAGCTGGAATAACACAGCTTCCTTCCCTCCCACGAGCACTGGACTATTTACAGCTCACCAGGGCCTTCACACCCATGAGCTCACTGGAGCCTTCCCCACCCACCCTGGGAACCCAGCAGGGCAGGCGCCATTGCCCCCATTTTGCAGATGGAGACACTGAGGTTAAATGCCTTGCCCAGTGAATTCCCCTAAGCCTGGCCTGGCCTCCTGACTCTACTCTGAGGCTCTTCTCGATTCCTCCAGGAGGGTGGTCCAAACAGGAGGTGGCGTGGGAGGGTCTGGTGAGTGAGACAGTCCCAGGCGCTGGAAGGAGCCTCAGGCAGCAGGCCGGGAGGGCGGGAGTAGAGGAAGGTTTTCATGGCCTCGGCCACTGGCTGGTAAGAGCCTGGCATGGGCATTTTCAGGGTGAGCATGGGGGCAGGCAGGGCAAGCTGGCTGGGAGTGTGATTGGGGTGTTGGCTCCCCAGGCTAGGACAGGGGAAGAGTGAGACCCCACCCTCAGAACTCCTTCCTGGGCACCCAGACTCAGGTGGCTGTATGCTGGCTGCAGCCGGAGGGATGCGAGGTAAATACCAGAGGGGACTTCCTACCCATTTCCCCTGCCAGGCGGACAGGGTCCAGACAAGCCCGCCCTCGTCACTTCACACAAAGGCTATGACAGCTCAGCCTTCTCACCTGCCCTCACCTCTTATATTTGTTCCATCCCTAAGTCCTCCCCCATGTCCTCCCTCCAGCACCCACCCTCCCTCCCAGGCTACACCGAGTGCCCACAGCCCCTTCCAGCAGCCTTCTCCGATCCTTTCTCAGACTCGGATCTGGACTCTTCTCCGCGTCCAGGGAGCTGTGGTTTGAACTAGTGCCAGAGCCCTTGCATTGGAGGGTTCTGACTCCCCCTTAAGACGGGGAGTCTGGGAGGACAGGGACCATGTCTCTCCCAGGAACCTGTGCAGGCTTCCTCTTTCTGGTTCCACCTCCTTCAGTCTGGGCAGCCTCTGCCCACAGGGGGCGCCCAAACAGTGTTGTTGAGTCCAGGCATCCTCGCTACTGCCGGAACTGGACCAGGTATGAATTACTTACAGTGACATGGAGCTTGGTGAGACGTCCACGTCCCCTCCACAGCTCTGGCTTTTTAATTGACCTTGTGACTGAAGGGAGGGAAGAGTGCTCAGCTAAGGACAGCGGCCTCTTGTTTGGGGTAGGAGATGTGGGGCTAGACACTGACCGATAAAGAAGTCTCCTTGACCTTCCAGGCTCAGGGAGGGGGACTGGCTTGAGGTGCTCACACAGCCTACAGTGGACCCAGATGTCTTCCCTGGCCCAGCCCTGCAAGTCCCCAGGCTCGTGGGCAGAGGCCCCAACCAAGCAACCCCTACTTCCTTCCCCAAGTCTCTCGGAAAGAGTGGTGAGTCAGTTGCGGCCATGAACTCATCCGAGGCAGTAAAAATAGGAAAACAAGCAGGCCTGTCCTCCAGGCAGGAGGAGAGGGCGAGGGCGAGGGGGAAGTGGGTTTTTCCCCGCTGGGCAGAAAGGACAGCCATCTTTTGAAGTCCTCAAGAGTGAGGCCGGCGTCCTCACAGCCCCTAGAAACTCAACCACATCAAAGCCACCTAGGAAAGGTGGTTTGAGGGGCATGCCATCTCGCACACAGTCACAGTCACACACGGTGACACAACCGAGTCCCTGAGGGACACACTGTGACACATACAGTTGAGGGCACGACACCTGGCCACACATACAACATGCAAAGCCAGTCAGCCACCAGGCCGTCACACACACACGCACACTCACCCAGCCAGACCCATAAGTACCCTCGGAGACAACATCAGACTCCCACACAGCCCCATACATCCATGACAGCTGTCTCCACCCAAGATGCACAGAGATCACACAGAGCAACACACAGCCACACAGATGCCACACACACACACCCATGCCAGCCACTCACAGTCAGTCTCCGAGAGCCTCGCACAAACACACGTAGTCACACAAACACACGGCCACACTGACAGTCACACGTAGCCCATGGGCACACAGCTCCCACCCAATGCACAGAGCCCCCTCAAGCCACAAAGTGTCACACACACAGCGCCTCGGTTGCACACTAGTCACATGCTCAATCACCAAAGGCGACATCTCTATATTATGAACACCGTCACGGAGACCCATTCTGCTCGTAGAACTCTGGGGCTCAGACCTGATGGGAGTCGGCCCCTGGGGTGCAAATGGGGTGGTGTCTCATTCTCAGCTGCCAGCTTAACTCCCTCCTCGTCTTGGCTGCACCTCCAGGGCCATTCTCTGCTCTGAACGCCCACTGTTTGGCGTTTGCCAGGCTTTGCTGAGTCCCCACACCCCTGCCACTGAAGGGAGGGGCATGTTGCCTCGGAGACGATTGAGTCCAATCAACATTAAGCATCATCTATTTATTCAATAGGCCCCTGCGTGCCATGTGCCAGGTGCCATGTGAGGTGAGAGCGAATAGAGAGGTTATTCTAAATCAGACCATAATTTCCCACCAGCGCCATGGCTATATCCAAATGTGTGCCTGTGTAACCCTTCACGGATCTAGCCCCAACCACCAACTCGTACCTGGACTTTGGCCTTGGCGAGGCCCCCAGCAGGTGCAAGATTCTTCAATCTCATTTTTTTTCCCCCTGTGGTAATTTCCAGGAGGGTGAATGGTTCTCATGTAATTGACAGCACTTCTGAAAGAGACTCAGGGATAAGACTTCCATGTGAAGGTCCCGCCCCTGCACTAGGGACCAGATTGCCAAGAGTTCGTCCACTTCCAGCATGTTCTCTTTTCCTTTTTTAAAACATTATTTCAGAGAGGAAGGGAGAGGGAGAGAAAAATAGAAACTTCAATGATGAGAGAGAATCATTGATCGTCTACCTCTGCACACCCCACACTGGAGATCAAGCCCATAACCCAGGCACGGTGCCCTGACCAGGAATTGAACCATGACCTCCTGGTTCATAGGTTGATGCTCAACCACTGAGCCACGATGGCTGGGCCAGCATGTCCTCTTGAGCCAGTTATATCCCCACTTGAGCTCAGCTTCTCCACAAGGGCAAGGGAACTGGACCAAATCAGTTCCTCACGGGGGGGGGGGGGGCGGGGGGTGTGCTAATTAATATGCAGATTTCCAGGCCCACTCGCGACCTTCTTGATTCCAGAATTTGAGACCTGCTGGCTCTGGAGACGGACGAGGTGCTTTCCAGCTCTAAGAAGGACTAGGAAACTTTGAGGAGCAGCAGCGCTGGAGGCCAAGGGCTGCTCCAGAGGGCCCAGCCCAGCCTGGCGTCTGGAATGCAGGAACCACCGTCACCCTCCACGAGGTCCCCATCTTCTGGCTGGTTTAGAGGCTTGGGCTTGTGGTTAGGGCAGGTGATGGCCAAATCAGAACTTTCGGGTCTTGGCTGAGGCTAGGATGGGCTGGCCTGTTTGGGGTCTCTTGGCATCTTTTCTGGGGCTAATGATGCCCTAGTCTCCAGGAACCAGGTCCCACCCCCAGGCCTGGAGAGGGGGGGCCTTGCCCCAGAGGAGGGTGGGCAGGGCAAGGTGGGAAAAGTCATGGGACAGTTTTGAGGACCTACGGACTTGGGAGCTCTATTTTCTTTGAACCCAATTTTCCTCCGTTTAGTCAGTCTGCTCCCTGGTTTCTACTTAGCTCCTTTCCTGATGCTTATGGGATTGAGTCATGTGCTGTCGGAATTGGAGGGACATTCGTGGGCACCCATCCCAACCACATACATCATCAGAAAAGCTGCGTTAACTTTCCATGTGCCCTGAACGTTGCTAGTTCCATACAGCGTGTCATTTGAGCCTCACAACAATTTTATGCGGAAAGTATGGTTAACTCCATTTTACAGATAAGGAAAACGAGGCTCAGAAATTCTAAGCCACCTCTCCAAGCATCAGAAATGGGATTCAACCCTGGGGTTCAGCTCCATCCAGATCTCCTCCACCCCCCATTCAGAGACAGTTGTGTTGCTCTGGAAAAACCCCAGAGAGCCTTTACCGGTTGGGCAATGTTGGGCAAGGCCTGGAGCTGTCCGATCATTGGTTTCCTCATCTGTGAAATGGGGACAGCAATACTTGCCCCACCTGACCGGGTGGTAAGGATTCGATGATCCTCAGTGTGAAAGTATTCCACATGCCTCGGAGGGGCCAGACCCTCACAAGCATCCTGTACTTGGGAGGAGCTGAGGGTGGCTGCGAAGCTGGAGAATGAAGGCTGCCCTGAGCACCTTGGCCTGCAAGGCACAGGGAGGATGAGGAGCTGAGGAAGGCAGGGTCTCCGCCTGGCAGGAGCCTCTGTCCTGGGAGTGACACCGCCAGCCATCACCCCATCCTCTTCGAATAAAAGCTTTTTGAATCAGGCTGGCTCTGGTACCCTCCAGGCACATCAAGTGATGGGGACAGGCAGATTCCTTGTGGCTGAGCTAAAAGAGCCAACAGAAAGAGGAAGGGCAGCTAGCATCCGTGAAGATCCAGTCTTCAGTCACTTAGAAAACTGAATCTTCCCAACCTGGTGAGGTTGTGCTTATCATTATGTCCATTGCACAGGTGAGGAAACTGAGGCATGGGGGAATTTTATTTGTCCACGTCAGTAAGGTGTGGAGGTGGGATTAGAATTCAGATCTGCCTGGCTCCCGAGCTGCTGTGCTTCTCCCGGCACCTGGCTGTGCCATGCAAAGGGTCAGGATCTAGGGGGACACTCCCATGTCTGGCCTCTCATCCTTGAGGAGCAGCCGGAGGGGAGGGAGGGGAAAGGGACCCTTTCGTAGGAGCTGATCTCCTGACTGTCACCCTATGGCCTCCTATATATCACACCTGCCCCTGGGACGTCTCATGAATGTAAGGTACAGCATTGCACTCATCTCCATTCATTCATGCAGTGCCTGGCCCTGCGCTGGGTGCTGTGTTCACCGAAGCAGAAGACCCCATCCCTGGCCTTGTGTCCCAAACCCACCTGACAGCATCTGAGAGGGAAAATGCAGCTGATCACATGCTCCAGGGAGACCAGCAGGGTGGTGGCGATCCCAGACAGGGAAGTCAGGGGAGGATGTCTTAGAATCGATGAACCATCTAATGAGGGAGGCAAGAATCCTATGTACATCTGATTCTATTCGTGTGAAGTTCTCCAACAGGTGAAAGTAAGCAGATATCAGTGACAAAACTGCAAGGAAAGGCAGGAAAGTGATTACCATACAAGCTGGGGGACCAGGATGAGGAGAGAATGGTGAACCGGGAGGGCACTCAGTGTGGGGTTCTGGGGAGCTGGAAGAGTCCTATTTCTTGACCTGGGTACCTAGTTTATAAGTATTTTTAAACTCTGCATGTATGCATTTTAATTTACTCTTCTTTATACATTCCACACACTCCCCCCTCTCCCCCCCCCAACACACAGTTTTAACACATAGAAATTGCAAAATTCACTGTTGGGTGGGACCTAAGCCGATCTGCCACAGTGCCCTGCACAGCCCCTGGACCTGGTAGGCGCTGAAAAGGAGAGTATTGAATGCGGGGAGTTTTATAGGAGCTGAAAGTGGGGTGCATGGTCCAGCCAGATGGAAGTGTGTGGCTGAGGTCTAGAGACAAGAGTCCACTTACTTGATCACGTTTTAGAGGAGATGACTATCTGGAGACCTGAGGGTCAGCAGTTCCCCATATGGAGCCCAGGATTCCAGAATTAGGTTGTCCTTCCCTCAGCCGAGCACCAATCATAGGAAGTACAAAGGGCACTGAGGCAGAAGGCTTCAACGGATAGATATCCAGCTCTGTACACACAGCACTTCATGATGTGAGTCTCAGTGACTTTATCTGTAAAATGGGGCTAATAAACCATCTACTTCACAAGGTACTGAAGCCCCAATGAAGTTATATATGAGAAAAAATGCTTTAGGGAGTGATGTGGGTTATATACTTAAAATGTCATGTTACCTAGGTATTCTTCCCCCGCCCCCCTCCCCGCTGTGGGGCTGTTTTGCAAGGAGGGCCCACAATACAGCCTTACTCTGATTTAGAAAGGCCCCCAAGCCCCGAGATCCTCCGGGCTTGGGATCTCCTAGGCCTGAGCTTCAGGGTGATTCCAGGAGCAAGTTCCCCAAGTTGGAGGAAGCCCAGCTGGGGAGGTGGCATTCCAGACGGCATGTCAGGGTGAGTCAGGGCTAGGGCAGCCCTCCCCCTCTCCTAGTTCTTGGCTCAGGGCCCAGGCTGGGTTTGTCTAATT
Source organism: Myotis yumanensis (assembly GCF_028538775.1). NCBI lineage: Eukaryota > Metazoa > Chordata > Mammalia > Chiroptera > Vespertilionidae > Myotis > Myotis yumanensis. Next base: position 42,071,416 of record NW_027223767.1, on the reverse strand, counting down.
TGCATGCATCTGCATATATGCAAGTTTCACCTGTGCACCCTGGCAGGGCCCCCAGAAAGACACCTGTGCAGGGGCACCCGAGGGAAACCAGAGTGGCAGGCTGCCTGCTGGAGCATCCAAACCTAGAAATCCTGGTCCATGGTCCATCACCCATCACACGCCTGAATCTTTGAATCAAACACCTGGCTCCTTCCCTGGGCTCCTGTGGCTGCCCAGGCCAGGAACCTCAGAGTCATGCTCGCCTCTACCCTTTTCCAGGACAGTCACCAGGCCCAGCGGTTTGTCTTTGAGCCACCCTTCTCACGCTCCCCCTCCTTTCCATTGCCTCTGCCGCCAACCTGCGGGGGGCCCTCCCTCTTCACTTCACACTTGACCTATTTGCAGCAGCCTCCTAGCTGGGCTCTCTGCCACCCAACCCTCGCCTTCCAAGCCCACGGTGGCCCCAAGATGCTCCCGGGAAGTCTCTCAGCTCCCATCCTGGTCCTCCACCAACCATGGGCCCCATCCTAAGTTCTTGGTTGGCGTTGGAGGCCCTCCAGGGTGTGGAACCTTCTGGCTCTCAGTTCCAGCTTTCTTCCCACTTTCTTACTTTCCAACCACGTGTGTACAGACCCTGCGCACATCTTTTCTGTGCCTCAGTCTCCTCGTCTGTGAAACGGGGGATGCTAAGACTCTTGGAAGGTTGTTCACAGAAATGCACGTGACGCACAGCACACAAACCCACATTAAACGTTAGCCGTTATTGATATGGTCACTTCTCCTACCCCCATTCCTGTCCTGGGGTCCCCTTTCCCTCCTCAGCCCTTCCCCTTCCCTTGCTGGGTGCTGCTTTGCCAGGTATGACAACACTGTGGCAGTTAAGAGGACAAGCTGGCCTTGGTTCCAATTCTAGCTTTTAGACAAGTTGCTCAACCTTTTTGTGCCTCTATTTCCTCATCTGTAAAGTGGGGATAATATGGATACTTACGCCATAGAAATCACGTGATGGATGAAATGATGCATGTAAGGGCTTAGCATAGCGTCTGAAACGCACAGAAAAGCACGTGTTAGCTATTGTTATCATTGTTATGTTACCCAAGATTCAGGGTCTCTGAACACCATTGCTCCCCTTACCCCCCAAAGGCTCCAGAAGGTTCCTTAGAGGTGTCTTCAGGAACAGTGCCTCCAGCTGGATCCCCTGTGACTCAGGCAGCAGAGAACCACCACAGAAATGTCTGGACCCCACCCCACCCACATTTCCTGTGGACAGCAACGGAGGCAGCCAATGCCCCTGTGGACTGGTTAATGGTTGGGGCTGAGCGTCCTCCTCCCACTGGCTCTGGGACACATCACAGCCAGAATCTGGGCTGGGGGAGAGCTTATCTCCCTCTGCTGGGGTTGGGCCTGGACACTTGGAGGTCCGCTCACAAGCAGAGAGTGGTCTTCAGGGGAGGAGAGAGGGCAAACTGGTTTGAGAGGATGGAAATGAGTAACTCAGCTCAGGTCCGTTCCCCTGGGAGGCCATGACCAGCGCAAAGCCCCCACCCCACCCAGCAAGTGCAAACCCTGCCCGCTTGCTGGTCCTCCCGTGTGTGATCCTATAACCGTGGGGAGTTCAGGAGGGTGACTGAGGACAGAGGTCAGATGTAGGCGGAGGAGCGCACGAGCCACCTTCCCCTCCTTAAACAGCCAAACAGCCAGAGTGGGCCTGGCCCACCTCCTCGCTGAGCGCCCCGCCCCCACAGCTGAGCCTGGTGGGCGAGGGTTTGGAAGAGTCAGGAAGAGTGGGGGCGGGGCAGAGCCCGGGTCTACCCTCCCCTCACCTCAGACCTGACAGATGGAGCCTAACGCGGCGGTGCACGGAGGGAAAGGCTGCGGGGGCTGTTTTGTTTGTGCTTGTGATTCTTTTTCTCCTTTGGGGGATCTGGGGGTGCAGGTGCGTTTGCGGCACCCACGTGGCCGGCCTGCTCTTCTCCAAGGCAATATTCCCTCCTTCTCCCCGGCCCAGCCCCGCAGAGATAAGGCCGGGATGGAGCCAAGGTTAGGATGCAGGGGCCGGACCCACTTTTTCTTATTAAAACAAAACAATACAACACGGTCCGATCTCCAAAGGGTCAGGGAGTCAGAAAGTGAAACCAACCACCTAGCCATGGAGAACCAAACCGAGGGGGTCGAGAGGAGCGGGCGTGAGTAACGTGTGCGCCCACGTGGCGGGAGGGCGCTGCGTTGTGTGGTGTGGCTGTTGCGGACGCGCTCTAGGTGCTGTGCAGTTGCCCATGGAGTGCGTGCTGGCTGCTGGGTTACGCGGGGATGTGTCTGCGCTGGTGATGTCCGCGTGTTCTGTACGATGTCGGGTGCGCTTGCTGGATGCACAGCCTCACTCCAGCTCCGTCCCAGCCCGGGCTTCCGCCGGCACCGGGCGATGGAGCCCTCGGCAGGACGCCCTCGTTTCCGCGCCGGGGTCTGGACTGGTCTGCAGAACCCGGCCGAGCCGCCTTCGTTCGGGGCGTGGCGAATTCGCCGCAGCCGGGTCGCCCTCGGGCCTCCCGCCGGCGCGGCTCTTCGCCTCCTTCCATCCCCCTCCCACCCCGGGGTCTGGCTCCGGGTCCCCGCGGGTTGTCGGCCGGCCGGGCTCCTGGCGGGACCCCTCGCCGGATCCGCGGCTGGGACACCCGGCCCAGAAGTCTGGCCCCCGGCCCGGAGCCCCGCGCCCCCCGCCCCGGCCCTTTCCTGGCTCCCGCGCTGGGGCAAGTCCAGCTCCCGCGCGCGGGGCAGCGCCGCACCGCACCTTCAACGCCGCCCCACTTTTTTGTTAACCATTTTCTTTCCGGAGGGGGTGCACTTGGTCCAGTAGTGGTTCTAGTTTTGTTTTGTCCAGAAGGCGCTTGGTGATTTCCTATAGATGCGTCTTTCAACGTCCCAGGCCACCCCCCAGGGAAGACCCCCCCTGGAGCGGAGGCGGGATGTGGAAGTGAGCGAAGACCACACGGGACGTGCGTGTTGCTGCAGGCGGTGCGGGAGCCCCTCGTGGGGAGCCCTCCCGCCCAGCTGCGCGGGGGTCCAGGGGTGGTGCCAACCCCACGGCCTCTTCCCCCCCCCACCCCCTCCTCCTCCTCCGGGAGATTCTCCGAGGCCGGTTGCGTCGCCGGGAAAGCGCTCGGGGGATCGGGGCGGTGGGCGCCAGGGAAGCGCACGGCTGGCCGGGCTCGTGGCGACCTCGGCACCAGCCGCCGCCCTGCGTGCGCTCAGCATCCGCTCCACCTGAAAGGAGAAAAGAACCGCGACAGTTCACACTCTCGGGAAAAGTGAACCGGGGTGAGGGTGGGGGGCGAGGGGGTGGGGTGGGGGGACGCCGGCCTCTACGGACTGCCCTTCCCCGGGCCTAGCGGATGTGGGGCTTTAACCACCGCGCACCCAGCCCAGCGGAGGGAGAATTCCTTCCCCCCCCACCCCCACCAAACCGAATTATTCACAACGTTTCCCCAAACCGAGTTACTACGAAAGCCCGGCCAAATCGGACTTCAGTTCCACTGAGAACAGACAAAACTAAGCTCAGATTTCGTTTGGGGACTGCGGGTGGGTCAGAGGAGAAAGGAAGCGGATAAGCCCGCCGAGGCTGCGGGCCCGAGGCCTGGGGTCGCGGTGGAAGGTGCGTTCGCCTGGACCGACCCGTCCAGGTGCGACGTGGGTGGTCTGCACCCTGAACGGACCCTGGAGCCGCCTCGGTCGCTGACGCCGAGCGGCCCGGTGCCAAGCCCCAGAGCCGGAGCCGCGCGAGAGCCCTTCGCACCCACCACATGTTAGGACAACGGGAAAGGGCACTGGTTCGGATGGAGTCCCCGCTTCCAGAGAGAGTCCGCACCTGGGGTGGCTTCCAACAAGGCAGACATCCCACCGCCGCGGATGCTTATTCTGCGCAAAGAATCGTTTCCGATCTATCGATCGATTGATCGATCGGGTAGGATTGTATTTGCCAGGCGACCCGCAAAGAACCTGCAACCCACTGTGCACCACGCGGGTCTCAGGTCCAGCCGCGACTCCTGAGGTGACTCCCGACACCCCAACGCCCCCACGACGCGGTGTCCCCCGCTCCGGACTCCGCCCTCGCTCCCAGGGCCTCACTTAGTGTGGGGCTCCGGGAGGAAGGCTGGGAGGGCCACTTCTGCGAGAGGCTGAGATATTGGTAGTGACAGGACAGCGCTCATTTTTGTTTTTCGTGCCTCCCTCCCTCCCTCCCTCCCCCTCCTTCTCGGTTTCATTATATTTGGGGGTTTTGGTTTTTGCAACTCACTCTAAAGCAAATGACAAAAGCATGGAGGCCTCCGGTACAGCCCCCGCCCCCCCTTTCTTATCCCTCTGGATAGCGTGAGTCTCAGAGTTGGGAGATGGCTGACCCAGTGGCCCAGTCCCTCAAGCCAGGAACTTGGAGTTGGAGCTGGAATGGGAACCCAGGCCTCAGGCCTCTGGGGCCAGCCCTCCCTCCCCTCTGATCAGACACATTTACAGCTCGTCCTAGCCCCCACCCCCACCCCTTGCCCCTTTGCTGACTCCCCGCTTCCCCAGGTGGGTGGGATGTGGCACCTGCCCAGGAGGATTTCTCTCTTGGGAACAGGTTTCCCAATCAGGTGCCCCTGGGTTCAGCAGAGGGAACCCTGAAAAGTGAGGTGATGATGGAGAGAGCGGGTTCCTCATTTGCAAACAGGATAATAGTATGGGGACGTCACTCCTTTTTTTGTAAAGCTGTGCAAGGATGGGATGCTGTGAATTTCAGGAATTCAAAGGGCTGCAGGGTGTTTCCTCCTGGCTCAGGGGGGTGAGGATCCTGCATGAGTTCAGCAAGCCCCCCCCCCCCCCAACTTAAAGAGGCTCTCACTACCGGCCTCCTGACTGTGGGGATGCCTAGGACAGAGGCCTGCTGGAAAACCCGCCTGCCCTCTCTTGCTCCATCCAGCACAGAAAGGACTCTGGGTACAGGGCCCCTGGAGGAAGTGTCATTCCACCCACCCTTTCAGTTCCACCTCCAAAGCACGTCCTTTGGGAAACCTCCCCCTGACAGAACTACCCAACTCCAAAGAGCATTCCCTTCCTTGGACGCTGTCCCTGGAACCCACCATAACTGCAGGCACTGTCCTGTGGCTGCCTCCCTCCAGGGGCAGATGCTGGTGGCAGAATGGAAGGTTTGTAAGAATAGATCCTTGCAAGTTCCCAGCTTCAGTTCTAAAGAGGTGGAGGAATGGCAGCGTTGGGTAGGAAAGGGGGAAAGGGGGAAAGGTGGTCCTCTGTGAAAACAACATGTCTCAATGGAGCGAACCCTGCATATCCTGTTGGATGAACGGGGGTGACTTCTCCAGCCTCGCAGAGGAAGGGCTCCCACACAGAGCTCCTTCTCCTGAGGCTCCAGCATTCAGATCCCAGTTGCCACAGATGTGTTGTCTTGGAAAACCTCCTCTCAGTCCATTCTAGTCGGGAGTCCAGATTGAAACTGACTTGCTCTTCCTACCCCAGGGACACCTGACTGGGGGCGGGGTCAACCCCCCCACCCCCAACCCCCACCCACCCACTCCCCCACCCACCCCCCCACCCCCCCTACCCCCCCCCACCCCCCTGCCACACACACACACCCCTTTGATCTTTCTGTCTAAAGAGACCAGTGCCCGGCCACTCCCAGTGCTTTCTCTAAGCTTCCCTCTCTCTCTGATCACTGCATTTCCCCACCCAATTCTAAGGCTGCTGTCTTCACGCTGAGCCCTGACAATGAGAGTGCGTGTGTATGTGCCAACATGAACACGCCTGCTTGAGTTGCAGACGCAAGTGAGAGGTGTGTATACGGATTTGGGGCTGTATCTGTCTCTCCTCTAACAGGAAGCAGCTTAGAGGTGTGTGGACATATGGTAGGTACACATACCTATGGATTTATACGCTTGGATTTTCAAGGGTACACACTGGCAATTCGGCATGTATAGTTGTGGGCCTGTGTAAGAGACAAGTATAGTGCTTTTATTCAGGGATATTGCTATTCATCTTTGGGTATGTGGCTGTGTGTACATCACAGCCTATACTCTGTATGTGCAGAGCCATGAAGGAACCTCTCTATTCTTAGAGGGATGCTCATGTGGACATCAGTTAGACACCGGTTGATGGGCATCTGCGAGTGTATATATTGTATCTGGATGGAGTGTCTGAGGTTGTGTACCTGTGGTCACAGATGCTTGTATGTGGACACTTGTCCACCAAGGTACTGGGCACTGATGTTTAGAGGCAGGTCCCGCACACAGACTGAAAATGCGGCCACCAACCGGGCCTGCTGCCTTTCCTACGCCCTCAGAGGAGCCATCAAACTGGACTAGCCTCCCACTCCCGGATTTTGTCCCAGTTCGTGCGCGGGGCGCCAGGGGACAGGTGGGACGTCACAGGGGCAGAAGCCCAGACTGTGGGTCCCTCAGGGGCCAGCAGGAGCTGGGGTGTAGCAACCAAGTGGGGCCACTGCCGGAAGCGGAAGCCAGGGCTGGGCGGGTGGGGGAGTGCTGGGGCGCAGTAGCCACGGGCCGAGGAGTGCCAGGCCCAGGGCACCCAGCGGGGGCGTGCGCGCCGCGTGCGTGCCAGGCGGCTGGGCGCCAGGCGGTTCCTCCCCCGACCCGGCGTCTGTTTACCAACAAGCTGCCGGCGCTCCGCAGCGACGCATTCCGACGCGTTGAATAAGCTGCCGGCGCTGGCGGTCTGCTCTCCACTTCCCTGCAGGTCCGTGGGTCCGATCCCGAGGGTGGGAGAGCCTGCCCAGGCTCCCTGCGCCCCCGCCGACGCGCGCTCCGGCGCCGAGCAGCTCCCCTCGCCCCTTGGGCATCGCAGCCCCGCCAACACCCTGTTTCTGCCTTCATGACCATCAAGTTCCCAGCCTGCCCCAATCACCCTGCCACCCCGGCAGCTCTCCGGACAGGACCCCAGGATAGCTGGGCCCAGAGCATGTGCACCGCCCCCCTCGCAGCCCCAGTTCCGAATTTTCCTACCTTGGGCTGCCCCGGGGGGCGGACCCTGGCCCCGGGCCTCCCGTGAAGTCACCGCGTGCGGTGGCCAATCCGGGGCGTCTAAGTGGGCGGGGCCCCTGTCAGTCCCGGGAACCGAACCCAAGAGCGAGAAGAGGGGGGCCCCCATGGACTTAGGGGGAGGGGAAAAGCCATGGGGGCAACCCCGGAACCCCTTTCCCAGGCGCGCTCTCCGCTGGATGAGGCGCAGAGAGACTTGCCCCGGGGTCTTGAGTGTGGGGGAGGCTAGCCGGGGGGCTCACTGGGCCTCAACGCCCGAGGCGAAAAGAGAGTTGAGAGAGCGGGCTGCGTGCGGGGTCATGGCTTAGGCCCTTCTGCCCCGGCCCGGCCGCAATGTCCTCGGTGCCCTGCCCCCTCCCTGGCCTGGACGCCTCCAACGCCGTCTTCCCGGATATCGCCCCCGTCCCATCGGTAGTGGCTGCCTACCCACTAGGCTTGTCCCCCGCAACCGCAGGCGCCTCGGATTTGCCCTACTCTGGGCCATACGGTCACCTCCTGCCCTACCCCTACACCGCCGGGCCGACGACGCCCGCAGACGCCTACCTGCCCTGCCAGCAGCCCGCGGCGCCCTCTCTGCAGGAGCGGGAGGCAGGTAAGTGCGCGGCTGCTCTCCCACCTCCGGGGTCTTGCTCCCGTGAGCCCCTAAACCTAGTCTTCGCCTGGTTGGGCGCAGCTAGCGGGATCCAGACCTTACTCAGATTCCACGGGATCTGGGGGTGGGAGGCGGGCAAAGGGATGGGGCGGGGGGTGGGGATGGGGATGGAGAGGTGGGGGAGGGGGGAGGGGCGGGGGCGCGTTGATCTAGGTCTCCTTTCAAGACCGACCTGGTTTCGATTTTCAGTGTGTGAAGCGGGGGCAGCGGGGCTCCCTACCCCACCCCCTGGAGCCCCCGGGGTTGTGTGTACCTACGTGTAACGGAAAACTGAAAGAATCCAGATGTGGGTGTGGGTGCCTAGCCCCTTCCCCAGGGTTCTCTCCGTCCTGCACGCCCCATTCCCCGTGTCGCCCCTCTCTGCTGCATTCGTTTTGTGCTCAAGCCCAAGCCTGGAAAATAGAAATCAGGTTCCAGCTGAGGGCAGTGGAAGTGGGGGCTCAGCTGGGGCCCCTTTCCCTCTGCTCCGGGGCCTTGCCCCAAGTGCCTGAGTGAGACTGGAAGCTGACCTGGGCTGGGACTCCACCATCCATTGTTCTAAGAATGTAGCCACGGGTGGGCCAGGCAGTCTCTCTAAGTTGCAAACCTCAGCCTTGCAGCCACAGGAGCAGGCCACCTCCCTCATCTTTGCCCCTGGCCTTTGGGGCCGGACAGTCCCGAGTTCCCATTGCCTGGAGCAACTCGGAGCTCCTGAGAAAGTGCTCACCGGAGGTCATCAAAGACGCCAAGGAGCGAGCCTGTCTTCCTGGTCCTGGGAACACTATACAGACACCACCTGTACCTTAGACCTCAGGTCCCCTGCAGCCCTGCCCCCACCTCATTGACCCCACAAAGGTCTTCGGCAGTTTCCTCCACGGTGGCACATGGATTGAATGGGTGACTTCGCTGGAATCAGCCCAGGACCAAGACATCTTCCTGCCTTCTGTCACTGCACCGAGACACAGACGCTCATAAGCATCAGAGCTAGGAGTGACCCTAGAAATTTGGGGGCTCCACCTCCTTGATGTACAGATGAGCACACAGAGGCCCAAAGAAAGGGTGTGCATGGGCAAAGGACACAGCCTGTTCCCAGGCTCCGCCGGGGCCTTGCAAATTGACTTTCACCACCTGAGGCCAGAAAAGTGGCTATTAGGGAAGGTTCTCAGAGCCCCCAAAAGTTAACTGCTTTCTGTGCCAGAACTGGGGCTGCCTCTCCCCGCTGGCTGCCGAGTCCGTCACTGGAGGACGGGCAGTTGGGGAAGGTGTCTACACATTATCTCGTTTCTGCAAACAATCCCTTGGTCCCTTCCCTTCGGAATATGCTGATGTGGTACATTTGTGTGTGCGTGTGCTGGGTGGGGTGGGAGTGAGATAACCCTGTCCTGATAACTGCTAAAAATGGGGAAGGTGTTTTGAGCCGTGCTAGCCACAGTCCCTGCCTCCCTCGCTTGGTCTAGGGACGAGAGAGTGAGAGTTCATTTTCTTTATGCAACTTCCCCGGGTGCAACGAAAACCACACTGGTCCTTAGACCGGATTGCGGCCTTTTTCCACGGAAACTGGTGGGTTTGGCTCGCTCTAGATGGAATGATTGGAGTGTGAGAGAGGGCCTGGGGTCCTCCTTGTGCCCCCACTCAGCGTCCACCCCCGCCTCAGGGGGAGGTTTGGCTCCACGTGAGGGAAGTGCCACCACCCTGTTAGCAGGCGACTGGAGGGAGGCCCTCCGGCTTCGTAGTGCGGACCAGGATCGATCTTGTCGGGACTTGCTGCAGCTGGTGTGGAGAGGCAGCTGTCCGTGAAGGGATCTGGGGGCGCTGCTGGGAGAGCTGGGGCGCCGAGGGCTGCGGGAGTTCAGGAGCCCGGGCGGGCAGCCTCCCAGGCTCTCTCGGCGTCATCCTCCGAAATGACCAGTCCACGCAGCCAGAGAGGTGGTCGCTGGGCTGCCAGCCCCAGGCTTGGAGCAGTAGGGTCGGAGCCGTGAAGGCCGACAGGCGCGGGCGGGAGCGGAAACCCAACCGTGTGTGTGTTTTTTCTGGGAATTGACTGAGGCGGGGGTCGAAGGGGGTGGATCTGAGAAGCCCGAAGCGCCCCAGGCCGAGGGAGAGGGATGCGGGGGAGGTGAAGGCCACTGGTCGCCGCAGCCGTCCAAGGGCGGGGGACCTGCCGTGTGGGTTGAGCCAGACAGGATGGAGGCCGAGGGGGTGGGACAAGCGCGGGCCCCAGCCGACTGCGCTCACGGGTCAAGCGCCCCTCGGCTGGGACGGCCGGCAGACCTGCGTGGAATGGTCGCCCTGAGCCCGAGGACAGTTCAGCCGCTCGGTCCCGCCCCGCCACCTGCATGCACTGGTCTCCGTGTCCCCATGGAGTGGCGCAGGTGGGAGCCGCCGCGTCGGAAGCGGAGTATCTCTCGCCCCCCGCCCCCCGCCCCCGCGTTCAAGGGCCGGGCTGTCCCACGGCCGAGATTCCTCGGAGGCCGGGGGCCCAGCGGAGGGGCAGGAAGTGACCAGATCTTCCGCGGCCACAGCGCAGCGCGGTCCAGGAGGGGCCGGAGGGCTGCGCAGCCGCGCGCTTTGCGCTCTGCAGACCCGGGAGCCACCCCGTGAGCCCGGGCGGGCGGCCTCTAGGGTCCCCGACAGCCTCCTCCCCCAGCCAGCCCGCCGCGGGGAGGGAACGGTGGTCGGTTTTCCCGCAGAGTGTGCCGGAGGAGCCGGGAGGCATGCACACCCTGGGGGCCTGTCCACACTCTGATGCTGGAAGGGGTGCGGATCCCGGCCTTCCAGGCCAGCGCGGCCGACCCACCCTTCCTCCCGCAGCGGAGAGGTTGCCACGCAGACGCCGGCAAGTTCCTCTAACTAGCGGTTCTCAACCTGTGGGTCGAGACCCCTTTGGGGGTCGAAGGACCCTTTCACAGGGGTCGCCTAAGACCATCGGAAAACACACATATAATTACATAGTGTTTTGTGATTCATCACTATGCTTTAATTGTGTTCAACTTGTAACAATGAAAATACATCCTGCATAGCAGATATTTACATTACGATTCATAACAGTAGCAACATTACAGTTATGAAGTAGCAACGAAAATAATTTTATGGTTGGGGGTCACCACAACAAGAGGAACTGTATCAAAGGGTCGCGCCATTAGGAAGGTTGAGAACCGCTGCCTAAGCATCGCCTAGGAGTTCCTCTCGCCTGGAATGCCCTTCCCCCGTCCTCTCCGGGCCTCAGCCCAGCCCTCCACCCAGCCTTTCAGCCCTACTCCGCCCGCCACACCCCAAGCTGGCGCCACCGCCACCGGCTGAACTTTGACCTCTCGCCGCGGGCACCGCCCCTAGCCTCGCTCGGGCCCTAGGCGCTTTCTCCCTAGGTCACCGGGCCCCTGAGAGCGTGAGTTCCCTGAGGGCAAGAGCTGCGACTGGTCCCACCCGGAGCTCAGTGGACGTGAAGTTTGAAAGGAGCGTGGAGCGGAGGGTAGAGAAGAGCTTTTTGCAAATCCGAGGCCAGCCTGCCAACGAGATGCAAATGAGCCTATAAAACTGCGCGTCCGACCCTCTTTCGTCTCACCCTCTGTCCTGTGCTGTCCCCCAGACTCCGAGAAGCCGCCGCTGTCCCCGGAGCCCTCGGAGCGGCTCCCGCGGGCCCCGACCAAAAGACTGCGCAAGCCGAGGACCATCTACTCGAGCCTGCAGCTGCAGCATCTAAACCAGCGTTTCCAGCACACGCAGTACCTGGCGCTGCCCGAGAGGGCACAGCTGGCTGCACAGCTCGGCCTCACCCAGACCCAGGTGGGGCCGGTCCCATCCTTCCTGCATGCTAACCATTCCTCCGTGTGTTCTCTGGGAACTCACCCCCCAGGGTGGGAATGACAGATGAGTCCCTTAGCCCTGTGATCACAAGTTCTCCAGGGTGTGTGCAGAGCTGGCCCTCAGTAATCTGGGGGAATGTATTACAAGGTGTTGGGGGAGGGGGAGGCTTAGGTCGAGGAGGGTACCCAGAGTGGGAGAGCTCAGGGGCGTCCAGGGCTATGGAGGGCTGGAGCCAGCGTTCCCAGTGTCCGCTCTTCTCCCAGGACTGCGCCCTACTGCTGGGTCCCTTTACTTTGTCTCATCCTTCCACACCTATACTCCGCCTGATCTTTCATTCTTTCCCCTTTTCTCCCTGAAGGTAAAGATCTGGTTTCAGAACAAACGTTCCAAATACAAGAAGCTCCTGAAGCAGAACTCTGGGGGGCAGGAAGGGGACTTGCTCGGGAGGCCCCCCTCCCTGTCTCCCTGCTCCCCGCCCCTGCCATCCCTCTGGGATCTCCCCAAGGCAGGGGCCCTGCCTGCTGGGGGCTATGGCAACAGCTTTGGGGTCTGGTACCAGCATCACTCCCCAGATGTTCTGGCTCCACCTCAGATGATGTGAGCCTGGGCAGAGGTGGGTTGGGCCTCCTACACAGCCCAGGACCCAGCCCACCCGCACCTCTTCTGGGCTGGGAGGAAACCGGCTCCAGATGGACTTTCTCAGGATGGCGAGGAACTAGAGGAGAAAAAGGCTGGGATGGAGTCCTGTCCCCCTCTGCCCCATAACCCAAAGAGCCTAAGAAAGAACCTCGGTCTCAGCTACTGCTCCTCACCACTGCCACTTTCCCTTCAGCTGGTCAGAGGCTCTGGAGAGTCATTGGCTGGAGTTCAGACTGCTCCCAGGACCCCTTGTCTTGCCACCCCCTCCTTGAAGGACCACAGTCCCACCGCAGTCTGGAGTCAAAACCAGCAAGAAACACTGAGTGATTTTAATTCGTGTGCCTTGGACCTTGCCCAACCCTTTTGAGAGCAAGAGCGGGCGTGAGGTGGGCACCCAGCCTTCAAGGTGACCACCATCAGCTCCCACCTCCCAGTGTTTCCTGGAGGTCAGCCCATCACCCCATAACTGATATACCTTCTCCCCTACATGTGAGGGAGAGGAATGCTGAAAATGTGGAGTTTGTAGGCCTCTGGGTAATTTATGTTCTCTTCCTTAAAAAGCCCTCTTTCCCCCCCTGTTTACAATTTTGAGTAGATAATGGATTCAATGATCCTTATAATTCAATGAGTATTTATTGAGCCCTGCCTCTTACCTAACAACCCCACATGCACATACTCTTGGGAACACAGTAGGGTAACCCTTTGGGCAGAATGGGGACAAATAGGCTCCCTGGAAGCGTGTATGTAGAGACCCCCCAAAGAGGTGGCGTGGGCCCAACAGTTCCGCTCCTCACAGCTGTCTCTGTCTAAAGGAAATACATTGATAACCAATCTGACTAGCATCCCCATGCTCTTGCCATCACCCCTCCTACTGTGACTTCCCGAAATTAAAGTTTGTACGAAAAGCTGGGCCCTGGCTCTGAGGTGTGTTTGTTTCCTGACTTCTGGGGCTGGCTGCTCATCTCCCTTCTCAGCCCCAAATTAGAGGCGCTGGAGTCTGGTTTTGCCTCTACCGCTAGCTCTGTGGTTCTAGTTCTAGAATGTTCTAATAACGTCTGTATTTTCATGATGCTCCGGTGTGAAACCAGAAGATGCTAATGCTGGGAACGACCCAAGTCTGAATGGTCCTCACCAGCAGAGTCTCTTGGCCCAGTTCTGGAAGGAGCCAGACACCACACAGCCCCCTGCGCCCCACCTTCAGCCCCGAGAGACCCTGCTCACCTTGGAAGAGGATGTGCCCACCAAGTCGATCCAGTCCATCCCTGAGAGAAGAGTGCTCCTTGAGGGTGGCAAGGCTCCAGCCCACCTAGAGGAAGGCGTAGGAGGTGGAGGAGAAGAAAACCCCAGAAGGAACTGGACTTCTCCATCCAATAAACATCCCAGATGCCAAGGTGATGGCGGCAGACCCTGTGGGCTAACGGATACCAAGGTGACCCAGAGACTCTGCAGGCTCACAGGGGAGCCAGACAAATGGCCAGCCACTTGTGTGGTGCCAGGCTCATGGGTAAACAGAAGTGTGGGCATAGTCCAAGGGCCCCAGCTAGGCCTGGACCCATTGGTAGACTCATAGCCACCCTACCCCACCATACATACAACACCCCGTGGCAGGGGGGCCAGGGTAGCCAATAATTCAGGGAATCCAGCCCAGCTTGACTGGAGGGGTGGGGGAGGGGCCTCCAAGTCCAGGAAAAAAGCTCCCAAATCCAGCTTTCCTCTTACTGCCTAAACCTGTTCCCAGGCACACAGGGCCCGCCCTATCTGGAAAGACCACTTAGGTACCTTGAGTCAACCCCACCGGCCAGAGAAAGGCCCAAATTGACTTGTGTGTAGAGTAGGAGGGTGTGCCATTCAGTGGAAGTCCCCTGCCTCGGGAGAAGGTCTGCAGTCAGTCCCCCTAGGCCCTGTTCTGGGTCAGTGAGCACCCCCACTTCCCAAAACACACATGGAGCTTTCTCCTGGGGATGGCAAATGGCACAGGGCAGGCCAAAGCCAAGATCCAGGAGCAGTGAAGAATGAGGGTGTCAAGAGGAGAAACCTCCTCTTCCTCAGCACCAGTGCCTTCCCCCCACCCCTGGCTCCCCTCTTTCCATGGCTCTCAGGGGACCCTGCCCCAGATCCCTCCTCTGGGTCTCCTCTGAGGCCACAGGCCCTCCGGGCTGCTGTTCCCTCCCACTGCAGGTAGCACACTCCTCCTCTTTCCACAGACCCACGATAAGATCTACCGCCCCATCTCGGAAAGCCTCCAAAGGCGAGATTAATTGGACAGCCAAACACGAGTCGCATCGTTAAAACAACAGCCCAGGTTGTAAAGTTAAGTAGCAGGAGTGTAATTGCTCTCCCAGCCAGAGGCCTGCTGAGCTGACAGCCATCTCCCCCTTTCTACCCTCATCCATCTGCCCTTTCCAGGGGGAAGGAGAGTCTTTTCTTCCTTGGGAGCTGGTTCCGTTTCCCTGAGCTCCTGGGTGACAATGGGACTGGAACCCCAGCAGGGGAGGAGCCCATCCCCCCTCCCTCCAGTCCTCTGAGCTGGAGAAGGGGAACTTGTGGTTTCTTCCCAGGAGGGAGCCCCTCTCAGAAAATTGGGTCAATAAGGAAGAGAGGATAAGACCGAGTGGTTAAGAATGAGGGCTTTGGCCCTGGTCAATGATCATTGTCTTGTGCACCGAAAGGTTGCTGGTTTGATTCCCAGTCAGGGCACGTACTCAGGTTGTGGGTTCAACCCATGCAGGAGGCAACCAATTGATCTCTCTCTTCCTCTCCCTCTCCCTTCCTCTCTCTCTGAAAAAAAATTTGTTAAAAAGATTTTTTTTTTTAAAAAAGGGGGGCTTTGACCTCCAAAGACATCCAGTCTCCTGTATGACTTTTGGCAAGTGACTGAGTCTCTCTCTGAGCCACGTTTTTCTGCCCCTTCGATGGGAATACCAATAGGACCCGCTCCGCAGTGTGGCTGTGATGATGAAATGAGATAGTGCTTGTAACATGCTTGACACGGTGCCGGAACACAGTAAGCACTTATAAAGGGCATTTACAGCTGCCGTATGATGATCAGGGAGGAGGGGCCGTGGCGAGGGTGAGTTCATTCTGCCGCTGCCATCCATTCACTTCTCCCCTCTGGCCCATCTGCCGCCCGAGGGGAGGGAAGGGGAATGGGGCTGGAGACTCCACACATCCCTGGCCACCACCGTTTGAGAGCAGGACGCAGGCAAGGCCTTCAATGCACTGGGCACGGAAAATCAGCTGAGACTGGGAAATGGAAACAACGCGGAGCCCAGGGCACATTCTCTCCCCTACAAGGGTCTCGGCCGCAGGAAAGCTGACTCCGGCTCCCCTTCCCTCTCCCCGCATGCTATTTTAAGACATGCTCCCCATTTTCTCCCCCAACAAAATGAGATTCAATTAATTCAATTAAAGCAATTTTGGGAGCAGCTCCTGAAGGCTTTCAATGTGAGATAATTACAAGTAATTTGCTCCTGTGAAGAGGAAAAGGGCACCCAGGGTCTGGGGGGAAAGGAGGTGGCCCCCTCCCCACCAAACGCGCACACACACATCTAGAGGGATTCCACGCTGCAATCTTAACTGCCCTCCCATTGGCCAAATTACTTGCAGGTGGGGAGAGGGAGAATGTGGTGGTGGGAGGGGGCTGGGAAGACACTGAGTGACAGGCGGCCCCTCCCCCAGCCTCAAATCCTCTGTGCACAGAGAGGTGGGGGGCTGGTTGTTCCCGACAAAATGCCTGCGCAGCCCTAGCAGCTGATTACTCAGCTCCCAACCTCATTTGAGCTTGGATG
Organism: Myotis yumanensis; assembly: GCF_028538775.1. NCBI lineage: Eukaryota > Metazoa > Chordata > Mammalia > Chiroptera > Vespertilionidae > Myotis > Myotis yumanensis. The sequence continues at coordinate 42,055,535 of NW_027223767.1, read as the reverse complement.
CCTGAACTTGCCTCTGGGATTGTATCCAGAGTCAATGGAATGTTATCCGGGTAGCTGAGGCCTGTGTAGACGGGGCCTTGGAGATCAAGGACTAACCCCATCACTTATAAGGGATGTGGGTAGAGAGGAGGAAGGCCGGAGAAGGCAGACACTGACTTCCTGCTCTCAGGGAGGTGATGGTACACCCACTCTCTCTCCTCCCCTGATCTAGTGCTTTCTAGTTCTGCCTAGTACCTACTCTCAGCTCTTCCTGTGGCCGTGGTGGCAAATCTCCTCTCGGCTTTCTGTTCTCAGGGCCACTGAAGCCTCTTTCTTCAGAAAAGTGTCCTGCAGGTGTTGCCCAACACCAGCTCGCCTGGGATGACCCTTTCCTTGCCTGGGCTCATTTGACCTGGGAGGAGGTGGAGGTGGAGCTGATGGTGCTAAGAAGGGATACAGGTAGAGACTAGGAGATGGGCTTCAGGTCTCTGCAAAGACCCCTTAAACCCAGCCCACAAAGTAGCTAGTTTTCAAAGGATTGGGGTTCCCCTTTACCTGGGAGCCCTGTTCCAGGAGGTGCGTAATGTTTTAACAATTATGTGGGAAAAGAAAAACTCCCTGACCCCCCCATCCCCCATAAATTCCTGTTTTTATCTTCTCTCCCATCTTTCTTCTTGCTTCTCCCCTTCCAAGGAGAAGAATCGGGGCTCCTTCGGCTCTAGTCTCCCCGCCTCCAGCCCCTGCCCTGCCCCTTCTCTGAGTAGCATGCATGGCTGTTGGCCCAGGGGGAGCCAGGGGAAAATCCTATCAGTGAGTCCTGGGCTACTGCTGTCTCTTCCCTTCTGAGATGGAAAACTTAGAGAGGGAAAGTGGCCCCTCTCCATCCGCTCCTTCCCCCTTTCCTGGCCAGCCCAGCTTGGCTAAAAGGGGGGCAGGGGGAGTTAAAGACCCTTCCACCCCAAACCTCAACATACAAAGGTCCCAGTCAAATGCAGAGAGATGCAGGGATCAGGCACAGGGACATCATAATTGCACACACATTTCCACAGAAGACGATGCCTATACGGGCAGGCAGACACCCACGGTGGCATACAGAGCGGGCAGAGCCGCACACAGAGACACATGTGAGCATGTATGTGTTCATGAAGCCTTCCCATGGTTGTACATGGACATATATGAGAGAGCCCAACACAGAGGGATGAACCAAGAAGGAGACACACAGGGGCTTAAACATATGCAGAAACAGACAGAAACAACCCAGAAACACACACCAACTAGCCTCCTTGGGAGCGAAGAGAACCAGTGTCTCCTATTTTCTTCTCCTTCTCCTTCTCCTTCTCCTTCTCCTTCTCCTTCTCCTTCTCCTTCTCCTTCTCCTTCTCCTTCTCCTTCTCCTTCTCCTTCTCCTTCCCCTTCTCCTCCTCCTCCTCCTCCTCCTCCTCCTCCTCCTCCTCCTCTTCCTCCTTCGTTTTCCTCTTCCTCCTCCTCCTCTCCTTGACTCTTTCCACTCCTTCTCATTCCTGCCCCCTTTCCTCTCCTGTTTTCTGGGACTATGTCCCTTATAAGCAGTTGGGGATGGAGACCGAATAGCCACAGAAACCAGATGATTTTATTATGACTCTTTTTCTTTGTTCTCTGAAGCTTTGCCTCCTTGACCCGAGTTCTAGCAAGAGCTCCTATCCCAGCCCCTCCTGGAACATCCATGGTTTCCAGACATGGCCATGGATTCCATCCCTGGCACAGGAACCCGAAGGCTGTCCCCTCAGTGCACCCACTGATCCCTCTATTCCCCTGCCCTGACGGGGAGGGACGAGGGGAGCCTGGGATCAGAGGGTGGTGAGAAAAGCACTGCTCTGCTACTACTTGCTGTGTGACCTTGGGCAAGTCACATACCCTCTCTGAAGCTCAGATAATAACTCTTGCCAAATTCATATTCTCTCTCTCTCTCTCTTTCTCTCTCTCTCTCTCTCTCTCTCGGGTTTGATGTGTGTTCACCAGCACTTTCCACCCCAGTCGGAGGCTTTGCAAGGCAGAGCTTGTCTCCCATCAGATTGGAGACTCCCTGAACGTAGCGCTTTGCTCCCCTCACCCCCATCACATTGGATGCATTCTGTGGCTCTTTCCAACCCCATAGCTTGATGCCTATAAGGTCCTCAGCCCCACTGGCATCCTGGGAGATGTGTCTGGCCAGCCCAGGAAGGAGAAAGGAGTTGGCCCCAAGCTTCCACCAAACATCAAGTTTTTTTGTTTGTTTGTTTTTTTTTATTCAAGTGCCAGGCTTTCAGCTTCCCTGGTCCAAAAAATGGAGAGATTACTTCATTTGCGGGGAGGGTGCCACTCTCCGTGGAACTCCCATGGAATACATTCCTCTCTGAGCCATCCGCTCTCAGATTTCAGCTGGATTCAGGGTCAGATAGAAGGAAAACCCTTTGGTCAGCATGAACCTGTAGCCCCCACTCTCTTACTCTCCCCACTTCACGCTGATGAACAAGATACAGGCCTTTGAGTTCCTGTGCCAGGGATGGAATCCATGGCCATGTCTGGAAACCATGGATGTTCCAGGAGGGGCTGGGATTGGAGCTCTTGCTAGAACTCGGGTCAAGGAGGCAAGGCTTCAGAGAACAAAGCAAAAAGGTACATAGACCAGAAGATGCCTCTGGATTATCCCACGGAGGTCAGAGGCTCTGCTCAGGAATCCCGTTGGCCTAGACGTCCACCCCATGGTCACCTCCTCTGCCCTGTTGGGCCTGCCTCCTCGGGGCCTGTACTCCTCCCTCAGACTGGAGGCTGCCAGAGAGCCAGGCACTGGCCTCCTCTCTCAGTCTGTGGGTCACCTCCATCCATGGCTCCTTCCTCTGCCAGATCGCTCCTCCCCCAACCCTGCTGCTCTCACTCTCTTAGGGGTGAAGGGCCTCAGCGCATGGGGTTGGGCAGAGGACTAAGACTGGATGGGGGCACGTGACCCCACTCAGGTTCCACCTCTCCCTGCACATCACCTGCTACAGCCCCACCACCGAGACCCCTCCTCTCCGGCTGGACCGGGAGCTGCTTTCTTGGTCTCAGCATGCCAGGGCCTGTTGCAAACTCCTCCTCCCAGCCCCGGAGCCACCACGAATTCTTTGCTCCAGCAGATTCTGGGGGAAGCCAGACTTAGCGGAGGCTCCTGACATGCCTCTGCTGGGCTCCTGTCACATTCCCCAAGCCCAGGGGAATCAGCTGGACCCACGGAGGCAGGCTTCCTCCACCCCAGGTGACCTCCTCCTTAAGTCCTCCTCCCTCCCTCTCCAAAGCCTGAATCTGCCTGGGACTCATCCCTGGCTTTGGATGCCTCCTGCTCCCAGCCCCTTTACAGCCACATCTGAACAACAAGAACTATTCCCCCTGGTTCCCTGAAAAGTAAAACATGTTTCTTCCTTCAGAGAGACTTCACGGAGTCTCTGGAATGCAGACACACATTACAAGGTCTTGGGCAAGTCACTTTACCTTTCTGGGTCTTTATTTCCCCTCCTCCACAGTGGGGATAATGATCAAAATATCTCGGAAGGTCATGGAAACAAGGAGCGTGTACTCTTGCTAAGTTCTGAAATACACCGGGTGCGCACGGGGATATGGTAACCCAGTCCTTCACCTTGGTCACGTCAATTTGGTCCTGAATATGTCCTTTCCCCACCCACCTGAATTCTCCTCTGACCCATCGGCTTACCACGTCATGGTGAAGAGTACAGTTCCATCCCTAGAAACACAAGATAATAAGGAGCCGGATGCCTGAGTTCAAGTCCAACTCTATGACCTTGGGCAAGTTTCCTAATCTCTCTGCGCCTTACCTAACGCACTTGGAAAATGAAGATAATGATAGCATAGGCTTCACCGCGTTGTTGTGAGGACTAAATGAGATAATACAGTGAGGATCCAGCCAGGATGAGTTCTTATTATTTTCTCCAACTACCAAGCAAGAAAAACCTTCTCTGTCCCTGAAGGACTTGCCCAAGTCCCCTTATTCTTCTGTTGCTCACCACCTGAGAGCAGAACTCCAGCCTGGCTGTCTTCCCCAGGCGCCCAGCAGCATGAGTGGTGGGCTGGACAGAAGCTGCTTTGTGAAGAGCAGAGAAAGTTGTGCAGGAGGTGGCTCAAGGGTGAGGATGGCTGAGGGAGCTCCCAGGACAGCTTTCGGGGCTCCCCAGGTGAGAAGCTGAGCACCCTCCCGACCCAGATCTTGGGAGGATCTGAGTCTGAGCTCGGGGTCAGTTTTCTCCTGCTTCCCTTCCTTACCAGCTGGCCTGCGGCTCCCTCTGGCCTCTTGTTTTCCTCAGTTTACCCCCTACCCTCCCTTAGCCAAGGGCACGTCACCTCCTCTCCCCCCATTGGTGATTGTTGAGCTTAGGGCAGGCCTTACTGGCTCCAGGGGTGGGCGTGGGGCAGTGCCACACGCGTTGCATGACGTGGCCAGGCGCCTTCGGTGCGTAGGGAAGGGCACACTGCTGCCACCGTGGCTGCCGCCTCGGCTGCACCCGTTTGCCAGGTGCAAGGTGAACTGCCTGGGGTGGGGGGGGACTCCCCCCTCCCCCCGCCCCAGTTAATCCTCCAGGGTGTGGAGTCTCCCTTCCCTGCTTACTCAGCAGACATTTCCAATCCTGCTCCATTTGCCCCAGGAGACAACCCAGGAATTTGGGCCTGGAGGCCCCGCCCCTGCAGCCCCATCCCCAGGTCTGCCTTCTTCCGGGGTGTCTATCCTGGCTGCCCTGGGCCCCTCCGCCCTTCCTTCTCTCAGAGAGCCCATCAGGGCTCAGCAGGCCAGCAGGTCAATTCCATACTTCACCCCCTCAAACCTCCTCAATTCACCAGCCAGCGGACTGGGCCAATTTCAACAACAGCAGTGTGTGTGTGTGGGGGGGGGGCGGTGGGGGGGTGCTCAAATCATCAGGTCTGACCTACTTGTCACCCAGAGGACAATCTTGGTTCTGCAGTCCAAGGCCGGGGCTTGGGAGCCCCCTCAGTAGTGCCTTCCAGACCTGACCTGGTGTGGCAGAGGAGCACTGCCCCTCATTTGCTGTGTGACCTCGGACAGGTCACACCGTCTCTCTGGGCTGCTTCCCAATGCTCAGATGAGATAATGCCCAGTGAGGGCACGGTCCCTGTCACTTCCTGCCCCTCAGGGGCAGCGATTGGGGGCAGTCACTCCCCTCAGCCTCACAGCCCCTCATCTGATGGGAGAGGAGCTGTGTGAGCGGTCCCCAAAGTTCTCGGGGCTTCATTTACTCATTCAGTCATTTCATGTTCACTGAGCATCTTGCTGCTCTGGCCTGTGCTGGGCGTGGTGGGTGGGTCGGTGTCTCTCAAACACGCCCAGGTCCCTACCCTCATCCCTGGTGCCCCAGCTCTCTCCCCAGGGACCTCGGTATAAAGACTTGTCCAGACCACTCGCCTTCTAGCCCAGCAATCCTCCCCAGGGTGAACACAAATACTCCGCGTGGTCCATGGCCCGTGCTGTGAGCTGGGACGAGGCGGCGAAGAAGGAAAGAGTCACCCAGTTAGTAGTGACCAGCAGGGCAAATGACAGAAGAAGAAAGATGGAAAGTGGGGTGTATTGGGATCCAGGCTGGAGGTCCAAAAGGGCCCCCTCGAAGAGCTGGAGGCTGGCCTTCCTGACTCCCTGGTCATAGCCTTCTCCACAGCCCCCCCCTCCATGGGGGCCCCCTGCCCCGAGCCCCACCTGAGCCCCCATCAGCACTGTCCTCCGGCCCCTCTTCCCGGGGCTGCGGAGGAAACTCATCTCCCAGCACATTTTGGCTTCTCAGTCTCAGGCTGCCGGGTGGTTGGTAAACAGCTTATTAAGGTGATTAACGCTGCAATTAAAGCTGGAAAAACAGAGGCCAGGATGCTGGCTGAAGGCTCCCCTTTCCCCCCTTATGTTCTCCCCCTTCCCCTCCCTCCCCTCCTCTTTCATCCCCTCAGGGCTTGGTTGATGCAACATGGCCTGACTTGGCCAACCAGAGCCCTCCCGGGGCACTGGGAAGCTGGGTATCAGGGGTCCTGTCTCAGCTGCCCAGAGCCCCTTCCCATGGAGGTGCGGGGTGGGGGGGTGGTGGGCTCTGCTGAACTGGGAAGTAAGTGGTAGCGATGATGTGCTGCTGAGGCAGGTGGGGTATGGAGGCTGAGTTGGGGTGAGGTCTCTAAGATGCCCTGGTGCCTGAGACCCCTTAAGGGAGGGGCCTTAGGGACAGGATCACCCTTCTCATCCACTTCCCCACGTGAGAGGGGCCGGGCTGTCCCCTCCCAGAAGTGGGGCCAGGGAGCTAGACCCCGGCCCTTCCCTGAGCCCAGCATTCAGGGGGGGATTTAGGGACCCTCTGGATGCACGTCTCCCCTCCAGCATCAGCTCTCAGAAACCCTGAGGGTCCACACGACCACGCTCTCCGCTCTCCGGCTCTCCCCAAGCCTCCTACCTCTCCACCACCCTCCCCCCCCCCCAGTCCTGCAAGGGGAGTTATTCTGTAGGCGGGGTCCCCAGGGAGTATGGTCCCAGACCCCCAGCTCTGCCTGTCATAGCTGCCATCCTTTAAGGCATCATTCAAATGCCACCTCTCCCTAAAGGCTTCCCACTGCCACCAACTGCCCCTCCCCTGCCCCCTGAAGCCATCCTGTCCTCCCCGACTGGGTTGGGTTTGCACAACAAGGGGACCTGTCCAGGGTGGGCCCTGCCAGGCCCTGCAGCCCCCAGCACGGGTCTGTGCCTTCCTTCCCCAGGCTGCGCTCATCCGTTGTACCAGCTCCCAGAGCTGCCTGGCATGCAGCAGGTGCTCAATACCTATTCGTTGACTTACTCTAGTTTCGAGCGTCCCTAGAGATGGGTGGACCAACCAAGGTGGCAAGTGCAGCCGGGGACCTGGGTCTGAATCCAGGGGTATGGGAGCGGAGGAGGGGGCAGGAGGTGAGTGGGGAGCAAGCCCCATCCGCCCTGTCATCCATCGTCACTAGCAACTTTCATTAGCTGAGCAGCACTCACCGCGCTGGGCAACTTGTTAAGCATTTTCCTCACATTATCCTATTTAATCCTCTCAACAACCCTGCTGGGTAAGTAGCATCACCCCTCTGTGACAGATGAGGAAACCGAGGCTTAGGAAGAAGGTTAAGTGACTTGCCCACGATCACACACTCGGTGAAGAGGTGGAGGCAGGATTCAGGCGGTGTCAGCTGACTCCAGCGTGCACATTCCAGGCCACAGCAGGAAGCTTTTTTTAGGACCAGCCCTGGGGAAGAAACCCAGCCCCTCCCCCCCTCCCCCTCTCCCCGGGCTCTTCCCTGGGAGGAGCCCTGGTGGCTGAGGTGGGCGGAGCGTCGGTGGCTCCAGCTCTGGGACACTCTGCCCTGGGGCATCTTCGTAAACTAAGTAGCAGAAAAGCCCATTAAGAGAATCCATTCTTCAGACGGACCTGGGTTCAAATTCCAGCATTGCCAGGAGTATTAGCTTTGTGACCCTGACGAACCGCTCAGAGCCTCTGTGTCCCAAGCGGGTGCTCTACCCCCCATATGAGGCACCCAGGTTGCTGTGAGGATCACATGCCAAGTGCCTGGCACAGAGCAGGCGGTTAGCAAATGCCAGCTGTTACTCAGGTTTGGGAGAACAGTGACCCTCAGGGCAGACCGGGGTTCTCTAGCCCCCCTCTTCCCCAAAGGTTTTCACAGGGTGATGGGAGTAGTCAAAAAGCACCTGGCCCCACCCAGGCCCCCCACCCAAGCCCCTGTCCTTGTGTCCCACCAGTGCTGGTGAAGGTGACCTGAGCAGCCCGGAGGTGAGGCGAGGAGGAAGGGGAGGTCAGGGGTGGGGCTGACCCCGAGGGAGGTCACGGGGCAGTTGATCCAGCCTGACAGAGCAGGGATGAGCAGGGTGGAATTAGGAGCTTACAACATCCTTTCATCCCGCAGCAGCCCGCCCGCCAGCCTGCCCGCCCAGCCTCCCTCCTTCCTTCCTCTCTCTTTCTGCCCTTTTTTTTCCCTCTCCCTCCCTTTGCTGGCAGCCCAGCCCTAATAAAATGCAGTGTCTCCAGCAAGTCTGCCGGCTGCCGCCTCGCTGCTCCTGCCTGCACGCAGCCCTCAAACCAAACTGCTCAGCTCAGCCCCGCCTGGCAGCTGCCACTTAACCCTTGCCAACCCGGCTGGCGTCCTCGGGCTGAAGGCCCTCCTCCCTTCTGCCTCCCTCAGGCATGGGGGGAGGGGAAGGCCTGCTCTCTGACAGGAAGAAGGGTGATATGGGGGCGGGGGTCCCCATTGTTCTGGAGCCCCTGCCCGAGAACCCCTCAGCCTGTGCCTGTGACTGCTGTCTAGCAAGGGCCTTCGGTGAGACCAGCTCCGTGTATCCCAGACTTATTCTGCTTCCCACCTCCCAACAGCCCCAGGGGTCAACAGGGTGAGGACTGTTGTCCCCATTTGACAGATGAGGAAACTGAGGCCTGACAGGCTGAGCTGGGTCACCTTGGCTGCTGGGTGGTGTCACTGATTCTCCATCCAAGATCTTTTCCAGAATAGGGAGCTGCCTCCGCCACTGCGTGTGTGTGTGTGTGTGTGTGTGTGTGTGTGTGTGTGTGTGGCGGGGGTTACTTGAGTGATGCGTGTTTGTGCACCTGGGGGCCCTCTCTCTCGTGGAGTGTTATGGCTTTGGCTTTATACGTGTGTGATGCTAAGGGGTCTCAGGTGTGTGTTGTGTCTACATATGTGCCTACAGATGACGTTCGTCTTAAGAGGGATTCCACGGTGTGTGATGATGCGGAGGCGTCAGTGTGTATCTTGGTACGTGTGTGTATAGGAGAGAGTTAGCTTCACAGTTGTGTGCATACATCCCCATTCACGGTGCCTCCCATCTGGGCCAAGATGTGTCCCTCACTCGCAGCTCCATTCATCCTACCACCTCCAGCTCGGTCTCCACAGTCTTGAGTCGGGCAGCTAGAGAGGAGGGTGGTGGCAGCAAGCAGGCACTGAGTCAAGGCCTGCGCTGTCCCTGGGAAGTAAACACAGAACCCCTCGTCTGTTTGCTTTCATCATCCAGCCTGGATCCCAGTGGCCTGGGGTCCCTGCCAACTGTGAGAGCAGTGGTATTCCCCTTGCCTGAGGCCCCAACCTCACCCCACGCTGGGAAGGATAGACAGGAGGGTGAGGGGCCGGGGAGTGCCTGGGCGTGGAGGCAGGGGGTGTACACGCGTGTGTAAGCATGTCTGCGTGTGAGCCCGAGATCAAAGAGCAGCCCCGAGGTGACCCAGCGGCGGCAGTGGCGGAGGGCATCTGGCTGGCAGGGAACGCCAAGCCACCAAACAGAGTGGAGTCAGGGAGGCCGTGGCACTGGGAGCCTCCCACCCACCCAGACCTGGGGGCAGCCATGGGGTCAGGAGCACCTGCCGCCTGGGGCCCGGCCCAGCCCAGCCTGTGAGCCCAGAGCCCCAGCCCAGCTCCTGGAGGCTCAGTGCTCTCTCCCCACCGAACACCGTCCCCAACTTCCAGGCTCTCCCAGAGAGCCGCCCCCTCCACATCTGCTCCTGCCTCCAGTTCAAAGAGCTCAGTGGTTATTTCCTTCTTTTTTATTAACATTACATATAAAGATGGGTCCTGTAAGAAAGCAGAGATGAGAAGGCTGGGGGGGAGTGGGAGCTGGCTCCATTCCTGCCCCCCTGGGTGGGACTGTTGGAGATCCACCATTTCTCTTCTCATTTCTGCACCCCCCACCGAACCCCAATCCAGCCAGAGCCCATCCCTGTGTCTCGCAGCTCACGACGCACAGGCAGGTACATCCAGGAGGAAAGGGCCACATAAATAGGAAACCACACAGGGAGGAGGCAGCTTCTTTCTGTTGCTCTTAGAAAAATACAGACTATATATATATATATATAGCTACAGTCTTCTACCTCTCCTCTTCTGCAAGGGTTGACCACATCAGGGGTGGAGGAAAGTTAGCTCTGGGGGGATGTCTGGGCCAGGAGGGGCAGTGCCACCAGCCCTCCGATAGCCACCCCTTCACCCCTCAAGGCACCAAGCTACAACGCCCCCCCTTCTGTGCACCTCACCCCATGCACTCCATTTCCAAGGCCACCGGAAAGGGGGTGTTTTGGGGTTTGTCTTGCCTCGTATGTCTCCTTGGAGACTTGGGGTTTGGCACCAAAACTGCCAGCTTACTGGAGGAGGAGAAGAGGTGGGGTGGGGGGAGAGGAAGGGTCAGGGAGAGGTTGGGGTGGGGGGCAGAGCAGAGGTGCCTACCGAGGGGAGATTGATCCTATCTGTTAACAATGCCCTTTGTTTTCCTATTTTTCAACAGCTTTTAAAACCAAAGTTGTGCAAAGTCCTGTACACAGAAGAAGAAATGGGTCCTTAGGAAAGACTTCTGAGACCCACCGCTCCTCTCCGACCAGAGCGGGGAGAGGAGGGAGATGACTCCTGGAGTTCTTCCCTCTGACGCCCCAAATATTAAAATACCCCCCCCCCCCACTTTCCTTGCTTTGACCCTCAAATCTTAAACGAGGGCTGCAAGTGCGGGGCGGGGGCTGGCTGGGGTCCCCCCCTGAGTCCCAGTCTCCAGGTCCAATGTCTCTTTGGCAGCGGGGATGCTCAGGAAGAGGGGGGCCACAGTTCACGTAGGAGGAACCAGGCCTGGCAGGCCCCGGCACCCACAATGCCTGGTGTCCCAGACCAGGCCCGACCGGCAAACACTCCCCAGTCCCCCAGTCCCCACGGCCTCCAGCCTGGTAAACAAGTACTAAGTGTTAGAGGCGGCAAGGTGACAAGCCACGTAAAGCCAATCCAGGCACCTGGGACAGAAGGACAACACCTGTCCCGGCTGGAGTGGGGTGTCCCAGCATCTGGAAGGGTACCCCAGTGTCTAGGCAGGGGGACAGAGGTTCAGGGGACATCCGTGGCCCATGCAAATTTCATCTGGAGCTCTTGGGTCCCTGGAGGAAGGGACAAGGGCAGGGGAAGGGGCGTTCCCTTCCCCCGGTGCTCCTCGATGATTCCTGAGTGTCGGCGAGGACAGAGACGCCTTCTGTCTGGTCCCGGGAGTCCTTCGTGGGAGGTTCAGGCCAGGTGGGTGCTCAGTACACAGCCCCAGGGTTGGGCGGGGGCCCCGGCGAGGCATGGTGCAGGGTGGCCGGCTGAGGCGGCTGCTGCTGTAAGTGGGGTCCGCTCAGGTTCTGTGCGTGGTACCAGGAGTTGGTGGGGTCGTCCAGGTAGCTGGGGGAGGCACTGTACGGGAGCGGCGGGGGCAGCTGGCTTCGGGCAGGGGCCGGAGTGGAGTGGGAGGAGGTGTCCCAGAGGGCGGGTGACGGTGGCGAGTTGCAGGCCATGGAGTCGCTGTTGTTGGGGCTGTGCTCCAGGGGCACCTCCCCGTTCTTGTAGAGCTTCTTGAATTTGGAGCGGCGGTTCTGAAACCAGATTTTCACCTGCGCCCGAGAAGAAAGGGGAGCTGGTTAGCCTCTCAGCATGAGGGACATCCAGCTTAGAGATGGCAAGGCCAGTCCCCATGCCAAACGCCAGGACCCAGGCAAAACCCTGGTATCCTGACTCCCAGGCCACCATCTTTTCTTCTACCCGGGATAGAGCTGTGGCAGGAACTTCCAACCGCCTGGGTCCAAATTCTATGAGGCCACTTACTCCGCGTGTGTGTGACCTGGGGCAAGTTACTTAACCTCTCTGGTTCTGGTCTTCCTCATCTGAAAGTGGGGGTGGTCGAAGCCCCATCACCTACCTCCCGGGGTCATTACGATGCTCAAATGAGTTAAGACAGAGGAAGAACTCAGAGCAGCCGGGTATACAGCAAACGCCCAGTAAGAGGCAGTTGGTGGCCTCTTGTTCACATTAGAAACCCAGAGGCACACAGATACAAACACACACCCACACACGCATCTCCATGTGCAGGAACGTACCCACTCGCCACTTCACACACAGACACCAGACTATAAAGATACACACACACAGATCCTCCTCCCAGATAAACACCCACAGACGTGAGCGCCCTGGTCACACACCCGGGCACGGAGGAGACCTCCGGGGCTGCCTAATGGGGGTGACCTGGGGACTCGGGAGCAGGTGAGCCAGGCTTCCCCACACTTCCCCGGGGTATCTCCCCCTCCCCGTGCTGCTCCCCACCCCATGACTGGTACAAACAATGAATCAGCTTCTCACCGGGTGACCCAGATTCCCGGCGGGGCCCCACGCAGGCAGCCGCAGCCCAGGCCAGCCTGTCAACACCTGCAGGGAGCCAGGCAGCCACCACTCCTCCCCTGAGCAGGGACAGGCGGCTGGGGGCTTTAGGCCGAGGGCGGGGCTCCCACCTTGAGTCCCTGTCCCCCTGGGGAGGGAATCTCTCCTCTCCCTCCAGGCAGAGGAAGGGTGGAGCATGGGGAGGATGAGCAGCAGAGTGGTGTTTTGAAGCAAGTATGCATTTTTGTGCGTGCACTCACCAGTGTGCACAGTCACGTCCACACCCCCCCCCTCCACAAACGCCATGGCCCTTGACAGGTCACCCTCCTTTATGTGTGCATTCCCACGTGTACCCAGACACAAGAGCATGTGTGCAAATATTGTACACGCGTGTGCACATGTACGTACACCTCTGCACACATGCTGGCCTGCTGAGAAGACACATGTGGACTCCTATCAAGCGAGGGGCCAGCACTGTGGGGGGGGGGGTTGGGGGGGACTGTGGGAGCTTGGGGTTCGGGAGTAGAGAGGAAGGACGACACCTCTGCTGGCCACAGACATACTCAGTTGCACAGGCTCTCAAACACCCATGCGGTGCTAATGGGGAACTTCGGACAGAAGTGGAGACTTGGGGGGCCCCTCTTCCCACAGGCAAGGGCTTCCAAGGGCTGCAGGGCGTTTAAAAGGCCCTTCAGGCTCGGTAGTGCCTGGGGAGTCTGGGGTCCCGCGCGGCCCCACCGACGCCCCGCAAGCCTAGATGTCCCCCAGACTGACCTGTGTCTGCGTGAGGCCCAGCTGCGCGGCCAGCTCGGCGCGCTCGGGCAGCGCCAGGTACTGGGCCTTCTGGAAGCGGCGCTGCAGGGCGGCCAGCTGGTAGCTGGAGTAGATGGTGCGCGGCTTGCGGACCTTCTTGGGCTTCCCGTTCACCATGCGCACCTCGGCTTCCGGCTCCTCTTTCACCGACACTGAGAGCAATGCACAGGGCGGGAGGCGGGTTAGTCTCCGCCTGCGGCTCCGGCGACCTCCCGAGCCCCGGGGGGAGCCCCACCCTCGGGCCACGAACTCCCCCGGGATTTCCAGGCTGCGCGCTCCGCCGCCGGCGCCCGGAGAGGGAGCGGCGGCCACAGAGCCGACCGGCGGCCGCCCTCGCCGCGGCGCTCCCAGCGCCCAGCGCCCGGCTCGGCGCACAGTCCCGGCGCCCGCACCTCCCGGGCCGGCTCCGCCGAGGCTTTGCTCACGGCGCCTTCCCGGCTCGCCGCCCTTCTCTCCCCAGCTTGCTGTCTCGCTTCTTTCCTCTTTCCCGACCCTCATTCCTTCTTCTTCTTTTTAAAAAAAATTTTTATTTTAGGATAATTTTCGGTTTTCTGAGAAGTTACAAGCATAGTGCAAACTCCTCCCTCCCTCCCTGCCTCTCTCCCTTCTTTTTCCGTCCTGTCCCCCGTTCCTTCCTTCTGTCCTTTCTCTCACTTTGTCTTCACCTTTCTCTTTCAGCTCCTCCACTTCTCGGTCGCTGCTTCCCTAATCCTGGGGTGCCTCTCTCCGCAGGTCCCCCTCACTATCCCCCCTCTCCCGGCCCAAATCCGCAGCGTCCCTGGAGCTTGCTGTCCCGGTGCCCACCCCAAGCCCTCTGCAGCCAGGCGGAGGACTGTCCGCCGAGCTCCCCGCGAAAGCACCTCCATTAGGAGGCTCCCCGACAACCCGCGGCCCCCTTCCGCTCCCCCCTAACTCTCCCCGATCTCCCTCCGAGGCCCGGGCGCGGAGCGAGCAGCGCGCCCCAGACGCGCGCCGTCCCGGGGCTGGAAAACCCGGCTTCCTCCCGGGGTCGCCTCCCGCCTTCCCTCGCCCCGGGCCGTCCCTGTCGGTCGCCGACGCGTCTCTAGATCTCGGCTCCAACTCCCCGCCTTCCTTCCCCCGGGGAGCCCGCCGGTGCCTCCCACTCTCCGCGTCCTCACCTGGGTCCTGGGCGGGCAGCGGCTGCTCCCGGTACCCTCCGTACTGCCGATAGGAGGTCCCGTAGGTATATTCCGACTTGGGCGAGTAGGCGCCCGTGCTCGCGAGCCCGTTGAGGTTGAACTGGGGGTGGTAGGTGTAGGGGTTCACCGTCTGGCCGTAGGGCTGGCCCGAGTAGTAGTCGTGCTGGGGGGCACTGTAGTAGCCCAGGTCGGTGACGGAAGACTCGGGCAGCGTGGGCGAGTCCTTGGAGCCCGCATGGCAGCTCAGCGAGCTGGAGATGTCGGTGAGGATGCTGCTGAGCTTGCGATCGAAGGAGCCACTCATCGTGGCGGGAGCCGCGCCACGCCGGGGCTGGCCCGGCCGCCGGCGGGAGCGCGGGGAGGCGGAGGGGCCGAGGCGGGGGTGTGTGTCCGCGGCGCGGGAGGAGGGTCCGGCGGCGTCTCGGGGGAGGGGAGGCCCAGGGGCGCTTAGACTGAGCGCCGGCCTTCGGACGGTCGCTGCGCGCGCCTCTCCGCGTCCCCAGCCGCAGTCCAATGCCGCCAGCGCCGCCCGGCCGGCCGCTTATAGACTCGGAGGAGTCGCCCAGGGAGGCTCCGGCGCGCTGATTGGCTGCAAGTCTTGCCTTCGAGGCAAAACACGCTCTAGTGCTCTTTCGTTCGCCGCTCGCCTCCTCTCCCCCCCATTCTTTGTTTTTACCAACACACTCACCCCGCTCCTCGCTCCTCCTCTTGTGGCTTTCTCCCCCAGCCCCGATAAACCCCAGTGTCCCCGAAGGCAGGAGCGGGGGTAGGGTGTCTGTGAAGAGGCCCCAGAATCTGTCAGTGTGTCCCTTTCCCTGGCTGGGGTGTGGGAGGGGGGCTCAGGTGCGGTGAGGAAGGAGGGGGATCTGCCCATTGGGTGCTTGTGGAGGGAGGTGGTCTAAAGGGATGTGTGTGTGTGGGGGGGGGGGGGGGGCGGGGGGCGCGCAAGTGACAGGCAGACAAACCCGACCAAATGGGAAAGATCCAGGGCCCATGGAAATGTTTTAATTTCTTTTAAAATCAAAAGAAAGGAAAAAGGGAATCTAGGTTGAAGAAAATGTTTGAATATATAATATGAATTGCCTTTACAGCAATGCAGTCATAAAAGGTAATTTTAAAACTTTTTTTTTTTTAATGGAGGAAGGTGACCACCAGGAAAACGTGCCTTGGGCTTACAAAAGTCATACTTCAGCCCTGGGAGAGTCGGTTTGGAGGGGACGGAGGAGGCAGGTGTGTGTGTGGAGGTGGGGGCCTACGGGACGGTGGAGTGCACAGCTATCCGTAGCGATATTAGAGCCGTCTCTGAAACTATGCGTGCGCAGTATTAGAGATCACCCAGGAGCAGGAGACCTGGGGTCCGCATGAAGTTGGGAGACACACAGGTTGGCTCTCTGTGTTTCAATAAGTTTGGGGGCAGAGTCTGTGCATTTGGGGAGTGTGGGCATTGTTAGAGATCAGGTGTATGGGACAGGTGTACTTGGGGTGTGCAATGTGAGGGTTTCCTGTATTCTTCAGTATGCTGAGATGTGTGTGAGTGCAGGACTGTGTGAGAGAGAAGGTGTGCGTGAGTGTGTGTGAGTGTGTGTGAGTGTGTGTGAGTGTGTGTGAGCAGTGGGAGTAGAGGCCCTGGGATGGCGTGTCTGTATGTGAATGTGTGGCTGTGTGCAGAGGTGTATAAGACTCTCAGTCCCTTCCCAATACCCAGTACCTGGGAACCAGGATGCTTTTTTGAACCTCGTTTGTTCCCAACCCCGAAAGGTCCTAAAGAAGGAGCTCCCCCACCTGGGGACGTCCCCAGATCCTATTCTTGTTTGGCACACAGGGCCAGCCCTTTAGGTCACCCAACTTGTTCCCAACGCCTATCCCATGTTTCCATTCCACCCCCAATTCTGCTCCTGCCTTTCTTTGGGATGAGAAGGAGTTCCCACAAATCTCAGTTCCTAGCAGAATATTTGAATTTTCTCAACCATCCCGGGACAGGCAGTGCCAGCGCGCCACCTTGTGGTCACGCCTGGGCCCTGCAGCCTCCCCCAGCCCGGGGAGGGGGTCTCTCTTGTGGACTCTGTCGGGCAGAGAAGAGCGCAGCGGGATCTGTGCGCCTTTCCAAACTCAGACTCCCCGGGCAGCGTGCCCGGGGCTCCAAGGGCTTTGAGAGCTGCAGTTGGCAGAGACTGAGGGTCATAGTCCGCGTGCCGAGGGGCAGGGGTGCCCGCCAGGTCTGAGCGGCTCCGGGGAGGCCTCGGCATGGGAAAGGTGGGGGCGGGGGCCAAGAAAGGGGAGCGCTATCTGTCTGTCTATCTCCGCGTCCCCCCAGCGCCTATCGCCCGCCGCTCCGAGCCCGTGGCGGGGCGAGTCGCCACCCGCTCTGGATGCCCTCTGTTCTGTTGCCAAGAGGGTGCCAAGAGAGCCCACGGCGTCGGGGGCAGGAAGGGCACTGGGCAGGCCGGTTCCCCTCCCAGGATGGGAGCGGGGGAGAGGGGGAGAGGCGGGCAGGGCCTGCTTTGGAGCCCCAGCTCCCTACAGAGAAGAGATAGCGTCAGACAAGCCCCTTCTCTGGCATTCATTCATTCGTCCATCAATTCATCCATTCATTCATTTCTTCTTTCAGCAGCCTACACAAAGAGGGCCAAGTGATTCAGAGATGGCAGGGTGTCTACCTTCCTCATGAGGTCCTCATAGAAGCTCACTCCTTCCCCCTCCTCCCTCCCACTCCTACCTGTGGCTCCCGAGGAAAATGAATGAAGGAGCACTGGACTGGGAGTCCAGGAATCATGAAACAGTCGTGCTGTTGGTGGTGGGAGACATTAATTTCTATGCTCCGTTTTGCTCTGAAAATCTAAAAGGTCTAGAAATGGACTAAAACGTCAGCATTAGGGAGCTTCGTGAGCAATTAGGTAACGTGAGGCTAGCATCTGGCCCCCTTGCACTGTGTGCTCTACGACAGCAGGGGCTGTGTCTGTCCAGTCACTGCTATCTCCCAGATACCCAAGGCAGGTCTGGGCACACACAACCTCAGTGCAAATAGATGTGCGTTGAATGAGTGAGCGAGACTCCCTAGTACTGGAGAGCAGCTGAATCATCCTGGCTGGGTAGGCTTGCAGGGTTAGGAAAGGAGCAGCGCTGCCATCCAACTGCCCTGCCCCACTCCAGGGCAAGAGCAGGAGCAGGAGCAGATTCCCAGACGAGGCCACGATGGCCTGAAAGGGGCCTGTCAGGCCAGCAATACTGGAGCCACCAGCCGCTGGGCGGGCACCTGCTGGTTCAGGGTGGCGAGGCTCCAGGAGGATGTAGTGGGACCCGTGCCGCCCACGGCATCTTGTCTGGACCAACAAGAAGAACAGGTGCCAGCCTGGTCAGAATCCTGCCCCTGGTGGCGGGGTGATGCAGGGCAGCCCGTCGGCGGCCTCTGGGAGGCTGGCGGGAGGGAGAAAGGTCAGGGCTGGTCCATTACCCACCTCTACCTGGCGTGAGAAAAGGTACCCTGTTGAAGTGAGCTGTTTCCTAGAGGCCAAGTGTCATGCCACCTGGGCACGGCCCCCACAACTGGGCTCACAGAGTGCCGGGGAGGAGCTCAGGACGGAGGATGAACGACTGACCAGCCCTTGCTCTCTCCGTTTCCTGGGGATCTGGCGCCATCTAGTGGTCAGTGTGAGGCGGCCAGAGGCCAGCTCCACTGGGGGGACCTGGGAAGTGGGCCCTTGCACTTCCCAGAAGGACTATGACCTTAACTTATTTCAGGAGCCGTATCAGCACCAAATGTTCACCTTTCACCATGACCTTGCCTTCCTCTGCAGCTGCCACCCCTCCCTTCTCCCGCCCATCCCTGTCTTGCCAGTGGCTCCTTCCCTTAGGTTTCTCATCTGTAAACCAACATGTCCCCTGAGGTCCCTTCAAGCTGTGCTGCTCTATGATTCTAAATTCCGGGACTTCTGTCTCCCAGGAGAACCCCCTCCACTTTCTTGCCAGCTCCCTTGGAGGTACATCCAGGCCTCCAGGCCTTTGCAGCCTGGGCATCCTTCTGGGGGCCTTCATCCACTCGACACATACTTTCTGAGCCTCTACTGTGCTGGGTGCTAAGGATGGAGTGATGAGCAAGGCAGACACAACGTGCCCCCCCCCCCCATGGAGCTCGAGGTCAAAGTGCTCAGATGGGGTGGCACACACTCCTGTGACAGCCGAAGGGGGCCTCCAACCCTTCTCGGCGGTAGGAGGCTATCTGAGCTGAGACCTGAAGGCCGGACTGGACTTGGCTAGGAAAAGCAGGGGTGAGGGCCCAGCCGGCGTGGCTCAATGGTTGAGCGTGGACCGATGAACCGGGAAGTCATGGTTTGATTCCCGGCCAGGGCATATGCCCGGGTTGCAGGCTTGATCCCTGGTGTGGGGCATGCAGGAGGCAGCCGATCAATGATTTTCTCTCATCACTGATGTTTCTATCTCTTTTTCCCTCTCCCTTCCTCTCTGAAATCAATAAAAATACATATATTTTTTAAAAAGCGGGGATGAGAGGGAGGAGAGAGTTTCCAGCCACAGGTGCAAAGGCTTCTGGGACTGCCTGGGGTATAACTTGGCGGGGGGGGGGGGGGGGGGCGGGTGGCCAGGGGTAAAGCTGGAGTGGCCTGGAACCCACGAGCAGGAAAATGGGCTTTGTCATCTGGAGCAAGCATGTCAAACTCAAAGGCTAACACAGGCCAAATAAACGAGGCATTCTAGAAGGGTCCCTCTAGCTGCTGTGTGGGGATGAACCAGAGGGGACAAGACTGGAGGCTGAGAGGCTTACACACTGCAGAGAAGGCCAAGCAGGAGGGGAATTGGGTGTGGGTTAAGGAGAAGGCAGTGTGTGTGTGGAGAGGGGGCGGGGGAGTGAATTTGAGAGATAGAAGGTGGTCTGGCGATGGCACTTGGATGTTAGTAATGAGGAGAGGGGAACAGCTGAGAATAACCCCAACTTCTGATTTGGGCAACTGAGTGGAAAGCTGGAACCTGCTCCGAGAGGGAACACTGCGGGGAGAGGGTGCTGGATGGGGAAGACGTGTCCTGTTTTGTTTTCCTAACTTTTCATTCGAGTATAACATCCATGAAGAGAAGTGAGAAATCATCATCAGCGGGTTTGCATGAGCCAAGCGCAGCTGTGTGCCTGCACCCAGGGTGAGTATCGGGTTGAGAAACAGTGTTACCAGCGCTCAGAGCCCCACCTGCTCCCTCCAGTTACTGCTCCCCAAGGGCAGACAGTCTTAACTCCTGGCTCCGTGGGTCCATGTCGTGACTTTTGTGAATGAAAGTGTGCAGCACGTGCTCGCTCATGTCTAGCTTCTTTTGCTCAACATCGTGTTTGTGACCTTTATCTATGTCGTTGAATATGTTTGTAGATCATTCACCTTCAGAGCCGTCTATGGGTCTTCCATCATATGAATATTCCACCACCTACTTACCTGTTCTACCGCTGATGGGCATTGGGGTAGTTTCCTGTTGGGGGTACCATGAATATTGCCGTCAGCATCCTTGTACATGGTTTTTGGCACACATACGTATGTACACACTGCTGTCGGGCACCTAAGAGTGGGATTGTGGGCCATGGGGTGTGCGTGTGTTCAACTTTAGAAGATACTGCCAAATAGTGGTTGTGCCAGAAGCTCAGTTTTGATGGTGTTTGCGTTCTTGTGTCTTTGAAACATCTGGGAGGAGCTGTCCAGCAGAAGCTGGCTCCATGGATCTGAAAGATCAGTACAGAAGCTGGGATTGGAGATGTACCTTGGGGGTCAGGTTCATCCTGTGGTAAGTGAAGCCATGGGTGTGGGTGAGATGGCCCCGGAAGGGAGGGAGAGAACAGAGGGCCAAGGAGGGTCCCGGGCCAGCACCTGTGAGAGAGCAGCCAGAGAGGAGTGAGGCAGTGCGGAGAGGTGGCCCTGTGTTGGAGAGGGGGCTGGGTGAGTGTTTCAAGAAGGAGGGACCGGCCAGCATGACTCAGTGGTTGAGTGTCTACCTACGAACCAGGAGGTCACGGTTCGATTCCTGGTCAGGCACATGCCTGGTTGTGGGCTAGATTCCCAGTGTGGGCGTGCAGGAGGCAGCCAATCGATGATTCTCTCTCATCATTGATGTTTCTATCTCTCTCCCCCTCTCCCTTCCTCTCTGAAATAAATTTAAAAATATATGTTTTTAAAAGGAGGGAGTAGTCAGCAAGGTCAAATCCTGTGTGGACATGTGGTCTGAGCAGAATGAAGACAACTGGCTCACTGGATGGCAACTCAAGGAGGCATTTGGTGGCATGGGGAAGAGCAGGTGAGGCGGAGGGCAAGCTGGGAGGTTGTTTACACTGACTGAGGGGCGAGTGGGAGGGAGTGGGAGGAGAGGAAAAGGCAGAACAAGTGCAGGCAAGGCCCCAGGGAGCAGAGAGGGCGGTGCCTGGAGGGCATTTGGCATGTTGAGAGGGGTGTGTGTGTGTTTTAAATGGGAGCAAGCCTGTTTAGATGTCAATGACAGCAGCCAGGAGGGAGGGGTTCATCAAGGGGGCCATCCCTCCATAGGTGGGAGGGGAAGGATCTGGAAGCCACCCAGAGTTAGCCTTGCAGCAGATTCTCTCCTTCTGTTGAGTCAGGAGGGAAGATGAGACCATCAATACTGGCTTTCAGTGGGCACTCACTATGTGCCAGGGGCAGCTCGAAACATTCTCCACAGATGAGTTCATTCACTCCTCACAGCCTATGGCGTGGGCACTCTCCTTTCTGTCTTGACAGAAGGGGAAACTGAGGCACAGAGCACATAAGTAAACGGTAGACTTGAGATTTGAACCTGGGCATTCTGACTGTTACCCTCTATGGGGTGAGCAGGTTCGTTTGCAGGTCTGGGGCAGAAGGTAATTTGACCGAGTTGGGTACTGGACACATGAGTGCTCTCTGTGTGTTTGGGATGTTTGGAACGTGTCAGAGTAAATAGAATCGTTCCTGATGTTAGGAGATTCCTGGGTGGGTTCATAAAGCAGGTGTGAAGTTCAGAGCTGCGGAGAGAGGAGCAGGTAGGGCCAGAGGTTCAAGGAGAATGGGGAAAGGCGGGCAAGCCTGCTGCCATGGGGACCAGGAAGAGGACATACCAGGGGGCATGGATGAATCTCTGGGGCGGACGGCCCTTTCTGTGGTGGAGGACTCTGCGGTGGTAGTGACCCCAGGAGGCATGGTAGAGGCCACACCAGGTGGTGGGCTGCTCTCCAGTCGGGCTCAGTGGTCAGCTGTGGACAGACAGTTGGGTTGACCCGGGTGGCAGTTTGCTTGGCAGGCCAGGGAGGAACGGACATTAGCAAAGGTTGCTCATGTGGTTTCTAGGAGAGTGTAAGCCAAGCAGGAAGGAAGGGAGGGAAGAGTGGGGTGACAGGTGGAGGAGTAGAGGAGAGGTCCAGGCTGAAGGTCCCCAGGGAGGCCAGAGGCAGCCAGCAAGGAGATCATAGAGGGGGTGTCCTTGGGGTCAGAGAGGGGGAGGTTAGAATTTATTCAAAATGTAGGAAAGCAAAGAAAAGGGGAAATCTTGAATGAAGCCAGAGGGGCAAGAGCCACCTTATATAGAGAGGAACAAATATAAGAATTGCATCAGACTCCGCAGAAACCATGCAAGCAGGAACAACGTGAATTTTTTAAAGTATTGAAGGAAAAACAACAACAACATTGAATTCTGTATCCAGTGAAATTATCCTTTAAAAGTGAACATGAATAAAAAACCTGAGGGAATTTGTTGCTAGTAGACCTGCCTGGGAAAAATTGTTGTTAAAAAGTTCTTCAGCCCTGACTGGTTTGGCTCAGTGGATAGAGCATCGGCCCTGCGGACTGAAGGGTCCCAGGTTCGATTCCGGTCAAGGGCATGTACCTGGGTTGCGGGCACATCCCCAGTAGGGGGCGTGCAAGAGGCAGCTGAATTGATGTTTCTCTCTCATCGATGTTTCTAACTCTGTATCCCTCTCCTTTCCTCTCTGTAAAAAATCAATAAAATATATATTTTTAAAAAAGTTCTTCAAAGAGAAGGAAAATGACATAAAAAAACAAAACAAAACTCAGTTCCATATAAAGAAAAGAAAAACATCAGAGAATGAATAAATAAAGGCAAAATAAAATATCTTATTTTTTATTCTTAATTGGTCTAATAGAAAACCGTTCATATAATGATAGAACAACATACTGGATACGTGAATAGCTTATGGATAAGTGAAATAAATTACAGCAAGGCTATAAGGAGGGAGGAGTAGGGGACACTCTGTTATAAGGCACCTGTACTAGCCATAAAACAGAATGGTGTTATTTGAAAATGACTTTAGATCAGTTTAAAGATACATCACAACTCTGAGGCAACCACTAAAAATACTTTAAAAACATTTTTTTTTCTGCAGAAAGTTTTATTGCTTCCATCTGGTCCAATGCAGAGGGCTCCAGGGTGGTTAAAAGAATGGCTAGTAGTTCTGGGAGAGGCTCAGGTAAGAGCCAGGCACCAGGGGGAGACCGAGGGGCCCCTCAAAGGCCACTGGGCTCCACAGGCTCCAGGTTGTGCTTGAGGGGGAGCCTTTGGAAGAGATACTCGCCCAGCCCAGCCTGGGGCCGGCAGCCTGTGGAGGTGAGTCAGGTGTCGCCCATCTTCTTGATGAGCATCACCTCCTCACCCAGGAAGTGGTTCTGCAGGAAGTCACAGAGCTGAGGGTCTGTGCAGGCAGAACCAGGGCCTGCAGCTCCCAAAGGGCCTGGGTCAGGCTCCTCTCCAAGGCCAGGGCGGCTTCCATGGCTCCTGAGTGTTGCCCGCTCACCTTGGCTTCAGCACGTCCTTTAAAAGACGCTCAGCGCCCTCGGCGTCTTCTCCACCAACTCGCAGAAGAAGCGGCCCACGCCCTCGGGAGCCACGTCGTCACCGTGGAAGTAGAAGCCCCGAGAGAGGTAGGTGTGGGCACCCGCAGATGCAGGTTGGCCAGGCGGTTGACCGCAGCCTCCTCCTCGGTGGGATAATTCCGACGAATTTGGGAGCTCATGGTGGTTCGGCAATCAGGAGTTAAGGCAGGAAAAACCCTGGTGTGTTGTTTGGTCTCGGAGGTGGTTTTGGAGGTGGTTCGGAAGGTGGTGACTGGATAAGAGGCTGGAGAGAGGTCAGAGGCTGGAAGAAGGGGTATCGTCCCTGGGTCTGTTCCGTCCAAACACTGTGGAAGCAGGAGGCGGATCCAGACCGCCAAGGGCACTATAGGAAGAGAAGTAAACAGTACAGTGGGGCCTTGACTTACGAGTTTAATTCATTCCGAGACCGAGCTCGTTAAGGATCTCATTAAGGATCTTGTTAACTCAAATTACTCTATCAACTCAATGCAAAAAATCAGCCGAGAGACAGCTGGTATCTCAAAAAACTCGTTAGTCGGGACACTCGTAAGCCAAGGCCCCACTGTGCTTGGTGTGAGAAGGGAGAAGAGAACATGGAATCATGTAAAATGTTCAACTAAAGCCAGAGAATGTAGAAAGAGAGGGGACAGAAAAAAGAAATAGGAAACAAATGCAACGAATAGAAAATAGCCACAGATGTGGTGGATACTAATTCAGTGGTGTCAGTAATCATTTAAACGTGAGTGGTGTGAATGTGCCAGTGAAAGGACAGTGACCGACAGAGCAGAGGCAAAACCAAACAAGCCACCTCCATGCTGTTTACATGGAACCCCCTTTAACTACAAAGATACAATAGATTAAAAACAAAGGAATGGAGAAATATATGCCATGCTGACACGAATCAAAAGATGGAGTAATTACATTAACTTCAGACAAAGCAGACTTTAGATTCTAAAGTCAGTGGTTCTCAACCTTCTGGCCCTTTAAATACAGTTCCTCATGTTGTGACCCAACCATAAAATTATGTTCGTTGCTACTGCATAACTGTAATGTTGCTACTGTTTTGAATCGTCATGTAAATATCTGATATGCAGGATGGTCTTAGGCGACCCCTGTGAAAGGGTCGTTCGATCGCCAAAGGGGTCTCGACCCACAGGTTGAGAACCACTGCTTTAGAACAAGGAAAAATATCAGGGATAAAGAGGGGCTTATATAATTATAAAGGATTTCGTTTCCCAAGAAGGCCTACAAATTGTTTATGTATGTGTACCTAATAAGAATGTCAAAATATCTGAAGCAAAAAGTATTTGAACTACGGGAAATAAACACTTTCATAGTTGGAGGCTTCAACACTCCTTCCTTAGTAACTGAGTTTGAATTTCTCGTGGGTAAGATTTACTAATGTGTTTGAAGAACAGCAAGGAGGCCTGTGTGGCTGGAGAAAGAGTGAGGGAGATGCTGGAAGATGAATTAGAGAGGTGATGTGGCAGGGGCAGGGGGATGTGTAGGGTCTTGGGGGATATTATAAAGATCCCGAATTTTACTCTAAGTGAGATGAGGGGCCCCTGCATACTTTTGAGCAGAGATGTAACAGTCTGATGTCATTCCTATCTTGACTTAGGAAGCTTACTCTCTCCAAGATATATTGTTAAGCAAAAAACACACCAAACAAAAACAACATGAAAAAAAAAAACCCAAGATGGAGAGAAATGTTATGGTATGTTACCAGTCATCTAAAAATGGGGAGTGTAGCCCTAGCTGGTTTGGCTCAGTGGATAGAGCATCAGCCTGCGGACTGAAGGGTCCCAGGTTTAATTCTGGTCAAGGGAACATGCCCGGGTTGCGCACTTGATCCCCAGTAGGAGGCATGCAGGAGGCAGCCGATCAATGATTCTCTCTCATCATTGATGTTTCTCTCTCTCTCTCCTTCTCCCGTCCTCTCTGAAATCAATAAAAATATATTTAAAAAAAAGAAAAAGAATGAAATCTTGCCATCTGAAACAACATGGATAAACCTAGAGGGTATCATGCTAAGTGAAATAAGTCGGACAGAGAAAGACAAATACCATATGATCTCACTTATATGTGGATTCTAGAAAACAAAATAAATGAACAAACAAAACAGAAACAAAGTCATAGATAGAGAAAGCTTTTTGTTGGTTGCCAGATGGGAGGGAGTTTGGGGGAATCGATAAAAAAGGGGAAGGGATTAAGATGTACTAATTCCCAGTTATCAAAACAGCCACAGGATATAAAGTACAGCCTAGGAAATATAGTCAACAATATTATAATAACTGAATGGTATCAGATGGGTACTAGACTTACCAGAGTGATCACTTCATAAGTTAACTAAATGTCTAACACTGTGTCATACACCTGAAACTAATATAATATTGTCTGCCAACTATAATTGAAAAAAAATTTTAAAAAATCAATTGTACTTCTGTATGCTAGCAATGAACATGTGAAAACTGAAATTAAAAATACAATACCATTTTCAATTTATAACAAAAAAGAAAAGAGCAAGAGAAACACACAGGTGTAAATACAACCAAACGCGGACAGGACTGCTGATGCTGTCAGCGGTGCCATGCGGCCCACTGTTACCGTGTCACCGCGGGCGACAGACCTACACGAGCAACCTCAGTGACTGCGATTCGAGCCTTAACAGTCCGCCCTGACCTGGCCTGTGGTTTGAGATGGTGCTAGTCCAGTTTCTAACGTGAATATTGTGAGCATGTTTTCTAAGAGCTCAGTTCATGCAAGTGAGAAGGATCACAATATAAGACGGTCCCAACGACATCACAAGGACAAAAGGGCAAAATGACTGTTATCTGAATGGCAGTGAAAGGGCCCACGGCGCTGGGCTGGGGCAGTAAAGAACCAAAGCAGAGGCCTGCACTATACGCAGGAAAGACTTGGGGCTTGGCCACAGTGACCAGGGGGCTCTGAAGGGTGCTGGAGCTGCACGTAGAGGGAATCTCAGGGGAGACAGGCAGGCACTTCTTGTTCAATCAAAAGGTGTTTTTTTATCGCCCCAAACGCCACCAATCCTCAGTCCAAGACAGTGACAGCTGAGGTAGCCTGGGCGAACCGTACGAGGAAGCACGTGTCACCATATGGTCCCCTGGATCGCTCTATGAAACCGAGTGAAGTCACACTGTGTGATTCACAGGCCGCGGCTACAGTGTCCTGTGGGAGAACAAAGGAGGGAGTTTTTATGACACATGTCGTGGCCTCCGACAGTGCAGAGCGCACTCTTGTTACTTCTAACCAACAGTCATGCTACTGACAGTCTATCAAGTCCAAGTCATGGCAACAAGATGTTCTCCCCAGCTCTTAGGTACTTCGATTTTGAAAAAACACACACAAAAATGGAGTTTCAAATAGTCATCTTGGTTTCTGTGAAGATTTTCACACATCCACAGCAAACACTGCACAGGGTGTTAAACCCCGGCTGGGGAGAGGGAAGGGTTCGATTCCCGGTCAGGGCACATCGAAGAATCAACCAATGGATGCACACGTAAGTGGAACAACCAATGGATGTTTCTCTCTCTCCCTCCCTCCCTCTAAAAGTCAATTTTAAAAAGTAATAAAACTAAAAACACAGGTTGTTGAGATCTTATCCAGATGCAAATCAACCTTGCTCACCTAGGACGCAGATTCAGCAGACAGGACAAATGCAAATTTTAGCAAATTCCCTTCAGTCCATAAACTTCTTATGAACAAACAGAAACGATCTTATCGGCTAAATGACCTGCACATCCTGTGCACCGTGCGGCTAAATGGAGACGCCTTGCTTATCCGTGACACGAAGGCTTTTGTAATGATTGTTTTCAGTCACTTTCCAGTTTCCTCAAAATGTGCAGAAGCGCTCAGCGAGATTATCGACTTTCTATGAAGGGAAGGAAGTCCTCCTCGGCCATGTGCCTACAGGGTGACCATAGGTGCTGCTGTCCCTGGCAGCGATGTCAAATGTTGACCTGCTGTAAAGTCATATTTTTAAAGAGCGAGATCAAAAGATTGCCCTTCTCTAATGTGGAAGTACATGAAAGATGGGCGGTATCATCAAACAGGAATGCATATGCTGTTCTCCCAAAACTCTTTGATGATCTTTGGAGAGGCCAGAAGGAGCCTGGAAAAGGATGGGCTGACATCTGATTTGTTCAATGTCATGTGTAGCCTGTGACAGACTCGTGCAGAAAAAAGAAAGAAGACATATTTTGGAAATAAGACTGTTTCAGAACTCAAAAAAAGTTAACAGAAAAGGACAGCCAAGCTAAATAAGACTTAATTTCTTTACTAAAACTATTTTATTTTAAATCTATGTTAGTCTGGGTTTTCCAGAGAAACAGAACCAATTGGATGGGATAGTTTCAAGACCTGACACCCAAGACCTGAGACCCAGGAGAGCCCATGGTATAAGTTCTAGTTCAGGTCTGATACCCAGGCCTCCAGAGGACTGGATGAGCCCCCTCCCCCACCCCACTTTCCACCCCC
This sequence comes from Myotis yumanensis, assembly GCF_028538775.1. Taxonomy (NCBI): domain Eukaryota; kingdom Metazoa; phylum Chordata; class Mammalia; order Chiroptera; family Vespertilionidae; genus Myotis; species Myotis yumanensis. Next base: position 42,028,072 of record NW_027223767.1, on the reverse strand, counting down.
CCACACTGGGGAGGGCAATCTGCTTTCCTCAGTCTACCTATCCAAATGTTAATCTCATTCAGGAAATCCCTCCCAGACATACCCGGAATAATGTTTAGCCAATCAAACGCGCACCCCATGACCCAAGTCAGCTGACACATAAAATTAACCCTCAGATTCCAACTTCCATTTCAAAACCAGTTCAAGCTACCTCTGGGCTTTAAAACCATTTTCCCTGAGAAAGAAGTTAAACTTCTGATGACATCCTAGCATTTAAAATGATGGGCGTTCTAGCCATCATGATGGCTACACCATGAACTTCTAGATGCAAAGGGCCAGATGGATCAGCAGCTGGCCTGTAGCCAAGGTGGCCAGAGATGTTCGAAGAGCTCTGATTCCCACAAGTCTGAAGACCTGCTGTTGCCGCAACTAAACTCCCAAGTATTCCACGCTCACACGTTTTTGTCCAAAGGCTATTTAGTTCGATGTCATCGCACTGGACTGACACAGGAACCAGGATCACGTGGGCTTGACAAGAGCAGAGCTGTAGGTCAGAATGAATGGTCAGTTGACTGTCTGCATAAAAGGAAAGCAGGCCGGCCTGGCTGGTGCAGCTCAGGGGTTGAGTGTCAACCCAGGAACTGAAAGGTCGCCAGTTAGATTCCTGGCCGGGACACATGCCTGGGCTGCGGGCTCAGTCCCCAGTGGGGGTGCGTGCAGAAGGCCACTGGACAGATGATGTTTCTCTGTTATCGATGTTTCTATCCCTCTCCCTTCCTCTCTCTCTTTCTCTAAACATCAATAAAACCCTATTTTTAAAAAAGAGGAAAGCAGGCTGTTCTAAGGCTGTCGGCAGTTCAGAGTATTATTAGGATAGAAAATAGAGTCCAATTATCCTTCCATGTCATGGGACAGAAAGAAACCGGTCAGTGCTCTTTTTTAAAATTAAATATGGATAATATCTGTTTGATTTGTGCTCTCTTTTTTAATAGTCTTATATTTTTGTATCTTAAGAACACAAAATAATATAGCTCACAGAATTTAAATATCCAATAAAGAATTTTGAGTTAAAACATGTAGAGTCACTATAAAGTGCATCTAAAATGAATATATAATGTTGCATATGAGCTATAATTAAAAATAAATTTAAAAAGAGAGTTAAAATAAATGTATAAAATCATATCAGAGGACAAAAAAAGAGATGTCACAAAGATATTGTTATATTTTCCTCACACATATATTTGTTTAATTAGTCCTACCATCCATTAGTACTAATGGCCTCTTATTGTTCTTTTGTTTATGTGGCAGCATTTATGGACCAGAAAAGTAATAGAGAATAGTATATAATTTCAAATAAGTACCTGTCTTCACATTTCCATGTTAAAATCGTGAAACAGCTATATTATTTTTTTTAAATATATTTTATTGATTTTTTTTTACAGAGAGGAAGGGAGAGAGATAGAGATCCAGAAACATTGATGAGAGAGAAACATGGATCAGCTGCCTCCTGCACACCCACCACTGGGGATGTGCCTGCAACCCAGGTACATGCCCCTGACCAGAATCGAACCTGGGACCCTTCAGTCCGCAGGCCGATGCTCTATCCACCGAGCCAAACCGGCTAGGGCAACAGCTATATTATTTTTGGGTGAGTGTCTGGTATGGCTGTGTCCCAGGTTGGCCCTCTGAAAGTACATCACGGTGGGTGAGGGGTTTCATTGCCTGATGAAATCCAGGGCTCCTGGCTCACTTCACAGAATTCAAATGATGTCACCAGGTCCACTCTGTCTCCGTCTGCTTCCTGGGCCCCCACCTCCCCAGCCTGTGCTGACATGCTGCTCACCCAGCAGTCTCAGCCAGGAAAGCATGTCCCCAGACAGGCCTGGGGGCGCGTCTCAGCCGGTGCCCTTGGGTCACACGCCTGTCCCTGAACTATATGCTGTGTCTAAAGGGATGGCTGAGCCTGGGTCCTGCACTCACTCCAGCGAGGGAGGCTGGAGGGAGCCGCTCCCTCAAACACAAGTTGAGAGCCTGGAGACGTGGCTCTTACCAGAAGAGGGAATAGATGCTGTGCAGGCAAAAGCTTCCTCAGCCGTCCATTACTCCCTTGGCGGGGAGCCAAAGTGCATTCCGCTAAATTGTTTTTGGCCAGATCCCTGGAGCCAAACAAACATGCATCCATTTTATCACTTACCATATTATATGGAGACTAGAGGTCCGATGCACAAAATTCGTGCAAGGGTCTTAGCCCTTGTAGCCCTGGCTGCCTTGGCCCTTGCAGCCCTGGATTCATCCGGAAGGTCATCCAGACGGTCGTTCTGCTGTTCAGTCTAATTAGCATATTAACTCTTTATTATATAGGATGATCGACTGAGCTGTCTCTCGTACTGGTTGGTTGGACAGGGAGTTTCTCAAAGACAGGGACCAGGTCTGATTCCTGCTTCTGCTCCAGCACTTGCCCTCAGCCGGGGCTTCCCAGGATGCCCTGGGCCCTGCTTGCAGTTCACGTGTTTCCTGCACAATCGCTGCCCTCCTGTGGCCTTTAAATCCACAGCTCCGGCACAGACCTTCCGCTGAGCCCAGGGCTGGCAATCCCAGTGCTTTTCTGGATGTCCTAACGTGGACATCGACAGGCAGCTCAAACACTATCTGTTGAAAATTGAACTTGCCACCTTCAGCCCTAAACATTCTCCTCCACGGCTCCCCTTCTCAGCAACAGCACCACCAGTTAGTTACTCAGCTCACTACCTTCTCATCAGCCACAATCAGTCAATCCCCCAAGTGTTACTGATCCTGCCTCCCAGATACCTCTCAATCGCCGTCCCTCCCCACCTCACTGCCCTACCTGCCCAGGCCTCAGCGTCCTGCACCAGCCTCCCTCAGCCTGTCCTGCCTCTGTAGCTGTGCCCCAGCTCAAGGACCTTCCATGCTTCCCATCACCTCACCTTCACCTTCACCTTCAAACCCACACCAGCAGCTCTGGTCCTGCAGGCTCTGGCCCCCGCTGCTCTGCCCAAAGAGAAAAACTTAAAAGGCGAGACCAAAGGTAGGATTTTCAAGGAGCAAAGGTGAGGGAGGTATCTTTTCCTTGGAGGTTTTAAAAAATAAAAGAAAACTGCCTGAATGTGCTGGAAAATCAGATGGTATGGCCTAGAGCAGGGGTGGGCAAACTTTTTGACTCGAGGGCCACAATGGGTTCTTAAACTGGACCGGAGGGCCGGAACAAAAGCATGGATGGAGTGTTTGTGTGAACTAATATAAATTCAAAGTAAACATCATTACATAAAAGGGTACGGTCTTTTTTTTTTTAGTTTTATTCATTTCAGATCCGGCCCGCGGGCCGTAGTTTGCCCATGGCTAGCCTAGAGACAAGTGGGGGTGGGGGTGGGGGTGAAGGCAGCCCCTGGACTAGTCTTTTTTTTTAATATTCAGTATTATTTTGTATTAGTTTCAGGGGTACAGCGTAGTGGTTAGACAACCTTATACTTTACCAAATGATTCCTCCAAAATTTTCCAGTACCTGCCTGGCACTCTACATAGTTATTTCAATACTATCGACTATATTCCCTATGCTATAATTTACATCCCCATGACTACTTTGTATTTACAAATACGTTTTTCTTATGCTCTTCACTTTTTTTACCCCGCCCCCTAATAGGCCTCCGTCTAGCAACCATCGGTCTGTTCTCTGTATCTATGAGTCTCTTTCTATTTTGTTTGTTTGTTTGTTTTGTTCTTTAGATTCCACATGTAAGTAAAAATAATGTGGTATTTGTATTTGTCTGACTGAACAGCAGTACCCTTTAGATTCATCCATGCTATTGTAAATGGTAAGATTTTGTTCCCTTTGATGGCCAAGTGCTATTCCGTTGTATAGATGTGCCACTGCTTCTTGGGGATCCGTCTTAATGGTTACAATCCAGGGGCTTGGCCCTGGGGAGAAGGGTGATAACGGGGTCCTAACTGTGGGCTGCAGTTATCTCCATTGCCACCAGGTGGCAGGCCTGCCCATTCCTAACAGATGGGAACTCCGGCTGTTGGGAACTCAGGTTGGCTGATGATTTTGTTTATTCATCATTTATTCATTCATGGTTTTTATTCCCCAAGCACTTTGGACTCCTAATATGCGCCAGCAGGCATTGTGCTGGGTGTGAGGAGGAAACAAAAGTGGCCCTTAGCACAACTCTCTACCCAGCTGCCAGTCATGGGCCCAGGCCAGGGTCTGTAACCGCTGATCAATGTTGGTGGGGCAGGCCTGCTGCCTGGGCCTGTTCCCACTGCAGCCACGTGGGGTGGTGCCCCTTGTCCTCTGTTCTGGAGTGAGAGCCAGGTTAGATCTCCTCCCATCCGGTTTCAGGTTGCCCACAGCAGGTCACAAGTGTAGCTGCATAGTCGTCCCTGGGGCTGAGGTTTTCTCTATCTCTGTTGCTCCTCCAAACAGGCCCAACCTCAAACCACCAGTTCCCCCACCCCCACCCCCCTGCCACTTCTCCTTTCCCTTTATTCTGGCAACCTGCCTCAGAAATGATCATCCACGGAGCAGACAGTGGGCACCTGGTGCAGACCCAGGTCCCAGCTTGAGGTTGCTGTACCCCTCCTGCCTTCCTCAAGCCTCGCTCCTCCCCCTCCCCTTCCTCTGAGCTCCCAGGGCCAGTGTTGATATAACCTCAGGAGGGCAGGTATGCCGCCTTGCTCATCAAAGCCCCAGGACCTGGCACGGTGGCTGGTAGGTTGTGGGTCTCAACAAACGTGGCTGGAGCTCTCAGAGGAGGTGAGGGAAAGCAGCTCTGCGAAGGCTTCAAGGTCTGCAGAGGGAAGCCCCACGGAGCCACCGGAAGGAGGGTGGCAAGGGGAAGCTGGACGCTAAGGGCACACCTGAGAGTGTCCATTTGCCCAAGTAACTGCCTTGGGTTGAACCAGAGGACCCCGTGGACCCACCTCAACGAGGACCACAGTCCGCTTCTTATGCACCGACTCCAGACCCAGCAGGGGGGCAGCACCGACTGGGGTCACTCTTTAGCAGGGCCGGCTAGATGGTTCCCTTGGCCAGCAGCCATGGAGCCCTATCTCTGCCTTCCTTCCCTCTCCCCTCTCCTCCTGTCCCAGCTTCGCTGGCAACCAGGAACACCTTCCCTCAACCCAGGCCCGTGCCTTCTGACTCACAGTACAGCTGGCAGGGAAGCATCTGGCCATGACCATGGCCCTGGCAGCTGGCCCGCTGGCCCTGCAAGAGGAGCACCCCTCCCTCCGACCTTCCATGAAGTCCTCCATTAGGCTATGGCCACTGAAGACTTCCTCATACCGGCCCCCATCTCTTCCAATAAGGGGGGTGGCAAAGCAACCCACCAGCGCTCTGTGCCAGGTGGAGTAGGAGTCCCATCTTATCAGCTCATCACATTCCAGACATTCCCCCCAGTGGGGGAGGGGTGGCCAAAGAGGAGAGTGCTGCTCTCAATTGGCTGGTTTCTCCCTAGTTCAGACCCAGGCCATCGACTCAGTTCCCTCCATGGACCGCCCAGGCCGTTGTACTTCAGACTCATGTCTAAATCCCTACTCTTTCCTTTCCTGGTCTGTTCTGTTCTTCTTTCCCCTCCATCTTCTCTTTGCTCTCTGAGCCCTCTCCTCTCTGTCACCCCTAGAATTTGTGGTAGGAAGTGGGGGGACCAGGCCAGGGTTCTCGGCCAGGACTTTTGTCTCTATTCTAGGCATCCAAGAACTCTGGGTTTGGTCTGCCCCCAGTTTGGCATCACCGTCCCGTGCATCGCGCACGAGTCCAGATTTGCCCTCTCTGGCCATGGGCTCCTCCCACCCCCTGGAGCCCTGAGGTCCTGGGGTCCAAGACCTTGACCTCTAAGGCCCTCACAGGCTGGTGGTCTGGGTCCTACGTGGAGAAAGTTTCCCAAAGCCTTCTTCCAAATGGCACAGGGTGAGAAGCGGGGGCCAGCTCCTCCACCTGCCTCCCACCTCCATGAGCCCTGAGCCCCCTTCTTCTCTGGCCGCAGGAGGGGCTGTCTGCCCACCTTCTTTACATAGCAACTGTGGATCTTGGGCCCAGTATGTGGACAAAGCTGTCTTGTTCCTAAAACACATACGGGCACATTGCTTTGCCCTCTGGCCACCTCCCAAGTCCTGACCATAGAGAGGTGGCTGAAGAAGGGCTGGCCTCCAGGAAGCTTGAGTTCGAATTCTGACTCAGCCACTAACTTGCTATGTGACCTGAAGTTAGTCATTATCTCGATCTGAGTCTCAGGGCCCCTGAGAAATGGCAGGAATAGACTGCTGGCCTCCAGCCAAAGGGAGCTACCCACGGATTCCCTAGGCTAGACCGAGATCAGGAGCTGGACAGGGATCTCTCGATCACATCTGTCCAGCCCTACCATGGAAGCCCCAGACAGAGCACTAAGGCCAGAACAAAACATTAAGAGAATTGGAAAGGAAGAAATAAAACTGTCCGTACTTAGATGGCATAAAGGTACACAGAGAAAATCCAAAAAAGATATAAACGATTCGAACAAATGAGTGGCTTTCCGGTGCTGAGCTTGTCTGGGCAGGGTAGGGTGGGTGGCAGTTAGGTGATGGGACATCTGTTTTTCCAACCATGAGCGAGCTGTCAGCACACGGGTGACTTAGTGTGGCTATGTCAGCTGTGTCAATGTGTTATAGGCCATCTCATACCAACCTGGCTACTGGAATCCCCAGAAATAAAATTAAATACTCGCCCTGACCGGTTTGGCGCAGTGGATAGAACGTCAGCCCGTGGACTAAAGGGTCCCGGGTTCGATTCTGGTCAAGGGCATGTACCTTGGTTGTGGGCTCTATCCTCGGTAGGGGGTATGCAGAAGGCAGCTAATTGGTGTTTCCAACTCTCTATCCCTCTCCTTTCCTCTCTGTAAAATCAAGAAAATATTTTTTTTTAAATGAAATACTCAAGGCTCTCCAACACAGATGATGGCTACGTTGACCTTCAGTTTAAGAAAAGCCCTCCTAAGATCCCATATAAAGCCACGGTGCTTGCTACAGTGCTGTGTGTGTTTTAAAAGAAATGTTTTTATTGATGTTTTAGAGAGAGAGAGAAACATGGATGAGGGAGAAACATCCATCAGCTACCTCCAGCATGCCTCCTACTGGGGGTTGAGCCTGCGCCTCAGGCATGTGCCCGGACCAGAATCCAGCTGTGACCTTTGGATGCCTGGGATGACGCTCCACCAACACTGGCCAGGGCTACAGTGCTGTCTGATTGGCACCTTTCTCATCATCATAGGTTCCCTCCTGCCGGCAGGTTATATCTGCAAAGGGTTTCACCCTCAGCCATGTGACCCATGGCATTGCTGCAGCTGCTGAGGGAGGTATCTGCCATCAGAAGCTCATCATCCTGGACCACTGTTCTTAGGCCAGCGAGGGGGCCGCCAAACACATCAGGAACCGCATCGTCCAGTTTAACCCAAGACCTGACAAGTACTTCATCCTGGGGCTGCCCCCTGGAGCACCCCATTGATTGTGAATCAAGTACTCTGAGAACAGAGACCTGTCCTTCAATTATGGGAAGACCTTCAACACGGAGGAGTACTTCCTCGAGAGAGTCACCATCCTTCCTGTGGAACAGCTTCCTCCAGCACACTGACACCCACCCAGGAAACACCACATCCTGGGTGGGCATGCAGCTGACCTGCAGGCCAGAGCGACGCTTCTGAGGACAAGATCGAGGCTGCAGGTGGGACTGAGCTGTTTGTTGGAGGCATCGGCCCTGACACATTGCTTTCACTGAGCCGGGCGCCAGTCTGGCATCCAGGACCCGTGTGGAGGACACCATACTGACCAGTGCTAGGTTCTTCAATGGAGATCTCTCCAAGATGCCGCAATGGCCCTGGCATGGGCGCTGTCACGGATGCAAGAGGTGATAATCCTTATCGTAAGGATTACAAGGCTCCCAAGGCTTTTGCTCTGTACAACGCCATCGAGGAGGGCGTGAACCATACGTGGACCGTGTCTACCTTCCAGGAGCATCCTCGCACCATGTTTGTGTGCGATGGGGATGCCACCCTGGAGCTGAAAGTGAAGACTGTCAAGTGCGGTCAAATCTCAGTTCTCAAAAGCCTCCTACCTCGAACAATTCGGCTCTCAACCAAGTGGCTCATGGGAAAAATGTCTCGGTTGTGGAACAAAACTTTGGTTTTTGAACCTGACAACCCTTTCATGCTGATACCTCAGCAGGACAAAAAGTGTATCTCAGGCAACAAACAAAGGAGAGAACGCTTTTGTTGCTGGCAAAAAATCAACAATTAGCACAATTTTAAAACATAAAGAGGCCATCAATGGTGCTAATGTTGCTAAGGGTGTGAAAGTGCTCACAAAGCAGTTGAATAGGTAGAAAAATTGTTATTGATTCGGATAAACAAAAAGCAGGTAGCTGGTGGTAGCATTTCAGAGGCAGCGATATATGAAAAATTTGTTTAAGGCTAGTAGGGGGTGGATCGATAAATTTAAGAAGTGTTAATTTATAGAGTAAACAGTACATTAGACATGTATTGTATACTAGAGGCCCGGTGCACGAATTTGTGCACAGGTGGGGTCCGGCTGGCCCAGCCGGTGGGGAGAGGGGCCGTGGGAGGTTGGCTGGCTGGTCCTGCCCCAGATGGGGGGGTGGAGGGCGGGGCGGGGAGGCTGATTGGGGCCTGGATCAGGCTGGTTGGCTGCCACAGTGTGCGTCATCGCCATCAGTCATTCTGGTCGTTCTGGTCATCCCGCCGTTCCGGTCACTGGGCTCTTATATATAAAAGTTAAAGCAGAAAAAAAAGAGAAAAGTTAAAGCAGGGAATCATTTGGGGGTCTGCAACAGATTAATTCAATTTACATTATTTCTGGTGGGAAGAAATAATTCGGTTTTCGAACGAGTCGCTTCTCGAACAGCCTTCCCAAATGAATTTAGTTCAAGAACCAAGGTTCCACTGTATTTCAAAGGGAGCAGACCAGCCGCTCCTGTCCTGTTCATTGGCATCCTGGTGTTCCTGCCAGGATTTTACCACCTGCACTCGCCTACTATGCATCCAAAAGTTACCAGGGTGACTCCTACAGTGAGTGACATTCCAGACCTTGATGACTAGCACTCACCTCAGCCCTGAGCAGCTGAGTCAGATGGTTCTGAGCTCAACTTCAAGATATTGAGCAGAAACTGTGGCTAAGGGCTAAGGAATTCTGTGGTTTTCTGTAATTTAACAGAACAATGGCCAGATTTTATTAGTCCATCATCCTAAAGATGTTAACTGAGCTTACAATCAGCTAATTAGGGCATGCTCTGTTTTTCATCTCCTGGCCCTGACAAAAAGCTGACAAGTTCTATCACATGAGCCCGTACCATGGAAGAATAGCAATGTTAATTAGAAGTGCTGAGCATTTTAGGGTTGAGCATTTCTTTTAAATAGTCTTTATTGTCAATTTGTTCTGGTGACAAATGGAAGAATGCAGTACATCAAATTTCTCATTACTAAGTAATTTACTTTGAAAATATCTAAATATCTTCTCCCCTATGCTCTAAGTCAAGCATGTCAAACTCACGAGCTTGACATGCCTGCTTCTTGTGCTAGTTGGCTAGTGGAAGATCTTGACAAAAATCACATATTAATGTAGATACATCTGTACTATGTTTTACTTGCTTTCTTACTAAGAGCAATCAGGAATTTTTTTTAAACCTCAGAGCAAATTTTCAAAATCTGATCTGGTTCACCAATAGGTTGGGCACCACAAAATTTAGGTAATTCTATCATTTACAGATTAAGATGTTCTGTGTGTCATACCTTTAAGGACGAGATTTTTGGCTGTTTTTAAAGGCAAATGTAGATAAGTGGTTATTTATAATTTATGACCACATTGTTAGCACCTTGGACTGATGTCATTCTGCTGAAGATCAAAAGATTTGGCCTGGATCCCTAGGGACTAGAGCAGGGGTGGGCAAACTTTTTGACTCGAGGGCCACAATGGGTTCTTAAACTGGACCGGAGGGCCGGAACAAAAGCATGGATGGAGTGTTTGTGTGAACTAATATAAATTCAAAGTAAACATCATTACATAAAAGGGTACGGTCTTTTTTTTTTTTTTTTTTTAGTTTTATTCATTTCAAACGGGCCGGATCCGGCCCGCGGGCCGTAGTTTGCCCACGGCTGGACTAGACTGTCTTAGTTTGATTCTGTTCCCTAGCTTGCAAAGGGTGATTTATGTTCAAAAGTAAAATGTCAAAATATTTTTTAAAAAAGAATAACTAAGTGAATTTAGCAAGGTCACTAGGTCAAAGGTCTGTATAGGAAATCAAATGATCTTCAATATACTACCAATGCACAAATAAGGAAAGGAATTAAAAAGACAACACCATTTATATACCATAAAAATATCAAATACTGTACATGATGACAACTGCCTCCCTCTACTGAATTGGTGTAAGGAAACTGCCTGTAAAAAAAAAAAAAAAAGATTCATTCAAAAAGTATGTTCCTGGCCTAGCTGATTTGGCTCAGTGAATAGAGTGTCAGCCTGCGGACTGAAAGGTGCCAGGTTCGATTCCAGTCAAGGGTACACCTGGGTTGCAGGCTCGATTCCCAGTAGGGGACATGCAGTTCTCTCATCATTGATGTTTCTATCTCTCCTTCTCCCTTCCTCTCTGAAATCAATCATATATATATATTTTAAGCATGTCCCCAGTGTCTACAACTATGGCATTGCCTGCACTCAAGAGGCTTTTAACTTGTTAAGAGATTAAGGTAAGACAGATATTAAAAACTAAGGTGGAATGAAGTAAGTGCAATACTAGAAATGCTGTGAAGAGGGCGCCTAAAAGGAACAATTTATCTTCTCTGTGTGCCTTCCAGCATAAGCGGATCTGCCCACTCTGAATGAGTCTCTAGTCACTTTTGGGGGCTTTCCTGGTATTTCTGATCACTTCCCTTGGACAGGGCATTTTCTCATAGTTGATATTTTTTTGAAGTGGAAAAGCCATGGCTATTCCAATCTAGGTTGAAACTCAAAAATGAAAAAAATATTAAAACAATCAGTAATAAAATCCAAACTCTTGGCTATAAGGTAACTTTATAATTCAAATCTATGATGGTTTAATTTAGCATAGGTCTCTATCTTCATCCTCCCTCCCGCCCCCAATAATTTTATAAATGTTTAGTGTCTCCTAGCTGTTTCCTCTTTTGATGTTGGTTTCTGTTGAACTTTAGTACCTATAACTATTAGGCAATGTGGTCTGCGGTGGGTAGAGGAAATCACAAGTGTGACCAACTTCTGCTGGAGGCTGACTATTGTTATTACTGGGAGATTTCTATTAAATAACTGGCCTGAGTAAGGTTACATTCTTAGCTGATCTTTTCCTAGGGCATCCTAGTCTATAGCACTTCTGGCTAGTAGTACCAGAAGGAAGGCTGTTTTAAAATATTATTTTAGGTCAAGTAATTTTGTACAAGTTAACATATATTTTAAATTGTAGATTTAAAGAAGTTTTACATTCTAAACTAAATGGAAGAATGTATAACAAATGTTTTTCATAAAACATTTTTCAGTGAGTTACTATTGTAACAGAATTGCATTACAAAACTTAAATTTCTTTATATGAATAGTGTCACTAGACCCAAATTAAAGCTCTTAAAGAAACTCTCAAAGCATTTAACCTTTTGCGGTCCAATTTTATTTTTGGAATTCAAACAGTCTGGTCCAAATTAATTGACGGGATTGAATGTTGAACTTTTTATTGTTCTTATTTTAAAGTTTAAACCAAAAATTCACTGGTTATATTATTAAGTATGTTCAATCAAAGAGTTTATTCTTTAAAACATTTCAAGTGTGGTATCTTTTGAAACTGGTCTGTCGAGTCAGCCTCGACGCTGGACTGAAAAGGGTTAAGAACTTTCTATTTCTTCAAAATAAATTTTTGTTATATTCCATTCAATGAGCACTCTACTCACTGCTTTTACTCTTCTATTTAATGAGAACAAAGTTTAAAAACAGTGGTTTCCTTTCTAGTGATAAACAATTATCACAAATATCTTATTTGAAAAAATATGTATTGTAGTAAACATTGCCTCTGCAGTAAGAATTCTGCCCAGAATAGCCATGATAACTAAAGTTATTGCCAAAACCGGTTTGGCTCGGTGGATGGAGCGTCGGCCTGCGGACTGAAAGGTCCCGGGTTCGATTCCGGTCAAGGGCATGTGACTGGGTTGCGGGCATATCCCCAGTAGGGGATGTGCAGGAGGCAGCTGATCGATGTTTCTCTCTCATCGATGTTTCTAGCTCTCTATCTCTCTCCCTTCCTCTCTGTAAAAAATCAATAAAATATGTTTAAAAAAAAAAAAAAAAAAAAAAAAAATCAAATACTTATCCAGAAATAACTTTAACCAAAAAAAGTGCAAGATCACACAATACACAGAAAACTACAAAACATTCTTGAGAGATAATATTAAATATCTACATAATAAAGAGAATATACCATGTTCATGGATTGGGAGATTCAATATTGTAAAGATGTTAATCCTCCCCAAATCAACCTATAGATTCAATACAATCCCAGCCAAAATTCTAGCAGAAACATGTGTGTGTATATGTGTGTACTGACAGGTTGATAAATTCTAAATTTTGACATATTTACAAATTTGTCAGAGTTTGTCGTGACAATTGACAAATTCTAAATTTGATATGGAAATGCAAAAGACCAAGAATAGCCAAGACACTCTTGAAGAAGAGCAAGACTGGAGGATTTCTAGCATTAGGTATTAAGACAGCACAGTATTAGTGCAAAGACAGACCAGTAGAACAAAATAGAGAGCCCCGAAACAGATCCACACAAACATGGCCTCTTGATTTTTGACACAGGTTATACTGCTATGCTGCACTAGGAAAAATAATTTTTTTTCAATAAATGATGCTGGGTCACTTGGCTATTCATACAGAAAATAGTTACCATTTAAAAAATATATTTTTATTAATTTCAGAGAAGAAGAAAGAGATAGAAACATCAATAATCAGAGAGAATCATTGATTGGCTGCCTCCTGCACAACCCCCACTGGGGATCAAGCCCACAACTCAGGCATGTGCCCATGACTGGCATTGAACCTGGGACACTTCAGTCTGCAGGCCAACACTCTATCCACTGAGCCAAACCAGCTAGGACCAGAAAATAGTTATCTTGATCCCTACTTCATACCATACCAGAAATAAATTTCAGACAAATTTCGATCTAAATATAAATGATGAACAACTAGAAGAAAACAGAATATCTTCATGGCTTTGAGGTAAGCAAAGATTTCTTAAACAGACAAAAAAAGTACTAACCATAAAGAAAACACACACATGATGAATTATTCTCCATTAAAATTAAGAACTTCTGGCCCTGGCCAGGTAGTTGAGTTGATGAGAGCATGGTCCCGATACATCAAGGTTGTGGGTTTAATCCCCGGTCAGGGCACATACAGAAGTCAACCAATGAATGCCTGGGTAAGTGGAACAACAAATCAATGTTTCTCTCTCTAAACAACAACAACAACAAAAAACTAAGAACTTCTGCTTTTCAAAAGTCACCATTAAGAAAGTAAAAGGCAAGATACACAGTTGGTAAAGATATTAGCAATGCAAAGGGCTTGTGTCTGGAATATATAAAGAACACTATAGATCAATAGCATGGACAAGATGGACAACCCAACAGAAAACAGGGGAAGGACTTGAACAGGCACCTCACAAAGAAGGCTTTCCAAATGACCTGCAAACATATGGCCAGGTGTGTGATGTCATCAGTCACCAAGGAAATGCAAAACCTGTAATGAGCTAAAATGAAAAAGACAGGCACTGCTAACCATTGGCAGGGATGTGAAGCGTGGAGCACTCTTGTACCCAGCTGGTGGGAATGTAAGTTGGCACAACTTACTTTGGAAAACATCAACTAAAGCTGAACATATCCGATCCCCATGCCCCAGCAATCCCATGTCTGGGCATGTGTCCAACAGGAAAGCAGACAGTATGCTCCTAAGACACACACAAGCATGCTCACCACAGCACTATTGTCAGCAGCCCCAAACTGAAAAAAACAGATGTCCATCAGCAGCAGAAGAGCTAAATAAACGGCGGTACATTCATATGTTGGTATACTCTACTACAGCATCAGGAAGGCGCAGACAGCAGCTACAAGAAACAACACAGATGAACCTCACAAGCTTAACATTGAACATATGAAAGAGAATCTCATGCCCAGCTGGCATAGCTCAGTGGCTGAGTGTCTACCTATGAACCTGGAGGTCACGGTTCAATTCCTAGTCAGGGCACATGCCCGGGTTGTGGACTCAATACCCAGTGTGGGGCATGCAGGAGGCAGCCAATCAATGATTCGCTCTCATCATTAATGTTTCTATCTCTCTCCCTCTCCCTTCTTCTCTGAAATCAATAAAAATATTTTTTTTAAAAGAGAATCGCACAAGCTTAATGTTGAACAAACAAATGAACACATATTGTATGGTTCTGTTGATAGAAAGCTCAAAAGCAGGCAAAACTACTCTATGGTGGTAGAAGTCAAGATGGTAGTTCCTTTTTGGGAAAATAGAGATTGGGAGGAGGCACAAGGGGGTGGGGGGGACTGGAAATACTGTCCTTTTCTATCTGGGTCTGGTTACACAAATGTGTTCCTTTTGTGAAAACCCACCCACTTTTCTGTCTGTAGGTGGCACTTCAACAAAACATTCACGTTAAACAAAATAACATGACAGGCCAGACAGACTCATTCACTTGCCCCGAGTCTCACAGCTCTTAAGCAGGCGGTTAAAAGGCCCAGGTTCCTATTCCTGCTTTGTTCCTCACTCTGGAAGGCCCTTGGGGAGTCATTGTCTCGTTGGGGACTCCGTGTTCCATCTAAGTGGAGCGGGAAGAAAAGACTCCCATTCACTGTGGTGAGAGGGAGAGCACTCTGCCTGGGAACACACTTTGCTGGTTCTCTCTGGACATGAAATGAAGAGAAGCGAGGCTCGGCTAGTAGCCCGGGAGCACTCTGGGTTTCAGGAGAGAGTTCTTGAAGGAAGCTGTGAAACGGTGGCGGGGTGTGGAGAAGAGACACACACAGAGAGAGGGGGTCTGAGAAGCAACTAGATGGCAAGGTGGCGGGCAACCAGGGTGAGATAAAAACCTGGCTGGGAGAGCACGGGCCACTGTGTGCTTGAAGATCAGTGGTATCTCATATCCAGGAGGCCGCCTCCCTCCTCCATCACCCCCATCTCTCAGGAATGATCCTCCAGGCTCAGTGCATTGAGTGGATGGTGTTTAGGGAGGAATTGAAGGAAGGGGGGCTGCATTCCACACCTGGGCTGACCCAGCGCAGGGCCAACAGCCTGCAGGTGAGAGGCAGAGACTAGGAGACTTCAGCAAAAGCTGGAATCCGAGGGAGAGGGGAGCGCCCAGGACCCTCAGGGCAGCGGGGGTGGTGCAGGGGAGGGGGTTGGGGGGGGGGAATTAAGCTTAAAACCCAGGGATGGTTTGAATGCAAGAGGGGAAGGGGGAGCCTGGAATTTGGAGAATTCAAGGTCCTGGGTGACCGACCCTTGGGTTTCATGTAAAGTGAGCGGGAGATGAGACGCGGAGTAGGGCCACCCCCTCAGTGAACTCCCCGGAGCCCCTTCTTGGGCTGGGGTGGGGCTGCGGAACCCCAGCCCCTCTCAGCCAGGCACCGGACATGTGGCCAAAGGCCAAGGCCGCTGGGGGAGGCCGAGGACACTCACTCATAGTCAAAGGCTGGAAGGAGGGACACTTTCTCAAGCCGCACTCCAGGCCTCTCCTCGGGTGGAAAGACTCTGATCCCCAAAGAGACAAGAAGTTAAATGCAGGCTGCCGGCCCCGGGGAGAGAGCTGGCCCTGAGGAGCGGGAGCTTGGAGGAGACTGAAGGCCAGGGGTCTTCAGCTTCCCCGGGGCCACTGGGGGAGAGGGACATTTACCTGCAATGTCGCATTTTCCCTCACAAATTGGAACCCCCAACCTCTGCGGGGGGGCACGCTCTGTGGGGTCTCCCCTCTCAGGGAGTTGTCCGCAGCAGGACCCAGCCCATCAGCAGGAACACCGCGAGAGGCAGGGGTTCGGTCTCTCCGTTGCACAGATGAGGCTCCATCACACACCCAGGTGCACAGCTGGGAAGCAGCTGGAGGAGGTGGGGGCTTCGGAGCAGGGGCAGTGCCCTGGGGGAGCATCTTTGCCCCCAGTGGCTAAGGAGGCTTCAGGTGTGGGGGTGAGGGGCCACCGGGGTGGACATAGACGCCAAGAGAGACAGGACCCTCTTCAACAAGGCCCCTCTCCAAACTCTACCTCCCCTAGCAAGCCATCCGGACGCCTTCATCTGGGAGGCTGTCCCCGTCTTCATCCCCACCCCCCACCCACCCTGAACACAGGCCACCCTGCGCGGTTTTGTTCTGCCTCTTCCCCACTTCATCCTGACTGACGCCTGAGCTGCAGGGGTGGGGGCTCCTCTGGGTTTCCCCGGAGGTGCCCAGGGTGGGTTTTGTGCTGGGTGGGTGCTCACCCGCATCATGACTCAACCAGAGAGAGGTCAGCTCCACCTGGAAGACCTCTGAAGGGAGGGAGGGAGGGAGGGAGGGAGGGAGGGAAGGAGGGAGGGAGGGAGGGAGGGAGTCCTGAGCTCAGGAGGGGGGAGGATTTTCCAGAAACTGGGGAAAGAGGGGGGAAAAGATGGGGCTTAGAGCTGGGAAGAAGTGCTCTGCCCTCCTACGGTAGCCACACTTCCCGCCACACACCCCGTTCTAGGGTGGACCTGCCCTTGCTGCCGTGGCTGGGAGCCCCTAAAGGTGTGGAAGGACCTGCCTACTCCCCGGACCAGTCCCAGCCAGGGAAGCCCAGGCCTGGGAAAGGAGAGGCCATGACTGGGCAGCGGGCCTATCCCTTACTGGAGCCCTTTACATCCCCACCCACCCCATCCCCAGGCCTGGAGTCTCAGGCCCACAGCCCCTCCCCACACTGCTGTGAGCAGAATGGAGGCGCTGCGGGAGGAGGTGGGGCAGCTCCCCCACTGTCCTCAGGGGCGGCTGTGGGGCCAGGGTGGCCTTGGGAGAAAGGGGAGCAGATGTTTACCTGGTTGGGAGAGGCTGAAGTGCGAGCTTAGCTACTTACACCACACCAAGAGGGAGAGAGACGCAGTTTGCTTGTAGGGCACAGGGGTGGGGTGGGAGGGTAGTGGGGCCTGGAAGGCTCTCACCCCTTCTTCCCTCCCCCACCCCAAACCCCTTCGAGGGGGGCAGCACCTGGATTCCTTCCTGCCCCAGCCTGTCCAGAGATGAAAGACAAGGAGAAAGGGTTCAGAGAGACAGAGGGCGACAGGACCTGGGGGCAGAAGTGAGGTGATGGAGGCAGAAGAGGGGGCAAGGGAGGCAGCTCCAGAAGGCCGGGGAGGGGTCAGGCCGCGCTAACCCTGGTGTACCGGCCCAGCAGGAGGGAGCTACGCAGGGCGGTGGGCCCTGTGCGCTGCCCAGAATGGTATCTTAACTTTCTGGGGCTGCCCCAGCCTCTCTGTGCCCGGGGTGGTTCTGGGGGGGGGGGGGGGGGGGAGGGGTGTCTGAGGGTTGCTGTGCCTGGGACGTCCGACAGCATGCTCTGGGAAGTGGCTGCTTGTCTGCGAGGGAATGACAGGCCCAGGGCAGCACCCCCACCCTGTCAAGCTCCTTGATTATTTTTTCCTGTCGGCTCTGCCTCCAGGGACATCTTCCCGCCCAGGATGTGAGGCAGGCTGCAGCTTGTCTGACCCAGCCTGGCCCTGGGGGAGTCCAGCTCTTGGGGGGCTGGATTATCTGAGCCAGGGGAAGGCGGACAGGAGTGATGGCTCCCACCCCCAGCCTGGGAGCCTGGGAGGCCCCCTCCTTGCCCCCAGCTTCCCAATCTCTCCTGGGTGAGCAGGCTTGAGCCTTTGGGATGCAGCCAGACTCCTGCCAGGCGGGTGGGCTGTGGGAGGGAGCCGCAGGCAGCAGCTACTGTTCTGTGTCGCCCATCCCCCACGCAGGGGGAGCCAGGCCCCTGCCTCCTCCCGCCTCCCCTCCCTGTGTCCAGGGCCTGCTTGCCTGAGTGAGACAAGAGTAATGGACACAGCCAGGGCCTGACCCGAGGGCCTTGGCTCCAGGCCCAGCGCTAGGAACACAGTCCGTAAATATTTGGGGAGTGAATGGTACCCACCCCTCCACACACAGCTCTTTCCTGCAGCCACGGAGGCTTGTGGAGAGATAGGAGGGGGACTGGGGGGGCGGGGAGGAGGCCATGAAGTCCGTCACTCTGCTTCCGAGCTGGGATCAGCATCAAAGACCTTGGGGTCCAGCCCGCTGGGCCCTCGGCCAGGTCTGGCCACAGGAACACCACTTCTTCATTACTCAGGGCAGCACCACTGCGGCCCCCCACCCCACCCCCGCCTCTACTGTCAGTGCAGCCCGGGGACCCCAAGCCTTGTCTTTTGGGCCTTCCGGGACCCCTTTACTTGGTATGGGGATCGAAACAAAACCTGTCTGGCTTTTGGAAAGTTAACAGTGGCCCTCAACCTGCTCTTCTGTGCCCTCCCTGGAGCCCTGTCCACCGGCTGTCACCCTGTCTGAAAGGGCTCAGCTCTGGGTGGGTCCCCCAAAACTCCTGGGGGTCCCCTTCCCTGCCCCACCAGGAGCCTGGCGGGGACACACCGCCCTCGGCTTCCCTGATTGTCCTTCTCCCACAGCCTCTGATGGAGACAACAAGGCTCTCTGTTGAAAGAAGTCTGAACAGCTCCCACTCCAGGAAGCTGGGAGTTTGAGGGAGCCACCAGCGCCTGCTGCAGAGGGGATGGCTGAAGTGGCCCCTGCGCCCACTCCTCGGGCCTTGGGCGAGCCCGTGGAGCCAGGAAGCTAGAGTTGGGGCTGGAAGAAGGCGGGCGGGCCCACTTTTCCACCCCCGCTCCCTGGTCTGCAGCTGGATAATTCACCTCATTTCAGGAGAGTCCCTTGGGTCACTGTCCCGTTGTGTAATACCAGGGCAAGTTATTGAAGTCCTCCGGGACTCAGTTTCCTCATCTGTAAAGTGGGACTAATAATGGCACCTACTTCATAGGATTGTTCTAAGGATCAGATGAGACGATACACGCAGGACACGTAGCATGGGAAAAAGCAGAGCGTAAAGTACTCAATAAAGGTGAACCATTATGACTAAGACGTAAGACTTAAAGGCCGAGTTCCCCAGGTTCTCATGGACCGGGGGAGGAAGGACGTGTGGAAAATAATGCACAGACTCCTGCTTCAACCTGCCTGGCCGGATCAGGCCAACCTGCTCCCACCCACGGTTACCCTCCCCACTTGGTTCTCACGGGCCCCCAGGTCTGGTGCCACCCCCCCCCCCCTCCCGCCTGGGCAGGCTGGTGCCCATCCCACTTCCAGGAAGAGGGACATAAACATAGTTCTGATGGATGAATTCCCTAGCATCCTCTCCGGAAGCACCCGGGTGGTCAGGGCTCCTGTCTGCGCCAGGGATCGAGGCTGGGAGTTCCTGGGCCTTGGGTCATGGAGCCCAGGGAGTGAGGGAAGCACCCCTTCCAGAAAATGTGGAGAGAGGGAGCAGGGTGGTCCCCCCAAGTCCATGTCCAGACCTCGGCCCGGCCATCCCTGTCTGCACACCTAGTGAGTATGAAGTGATCTCCTGGTGGTTTTGATTTGCTCCCTCCAACCCCCAACCCCCCCCACCCCCACCCCCGGCGACTAATGATGTTGATCATCTTTTCAAGGGCCCATTGACCATTTGTATGTCTTCTTCGGAGAAATGTCTATTCAAATGCTTTTTGAACCACCTTGCTGGCACCCAGCTGCTAGGCGACTCTCCCCCCTTTCATTCTCCCCAGGACAGCAGCCTGTCTTCCTTCCAAGTGCAGCTCGGGCCAGGCCCTTCCTCTGCTTGGACCTTCAGTGGCTCCCCCTGGCTTGCAGCCAAACTTGCCGAATTATGCTCTGTGAAGAGTGTTTTGTGAGGGATCTGAAGATGGTTCTGTGGTCAAACTATGGGCCAAGTTTGGGGAAATACTGCTCTCATCCTCTCCAGGAGTTTGCCAATGCATGTTGGACCAGAGAAGTCCCCAAACAATCCCCGCCCACCCCCCCACCCCCACCCCCGTAACCCAGCCTTTCCCAAATGAACCTGACGATAAACCCACACCCCTCCCCTTGCATTTTTTTCACAGCTTTATTAGATATCATTCACATACCATACAACTCACTCGTTTACAGCGTACAATTCTGTGGTTGTTAGTATATTCAGAGTTATGCAGCCATCACTGCAATCAATTTTAGTACATTTTCACCACCCCACCCCCCCCCCACAAAAAAAAAACCTATACCCTTTAGCTATCACTTCTAACCTGTGCCCCTTCATTTCTCTCTTTCAACCCAGGCAACTACTAATCGACTTTCTGTTTATATTTGCCTGTCCTAGACATTTCATGTGAATGGAATCATACTATATGCAGCCTCTTGTGAATGGGTTCTTTCACGGTTCATCCATATTGTCATGTGTTTTAGTACTTTATTTTGTTTTATGCCCAAATAATAGTCTATTGTGCGAATCTGTACATTTTGCTCATCCATTCATCAGTTCATGGACTGGTTGGTTTTCCTTTTGAGCTATTATAAATAATGCTGCTATAAATATTCATGTCCAAGTTTCTGTGTGGTTACATGTTTTCATTCTTTTGGGTATACACCTGGGAGTGGAATTGCTGGGTCAGACAGTAACTCTATGTTTAACGATTTGAGGAAATTCCAGACTATTTTTTGAAGCAATTGCATCATTTTACATTTCCTCCAACAGTGAATGAGGGCTTCAATTTTTCCATGTCTTCACCAACACATATCTGAGTTTTTGGTTCTAGCCATCCTTGCGGGTGTGAAGGGGTATCTCCCTGTGTTGTTTTTTTTTTTTTAAATATATTTTATTGATTTTTTACAGAGCGGAAGGGAGAGAGATAGAGAGTTAGAAACATCGATCAGCTGCCTCCTGCACATCTCCTACTGGGGATGTGCCCGCAACCCAGGTACATGCCCTTGACCGGAATCGAACCTGGGATCTTTCAGTCCACAGGCCGACGCTCTATCCACTGAGCCAAACCGGTTTTGGCTCTCCCTGTGGTTTTGACTTGCACTTCCGTAACGACTAGTTGAACATTTTTCATGTGCTTATTGGCCATTTGTTTTTTAATATATTTTTATTGATTTCAGAGAGGAAGGGAGAGGGAGAGAGAGATAGAAACATCAATGATGAGAGAGAATCATTGATTGGCTGCCTCCTGCACGCCCCCCATTAGGGATGGAGCCCACAACCCAGGCATGTGCCCTTGACTGGAATCGAACCCAGGACCCTTCAGTCCTCAGGCTGACACTCTATGCACTGAGCTAAACCAGCTAGGGCACTTATTGGCCATTTGTATGTCTTCTTTGGAAAAATGTCTATGCAGATTCCTTTGTCCATTTTTAAACTGGGTTGTTTGTCTTTTTATTATTGAATTGTAAGAGTTCTTTATATATTTTAGGTGCAAATTCCTTATATGATATAGGACCTGTAAGCATTTTATTCTTTCCTATGGGTTATCTGTGAGCTTTTTTGAAGGTGTCCTTTGAAGCACAAATGTTTTTTAAAAAAGTTTCAGTGTCTTCATTCATTCAGACTGCTATAAAAATTATCCTATATAATAAAAGCTCAGCGACCATAACAGCAGAACAACCAGAACAACCACTTGACCAGTCACTATGAGGTGCACTGACCACCTCTTGGTCCCTTTCCCCAGCCAGCAGGCTCCCATCGCCCCACAGCGAACGGGGACCTGGGAGGGGGTGGCGGGGGATACAGGCGGTGCCAGGCCAAGGCCCCCCACCCTGCTGGTCACCCCACACACAGAGGGCAACCCACAGCAGGGGCAGGGCCACAAGTGGGCAGGACAGGCCAACCTCTCAGTCCCTCCCCCCACCCCCACCCCCACCCCCACCTCAGCCGTCAGGCTTCATCACCCAATGGCAAACCAGGAACCCGGGTAGGTGGTGGTGGTGGGTAGGGCCGGCTGCCAGCAGCTGGAGAAGATGGCCCTGATCGCAGGCTAGGCCTAGGGACCGTACCTGCACACGAGTTTCGTGCGCCAGGCCTCTAGTAGCTTATAAACAACAGAAATGTATGTTTCTCAGTTCTGGAGGCTGGAAGTCAAGATCAGGGTGCCTGCATGGTTGGTGAGAGCCTTCTTCTGGGCCTCAGACTTCCTGTTCTATCCTCACGTGATGAAGGGGCTAAGGAGTTCTGGGGGCCTCTTTTATGACAACACTCATCCCAATCATGAGAACCTTGCCCTCCCAAAGGCCCCACCTCTTAAAGCCATTACCTTGGGTATTGGAATTTGGGGTGGACACAAACATTCAGAACACAGCATCCAGTTTATCTATTATTTCTTTTGTTGCTATGCATTTAGTGTTATATCTAAGAATCCATTGCCAAATCCAAGTTCACAAAGAATCAGCCTTCTGTTTTCTTCCAGGAATTGTAAAGGTTTAGCACTTGTGTTTAGATCCATTTTGAGTAAATTTTTGTATATGATCTGAGGTAGGGATCCAACTTTTTTTTTTTGCATATGGATGTTCAGTCCTCCCCCTCAGCTCCCCTCGTATGTTTACAAAATATCCAGTAGCATCTCATGGAACACCAACTGGGAAATGCCAACTGACAAGATCATTTTAGCCTGGTCAAGGTCTTTCAGCATCTGCCCCCCAACTTGCCTTTTCCCAATTTACCTGGACTGGCCTCTTGCTGATTCTTAGACTTGCCTTGTTCTGACGCCCCCACCCTCACCCCCACACCATCCATCTTTGCCAGATGAAATCCACTCTCCTCTAAGGAATAATACTAGCTTCCTATGTACCAAACAGTTTCCTAAGCACGCTATTTGTATTATCTCATTTAATTCTTATATTAGCCACATGGTATGCACTCCGATTACCCCCATTTTACAGATGAGGAAGTTGAGGTACCACACGGTTAAGTAACTTGCCCAAGGTTACACAGTTAGCAAGTAATGGAGGGAACATTTGAACCGAGGCCGTCTGAGTCCCTCTTAACAAAGCACTACCCTCCCATCAACCTTTGCTTTTCACCACCGCTCCCTCTCACTTTTTCCTTGGTACCAAAATATATTGACTGAGCTCTACCATGTGTTTCGCTGAAATAACAAGTTAGCGAGCGAGTAGAAGAATTAATAGAACTGCATTGTTGGGGCTGGAAGGGACCCAAGCGGTGGCGTACATTCCAGGGTAAGAACTCCATCTGATGGATGGGGCGGCTGGGTGACTCCTCCGGGGTCACAGGTGGCAGAGATCATGTCAGGACCAGGCCTCTCTCTCCACCTCCTGCCTGGCAGTGCTGATGCCACGCCTGCTGCATCTCCATTCGACACGCGTTCACTAAGTGCCTTCTCTGTGCCAGGCCCCTGTCTGAGCTCCGTCTGAGGCCAACAGAACAAGAACCCTGGAACCCTGCCCTGTCTCTCTCCTCGGGGACAGGGGCTTAGGCCTGGCAGGGTCCTCCTGGCCTTTAAGACACTCCTGGTTCCTCCCCCACACAGGGCCATCCTCTGGGCCCCAGGGACGTCTCTGTTCCCTCGGAGGGAGCGCTGGGAATGGGAGGCGGCCAGCGGCCGGCCAGGGGCACAGGGCGGGCCGGGAGGAAGGGCCTTGGGTAGGGTTCGTTTCCTGGCACCCTTGTTTGCCACGTGCCCCTGGCTTCTGGTAGCTGTTTCCGCTCCACCCACAGCCTCCCTGGATGAGTGGGCAGCTGGCCGGGGACTGGAATTCCCCACCATCCTCAGTGTTAGCTGCCTCTCAGCTGGGTCCTCTCCCTGGAGCCCAGCATACCCGGATGCGAATCCCACTCCCCCCACCAGCTGTGTGACCTCGGGCATGTCACTGCCAGTCTGGGCCTTTGTTTCCGCTGCTGGAAAAGGGGGTAAGAGACCGACCTCACAGGCTTGTCATGAAGAATAAAAGACATGCTTTACACGAAAGGCCTGACCCAGTGAGACTCCCAGTATTAGCTGTTACCCCTTTGCTCAGTCTAGCGCTTCCCTTTCTCCTCCTCCAGGGAGTTTTCCAGGATTCCCACCCTCCCCTGTCTCCCCATTCCTGTGTCGGGTCCCGGTCTGAACCTCGGAGGAGGCTTGTGATGAGGGTGAGATGATAGAATTCCCCAGATGCTGATACCGCCCCCCATAGCTCTTGGGTGTCCATTTCCCTGGTATAGACGTGCCCATGTCTGTATCAGCGAGTGGGACCGAAGGGAACCCTTGGCGAACCTCATCAGTTTTTCCAAGAACCAGATTCAATTTGACGCATAGCCCTGACCTCCACGCCAAGCAGCGCACTGTAGTGGGAGCTATTGGCAGGGTGGAAAGAGGGGTCTGAGCTCGCTTTTCCTGGAAAACGGGGCTGTGGAGGCTCCCTCTGTAGCTGCTGCTACTCCCACCCCCATTCCAATAAAAAGTAACATTGATCGAGCTGTCGCTATGCGGCAGGCACCGTGCCGCTTCTCATCGACTCTCCACAATGACTCTATGATTAGGGTGCAATTTCTAACTGTTTTACAGGTAGGGAAACTGAGGCACTGAGCGCGTAAGCAACTTTGTAGAGCTAGTAAGTGGCATCTGGCCAATCGTGACAAGTGCTCTATCCGGGTGAGAGACAGGGTTACCCTGGAGCAGAAAGCACCTGCCGAGAGACCCAGGGAGCCTGGGAAGGTGGCATCCTGTACAGCCAGCCGAGCTGTGCCTGCTGCCCCGCTGTCCTGGCATCTCCCTGCCCCCTGGTGCCCTCAGTGTATCTGGCTGTCCGCCCCCCACCCCCCGTCCCCGCAGTTCCCTTCTCAGGAGTGGCAGTGGAGGCGGGCTGCACCCTCACTCTGCCTTCCTACTATGCCTGCCCTGGGCTTCCCAGAGCAGTTCTGCCACTAAAGGGGTGGCCCACACCTTCCCGCGTCCCCCCCTGCCGAGCCCCATCTGACTCCTTTCCTCAGAGGAACCGGTGAGGGCCGGGACAAGGTGGGGAAGGGGACCCCCAGAGGGTCAAGGCCAAGACCTGGGGGTATGTTGGCAGGACAGTGACATCTTCCTCATGGCACCCATCGTGCTAACAGCTGGAGAGGGCAGCGCCTGAGGCTGGTCTAGAACCCCTGCCCGGGCCACCCACCTCCTCTAAATCATTCTTTGTCCCCACTCTTCCTTCAGCACCCTTCCCCGCCCTGCCCTCACCTCTACATCTTCCTGAGTCGTTCATACCCCAGGGCCCTGGTTTCTGTGGGAGACGCTATAATACTCTCCCAGCCCCTCCCAGGGAGCCCATGTGTTTCAATGGGAAGCCTTAAGCTTTGGAGGGTTGGCCAACCATGAGGATTTCTGTGATCAGGAAAGGAGGGGGGTCTTCTGCTGCCCTTCAGGTCAAGTTCCAGAAGGGGGCACTGCCGTGCCCATCAGAGAGCGGGGCCGGTGCCTCCCCGTCTGCCCTGGGATATACTCCTCAGCTTGAACGCAGGTTTCACATCAGCAGTAACTGATTCCATTCACCTTCTGCTGCTGGACCTGGAGGGGTGAGGTCCACATGAGGGGCTGTGGGCGCCGGGATGAGGGGCGAAGGCTGGGCGGAAGCTACAACCTGTGTTACTCAGGGCCCGGGCCCGTCCGGAGCGGGTGGGGAGGAGGAAGTGAGTCAGTGGGCACAGCGATTCATGCCTCAGAATTCTGACTTTCCTTTTCAGCCCACTGAGCCAAGACATTTGTCCCAACAGGATCCCACGGTGGGGGAGGGGACGGGAGCAAGAGGCTATTTACAACACAGAGCTGGCCGTTCCCTCACCTCCACTGAGTTCCCTTTTTTAGAGCCATGAAGAGTCTGTGGCCAACTGAACACAGTGTGCTGGACACACAGTGGTTGAAGACCTACTGTGTGGGAGGGTGCTGGAAACACAGGTGTAAGCAACAAGGAGCATGACTACTTTTTCAGCAGGCCTGTGAGTCTGGTATCTTTATGTCCAATTTACAGTGAGGACACGGAAGCAGAGAGAGGTGAAGGGACTTGCACAAGGTCACAGCCCTGGCAGGCGACAATCACACTAGAAGCCCAGCTGCAAGCCAGTGCAAGGCCTGGGAGATTCAAGAGGGACTACATGCAGGGTGGGTGGAGTGTGGGTGATATAGGGTCCAGGGGTGAAGGAGGAAAGTGAAAACTCAGGAAAGATGTTGAAGAACCAGTGGGTATTGCCCAGCTGTCGTGGCTCAGTGGTTGAACGTCGACCTATGAACCGGGAGGTCATGGTTCAATTCCCGGTCAGGGCACATGCCTGGGTTATGGGCTCAATCCCCGCTCATGCAGGAGGCAGCCAATCAATGATTCTCTCATCGATGTTTCTATCTCTCTCTCCCTCCCTCTCCCTTTCTCTCTAAAAATCAATACAAAGCAATGTGTGTATATATATATATATATATATTAGAAGCCTGGTGCACGAAAATTCATGCACTGCCGGTGGGTGGGGGGGGGGGGGGGTCCCTCAGCCCAGCCTGTGCCCTCTCGCAGTCCAGGAGTCCTCAGGGGATGTCCTACTGATGGCTTAGGCCCGCTCCTGGAGCGGGCCTAAGCCGCAGTCTGGCCTCCCTCTGCGGGAAGTGGGCCTAAGCCGCAGTCTGGCCTCCCTCTGCGGGAAGTATTGGGTGGGTGATCCGGGCACAGTGCTGGCTGGTGAGCAGCCGGCCCCACCCCCACCCCCATCACTGTCCCCTCCCTCTGCCTGCTGGCATGCGCCTTGGCTGACCTGGCGCCGCCTGCTCACCAGCCCCACCCCCCGCCAACCTGTCATTCCTCCGTTCAGCTGATTTGCATATTACACTTTTATTGTATAGGATATGTATGTATATATTTTTAAAAAAGAACAAGTGGGTATTTTCCAGGTGGACGAGGTGTGTTTGTGGAATCCTGCTGGAGACAAGGTGCTGATTCAGAGGCTGTTCCAGGAGAGTCAGCTGTGGGGACAAGGAGGAGATGCGGAGCCCCTTCTGGACGCTCAGAGTCTGAGGGGCCTGTGGGTGGCCAGCCAGGTGGCTGGCGAGAGCGGAACATCAAGGCTGGAGCCTGGAGGAGCTTGGGCGGGTGTCATCAGCAGGTAGGAGAATGCTAACACACATGGATAAATATCAGTTCCCTTTCAGGATCCAAATGTACATAAAACATTCAGAGACACATAGGCAAACACATGTGAATGCGTGATGGGCCATGTGCACAGACACAAGTTCCAATCAACATACATGTAGGAGCATTTCACTGACAACCACACGTGGTCCTCCACCCCCAGGAGGGTCTCTAGGGAGTTAGTAGGAGCAGGAGGCATGGATGCAGCCCCTGCCCAGACTTCCCACCTGAGCACAGAACCCTGCCAGTAAGAAGGCATCTCCCCCAGAAATGACAAGGCCCCTGGGGGTGGTGACTCAGCTCAGATGGGGTGATCACATGGCCTCCCAACCTTGAAGGGGCCACCTTGGCTTGAGAGAGAGAATGCTGAAGAGCCCACCAGAGTTCTCATCTCCCAGCCAGGGCAGCAAGGCAGTGAGGGGACCACGGAGAGTGTTGGAGGAACTAGAAAGACAGGGTTGGGGGTGGGGAGGTGGGAGAAGTAGTATTGGCTGGCAGGGAAGGTTACTGGTGTTTGGGGCCAGCACACCAGGCCCCTCTTTGGGTCACTGCCTATTTATTCTCAGAACCCCTCTGGTCCCCCCACCCCATACCCTGGGCCTTCTCACACTCTCTCCCTTCTCTGCCCCTCACCCCTTGCCCAAATTATTACAGCAGCCCCTTCCTGCTAGCTCAGTCTCTCTTGACAATGCCAGCTTCATGCTGTAGCCAAAATGTTCTTTCTAACACCACCCATTGCCCCCAGGCACCAGCCCTGAAATACAACATAATGTGGGTTTAGCCTCTTTAAATTTGAGAGCTTTCAGAATGTGAGGCCATGAGAAAGCTGCAGCCTCTGGCGCATGCTCTGGTTCATCTCTGGCAGCCCCGGAGGTCCCCAGCTCTGTGCCTGTACATAGTAGGTTGTCAGTGAATGAGGTTGACAGATTCTGAGCCAGGGAAGTTGTCAGGACGAGGCGCCTGCCCCACCCACCCCAGGCCTGTAACTGGGTCACTGGAGAAAGGAAATCTGATAAACCCATTCAAGCATTCAAGCTTCGCAGCTCCTCCCCCTCTCCTCAGGATTTGCATTTTCAGTTCAAGTCAGAGATAGAGACCTGAGTCTTAGTTCAATAGCAGTTCTGTGTTCCACTTAGTCCGACAAATATTAGGAGCCTTGGGACACGAAGGAGACCAGTAGAGAAATAAGGAAAAACTTTCTCCAGCCCTTTCCTTTCATAGATCCGGGGAAACTGAGGCCTAGAGGGAAAAGTAACTTGCCCAAGGTGAGAAGGCAGAAGGTAGCCTGCATTCAATGCCAGTGGCACCCCAATTCCACTCCATCACTATCTGCCCACTAACTGCCTTGTACATCATGTCCACGGCCTGACCTTCCTGTGAGGAGTGAGTGAGCAAGTGGTGTGGTCTGGGAGCCTCAGGAGACAAGTGGACAAGGAGAGAGCGAGATGGTGTGTGTGTGGGGGTGGGGGGGGCGGGGGTCAGGCAGAGGAAGGCTGGTGTGAACACAGCAAACACTGCGTAAATGAAAGGTGCTTTGCCCTAGCCGGTTTGGCTCAGTGGATAGAGTGTCAGCCTGCGGACTGAAGGGTCCCGGGTTCGATTCTGGTCAAGGGCATGTGCCTTGGTTGCGGGCACATCCCCAGTGGGGGGGGGCGGGGTGCGGGAGGCAGCTGATCGATGTTTCTCTCTCATCGATGTTTCTGGCTCTCTATCCCTCTCCCTTCCTCTCTGTAAAAAATCAATAAAATATATTTAAAAAAAAAAAAAGAAAGGTGCTTTTATAAAGTTTTGATGTCACTGTTGCAACTGGAAAACTTCACCCCAAGCAAGGCCCCAACTCTTCTGTTTTCTCCACTCGGAGCTCCCTCTTGCCAGTCCTTTCCTCGTCCCTTGTCCAGATACTCCTCCTCCAGGGAGCCTCCCTGGCCCTACAGCAGAATCCACAGTGGCATGTTGTGGTCACTGCAGAGGTAGATGGATCCCAGGACTGATGACGCCACACACACCCCAAGAGAGTATGACAGTTTTATTTACGTAACTGAGGTCTCGGGGGAGCAGGTCTTATATGGCTGGAGAGAGCCAAGAAAGGAGATTGGCCCAGGATTTTTATTGTGGTTGGGAGTGAGGTCAGGGTGAGTATTTGTGTGGGAAGCTCAGGGCTTGCATGGTTCAAACCTCCCGTGGATGCCAAAGCAGGGAGTGCAGTCTGTGCCCAGGCTTTCTCGTCAGCTGGTCCAGGTGTGGGACACAAGGGGAAGCAGGAGAGGTGACAGCTTAAGAGCTGTCAGCAATCAAACATCAAAAGCTGTACCAAGCCCTAACTATTTTGGCTCAGTGGATAGAACATCAGCCTGCGGACTGAAGGGTCCCAGGTTCGATTCCGGTCAAGGGCATGCACCTTGGTTGTGGGCACATCTCTAGTAGGGGGTGTGCGGGAGGCAGCTGATCGATGTTTCTCTCTCATTGATGTTTCTAACTCTCTATCCCTCTCCCTTCCTCTCTGTAAAAAATCAATAAAATATATTTTAAAAAACACACAAAACTGTACCAAGCCCTAGCAGGTTTGGCTCAGTGGATAGGGCGTCGGCCTGTGGACTGAAGGGTCCTGGGTTCGATTCTGGTCAAGGGCATATGCCCGGGTTGCAGGCTCAATCCCCAGTGTGGGGCATGCAGGAGGCAGTCAATCAATGATTCTCTCTCATCACTGATGTTTCTATCTCTCTCTTCCTCTCTGAAATCAATAAAAAATATATTTTTTAAAAAAACTGGACCCAGATGCCTCATTACACATGGTATTCCTGTGCCTCTGTCTCTCTCTGTGCCTACATTCTAGGTGAGCCCCTTCTCCATGGGGAAGAGTTGATGAAGTCAACTGAGGATGGGATGAGGCTGTGGATGCTGTCACCAAAACCAGAGCATTTTGGGTATTTGGCGTGAACTCTCCAGCCCAGAGGCCTTCCAGTCTCCAGGTCTCCCTTCACCCTCCCACCGCCCCCAGATCTGCCTGACACTCCCCCACATTCCTTAGCCTGGGCCTTCCCCCAGCAGGCGCCCTGCTCCTGCTCCCACACTCCCTCTGGACACTCCCCTGGAGTGGAAAAACCATCCGTCATCCCTTTCCTGCCCCCAGCCCTGGGATCGGACATGCTGGTCATTCCTGTTGGGGATGGCCAAAGAGATAACGCTGGGCATGCAGCCCTTCCGTGTCATCGCAGCGCTTTCAAATAGGCAGGACCCCTGGCCACACGGAGTGTCCACCTGGCCCCTGAGCTCCTGGCCCTGGCTGCCTCCTCTTCTCCTGGAAGAAGGTGGAGGAGCCAGCCGCCATCGTAAGGAGAGCAAGATAAGTTCAACTTCCAGCCAAGTCCACTTCCTGTTCCTTGACTTCCAATCTCCGAGCCCCGGGGGCTCTGGGCCGCAGGTGGACCATGGAGAGGGGCTGCGTGGCTCTGGAACAAACGCTGTCCTAAGGACAGACAGGGATGGGTGAGTGTCCACTCCCCAAAACCACAGACAGCACTGTTATCGCAGCTGCTTCTGTTTAGGCATATCTGGCTGTCTGACCAACATCTGCCTGGAGTTTGTCTCTTAAAGACACAGCTGTGGCCAGTGGCTGCCAGTCCTAACCGCCTCCCGTGAGTTGTGTGATCTTGGACATTTACGTTCCCTTATAAATCAGATGAGGATGATAATCCTGACTTCCCAGGGAGGCCAGGAGGAGGAAATGAGAGTCTTCGTGTGAAATGTTTCATCAGCTGTAACGTTAGGCTTGAGCCCCTCCCGGGCTCTGAATCTAATTTTGTACCCCTAATTCCTCGTCCTTCTCCTTAAAGAGGGCTCCAAATTGTACAAGCTGCAGGCCTCACCAAAACTAGATCTGCCCTGGGTATTATACAAATGTGAATTATTAGGGTAAGTCAGCGGTTCTCAACCTGTGGGTCGCGACCCCTTTGGAGGTTGAACGTTCCTTTCACAGGGGTCGCCTAAATACATCCTGCACATCAGATATTTACATTACGATTCATAACAGTAGCAAAATTACAGTTATGAAGTAGCAACGAAAATAATTTTATGGTTGGGGGTCACCACAACATGAGGAACTGTATTAAAGGGTCGCGGCATTAGGAAGGTTGAGAACCACTGGCGTAAGTGGTCAAGAGAGGCTCTGGGGTCGGGTAACACAGGATTAAAATCCGAGCTGTGTGCGTGGCCTTCACCACGTGGCTTTACGTCCCTGCACCTCAGTTCTCTCCTCCCGAATCAGCGACAACCCCTCATCAGCTGTTGTGAGGGTTTAACTTAATAATATCTGTAAAGCCCTTGGCACAGTTCTGGGTGCATAAGGACTTACCATATGGTAGTTTTCTTATCACTCTAAACGCTCAGAGATAGGAGTACTAAACCGAACTTGAAGGTTGTGAGTGCTGCGGGCTGAACTCCTGAGCCAAGATAATAAAGCTCCTTTAGTTTTGTGCTGCAAGGAGGGAAACCTGAGTCAGACTTAATAAAGTACACAGTGACCTCTGAAGTTCCCTTTCAGTTGGTTGATTTTTCTGCGGATAACCTTTAGGCCCCGCCCACCTAATGCCAACGGGCACCACCCATTACACACCTGTGGGGGCTGGCATCCCCGCCTAGTCTCCAAACAGTCTGCGCCTGGGTGGGAGAAGGGAACTTTGGGATTGTGCTGGGCTGGTATCTGAAGGCAGGGGTGGGTGAAAATGGGTGCAGTCTGGGTCCAGCCCCCTGGCCACGCAGGGCACTCTTAAGAGAAGAGAATCATTTCCCCATCCATGGGCTTCCAAGGGTTATCAGAAGGCGCAGCCTCTTGGGGAAAAGGCTGACTTGTTGCTAACTACTACGGCCGCTTGGTTATTTACTACTGTCTGGCTTTGCTGAGGGACCATGCCCAGCTGGGCTCAGGGTGGATGGGGGCGGGCGGGCAAGAGAAAAAACAAATCTCCACGAGGACAGCGAAGGGGCTGCGTGCGAGGAAGGACGCCCAGAGACCGCCAGCCGCCTCGCAGGGACGCCCAGCACACGGCGGCGAGGCGAACTTTGCAGCCCGCGGCGCGCGGAGCTCGGTTCGCCAGGCTCTCCCGCAGGGCTGGCCGAGGCGGCCACGCCTGGAACGGCCTTTGCCACAGCAGTAGCTGCGGCAGCAAAACCGGCAGGACAGATCCCACCCCCGGCCCCGCCCGCCCAATCCATCTTGATCGAAAGGCGACGCTCCTGGGGAGAAGCAAGGCACGGGGAGGGAGAATCCAAGCCTTTGGGGGCTCTCGACAGGTGTTTGGGGGGAGAGGGCGGAGCCGTCCCGGGCAGGATGAGGAGGGCGGGGCGGTGCTGCCCCTTTAAGAGGCGGCGGCGGAGAGCGGACCTTTTCTCTTTCCCCGGAAGGAGAGGGAGCGCGGCTGGGCGCGCAAGGTGGGGAGGTGCGGCGCTGGGCGTGGGAAGGCGGGGCGCGCGGAAGCACCCCTCCCTCCCGGCTTCCTTGCGGTCTACAAGTCTGCCAGCCCAGATCGGTCACCGAGCCGGGATCGAAGTCGACCGTGCGGCCAAGGGGGCGCGGCCAGGACGAGCTGCTGGGCAGGGTGTCCGGGGTGGGGGCGCGGCGACCAGACGCCGGGCTGGCCGGAGAATAGACCCGCGGACCTCGGAGCGCACCTGAGAGCGCGGACCCGGAGCGGATGTGAAACCGATCAGCGCTGCGGGGCTGAAGGACGCGGCGGGCCGAGGGTTTTGCGGTGGTGCGCGGGCAGGTGAACAGGTCCGCACGCCCAGCTCCGCGTCCTCACGCGCTCTCGCCCGGGTGCCCGCTCCCGCTCGCCTCCATGGGACCCAGCCCCCGCCTCGCCAGCCCTGTCCTGCGCCCGACGCTCTGCGCGCTCGCCTTGATTGTGGCCGCCGGCGGTCGCGTCGCCTCCGCCTTCAACCTGGACACCCGATTCCTGGTGGTGAAGGAGGCCGGGAACCCGGGCAGCCTCTTCGGCTACTCGGTCGCCCTCCATCGGCAGACGGAGCCGCAGCAGCGCAACCTGTGAGTGAGGCCGGCGGGGGTGCAGTGGGCGAGAGAGTGTGTGCGAGTGCAGGGTGCGGTGCGGATCCGGACTTGAGTCGGAGTCCTGGCCCATGGGCCTCCGGCGACTGTGAGCAGAGATTAAGCGGGTGGGGACCTGGGCAGCCCTCCTGCTGCCGAGATTTGGCGGGAAGTGAAGGGATTAGGCGTGGGATGGGGATGGGGGGGTGGGGCAGTCATCATTGGCAAGTGCTGACCCAGCCAGAACCTGTCTAGACGCAGCCCCTCAGCCCTTTAAACCTCTCTGGAGAGCAGCATTGGAGTTCCGCTTCCCTGAGCCCCTTCCCTTCTGTGAATTGAGTACCTAGTACACCGTATGCCCCTTATTCTCCAGGGATGGGAGCTGGGAAAACTGCAGGATAGACGCCTATTGGATCTCCCTCACCCAGTTCCTGGGGAAGACCTATGGGCACATGCATTTAAGCTCTCTCCCTTGACACCTCCCATTAAGTCTGCGGCCACGCCAGCCGCACCCTCTGCAGAGACAGACTGGAGGGGTTCCCGGCCTCTCCGCAGCTGGAGGTTGAGGTGATGAATCTGGGTGCTTGGAGCTGTCCAGGGGCCTCCCTCTGATCCCTTGAGGGTGGGGGAGTAGAAGAGAGAGGAGGAGCTGTCCCAAATCCCGCTGGGTCTCCTGCCCCCTCACCTCCAGGCCAGCAGTGACACCCTCCCAGCAGACATCTTTCCTGCATTCCACAGATTCATGTTGAGTCTTTAACCCTGAGAGTGTTTGTTTGGTTTGAAGAGGGAAATGGTGTTTTTCTGTTCCTTCTGTTCTCCTTCCCTACCAGCTGCAAGAAGGAAGGGAAGAGCTAGGCATAAGGGACAGAGGGGACCGAGGCTGCATCCTGCGCTCTGTGCCCCTCCTCCACGCTCACCACACACTCATGCCCTGAGGGGCATGTCCAGGTTTCAGATGTTCTTAAAGGGAAGGGGGGTGGGAGGGTGAGGCTGTCCCAGGAGGGAAGGTAGTTAGGACAGGTCAGGCAGGCCCTGTCACTTTGAGTGGGGTCACCTACCAGACCTCTGCCCCCACCTGGCGTCTGACCCTTCTGAGCGAGAAGACGTGGTCATAAAAAGGGTGTGTTGAAACCTCTTCCAACTCCGGCCGAGGCCGGTAGAAACTTGAGGAATGTCAAAGTCCAAACTTGGCTCCTGCCCTCCTGGCCCAGCCCCTGCCCAGTCTGCCTACCTGAACTGGCCTAATTCCACGTCGCTTCTGCAGAGGCTAAGGTCACCACAGCCTTCGCAGCCCTGCCCCAGCGGCTGCGGCCCGGCCTTGGCCAGGCCTCCATCTTTTGGACACTCTAAGTGACCGTCAACACAAGTTTCTAAAATTGGTGCTCTTTCTGCCCCGATCCGGAAAAAGGCTTTCCATGCTAAGGCAGCATCGTGTAAAGAGAAGATCAGAGAAGCAAGAGGAAATAATGGGAAGCTGGAGTCAATAAAGGATTCATTAGCACCCTCCCCCCCTTTGCTAGGTGACCTTGAGCAAGATATTTCCCTTCTCTGGGCCAGTTTTCCCCAAAGAGGAGTTGGGTTGGACCTGGATCTGTATTGCTCCTTCCTGCCTCTGTTGCCCTAGAAGAGGCCACTCGGCATTGTGGAGAGAGAAGCTTCAGAGTTCCATTGACAATGACCTGTCTCGCATCTGTCACTCATACCGGGGCCTGCTTTTCCTCCCATGTCAGGGGAAGGGGAACCACACACCTTCTTCATGGGGTAAGAGTGGGGCTTCCATGAGAGAATGTGTGTCAAATGCTCTGCAGCTGAGGGCTCCTGCCAGGACCTGGATACACCCTCACTATCCATGGGCCTCACCCAAGATGGCTGAGCAGAGAAGTTCTACTTTTTTTTTTTTTTTCCTGGGCAGCTAGAGGTGGCATTAGGCCTGACAAGAGCCCAGAGGTTCTAAAACTAATGGACCTCAGAAGCAGGTAGTTCTAGATAGACTTCTGGGCCACTCAGTCTTCCCCAGGGGTGGTTCTAGATCCTGGCTCATCTCCTGGTCTCACTGACTTCTGCTTCTTGGCCCTTTGGGAGAGCCAGCTGGCCCAGCTGGGCTTGGCGGTAGCCAGCTGTGTAGCCAGATGTGAACAGCTGCCTGCGTGCGCAGCTCAGGGGAACCAGCAATCAAGTCACAGTCTTCTCTTCTGTTCGCCTCAGGGTCCCTTTGGAAAAGGGAAAGGGTCCATGGTCCTGAACAGACTCTTCATTTGGGGCTCACAGGAGGTTTTCCAGAGGGGCAGAGATCCCCGAAAGCACATGTAAAATCATGTGTGTTTGTGTGTTGTTCTGGGGGTGGGAGCTGGGAGAGCGTAGCGTTCATCATATTCTCAAAGAAGGCCTTATTCCAGAAATGGTTAAGAACCCAGGTGTGGACCCTCTTTGTTCCCCATCAGCTCCACCTCTGGGCTGGGGTTCCCTGCCCACAACGTAAGAGGCTCACCCCAACCCAGGCCCCAATTTCTCAGTCGCTGGACCTGAGGGGTGAGGAGTGGGGCAGGGACCCGGTGGCTTTGGGCTTCTTGGTGAGGTGCATGAGGACCCCTGGGGAGACAGAGGGACTGTTCCTCAGGGAGATGGCCATTGGCTCCCCGCCCTTAGCACCTGCTCTTCATTGCCTCCTGGGAATCCAGTGTCCTGATCTGGCCTGACCTTGTGGGAGATACCTCCGGGGCCCTCTCTCCCTCTCGCCCTTGCCAGGCAATGAAGGTTTCTGGGAAGCCTGGGGTGAGGGTGGCTGGGCCTCCTGGAAGATGAGGTCATCCCCGAGGGAGGCAGGAACCAGGATTACCTGCTGTGCTCTCCTCAAACATGTTTCCCGGGCAGAACAGCCACCTGGCAGCCTCCAAGGCTCGTGCCAAAGGAAACGGGCAAAGCAGGCTGCCGCTGCAGGCAGAAGGCTGCATGTGGCCTAGTGTCCTTTGCTCTGGTTCTGTCCACTGACCAGTCCGGGCCTAGGAGCTTCCAATGGGGTGGGAGGCAGGGGAAGCCCGATCCTGTAGAAAAAGAGAGGGGCTCGGTCAGAGCTAAACAAAGGGGAAAGGATGTCCGCTGCAGCAAGAGGAATTGAGGTTAGATGACATGAAGAATGCCCTCAGGGATCAAATATGGAAAAAATACTAAGGAGCAAGAGAGAGGGAGAAGAAATGAGAAAACCGGGCTTGTTCCCTTTTATTGGAGGCTCGGGCCTACGTCTCTTTCTCCCGTCCTCCCTCATTCTATCCCTTCCTCCCGCTTGTTGCTCTGGTTCTAGGGCTGAGTCACCAGAGAGGAGAGGGGGCTGGCTGGGCAGCGTAAGAAGTAAGGGGAGGACAGAGAGGGCTGCAGTCTCAGCCACCACAGGACCGGCCTCTGGGAGATGGCTAATTCCGGCAGCAGAGTTGGCACAGAGCTGGGATCCAGGCATCTGAGAACTGCTGCCACCCCACTGTGGGCTCAGAGCTGGGGCAGCCCCCTCCCCAACCAGCTTCTAGCCCTGAGGTGGAAGGGCGCCCTGAGGAGTAAGGCATGGGGGCCCATTAGCCTGAGTGCTGGACCCTCTGGCCCTCTCCACTGGAGCCACCCAGCGCCCCCCCCCTGAGGGGAGGAGCCTGTTTCTCTGAGCATCACCCCACACTCCAGTATCCCAGGGGGGCCTTCTTCTCTTTGGGGTGAGCCAGCCTGGTGCCCTGACACCCCTGGGCCTCATACCCCAGTCCCCTCCCATTCTACTACTTTCTACTTGGCTGTTGCATTAGCCTTGAACTGTCAAAGTGAGAGGCAGGAGTGAGGAAGTGCTTTTCCAGAACTTGGGGCTCAGGGGGTTCCCCAGGGGCCAGGAGGGGCTGTCTGGCTGGAGCCACAGGAGAGGGTGAGGAGGCAGCTCTTTGAAAGCCTTTAAGAGGTCATCTTACCCATTCCCCTACCTCCCGGAGGGGCTCCCTGCCCACCAACCCCAGCCCAGACTCCAGGAGAGGTTTGATCTGATCTCTTCTTGCTCCAGGGGCTGGGCAAAGCCTCCCTCCTAGCCTCCTTCCTTCTGACTGCCGCTGGGAGGGTGGGCTCAGTGGTGGTCCAGAAGGGCTCAGCTTTTGGATTCTCAGATCTGGACCAGATCCAACAGCAGGCAGCAGAGTGCTCATTTGCATATTAACGTGTAATACATTTGCATGTCAGTAAGGTCTCTCCCACCCTCTGGGTGCTCCCACATCTGGCTGTGGCTGGAGGCAGCTGGATCTGACCCTCTGCACACCACCTTCCTCCATCCACTCGCAGTCCTCTGACTGTAGACCCATTGGATCCTGGGCTGGGAGCCAGAGGGCCTTAAAGGGCCTCTGAACAAGCCAAGTTGGAGCTAAAAATACTCCAGGGGGTGGGAGTGGGGGCTCCCTGTGGAATCTCTGGGGAGGGTGGGGCTGGGGATGTGGGCCTGGCATTGCCCTGCCGCCCATCAGTATGCACGAGACTGGTTGGGGCAAGGCCGGGGAGGGTATAGATGGTAAGGGGATTTATTTCAGTTCAGTTGCCTTTGTGCCCAGCTCTGCCTGCCTGGTTCCCCAGGAGGCTAAGAGGAGGGGACCCTCAGCTCCCTCCCTCAGACATCTTGGGAAGCAGCAGCAGGAGCAGCAACACTTCCATGGCATTGCAGTCCTGGGAGGCAGCCTGTCCTCCTCTCGCCCACGGAGGCCTGGACCCACCCCTTCAGGGTCACTGTAGCATGACCCCAGCCTCCACCAACCAACTCTGAGCTCCGACCCTGGAATGACTCCAGCTGCCAGGGCCCCACCCCCACCTTAGTGGTTGCCTGGTCTCCTTAGGCATTGGAAGTGCTGCTGTGCACAATCCTCTGCTCCCTCTAAATAACTGGACTCGTCTGCTATGTGTCCTCAGCTCCAGGCTCGCTAACCTGGTGGAACAGAAACTCCCGGGTGCCTGGGTGTGCTGGGGCCAGTCCTGGTGTCTCAATAATCAGAAGGACACTGTTCACACCGACCATGGCTTCATAGTCAGAAAGTCCTTTCGAAGGGAGAACCCATTGGTTCCCCCAACAACCCTGGAGATTGTTGGGACAGCTGCTGTCCCCATTTCACAGATGAGGCACTCAAGGCTCAGAAAGGGAAAGGAAATTGCCCCTTGAAGCAGAACAGACCTTACAACCGGACCCTTAGGCTCCCAAGCTGGAATGCTCCTTTCGAAAGGCTTCCCTCTCTCAGCTGTCAGGCTCCCTAGGGGTGGGTGTCCATGGGTGGTCAGGCACCTCCTGAGCTTAGACAGAGGGTGACTAACTGGGCCTGGCTGCCACACTTGGCCCCCTGCCAGCCTTTCTGCCTAGCACCGCCTAACACTTCCCCAGGGTGAGGTCTGAGCTAAGGTGTAAGGTGCAGGCAGGGGCCCCACCCCCTTCCCAGCACCTCCAGGCCGTGCATTCCTGACACCCAGTGGGCAGAGGCACCCAAGTCCTGGCATGCCTAGGCCCCGCCCTGCCCACTCCCTGAAACCTTCACTCACAGGTTCCAGGCAAGAGCTGCAGGCGGGGTATGGCACCTCCAGACTCTGGCAGGAGGCCCAGAGCCTGAGTTCTGAGCTGGGAGCCTCAGGGCGCTAGTATTGCTGGGGCCCAACGGAGGGGCTCCTAGGAGGTGCCTGCCACCCAAGAGGCTGGGTCCATGAGAATCAAAGAGGCGGTCCTGGCTGAAGGTCCAGGGGCTACAGAGAGATGATGCGATGATGCGGGGAGAGTAAGGAGTGGTAGAACTGGGTTCTCAGACTGGGTGTACAATACTTGGGGTACATGTTAAACATGCAGGTTTGAATATTCCTATTCAATTCAGGTGGTCTGTGATGGGCTGAGGAATTTGCCTTTTGAACACATATCCCAGGGATTTCTGATGCTGGTGGTCCAAGGACTCTTGAGATATGATTCCGAGGCGAATCCCCTGCCTTTCTGTCCTCTAGTCACCTCTCTGGGAGGGAGGGGTGGCTGGGATCTTAAGCATTCTTGTTGGAACTTGTAGTCAATGTCCCTAAAGATGGGCAGGCTAGGGACCCATGTCCACTCTCATTCCCACTTTCCAAGAACACTGCCCTGGGGACAGAATGTCCAAAATGTCGAGTACCCAGTCCCACCCAATACCCGTGTGCCTGTCTTAAGGTGGCAGTGGGGGTGGGGGTGTAAGCATCACTCAGATTCCTTAGGGGTCCACTCCTCCTAGATCTAAGTCCTCAGATGGCTTCGAGTGGAAGGACCCAGGGCCCCAACAACAGACCCCACGCCACCTCTTACACGTTT
Source organism: Myotis yumanensis (assembly GCF_028538775.1). Classification (NCBI taxonomy): domain Eukaryota; kingdom Metazoa; phylum Chordata; class Mammalia; order Chiroptera; family Vespertilionidae; genus Myotis; species Myotis yumanensis. The sequence continues at coordinate 41,988,520 of NW_027223767.1, read as the reverse complement.
TCTCCCAGGTCCTCCTGGAAGTTGAGCCCTGTGCCAGGATCCCTCCAGGCTTGCTCTCTTTTGGTCTACCTTCATCTCAGAGGCCAAAGCATTCCTTCCAAAACCCAGATCTGACCATGTCACTCCAGATCTGACCATGTGACTCTCAGATCTGACCATGTGACTCCCAGATCTGACCTTGCTCAATATCCCTCCGTGGCTCCCCAAGGCCCTTTGCACCCTGCACTCTTGTCTCTCCCCAGGTTCCTGGATTCCAGCTGGGCCAGGACCCTGCAGATACCTGAGTCATCCTGCTAGCTCATGCTTCCTGGCCCCGGGCCCATGCCACACATATGCCTGAAGTGCCCTTCCTCCCCTTCCTCACCTGGCGGCCTGGTCATCATTCTCAGACTCAGACCAGGTCCCCTCTCCCTGGCTGCCCCTCATGCAGAATCGGGGCTGGTTTGCAACCTGCTTTCCTCTCATGAGGCGCTGACTGCAGAGGTCTGCTTCCTGCCTGCCTTCTCCTACGTACGTGCTCCTGGAGGTCAGGGGCTGGGATCCATTTATCTCCTGACCCCAGAGCCCGGCACACAGCCTGGCAGAGCAGATGCTCAGTAAATGCATGTTAAACAGCAAGCTGTTTGAAGTGGGCTTTGGGGAGTCTGAGCCCAGGCCCCCTCCCTCCTTGCCCCACAGGCTCCTGGTTGGTGCTCCCCGTGACCTCGCCATGTCTGATGGCTATACCAACCGGACCGGTGCTGTGTACCTGTGCCCACTCAGTGCTCACAAGAACGACTGTGAGAGGATGGACATCACAGAGAAAAGTGAGGGGAAGGGGCTGGGGATCAGTGCTGGGTCAGGAGCCTGGTGGAGAGGGTAGCAAAGGGAGAAATGACCTGGAGGAGATGAAGGCTCACCTGAGCAATTTCTAGTCACTTCTTGTCCAGCTGGGAAGAGGGAGTCTTAGAGGAGAATGGGACCATATGGGATTTGTGGAGCTCGGACTGTGGGGGCTGGAGGAGGGAGGAGGGGCGGCTGCCCTGCTGGAGTGGAGGATCCGAGAGGGACCAACCCTTGCCCTCTGGAAGCTCTGGGCACTGGGAGGATGGGGTGCCCTGACCCATGATCCCTCCCATGCCCACAGATGACCCTGACCATCACAAAATCGAGGACATGTGGCTTGGGGTGACTGTGGCCAGCCAGGGCCCTGCAGGCAGAGTCCTGGTAAGTGGCCACTCCAGTCGGTTCCCTGCTTCAGCCCTCTCCTTCATCTCCCCGGAGCTGCAGAGAAATCAGAGGACAGAGGGGGTCCTTGGTGCATGAGCAGGGGCTTTGCAAATGACTACGTCTATGGCTCTCTGTGTCTCAACCCTGCATTTATGGGGGAGGGGGGGGGGAAGGAGGGTCTGGCATTCTCCCAAGACCCAGCATGGCCTGGGTCCTGTCTGAATCACACTTCCTCCCTGCCCCACCCCTGCTACCCCCTGGGTTGCTCACCCTTCGTGGGAACAGCTACAGGAACAGCAAAGAGAAAAGGGCAGATAGGCCCTCAGGCCGTGTGGCCTGGTCTTGCTCCTTCCGGGGAGGCTGGCTGGCTGTCGGAAGAGGGACAATCCTGCTGACCTCAGCTCACTTGGTTTGGGTCTGAGGGCCCGCTCCCTCTTATCAGCTGTCACCTCCTGCCCCATTCTTTTTTAAAAGAAATAGATTTTTATTGATTTCAGAGAGGAAGGGAGAGGGAGAGAGAGATAGAAACATCAATGATGAGAGAGATTCATTGGTCAGCTGCCTCCTGCACGCCCCACACTGGGGATCGAGCCCGAAACCAGGGCATATGCCCTGACCGGGAATCTAACCGTGACCTCCTGGTTCATAGGTCAATGCTCAACCACTGAGCCACGCCAGCCGGGCATCCTGCCCACATTCTTCAGTGCTGGCCCCTGGGGCTCTCAGTTTCTGAGTCCCAGAGAGAGAGATTTTAGAAACTGATGCAAAATGTACAGATTGTAAGTGGCCTTGAGTTTTGAAAATTATACACCTGTGTTCCCAACGTCCATTAAAGACATAGCGTATTCACCGCATTCTAGAAAGTGTGCCCCCTTTCAACCAATCATCACCTCCAGACCCATCACTGCCGCGCTCTCCGCATTTGAACACTGTTTTAAGCTCCGGGTTTGCATCACTTCACTCAAACACCTTATGCAGACCTCTGTTATGGACGGTGTGGGGCTAGGACCCACTTAAGGCCGTTCTAGATACTGGGTCCTTCAGTGTTGTCTGCTCACCCATCTATCTGTTCCTTCAACAAGTTTTTAGCGAGCACCTATTGTGTGCCAGGCACTGTGCCAGCACCAGGAACTTGGTGGTGACAGGTCAGGCTGGGCCAGTGGGAGTGAAGCTCACAGCTGGAAGGGACACAGAAAGTAAGCCACCACGAACGAGGCCTGGTGCGGGGTTTTTGCCTGGCCCCTGGCTGTTTTGCAGGCATCCTATTCTAATTGATGCCGTGTGCTGGGAGAGGCTACGAGAGAGAGGCAGCGGGGCCTGGTGCGTAACAGCTTAGACTTCAGAGCCAGACAGCCTCTCTCGAGACGTAAGATCTTAGACAGAGACTTACTCTCTGTGCCTCTAAAATGGAGAAAGTGATTGTCCCTACTCCATAGTGTTGTTAGAGGCTTAAAAGGCTTAGTGTGTGAAGAGCTTGCGATTGTGTCTGGCATGTAGGAAGCACTCCGTTTCAGCTGCTGCTGCTGCTGCTGTTGTTGTTAGTTGTCCTTTTATTAAGAGGGCAGGGTCATTTGGGGACGGCAGGGTCATTTGGGGACAGCAGAGAAGCAAGTCCCTTAATCTGCTGGCGATCTAGCTCCTTTAAGACCTGAGAGCTTGAACCCACATTCCCTCATCCCTTCCCCCTTTCCTTTTGCCAGAATCTCTGAGCCACTCTCAAATCCAGTACCTTCTGGCCTTCCCAAGAGTGTTTCCAACCTTCAGAGCAGATTTCTGAATTCTGGAAAGGAGATGCGGGTCCAGGCATCCCTAGGAGGCCCCTTTCAGCTCCTCTCCCCAAAGCCAGAGGTGCACAGGGCCGAGGGACAGCGGGCCCTGAGTCCCTGCTGCGGGCTCAGGCTGTGTGCTGGGGTGGGGTCCCCAGGTCTGTGCCCACCGCTACACCCAGGTGCTGTGGTCGGGGTCGGAGGAGCAGTGGCGCATGGTAGGCAAGTGCTACGTGCGGGGCAACAACCTAAAGCTGGACCACAGCGACGACTGGCAAACCTACCACAACGAGATGTGCAACAGCAACACTGACTACCTGGATACGGGCATGTGCCAGCTGGGCACCAGCGGAGGCTTCACCAAGAACACCGTGTACTTCGGCGCTCCCGGTGCCTACAACTGGAAAGGTGAGGACCCTAGGGCCAGGGGAGGAGCAGAGACCACCCGCCCCAGTTAGCCACTGGGACAGCTGGCCGAGCCCCTCCACACTATGGGGCAGAGGAGACAGACCCCCTTTGCCAGTATCAGCAACCACCACAAACCCTACTATTTGAAAGCACTTACACATATTATCCTAATTAACCTTCAGATACTCTATGAGGCAAGTATTGTTATACCCATTTTACAGAAAACTGAGCCTCAGAGAAGTGAAGTAAATGGCTCAAGCCGACAGCAGGCTATGAAACCTGAATTAGAATGCAGGTCCATCTGCGTCTAGTGTAGCCACTTAAAAACTGATTTAAAAAGCACAACATGCTCCAGGTACAGCTACTAAACGGTACAGTAGGGTTTGGTAAAATAAAGAGTAAAAGTGCCCCTCCTCTCCTCCCTGCCATCACCCATCTCCCTTGTCCCGTTTCCCAGTGTACACTCCATCTTGTGGACCCTCTAGACCAGCGGTTCTCAACCTGTGTGTCGAACGACCCTTTCACAGGAGTCGCCTAAGACCATCGGAAAACACATATATAATTACATATTGTTTTTGTGATTAATCACTATGCTTTAATTATGTTCAATTTGTAACAATGAAAATACATCCTGCATATCAGATATTCACATCACGATTCATAACAGTAGCAAAATTACAGTGATGAAGTAGCAATGAAAATAATTTTATGGTTGGGGGTCGCCACAACATGAGGAACTGTATTAAAGGGTCGCGGCATTAGGAAGGTTGAGAACCACTGCTCTAGACTTATTTTAGACTATAGAGGTACCTGTAGTACACACACAAACAGATTCACACTAAACAGGCTGTTCTACTACTTCCTCTTTTCACTTTTCAATAAACAGGGGGCATTTTTTTTTTTTTTTTATGTCAAGACATATAGGTCAATCTTTTGGGAGCTGCAGAGTATATCCTTGTACCAAGACCCATGCTTGTAACTACCGGGGCGCACACGCCTCACGGCCCACACCCCCTGCATCTCTGCTTTTCTCCGCCACACAGGTTGTAGCAGCAGCGACCCATCTCCTCTTCCTGTGCCCTGTTGTTGTAGAATCAACAGGCAGAGGGAGCCCAGAACCTTGGCCCTTGGCCTGCGTCTTAGTCACAGCTCTGTGCTCACCTGAACTGAGGCCTCTGCTCATTCCTGTGGTTCTGCCCCCGCCCCCTACCCCCACCCCGGTCCTTTAGAACCTTGGTGGAGCGCAGGTACTCTCCAGCAGTAGCCCCGGGGAGCAGGGGCCCGGTGGGCAGCCCCAGTTTGGGGACAAGACTAGGAGGAGATAATGGCATGAAGTCTGGCATCAGTGTCCAGAGTGGGGGACGTGTCATCTAGTCGCCACGAGCCTGGATGACCAGATTCCAGTCGTGTCTCTACAACTAGCTCCTCATGCCTAAGCCTCACTTTTCTCATCTGCAAAATGGGGGGGGGGGGGGGGGGGGGGCGTCCATCATTCTATTTTGCTGTTGTTGTTAATCCTCACCCGAGGATACTTTTTCCATGATTTTTAGAGACAGTGGAAGGGAGATGGAGAGAAAGAGAAACATCAATATGAGAGAGAGACATCGCTTGGTTGCCTCCTGCATGCACCCCGACCAAGGCCAGAGATCGAGCCTGCCACCAAGGCATGTGCCCTTCACTGGAAGCAAACCCAGGACCTTCAGCCCATGGGCCGATGCTCTATCCACTGAGCCAAACCAGCTAGGGCTGCTTTTATTTTAATATGTTTTTATCGATTTCAGAGAGATGAAGGGAGAGAGAGAGAGAAAGATAGAAACATCAATGAGAGAGAATCATTGACCGGCTGCCTCCTGCATGCCCCCTACTCCTGGGGATCAAGCCCGAAACCTGGGCATATGCCCTGACTGGGAATCGGACCCTGACCTCCTAGTTCAGTGATGGCGAACCTTTGACATTTTTTTGGTTGATTTTTCTTTGTTAAATGGCATTTAAGTATATAAAATAAATATCAAAAATATAAGTCTTTGTTTTACTATGATGGCAGATATCAAAAAATTTCTATATGTGACACGGCACCAGAGTTAAGTTAGGGTTTTTCAAAATGCTGACACGCCGAGCTCAAAAGGTTCGCCATCACTGTCCTAGTTCATAGGTCAATGCTCAACCACTGACCTCCACCAGCCAGACTACTTCACAGAATTGTTAAGATAAAGAGGACATGATTTGCACCTGGCAAAGTGCGCACAAATATTTTAAGAGGTCATTATTACCCTTCTCTGGGGAGGGGGCCTGGACATGGTGGAGGAAGGGGTGGTGACTTACACTCCTCTCCCCAAATCCTCCTGAAGGAAACAGCTACATGATTCAGCGGAAGGAGTGGGATTTATCCGAATACAGTTACAAGGACCAGGAGGACCAAGGAAACCTCTATATTGGTGAGTCCAGTCGTGGTGGCCCAAAGGGTGGGAGAGGAGGGGAGGGGCTCAGCCCCTGGCACACTGGCCCTCTCACCTTTGGTGCCTGGTGGAAGGGTGAGGCCAGGGTACGGATGTAACTAGTGGCATTTAGTTCAACTAGCGCTTATTGAGCGCCACGATGCAAAGCCCCTACCCTCATGGGGCTCACAGTCCAGTAGGCAGACTGGACAGGGGGTGGGCATCCAGAAGCCACTTCCTTGCCCAGCGTAGAATAGAGGAATAGAAGATAGTGGAGGGTGACCTCGGGGGTGCATCCAGAGTAGAAGGCAACAAAGTTTACCTGGGGCCTTGATTGACCACCTTCCCCCATCCCAGGGTACACGGTGCAGGTGGGCAGTGCCATCCTGCACCCTACAGACATCACCATTGTGACGGGTGCCCCGCGGCACCGACATATGGGTGCTGTCTTCTTGCTGAGCCAGGAGGTAGGCGGAGACCTGCGGAGGAGGCAGGTGCTGGAGGGCACACAGGTGGGCTCCTATTTTGGCAGCGCCATTGCCCTGGCAGACCTGAACAATGATGGGTGAGAATCCAGGGACGTCCTCTGGGGCCAGGGAGAATGGTGAGGGGAGCAGGCTCGCCCAGGCAGAGACAGGGAGGCTTGCGTTTGTTCGCACGCTGTTGCAGGGATTTGCAAATTACTCTTGTCTGTTGATTTGCAATCAGACTTTCTGGGATTCTAGGCATTTGCATGTCAGTTGCATGACACCTGCTTCTCCGTGTCTATGCCGGTCATTTCTCTGGCTCTAGCGCATGTGGGCTGTTTGGGTGTGATCTGTGCATGCATGTCTTCCTCGCATGTGTTTTCTATTAGATGGGGTCATGTTGGCATTTCCTTGGCTTTCCCACGACGCATAGCCAGAGATGCCACTTGTACAGCTGTGTGCCCTGGCACAGTTATGCCTGCTAAACCACAGTTATGCTGCATCTTGATGGCTGGCCTCACACTCCCATGTCCCCCTCCTTCTCTTCTGTGCAGGTGGCAGGACCTCCTGGTGGGTGCCCCCTACTACTTTGAGCAGAAGGAAGAGGTAGGGGGTGCCGTCTATGTCTTCATGAACCAGGCAGGCACCTCCTTCCCGACCCAGCCCTCCCTCCTCCTTCACGGCCCCAGTGGCTCCGCCTTTGGCTTCTCCGTGGCCAGCATTGGTGACATCAACCAGGATGGATTCCAAGGTATGAGCCAGCACACCCGCGCCAGCGCCCCCACTGACTGAGTGCCAGCTGCATACCAAGCTTGGCAGGGCCCGAAGAGGAGAGGAGATGGGGCCCAGGCCTGGGAGCTTACAGCAGCGCTAGAGGGGATGTGTAGAGGGAGCCACCACAGGCGAGGAGTGAACATACTGCTGGGCATCGAGGGCTGGGCTGAGTGTGCACCGTGGAAGGGAGCCGAGGGGTACAATATGAGATAGGACACCTGCCTGAGGTCCCCAGGTCTAGCAGGTGTGGGGGGTTGTTTCAGAGATGAGGCTAGAGAGGTAGCGTGGGGGTGAGGTGGATGGTGTTGAAAGCCAGGCTTTATATTTGGGTAATGATAGAGGGGTGTCCAGAGAAGGTGTGGGGGCAGGGATCAGATATGATAACTTGGTGCCCTGGTCCCTGGACCCTGGAAGGAGATGTGGGACGGATGGGGGTGAGCAAGGCTGGGGTGTTAAAATCAAGAATGCAGTGTCTCAGGAGGGGGATGTTAAGAGCCCGGAAAAGGTGGGAGCCCTGGATATAGAGGATGTCACCGGAACTCTGCAGCACGTAGGGACCGATCAGACCTGGCTGTTCTCCTGGTTGCCATGGGAGCACCTGGTGTATCTGAAAGTCCCTTCTCTGGCATCCTCAGTTTCCCAGAATATAGCTGAAAACCAAACGGAAGGCAAAGGAGCCTCCAAATAGTCCAAACAGGTGACAGAGAGTTCAGCTGATGCAGCCCAAAGCCCTTACTGATACGGGAGTCACCCGGTTTCCACTTAGGACCCACTTGTTCTTCCTCCACATACTTCTCCAACAAGCTTGGCATTCTGTGTACGGAGGCCTTATCAGATCAAAGGCAGCAAACTCAGAGTTGAGTCAAGTTTAAGAAGCTGAAGCAGTTTGGATTTATGCGTAGAAATAATGGTTGGAATTTTACAAGTCTGGACACTTGAACATTTAACACTGTAGTGCTGTGACTAAAATCCCAGGCCCCCCCCTCCCTCACGCTAGAGAGGCATGGCCTCCAGGATCCTCTTCTCTACTCATCAGCTGTGTGACGTTGGGTTTTCTGAGTCTGTTTCCTCATCTATAAAGTGGGGACAGTGGTACCGACAGCCAGCACCCTTGTGAGGATTGAACAAAATGAGTGGCTTGATACCTACCTGGCACAGTCAGCCATGGGGAGCCCCGGCTTTTGTGACCCTGCTGGCAAAGGACATTAGGAGAAGCAGGTGTCTGGAGGGGAGGTTGGTGGGGGAGATGGAAGGCACTGTAATAAGGGGAAATAAACAGCAGCCGCTGGCAGGAATCGGGAGGGTGGGCCTGTCTGAGACACTAACTAGCTGTCTGACTGGGTAGGTCACTTCCCTCTCCTGGACCTTCTTCCCCACATACACAAGGAGGCAGCTGGGTGCCCGTCGGTCCCAGTTTCAATCCTGAGCCACAGAGCTGTTTCCTGGTGATTTGAGTACTGCCTGGCAGGGTGGGGTCAAGGCCATGCTGGGCTCTGTGGCTGGAGCACAGGATTGGGGCCACAGGGGGCCCACAGTCCCCAGGGTGACCTCACTCTGCCTCTCCTCCCCAGACATTGCTGTGGGAGCTCCGTTTGAGGGCTTGGGCACGGTATACATCTACCACAGCAGCTCCAGGGGGCTCCTGCAACAGCCCCAGCAGGTATGAATGGACAGGGTCCGGGGCCTTCCCTCCTTGGCTTGTCCACCCTCTTCTTACCCCCTCTGGGCCCCTCTCCCCAGATCCTACCCTAGAGCTTGTCTTCAGGGCTTCCCCCTGCCCCCAGGTCATCCGCGGAGAGCAGCTGGGACTCCCTGGCCTGGCCTCCTTCGGCTACTCCCTGAGTGGGAAGATGGATGTGGATGAGAACTTCTACCCAGACCTGCTCGTGGGGAGCCTGTCGGACCGCGTCGTGCTGCTGCGGTGAGCCAAGGCGACGGTGAATAGGGGCCTCTCTCCTCCCACCCTGCCTGCAGGGAGCCCTTTCTCCGTCCATCTGCCTTCATCACCAGGGCCACCCAAGCTTGAGCCCCAGCCTGGCCTGGCCTGAGGCAGGTGGGGTGCTGATGTCTGGGTGTTTGCTATGCAGGGCCAGGCCCGTCATCAACATCCTCCACAGGACCTTGGTGGCCAGGCCGTCCGTGCTGGACCCCGCGCTCTGCACAGCCACCTCCTGGTGAGACTCACAGTCCCCGCTCTGCCCACCCTCCCTCCTTATATATGGGCAAGCCAGGAGGGCCCTGGCTCCCACCCCCCCACATCCCCCCCCAACTCCTGATAAACCACCAGTAGAGGGTTGATTCTTGGGGTAAGCTTGCCCAGCCTACCCAACCTCATTAAAAAGCAAAATTCCTTGCATTGGGGTGCGGGGCAGTAGGCATGGGGGTTAGGAGTGGGAGCTCTGGACTGCCTGCTTCAGATTCCAGCTATGCCCACTGCAGTGGTACGGAGGGGGGAGGGAGTGGGGGTGGGAGTGAGATCCCGGGGAGGAGGGACAAGGGGAACACCTAGTTGGATGGAGGTGGGGAAGGAGAGAGCCACCTTCAGCAAATGATTCATCTTTCTGAGTCTCCGATTCCTGGCCTATAAAGCAAAGTTAGTAATAACCAATTCGCAGGATTGTAGTGATCGTTAAATGAGATAATGTACAAAAAGCCCTTAGCATGGTACCCTGTGCACCCTAAATGCTCAAAATATGTTAGCTGCTAGGATGGTGACCATGGTGCGGATGGCCCCAAGGTCTTTGTGTGAGGGAGGAAATTGGGTCAGAAGGCAGAGGGAGACAGAGCAGGGGGAGCGGGGCATAGAAGATCTGGCCCTAGCCAGTTTGGCTCAGTGGATAGAGCATTGGCCTGCGGACTGAAGGGTCCCGGGTTTGATTCTGGTCAAGGGCACATGCCCAGGTTGTGGGCTCGATCCCCAGTGGGGGGCATGTAGGAGGCAGCCAATCCATGATTCTCTCTCATCATTGATGTTTCTATCTCTCTCTCCCTCTTCCTTCCTCTCTGAAATCAATAAAAATATTTTAAAAAATTGGTTTAAAAAAAGAAGGAGATCTGGACTAGGGATCCTGAATAAGACTGGCTGGGCCACAACTTCAGGCAACCCCTTCTGCTCTCAGCCTCAGTTTCCCCATTGGGGACCTCTATCCCTGTTTTCTATGGCTCTAATGGGAGTGGGGAGGGAAGGAGCCAGGGACACCCCAGACCAGCTATGTGGACTCCCCGGGTTGCCCCTGCCTCTCCCCCGAAGGGCCCAGTTTCCCCTTGCCCGGTAAAGGGAGTAAGAGCGAGGGCTGGATATCTGGGTCCCGCTGTGACCCGGCCCTCCTGTACGTCCCCGCCTCCCCCAACAGTGTGCAGGTGGAGCTGTGCTTTGCTTACAACCAGAGTGCCGGGAACCCCAACTACAGGAGAAACATCAGTGAGTGCTGGGGTGCAAGGTGAGCGGGGGGGGGGGGGGCATGCTCACCGGGTCACTTGCTGACCACCTGGCCCTCCACCTGCAGCCCTGGCCTATACGTTGGAGGCAGACCGGGACCGCCGCCCACCCCGGCTTCGCTTTGCGCAGAGCCAGTCAGCTGTCCTCCATGGCTTCTTCTCCATGCCCGAGAGGCGCTGCCAGAACCTAGAGCTGCTCCTGATGGTGAGGGAGGCGCCAGGGGAGGGCCACGTCCCTCAAAGAGGTAGCCAGCACCCCTCCCCAGGCCAAGGGCGAGGGACTGGGGTCTCCCCAGAGACAGAGGTGGGGGAGGTTGCCTGGAAACCCATGGGTCTTCGGGGGTACAGTACACAGCCCCCAGCATGTGGTAGAGGAGAGATGGAGACCTGAGAAGAGTGAGGGCTGAGACTCCTGGCTCAGCTTGGCTCTGGGGAAATGGGTCTGTGAGTGGGGGGCAAACTCAGCCACCCTCTGGGACCTTGGGGTGAAAGGGAGACCTCAACTGTGGAGCCCAGGGATGAAGGGAGGCTCACACCTCCCCAGAGCTATCTCTGCACCCCTTCTCACCTGTGGATCAAGGTGGTAGGAAGGGGATCAATTTGGTTATAAGATAAGAGGAGGTTCAGCCTTCCTGGGGGGCCTTCCCAGGTGGAGGGGGGCCCACGCTCCTCCCTGGGGACTCCGGGTGGTGTCAGGATTCAACTCAGCAGGGAGGGCGGTGCAGAGCTGGGCTCAGCTCGCCCTCCTTCCCAGGACAACATCCGCGACAAACTACGCCCCATCGTCATCTCCATGAACTACTCGTTACCTTTGCGTTTGCCTGACCAACCCCGGCTGGGCTTGCGGTCCTTGGACGCCTACCCGGTCCTCAACCAGGCACAGGCTCTGGAGAACCACACGGAGGTGGGTGAGGCCGGCGGGCAGAGCAGGGCCGGAAGGGCTATGGGCTGTGGGACGAGAAGGCGCCTCGGTGGGTCCTGCGCTGCTCACGCCTCTGTCCCCCCAGGTCCACTTCCAGAAGGAGTGCGGGCAGGACAACAAGTGCGACAGCAACCTGCAGATGCAGGCGGCCTTCGTGTCGGAGCAGGGGCAGCGGCTGAGCAGGTGCACCCTGGGCCACACCTATTGGCCAAGGGTGGGGTGGCCTTCATTAGCTACCGGGATTGAGGGGCGGAGATCCCAGGGGTGGGGCCTCAGAGGGAGGCGGGGCTGAGAGGCTGGACTTTAATTGTCCAGGTAGGATGTGTAACTGACCTTCACTGGCCTTTTTTCACCTGGCGAGACTAGAGGGCGGGGCCTGGCTGTCCGGAGTAGGGGCTTTCTAGAGCTAGTAGACCAGAGGGGCGGGGCCTAATGGGGCGGGGCGGGGCCTAATGGGGCGGGGCGGGGCCGGGGCGGGCTTTGGGCTCAGTCTAAGGCTCCTCCCTTTTCAGGCTCCAGTACAGCAAAGACCTCCGGAAACTGTTCCTGAGCATCAACGTGACCAACACCCCAAGCAGGGAGCGGGCTGGGGAAGACGCCCATGAGGCGCTGCTCACCCTGGCGGTGCCCCCCGCCCTGCTGCTGTCCTCAGTGCGCCCTGTGAGTGCCCAGCCCAGGCTCCATCATGTATTTGCATCCTTAGATGCATGTCATTTACACGTGTTGTCATGTGTCCCCTCTTCTCTGGGCTGGGCCTCCTCGGGTGCCTGCGGCATCTCTGTTGCTAAGGGAACCCTGTTCTCATGCCTCTAGGGCTTCAGACCCTGTGATACAGGGACGGGGCGGGACCAGCCCTCCTCTGACCACCCAGACCTCATTATCTTCTTTCCTTAGTCTGGAACCTGCCAGGCCAACGAGACCATCCTTTGTGAGCTGGGGAACCCCTTCAAACGGAACCAGAGGGTAAGCCCTGGCCGCATTCTCCAAGGCAACTCCCTATTCTTCTCGCTTCTGCCTGCCTGCATCCTGGCCTTCCTTGAAGCAAAGGGCCAGCGTGGGGGAGGAGGAGATCAAGTAAGGGGTGCGGAGAGATCCAGGGACTGAGAAAAGTGGAGCCACTAGTGAGTGTGCACAAAGCGAGAGGAGGTGGGGGTGAGGAAACCAGTTTGGCGGAGCACCTCCCGTGGGCCAGGCCCCAAGCCCCAAGCCCAACACTTTGCTTCTTCTATATGATTAATTCTTACAGCCTTCTGAGGTGGCAGATGCTGTTTTACAGAACGGAAACACAGGCTTAGAGAGTTTCAATAACTGACTTAAGGTCATGTAGCTCAAAAGTAGCCGAGTTGTCACTGACAGAGAAGAGGAAAGGGGAAGCGGAGATGTGACTGGGAAGGTACAAGAGTGGAGATGGGTGGGGAGGTGGAGAGCCCTCACCCAGGATAGGGGGACGAAGAGGCCGGAGAACCGATCTAGCATAGTATTGAGCCCCCGCCCCAGGGCAGCACCCCTGCGTGGCCCCAAACACCCCTCTCTGCCTCCCTGGCCATCATGGCAGATGGAGCTGCTCATCGCCTTCGAGGTCATTGGGGTGACCCTGCACACAAGGGAATTCCAGGCGCAGCTGCAGCTCTCCACGTAAGTGACCTTGCAAAGCCAGTCTGTGTTGGGGTTAAGGGGTCCTGGGACCTCCCCCAGCCCCAGCCTCAGCTGACATATCTCCTTACCCACTCCCCGCACTTCCTTCCAAGGTCAAGTCACCAGGACAACCTGTTGCCCATGACCCTGACTCTGCTGGTGGACTACACTCTCCAGGCCTCGCTTAGCATGTAGGTACTACCATGGCCCCCAGTCTTCTCTTCCTGAGCTAGGGCCTCCCTGTCCTCAAGGTGTCTCCAAGCTTCTCTGACACACCTCTCTTGGCCTGGTTTCCCGAGGCCTTTCCATCCCCTGGATCATCCCTCCCCTTCACAACAACCTCTGTCATTGTTGTGGTGGTTATTATTCCTCCTGCAAAGCCAGCAGCAGTGGAGGAATCAGCAACTCTGGGGAATAAGGCGTTGGTACCATCTCTTGACAGCTCATTGTGCTAGGGATGTTCTATACATCATCTCATTGGCTTTTCACAACAGCCCATGATATAGCAACAGTTATTAACTCCACTTTACAGATGAGGAAACTGAGGCTCAAAAAGGGTCAATAACTTGCTTGAGGCCGCACAGCTATGGCCGGACTGGAATTTATCTTAGATCTGCCTAATGTCCGAGGGAGTTAACCAACTTGGGTGCCCACCCCCTCTGCCAGAGCCCCTCCTGCCTCCCGTGACTCCAGCATCTTTCTTACCACTAGGGTGAGTCAACGGCTACAAAGCTACTTTGGGGGAACGGTGATGGGCGAGTCTGGCATGAAAACTGTGGAGGACGTGGGGAGCCCTCTCAAGTATGAGTTCCAGGTAAGGGGACTCTAGGACCCTGGGCCGGAGGCTTCTGGGAAGGGCGATGGGGCAGCTCTTTCTGTCTGGGATCTCAGGCTGTGAGGGTGGGGTTGGTGAGATGGAGGTGGTTTTCTAGGAGATAGTAATCTTGACACCCTTTGTGCCCACAGGTGGGCCCAGTGGGCGAAGGGCTGGCAGTCCTGGGGACCCTGGTCCTAGGGCTGGAGTGGCCCTATGAAGTCGCCAATGGCAAGTGGCTGCTGTACCCCACGGAGATCACCATCCGAGGCAACGGGTCCTGGACCTGCCAACCACCAGGAGACCTTGTCAACCCTCTCAACCTCACTCTCTCAGTAAGAACACCGCAGGGATCTTTCATTTGCATCTCATTTGCATGCTGCAGGGCAGAAAAGCCAGCGTCTTCCCACCCCTCCCCTCACACTCTTAGGGATCCTGCCTCTCCCCCTGCGCTTTCTTCCTCTCCTCACCTCTGCTCATTCCTTCCTCCCAGCAAAGCTCCTGTTCCTTCTTCAGGTCCCTGAGGACAGACCGCCATCACCACAGCGCAGGCGGCGACAGCTGGACCCGGGGGGAGTCCAGGGCCCCCCACCTGTTCCTCTGGCTGCTGCCAAAAAAGCCAAGTCTGAGACCGTATTGGTGAGTGGCCAGGGTTGGAGAGGGTTGTGGCCACACATCCAGGGGGCTTGTGGAACAAGGGGAATAGGGACTGTTCACCAGGAGACCCCAGTCTGATGAGGTGACATAACCCATGTCCTCAGGAGCCCCTAGTCAGAGCAGTTGGACTCACCTGCTGCCCCCAGAGGGCACCTCACTGCACTTGCCCTTGGGGGAACAGTCATTACAATGGACCAAAGGAAGAGACACTGGCTCTAGTCCCAGGACCCCCAACCTGTTGGGGTGATATAGCTGCTCAGCCTTGGACATTAGGGCTGGAATGGGGAAGGCGGAGTAGGGTGCCCTGTCCAAAGGGAGACAGGAAGAGAACTGGAAGGAAGTAGAGGCCTAGCTGGGTGGAGGTGGAGGCAGTATCCGAGGTGGGGACAGTATCAGTGTGGGAGGAGGCTGGGAAAGGGATGTTGTAGACTGGGCCCCATTTCCATGAGCAGATACCAGATTTCATGTTATCCATGTCCCTGGCATCTATAAGTGGTTGACCCAAAGAATATGTCTTAAACATATACTGGTAAATATGGAGGGTGAGGGTATGCATGCGTGAAGGGCTGAGGTCAGGGCCCTTTGGGTCAGCCATGGGCAGGGGAGGAGTCAAAAGTAAGGGGCGAAGCATAAAGACTCTGGACACCCAGCCTGTCTCGTGCCCTGTGTTCCCTGCCTACCTCAGAGCTGTGGCAGTGCCCACACCCGCTGTGTGTGGCTGGAGTGCCCCATTCCTGATGTCCCTGTCCTCACCAACGTGACAGTGCGGGCTCGAGTGTGGAACAGCACCTTCATTGAGGTCAGTGCCTGGGTCTGGAGGTCTCCCCTGCCACCTACCTGGGTGGGGAGAACAACAGGGAGAGGGTGAGGCCAAGGTCACAGCAAGGCCTCATGCATGTGTGTGCATGTGTGTGCGTGTGTGCGCGTGTGTGTCAAGGACAGCGTCATGTTTTATACAGGACAGGTTGGACACCTGTCATTGTGTGCTGTGTCCGTGTTAGTTTCTGTGCCTGTATGTGGACATGACATGTTTGTCTCCAGCCAAAATGACCTTCTCTCATGTGTCCATTGTTCCGTCATGTGCCCACGACTTTCCCACCTCCATGCCTTTGACATGCTACTCCTTGCCTCTAGAATGCCAGCTCCCCCTCTTTTATCTCTGGATGTAAACTCCTATTCACCCTTAAAAGTCCCCCTCAGATGCTTCACCACCAGTGAGGTCTTTCCAGCTGAAAATGATCTGTCCTCCGAGATTATAAATCTTTGCAGTTTTGTGAGCCATACAGTTTCTTTTGCAGCTACACAGTTCCTCCATGTAGCACAAAGCTGCCGTAGACCACAGTCAATGATTCGGCATGTCTGTGTGCCCCAGATACTTTACTTACAAAAGCAGGTGGCAGGCCAGACTTAGGCCACAGACCTGACCTAGACTGTGGCCTTCATTGTCTCCGTTGTTCTCAGCATCCAGCACAGGATCCGATGCACAAATGAATGAATGATGTGCATTTGTGTGGGGGGAGGCCTGGCTGTCAGGTCCTTTGGGTGCTGCTTAAGGATGCTGTGTGGTGAGAGGGTACCCTGGGGGGGGGGGGGGCGGAAGCTTAGGGTCAGGAGGGAGGCTCATCTGATTCTTTTAACCCACCCATTTTCCCTGCAGGATTACAGAGACTTTGACCGAGTCAGGGTAACGAGCTGGGCTACCCTGTTCCTCCGAACCAGTGTCCCCACCATCAACATGGAGAACAAGACTGTGCGGGTGAGTGAGCATGTTGCCTGGCCAGAGCCTGGAGCACAGGGCATCTTCTCAGAGCACTTTCACACATGTTAGCTATGTGGTCCTCAGTCCTGGCAGCACACTGGGATCCTCTGGAGGACTTCTTATGTCTAGACCACAGCCCTGAGCAATGAGATCTGAGTCTGTGGAGGTGGGACCCGGCAGTGGTTCCTTTAAAAACCCCACCACCCCGTGATTTTAATGGGCAGCCGTGGTTGAGAACCTCTGCTTGACCTTACTTGGTTCACACAACATCTCCACGAGGATGTCCCATCTCCAAGCAAACTTGGGAAAAAGGTTCCCAGACTTAATTCTGAGTTATACCTGGAAGAGTAAATATGACAAAGTTTCTAATAAATTGTGAAAAGGATATAAATGGAGATATGTAGGAAATACATATAGGAGACGAATGGAGGGTTGGTTAAATATGTTATGGTACATTTCTTAAAATATATTAAGGTACTGGAAGAAGGGATAGAAAGATGGATGGAACAGCACAGAAATGTATTTTATTATACAGATGGCATTTTTAATCAGTAGAGAAAGGTGGATTGTTAAGTCATGTTGGAAGAGCACACTTGGAAGTTAAAGACAAACCCCTACCTCACACCATAAATAAAAATATACGTTTGAGTTAGACTAAACATTTAAAATAGAAAATAAAGCCTAATATACCAGAGAAAATTTAGAAAAAGAATAATGATAATTTTTAATTATGTGGAGAGGGAGTTATTTTAGTAAACCCAGAAGTCACAAAGGGAAAATTTGACAAATTTGACTACATGAAACTTTAAATTTATATACAGGCATACCTTGGAGCTATGGTAGGTTTGGTTCCAGACCACCTCAGTAAAGTGAATATCACAATACACAGAATTTTTTTATTCACAATACAATGAATTTTTTTTGGTTTCCCAGTGCATATAAAAGTTATGTTTACACTATCCTGTAGCCTATTAAGTGTGCAATAGCATTGTATCAAAAAACACAATGTATACACTTTACTGCTGAAAAATGCTAACCATATTCTATTGGAAAAATGGCGCCGATAGACTTGCTTAATGCAGGGTTGCCACAAACCTTCAGCTTGTAAAAAAAATGCAATATCTTCAAAGTCCAGTAACATGAAGCACATTCAAATGAAGCCTACCTGTCCAGCACAAGAGCTGGTAAGGAAACGAAAAGGGCCAGAGATATATTGCTTTTTAAAAAAGTCTATGGCACATATGACGAAGTGTTGACATATATAGTTAATGTGTAAAGAGCAACATAAAATAAACAGACAGTGTACATATTGTAAAATACAAATGTTTAACTCAATAGTAAAGAAATAAAAATAGCAGCAATAAGACTGTTATCCTATCAGATGAGAAAATATGAGGAAGAGTAATGCTATGTGGTGCTGATGCGCCGGAAGGAAATGCTTTGGATTGGAGTCTAAATGGATGGATTCTTTTTGGAGATGAGTTTGTCAATATCTATTACAACTTAAAATGCACATCTCCTTTGCCCAGCACAGACTTAAGGAGCTAATAGGATAAGTATGTGAACATAAATATATGGGGCTCTTTTAAAGCGTTTATAATGACATGAAATTGGAAACATCTACGTGTCTTTCAGTGGATTGGTTCAATAAATTATGGCACGTTTTTCCAATGACGATGCAGTTATCAGAAGAGACCAGGGTGATCTTTATTCATGGCATCAAAGGGTGATGGTATTAAGTGAAAAGGGAAGCAGGTCGCAAAAGAGTGTGTACAGTCCATATAGATCCCATTTATGTGGGAGAAAAAAGTACACATATTTAACATACGCACTGAAATATGGAAAGAGAGTCACTAAAATGTTGGAGATGGTTATTTCTCAGGAGTAAAATTATAAGGAGCTTTTGGCTTTCTTTGTAGCATCTGTAGTTTAAAAAATAATAAAATAATTTTTAAAGAAATAATCATGTATAACCAGAAAAAAACTTCCTAGTTATATGTGAAATATATTTAATATATAATGTAATTTTGTATCACAATATATGTCATATATTGTTACATGTAATATAATAATATATACTTCATATATATGTGTGTGTGTGTGTGTGTATCTCCATTGTAGGGGAAGAAAAAGAATGGTACTATCTGCTATGCATTCTTTATTGTTTTGTAAATATTTATGGATTGCTTACTGTGTACCAAGTATTGTTCAAAGCAGTTTATTCACATTAAATGCATTCAATCCTCCCAGCAACCTATTAGGTAGGTATTATTATCCAGTCCCCATTTTACAGATGAACAGAGAGGTTAAGCGACTTACCCGAGGTCACACAGCTAGTGAATAGCACAGTTGAGACTTGAACCCTCTAGAGCAGTGGTCGGCAAACTGCGGCTCGCAAGCCACATGCGGCTCTTTGGCCCCTTGAGTGTGGCTCTTCCTAAGCCTTAAGTTAATAATAGTGTACCTACCTATATAGTTTAAGTTTAAAAAATTTGGCCCTCAAAAGAAATTTCAATCGTTGTACTGTTGATATTTGGCTCTGTTGACTAATGAGTTTGCCGACCACTGCTCTAGAGAGTCTGGCTCCAGAACACATGCTTTTGGCCACTCTGTGAGGCAGGCATTATGATCCCCTGATCAGAGACCATGAAATGGAGACTCAGAGAGCTTACCTGTCCAAGGTCACACAGCTCGTCAGGGATGGAGCTGGTACCCAAGCCAGGATGTGTGTATCACAAACCCAAGTTCTAGGCTGCTTCCCAGATCTGAGGCTGTGCCTTTGGAGAAACCAGATCATGGCTGAATCGGCTGCTCTCAGGGGCCTTTTCCAGCCCCCGAGCGCCCCCTACTGGCAGTAGGTCAAACAGCAGGGTCAGGGACCAAGCTGCGGGGGGGAAGCAGGAGCATGGGGTCTAAGGGGGGTGCACAGGCCTGAGCCCCTTTCCCCCCTCCAGTTCTCCGTGGACATTGACTCCGAGCTGATGGAGGAGCTGCCAACCGATATCGAGCTGTGGCTGGTGCTTGTGGCCGTGGGGGCCGGGCTGCTGCTGCTGGGGCTCATCATCCTCCTGCTATGGAAGGTTAGGACCCCAGCTGGCCTCCGGGACCGCCTGCCAGCAGACCCTCAGCCACTCTCCCTTCACCCCATCCCTCACTTCCATCGCACCCCCACCTTCTCCCATGTCCTCCCGCCTTCTCCCCAGCTTTCAGTCTCACCCCCTGCCCATCCTCACCTCACCCACGAGGATGCTCCGACCTGGGTTAATGGGGGGACCTGCAGGCTGGAAAGGGGAACCCAGGAACTCTGGCTTCTGGCCACACCACCCCGCCGGGGCTGGAACCCAGGCCTCCAGGCTCTCCAGTCCTAAGCCCCCATCCATCCAAGAGTGCTGCTGGCAAGGACCCCCAGCTCTCCCTGACCGCCCCTCCCACCCCTCCCCTCCGCAGTGCGGCTTCTTCAAGCGAGCCCGCACTCGCGCCCTGTATGAAGCTAAGAGGCAGAAGGCCGAGATGAAGAGCCAGCCGTCAGAGACAGAGAGGCTGACCGAAGACTACTGAGGGGGCAGCCCCCGCCCCCACCCCACCCGGGTAACTTGGCCTCTGGGCCCTCTTCCCTGAGCCCCCCAGCTGGCTGGGGCCTCTGACTCTGTCCTATCTGCTCCTCTTCCTTCATGGGGCCTCTCTGTACCTCACTCTGTCCCCAGCGCCACCCCAAAGAGCAGGCCACTCTGTCGGCCTCCCTGCCACGCCCCGGGAGAGCTCGTGGTGTCTTCCCTCACCAGCCTCCCCACTGAGCCCGTCGAGGACTTGGGACCCCAGAGTTAGCCATAAAACCCTCCCATGCTTTCTAGGGATTGGAAAAGGGTCAAGACCAAGGCGAGGCCTCATCTCTGTAGCTCACAAGGCAAATTTCCAGATGCTTCTACACCCCCATTTCCACCTCCAGAGAAGGAGGGGGCTCGTAGAGTCCTTCCTCCTGGGAACCAGCACTGTCCCTCCTGGGAACCCCCACCAGAGTGACCCCTGACCCCTCCCCACATTGTGGTCAGGATAGATCCCCACCCTACCTAGCCCTCCCATCAGCAACCTCGGCGGCCGCCCCTACCTCCATCTGCCTCTCCCTCTCCTCTCGGCCTTCCTTCGCTCCTCCTTCCTCTGGGGACGGTGGGGAACCTTGTCCTCCTGGTCTCGGTGCAGAGAATTGGTGTGTGTTTGGTTTGGATCGGGGGTCCTGGCTTTGAGGACCTCTGGGTGGGGGAGGAAAGGGCTGGGCTCGTCTTCCCACAGGTCGCTGATGTCCTTCCTCTCCTCCCCCCAACTCCAGTGTGACTTCTTTAAGCGGACCCGCTATTACCAGATCATGCCCAAGTACCACGCCGTGCGGATCCGGGAGGAGGAACGCTACCCACCTCCAGGGGGCACCCTGCCCACCAAGAAGCACTGGGTGACCAGCTGGCAGACATGGGATCAATACTACTGACGCCCTCCCTGATCCCGCCCCTGCGCCCCTGGTGTCCCCTTCTTCTTTTTGTCATAAGTTAAGTTATGCCCCGACAGTCTGCAGGGGCCACGGCCTGTGGCTGGCACCAGTGGGTTCGGGCACACACACCTCCTTGAGCGCATGCACATGCCATCTGACCACGGGCTTCTCCACGCAGGAGGGCTGGGGCCGTGGGCTTTGCTACGCCGAGCACACTGCAGCCCCGTGCCCTGGACACGCGTGGGTCCCACTGCTTGTGGACTGTGCTTGTGCACCACAGAGGGTGCGTGGACATGCGTGTGCCGGCCTTTGCCGATGCCAAAACCAAGCCCAAGGGCCTCTGCCAGAGCCGGGAAGGAAAGGCCCCGAAGTGGTGACCCCTCCCTACTTACACTGGACCCATCTCGAGCCATAGTCACTGGGTGGACTTCGCTCCTGAGACGAAAACTACTGACAGGGAACAGCCCGCAGCCTCCAAGCTGTAGTTCCTGACACCGTGAGAGAGAACGCGGGTGGGGGTGGATCTGCCCGAGGCTGTCCAAGGGGGCGTGTGCAGGACTTGGCATGCTCAGACGCGAGAGCAGAATGAACTAGAAGTAAGGTCACAGGATGGCTTTCTTTCACGGACCGCTGCGAAGCCTCTGTCCTCAGCCGCGGCATGCACTTGTGGGGAATGCAGCCTAAGGGAGCAAGGATGGACAAGCTGCTAGGCAGCCTGGACACGCTGCGCTGGGACCGCCCTGGGAGCACAGAGGAATCCTCAACCACAGACTGGCTGGTCCCGGGCCAAGGAGATGCTGGAAGGATACAGAGGAAATGCCACTCCTCACCCACCACTACTGTCCTGGCGTCTGCAGGGCCTGGAGAGACCCCCACGAGATCGCAGAGGGAGCGACACTTGAATGTAGGACAGGGAGGGAGCCCTGTCCCTGACCCATCGGCCACACCTCACTCCGTCCCCACCCACCATGGGCTGGGGGCCTCGAAGTGGAGTTCTTGGCTAGCCTTGGCTTTCATCGTCAACCAGCTCTGCCTTCTTCCCTATGGGCTGAGTCCTGAGCCCCATTTGGGAAGTCGAAGCTGGTTCCGGAAACCCCCTCCTGCCCCCTGCCTGTCGGCAGGCCCCCCGCCCCTTCCACGGTACTGTAGCAGGGGAGCTCCCTCCCCCTCCTTGTGCCTTCTTTGTACATAGGCTTCTCACACCAACCAATAAACAGCTCCCTGTTTGTACACACTGCAGCTGCCTCCACCCCTCACCCCTCCTCCTCCTCCATTCTGATGGACCATGACATCTGGCTGCCCCCCAGGTGGACAAAGCGAAATGCGGGGGTCTTAAGGCCGGGAGGGTGAAGGCCGATGGAGGAGATACCTCCCCTGCTCTCAGGGATGTTCTAGTCTAAGGGCTGGTCATAGACGGGGAACTGAAATGCAGAACGTAAGAGGAGCAGGAAGGCTTGAGTAGAGCGGATGGAGTTAAAAATGGCTTTTTGGTGGCCAGTGAGCTGGTTCTGGGGAGGGAGCAGGAGGGAGGGTGATATGCAGGGTCTGGAAGTGACAGGAAGCTATGTGCTGTAGAAACAGGTAGTCCTAGGTAACAGTGGCAGGAGCCTGGGTGCAAGGGTGGGGAGCTGAGAGCCCCCCTACCCTCGTGGCTTAACTCAGGTGAGGACCAGCTTTCCTGCCTCAATTTCCCCCCACCACCTGAAGGTGTCATGATGAGTAGTTAATCAGGAGGTGAACCAGTGACCCAAGGCCTCCAGGCAGGGTTCTGGGAGCCCTCGTCGCATGGACATTCCCCCTGTAGTGCTTCAGTCCTGAGCTGACATCGCCCCCCTCCCCAGCATTGGATCAAGCCCTCCGCTTCCTCCTCTGCCCTAGGTTGTTCCCTCCACACAGGCCTCGGGAATGGAGAAAGGCTCTTTTCCCCTTGACTTCCTCCTAAATGATGGCACAGGTCCTTCTAGTCACTTTCCCCAAGGCTGTGGCCTTTGGTGAGACTTCACCGATTTTATTACCTGGAGAAGTCTAGACACAGGTTCTCTGAGAGCCCACAGACCAGGCCATTCTCCGGGGAGCTGCTCCTGAGTACCTCCCAGCCCGCCTCAATGCAGCAGCTGCCTGCCCCCCTTCCCCCCCCCCCCCCCCCCCCCGCTCCGTAAGAGCCCACCTCACAGAGTCGTGGGCCCAGCACCCCACTCCCCTTTCTGTGCTGGGATTTGCTGGTTCCCAGGTCGATTGGCAGTGGGCTGTCCAGTTCCTCTAGGAAAAGAAACCTCAACCCCTACCCAGAGCTCTCAAAACCAGTCATCAGAGGCCTCAGTTTATTTTCCAGAATCTGTTATTCTCTAGGTCAGCAATAACATGTAGGTTATCAAAGTCCAGCTCTAGTTGAACCAGCTCAGTCCAGACCTTTGCAGCCACCTCTTGCTTAAGAAAAAGGTGGGATCGCCTGGCTGGTGTGGCTCAGTGGTTGGTATTGACCTATGAGCCAGGAGATCATGGTTCGATTCCTGGTCAGGGCACATGCCAGGGTTGCAGGCTCAATCCCCAGTGGGGGGCGTGCAGGAGGCAGCTGATTAATGATTCTATCTCATCATTGACGTTTCTATCTTTCTCTCCCTTCCCTTCCTCTCTGAAATCAATAAAAAATATATTTTAAAAAAGAAAAGAAAAAGGTGGCATCTATATGCATCCTTCCAGCCAGCTTCAGAGGCCCAGCCCCCAGGCTCCTGTGAGCAGCTGCTTAGATGAGACACACACACACACACACACACACACACACAAGAATAAGTCATTTTCAGGACTGGTGCAGCTACACTTTTATGAAAGAAACATAATGGCAGAGACACAACAATGCCCACTTTCATAAAAGGACCCTCTATACCGCCATGCTTCCTGAGCTTTTTGGGGCCACAGTACCTCCCAACCGTTACAGAAGAGGGCCTTGGCTCTCGTATCCAGGCAGAAGAGACAGCATTTGCAACAGCTTGGAGATTGGAGGCTGACTCAAGGCAGGAGAGAAGTATGGTTTGGAGTTGAGCAGTGGAATATGGAGAAATGAGGCTAGACAGTTAAGCCAACTCAGATCATGTGAGAACTTGAATGGTTCCAGTAAAAAGTGGAGAGTCAAAAAAAGAAGAAAAGGTGGAGAGTATTTGAAAGGCTGTAAGCAAGAGAAGTAACAAGTTCAGATTTTCTGTAAATGAGCCTCAGTTTCCTCATCTATAAAATGAAGCTATTAATAGCATCACAGAACTGGTGAAGAATTAAATGATAAAATCCATACAAACAGTGCCTGGCACGTAAGTTATTATTCATCAGCTAAGAGTCCCTTCCGTGTGAGGCCTTGCCCATAGCTCTGTGTTGGTTATAACCACATTCTGTTACGTCTATTCATTTAGTTATTTACTCATGCAACTAGCTCCCAAACTGAGAAATGATGTGCCTTAATCCCGTCTGTGTTTACTGTTCCCAGCACAAAGCCTAGCACATATTAAGCACTTGGCAAGTGTAGGCCCAGGACTGAACAGTGAAAAGGCAAAACCATCAAAAAGGCGAGTGGGTGGATAGGACGTACCACGTCCAACCGCAAGAGGGCGCGCTACGCTCCTCCCAGAGAGCTGGGGCTGCTGGAGAAAGGGGGGCTCCCTGGCCCCCCAACACAAATCACCTTCTTGGACGTTTCTTCAGAGAAGCCCAGGGCGGAGGAAGTTGCCTTCTCAGGTCAAATGAGCTGGAGAAGAATAAAAAGTGTTTTGAACTCTGCACTCGTAGCGCTGATGGTAGGGGCTGCCTCCGCCTCCGCTGGTGGCTGGTCTTTGTGGCGTGGGCGGGCTGCGCGACTGTATGAGCGATTCCGGGGGGCTGCATCCTCCCCCCGAAGTGTGTAAACATTCACAGTCCCTGTCCCCCGGGCTGGGACCCCACTGCGGGCGAGCAGGTGGGGATCAGGGTGACACAGGGCCTCTGGGGGCACTGGGACTCGTTGAAAGCCACCCGGGCCGTATCAGGGAAGACAAGACTGGAGGTTCGCGGAGGGAGCGGGAAGGGAAGAGGCGGCGAAGGAGGAGGAGATCACGGGCCTCTGGGACCGCGGGGTTAACCGGCGGCCGGGCTGGGGACCCCGCGGAGGGAGCCGAGGGGGGCGGGCTCTCCGCGCGGCCTGAAGAAAACAACAGGCCGTTCCCAGCCAACCCGGGCGAGGGGGCGGGCCCGGGAGGGAAGCCACGTGCCGGAGCTGGACGCGATTGGCTGGCCCGGAGTTGTTTGTGAGCGGCCATTGGCGGCGATGGGGAGCCGCCTCCAGCCGATTGGCCGGGTTTTGGAGGACGGCCAGGGCCAGGGGAGGAGCGGTGGAACCGCTAGGCCGGGTTGGGCCGAACCGGGCCGAGCCGAGCGCGAGAGCCCGCCGCGCGGCCACCCGAGCCCGACCCCGACCCCGACCCCGACCCCGCCGCCATGCGCTGGCTCCGCGCGCTGCTGAAGAACGCGTCCCTGGCCGGGGCGCCCAAGTACATCGAGCACTTCAGCAAGTTCTCCCCGTCCCCGCTGTCCATGAAGCAGTTCTTGGACTTCGGTACGGAGTAGGCCGGCGGCGGCCGGCCGTCAGGCCCCGCGGGTGCTGGGTGGAGCAGATGGAGGGGTCCCGGCCAAGAAGGATGCACGCGGAAGAGAGAGGCCCTGCGTGACGGGGAAGGGTTGCTGGGAGGGCAGCGGGCAGGAAAGGGTTAACGGGGAGGCAGGGACCACACGCCCGAAGGGGTCGTGGGTACCTGGGCTGAAGGGTCCCTGGACTAGACTATTCGTGGGCAGTAAGGGGCATTGAATAGGGGGAGGGGCCCAGGGTGTCTTACTGGGCTTTGTGAGGGTCTTGGAGAATAAGGGGCAGTGGATGGGTGCTATTAGGGCAGGAAGGAGTGGGGGGGAGTCCCCGTCCAGGCATATATAAAGGGTCCTGTTGACGCTAAGAGTAGGAGACAGAGAGGAAATGGGGGGGGGGGCTGCTGGTGGGGAGCACTGGGAGGTGTGGGCCATCTGGGAGGGGTCAGTGGGGAAGGGGCTCTTTCAGAAGATGCCCACAGGAGAGGATCCCCAGACCAGGATCCCTCCACTCACTGACGGAGCCGGCCCCCCAGCTGTCGCTGTGGGCAAGGACACTTGAAGATCAAATCCCCTTAGGCCTGACTGCTTGTCCCAGCTGGGCCGGGGCCCAGGGCACCACGAGATGGAGTCAGGCGGCTTGTGCCCACCCGCGGCTGCCCCTGGGTTCCTAGGCTAGGAACACCCACCATCAGGGTTCTGGGGGTGGCTCTGGAGCAGGAACAAGGCTGTGCCAGCTGGTGACAGAGTCACCGTGTGGGCCCCGTCTGACTATACATTGTTTACATGATGCCACCTGGGGATTAGGAGGGGGTGCCCGGGACTCTCAGGACTTGAGGAGACAGTGTCTGGCTCAGGTTACAGCTGCGTCATTGTTGGGAGCGGGCAGGGAGGGGGCAGCCAGGACACAGAGCACCTGTTTCCTGGACTTGGCCACCTGCCCTGTACCTGTTTGAGCTGCCCCCATGTAGGAAAGCCTCCTGTGCCCACTCAAAACCCCCAGCAGAAGTTTAGTCCAGACTGGATGGACCCCAGTTATACCAATGTCACAGCTGGGAGGGGCTCACAGTAGAATTTGGTCCACGTGTCGTACAGTGGGGGAAACTGAGGCCTTTAGAAGGATCGTGACATGTCCTGAGCGACAGATTTGGAAGCAAAACCTGGACTAGAACCTGGGTCTCCTGACGGTAGCCTGTGGCCTCTTTCAGTCCTTCACCATCTTTCCATTTGGAAGCCAAGCCAAGGACCAAGTTATTTGGGTTACCATCCTTTGGCCCTAACTGCCTCACAGGTGGTGGGCAGTAACGCAGGGGCAGCCTACCGTGGTCATCAAGACCAGTTGGGTGATGCTGGGTTGGGCCAGAGACGATGCTGGGGGCCTGTCGCTGCGGTGGTCCAGGAATAACTCCCCTCAGCCAGGGCCCAGCCCTCGGAAGGGATGGATTTCCCAGGCTGCTCTGCCGACCTGGATCAATTACCCCGAAGTGAGTGTCTGGTAGGAGGGAAAGAAAGAGAAGCAGTGAGGTAACTGAGGGCAGGGGAGCGAGCTTCACGTGGGCCTGGGAGTGGATCTGCCCCCTGCTGTTGGAGGAAAGCAGCGTTCAGCTGGGGGTGAGGAGAGGATGCCGCTCCCGAACGGGTTAGACGGGGTGGTGGGGAGGTCAGAACACTGCAGGGCATTGGGAGAGCTGCCTGCTCTGTGCCCGGATCACTTCTCTGAATCCTCAGGAAATGAAGGACTGAATCACCCTGACCCTTGAGACGTCCTCTGGCTCCGATGGTGTGCAGCTTCGTGTGCTCACCTCTTTCTCTCTCTCCCTCCAGGGTCCAGTAATGCCTGTGAGAAAACCTCCTTCACCTTCCTCAGGCAGGAGCTGCCCGTGCGCCTGGCCAACATCATGAAAGAGATCAACCTGCTTCCTGACCGGGTGCTGGGCACACCCTCGGTGCAGCTGGTACAGAGCTGGTGAGACCCCTGGCCAGGCCCCCACACCTCCCTCCATGGCCAGATGCCCTGGGCTCAGAGATGGAGTCTCCATGCTCCCAGCAGCCTTGATGGAGGCAGGGACAGAGGGGAGGACAGACGGAGGCACAGGAGCCTGGGGAGTTACTCAAAGTCAAGCAAAATGCTAGGCCAGAGCAGGGACTGAGATCAGACTCCCAGCCTCGTGTCTTACCACCCTCCTTTCTCTGGAAAGCCCAGATCCACCTAGGAACCCCTTTTCACTGCCATAACCTCATCAGGCTAACGTCAGCCTTCGCCCCTAGCCCTGGCCCTGAAAACCCAGCGCCTGCCGGTGATATTCACCGGAGCCAACACTGCGGGAGACAGAAACAGGAAGAAGCCAATCTTCAAGTCATTTCGTCCGAGCTACAAGTCACACTGGTTTGGATGTTGGAAAACACTCAAATAGGCACAGGACCTACACCCAGAGAGCTTCTGAGGGCAAAGGTCAAAAGTTTATTGCACAAAGCAGCAGCACCAGAGGAAAATTCTCGGTGACGCTCACTCAAGAGCTCTGTCTAGGGTTAAGTAACTGGATGATATTAGCCCGTGCCAGTCACGTGGAGAATAACTACGTTTCCTCTATCACTGGGCATAGAGGTGGCTAATCATGGTTGGTCTTGGGTGCGGAAATCTTGCTCGGTCTGGCTGCCCTGGGTGTGATCAGGCTGTGGTTTCCTTTTGGATTCAGGAGCAGCACACCAACCCTGAGCCCAAGGTCAAACTAGGGGAGCCCATGATCTTGGCAGGGGTGGGGTGGGGGGAGGCAGAATAAAAGAAGTTGAATTAAGCACTGCATAGATAGTGGTAGGAACAGTGAGCTGCTGAAGGGTTCGTTTTATTTAAGAAGAAAAATATTATTTAAAAGGAACACCGGTTGGGGCTTTTCACCCTCATTGAGGAAGTGTAACGTGTTGACTTTGGCATTTGGAAAACACAAAAAAAAGTAGGTAGAAGAGAATGCCAACCACTGCCCTCCACCCCATAACCAAACACTTGGTGCTCTGGCTCGGCTCCATAAGGTTTTGTCGGCGCCCTCCCGGCATTTTTTCTATGTGTGGATCTGCAAATGCATGGCTTATTCTAATTAAATGAGATGCAGTACGGAAGGAAAGTGTTTTGTGCACAAAGCCAGGCACCCGGTCTGTGCAGAGTGAATGTTAGTTGAACCAGAAAGTTGTAGGGCAGTTGAAATGGATATGAAAGGCATAGAGGAGGCGATGTGTCACTGGGCCTCGATGAACTGGATCTAGAAAGAAGGGAAGGGCACTCCAAGCCAAAGGAGCTGCTAGTGCAAAGGCGTGGAGGCAGGAAAGTGCCCAGGAAAGGCATCTGAGAACTTGTTTTGTGGATGTAGAGCTACTAGTGAAAGCTGTGAAGGTGGGATGGGGGGACAGAGATGATTTTCATGTAGCCCAACCAGGTTACCCCTTGCTGAGCCCTGTCCCTCCCAGGTCCCAGACCTCAGAACCTCAGAGCTTCCCACCATGGGGCAGCATGGAGGTCATAGGGGGGAGACAGAAGGTGCCATCTGTTCTCTATCCCGTCTCTGGCTCTGTCTGGCTGATTGACTTGGCTGCCTCTCAGCTGATCCCTGACTCCAGGACTTGGCTTCTCAGGCCCTCCCTGGACACTGTGTTCCTGGGAGAGCCAGGGGTTGCGGGGAGGGTGGGACAGGGAGCTGCTGAACTGCCCATGACATCCCCAGGGCCCCACAAAGTCGCTTCCTGAAAATCAGCTACACATGTGGGAACTTGGCCTGCCTTCTTCTGTCAGTAATGTTAACCGACAGCAGGAGGCAGTGAAGTTAGACAAGAGAAAACAGGCCCCAGTGATGACCTGGCTCAGAGGAGAGCCGGCGAAGGGATTGCTGGAGTGCCTGGCACCCTGGGGAGTCAGCCTGTGGAGGTTGTTGCCAGAATGGGCATCGGCTGCAGCAAGAGAGAGTGAGGTCTGAGGGAAGGAGGGACTGTCCAGTCAGGACAGGGATGAGGTGGCTGCCTTGAGAGTGTGCAGGCCTCCTCCAGGAGAACCCTGCCAGCTTGGGTGATGGGGGCGGTAGAGGTGGGCAGAGTTTGCATGCGAGGAGTGGGATGACCTACCAGGGCGTATAGCAAGAAGGCCACTAGCTTCAAAGTCTGATGAATAAGGAACAGAACGGAAAAGTCCTGTACAAATACTAGTAGTAGTGGTGGTGGTGGCGGTAGTTAATAGTCAATATGGGGCAATAGCTAATGGAGTTTCTACTCGGCTGGGAGAGGCGCTAGGCAGGAACCAAGAGCAAGAGGAGAAGTCCTGGTTCTAAATGAACCTGATAAGTTATTTCAGCTGGACAAACTTCGTATAGGGGGCCCTGTTTGGAAGTGACTGGAAGGTGCTGGAAAGCCCTGGGTGTTATCAGCAAGCTTGACTCTGAGGCTTGGCTTTGCTGCTTGCTGGGAGCTTAATCCTTGCTATTAACCACGTGGCCTCTCTGAGCCTTGGTTTCCTCATCTGTAAAATGGGGATCCAGGCTGTTTCTAAGGGCCGAGTGCCACTGCTAGATGAGAAAGGGGGGGCGGGGTCTGTAAACACAAGTGATGCCCCTCGCTTCTGGCCGCAGCACCTCCAGGCAAAGGTTATGGCAGAAGTTCTCTGAGACAATGTAGTGATGATAATGATGACAATGACATAGGAAACAGACCTGGGGGCCTGCTGTGCATCAGAAACTGCTCGAAGTGTGTCCCCCTATTAGCTGTTTAACCTTCACAGCAGCCCTGGGAAGCAGGCCTTGTTACTGTCCCCACTGTATCAACGAGTAACTGAGGTTCAGCGATTAGGAACCTTGCCCGAGATCGCTCAACCCGTGGGAGAGCTGGGATTCCCACCCAGGCTGGGTGCGCTGGAGGCCGCATTCTTGAAGGGAAAGGCGGAAGGCTGCGTTCTGGGCGGTGGCCTGGGGTCAGATTCCACATCCCAGTCGGTGGGAAAGGAGGATTCACGTCACAGGATCTTGCTTGATGGCTGGTGTTGCTGGAGCAGACAGGGCAGCCTTGACTCCTCTGGAGAGAAGGACAGCCTGAGGGAGGGTGCGGAGTCGGTGGGGAAATGGAGGTACGGGAGAGTAGCAGAGTCGAATCGGACGACAGTGAGTCACTAATGAGAGTCTTTGCCGGGAGGGAGCGGGGTGGGAGGTCATATCGTAGGTCAGCACCTTCTTAGGAACCTCCCTTGCGGGTCAGCAAGGTGTATGGATGCCAAACCCCACCTGCGGAGGATCTTCCCCCCACCCCCACCTCCCCCTCCCCCGCAGGAAAACGTCCTGGCCCTTGAAGAGAATAGCCACCATCAGCACAGGCTCCCACAGCCACAGGCTCTGCCAGGCCGGGGCTGGGGCTTTAGCCAAACCCTCCCATTGGCTCCCTCAGCCACTCCTTATGTAATCGGAGTGGAAACTAGCGACTGCATCATCTCTGAGGGCCACTGCTGTGAGCCCCATTGTACAGATGGGGACCTGAATGGCTCAAGTCTGCCTGGTCAGGGTCCCCACCCGCCACCCTTCCACAGAGTGACTTCCAGGTGCAGGACACATTCGCCCCTCTCCCCTCCCCAATGCCCATTACCTGTCCACACCCTTGTCCCCAGAGGCATGGACACTAATGCACAAGACACACACACTCACACACACCCACGGGCACACAGACTTACACATGCTCCACACGCATCAGCGCTCCCTCCTTCCATACAAGGCTGTGTGCACCTCTCCCCCGATGCACACTCATTCCAGCATTGCTGCGCACACATACGTGCCCACACCCCCTCCTCCTCCTCTCTGGCATTCCACCCCTTCTCCCTCCCCTGTCCAGGCTGAACTGGCTACAAAGCCTCAAAAGGCAGGGCTTGGGTGTGTGTGTGTGTGTGTGTGTGTGTGTGTGTGTGTGTAGGAGGGGGGAGCTCCAGATCTCACTAAGGGAGGCTTGGAGGCCTTGTTTACTGCTGAGGTTGGCAGGCCCGGCCCTCCCTAGGCAAATGCGGCCCCCACGCTGCCTGTGCTGCCTGCCAGGGTGTAAACCGGAAGTGACACACCTGTCATTGCACCGCTGCTTTCAGGCTTCCCGCGTCCAAGCCCAGTTCTCCTCGGGCCCTCAGAGGGCTGTGCAGCCCAGGAGCCAGAAGGGCTCCAGCCCCAATGTCTTGTCCTTAGGACCAAGATCTAGCCCTGACCCTTGTGTGTGCCAGGCCCGTGCAGGGCTTCAGGCCAAGACTGGGGTCCCCTGGGAATATCCTTCTCATGCCCTGCTCTCCTGTCCAAGAGCACACCCAGAACTACTCCCCTGCAGGAGTGGCCCCGTGAGGGAGGCAGGCGAGGAGTCTGAACCCTGCTTCACAGTCCAGGAGACTGAGGCCTGGGGCTGGCAGCTCTCCCCATCCCGGCACTGCCGTTGCCAGTCTATTCTGGTGCCCTTTGCTGTACTTCGTTGCCCATGTGGCCAGGCCCCTTTCTGCCCTCTCCGGTTCAGTAGGCAGCCACGAGGGGCGGTGCTTGGAACTAGAGCACTAACCCTACCCCTGGGCACTGACCTCCCTGCTCCTGGCCAAGTACCACCAAGCCGGCCAGGGCCTCCTAGCCCCCACCCCTCCCTCCCTGCCTGCCCTCTGGGTCTTGGGAAGGGATCCCAGGGCCCCCGCTCTCCAGCTGGTCTGCTCCCCTTCCTCTCTACCTGTCCCCAGCATTGCACACTTGCAGGCCCCCTCCCCAAAGCCCTCTCTGTGCAAGAATCATGTGCACACAAAGCTTGATGCTGGGCATGATTAGGGAACGAGGAATTGGAGTCACGCAGACCTGCGAGAGAGAAACCTCACTTTGCAGGTTAACTTCCTCACCTATGAAATGGGCAGTAGCTAGCAGTAGCAACTACCTTATGGGGTAATGGTGGAGGTTGCCGTGGGAAGCAGGGAAGCCTGGAGCAGAGCCCTGGCACAAGGCCGGTGCCCAGGAAATGCTGCCTGCCATGACCACCGACATCGGCATCACTGTTAGGACCAGTGCGCATGGGGAGCAGTTGGCCATGTGGTGTAGGCTTGACGTCAGACAGACCAGGGTTTGAATTCCAGCGCAGCTGCTTACTGTGTGGCCGGGGGCCTATCCCCTGCCCTCTCTGAACTGGTTTCCTTGTCTGCAAAAAGGGGGACATACCACAGGTCCTCGGAAACCATTGCGTCATTCTTTGTCATTTCATTATAACATCGATGAGATGCTGTAGGAATTTAACTCTTGTTTATATCACATAGCCTCTGGTAAAACTGGTTTCGCTATCCCTGCTTTGCTTAAAGTGACAGAACACATGACAGCGTTAAGTGAGGACTTACTGTACTGTATGCTCATCAAGGTGACTTGGAGGTGAGGGGCCCTGAGTAGACTCTGAGCACAGGTGTGCGCTAGCGGGCACCATGTCAGCGTCGGCTGTTAGTATTCTCCAGGGAGGCAGGGTGAGGCCTTAGGAGTGCCTCTCTGCCTGCTGGGGCTGCAGGGATGGGCCGATCTCTTCTCTCTGGGATGCCCCGTCTTCTGCTCTCTGTGCTGCCGCCTGAGGAGCACGGGGCGCATCAGGCGGGGACAGCCCGGTGCCTGACAGCGCTGGCTGCCCAGAGCATGATGGGTGAAAGCATGGTGTGGTCAGAGCCTGTGCCCAGGAGGAGGGTGTCACATGCCACCTGGGGACTCAGGATGCACTCAGCTGCTGTGACAGGGTTTGACCCCCCGGTCAGCGAGAGCAGACATGTAGAGAGCGCTCACTGTGTACTGGGCACTGAGCTAATGATCACATTTAATCCCAACAAGAAAGCAGTGATAGCATTTAGTATAAACCCCCACCCCGCCCCTCCTGATGAGGAGACCCAAGCCCAGAGCGGCTCCGTGACTTACCCAGGGCCACACAGCCCAAGGAGCAAAAGCCAGGACTGGGACCCTGCAGAGCCAGCTCCAAAACTAGCTCTCTCAAATTCTTGCCTGTCTTTTTTTTTTTTTAACATTTTTTTTATTGATTTCAGAGAGGAAGGGAGAGGGAGGGAGAGATAGAAACATCAATGGCGAGAGAGAATCATTGATCGGCTGCCTCCTGAACGCCCCCTAGTGGGATTGAGCCAGCAACTGGGGCATGTGCCCTCGCTAGAATCGAAACCCAGGACCCTGCGGTCCACAGGCTGATGCTCTATCCACTGAGCAATACCTGCTAGGGCTTCTCTCCTGTTTGAAGCAAGAGAGGGAGGAGCCTTTCCTGAGAGGCCTGTAGGCCCCAGGGGCCCTGCCTGCTCAGGGCCATAGGTAGCCCTCCTTCCTATTGGCTGGAAGTGTTTCTGCCAGAGAGAGGCTCAGCTCTCCGCCTCCCCCAGTAGAACAAGCTGCAAGAGGCATGTTAGCGGGGAAACTGTGGGTGTCCTGGCTCAGGGGAGCAGGGAACAGTGGCTCCAGATCGGTACCACCTGCTGCCACAGGTCGGCCTGACTCCCTTGCAGTAGCTAGCCTCTTGCTGTCCCTGAGTTAGGGCTTCCCAGCACTCCCCTTGGTTACCAGCTCTTTCTAGAGCCTCAGGAAACTGGCCTCCTGACCAGGCCTACAGATGGAGGCACCATTCCTGCTGGGCCCTTCGGAGGGGCGTGAGCACTCAGGCTTGTCAGAGCTGGGCCTGCCCACCCCACCCCCAGTTCTTCCCAGCTCCCATTTAATCCAGTTCCCTGGCAGATGGCACGGCTCCTGGTCCCAGCCCAAGCCCACCAAGCCCTGAGTCGGGGGTATGGTCTGCCCTCCTCCTCACTCAGCCCCCTCTCTGGGGGAGCCCATGGCCTGCAACACCTGTGGGCAGACAGTTTCCATGACGGGGCTCGGGGAGGTAGAGTGACTTGCCCCAGCCTCCTCTCACTGCCAGCCCTTGTGTCCCGTGCCCCGTCTGAGCCTCAGTCTCCTAATCCTTGAGACCCTTTGGATGGATGGTCTGCAAGGCCCTTCTGAGACTCCTGTTCTAGGATCCCAAAGCAAAGGTGCTCGGAGGGGGACCAACACATTGGAGGTTTTCTTGCATAACTCACTGTTGTCAGGGAGACTCATGCACATGGAGGAAGAGGGTTTGTGATGCAGCTTGTCAGCCAGCGCAGCTCCATGCGGTGCCCACATGAGGGACAAAACCCGAGCGAGGGCAGCTGAGTCAGGTGGGAAGGGGGCCCGCCCAGAGCTGAGGCGATGTCTCCCCCTGTTCCCTGCCCACAGGTATGTCCAGAGCCTCCTGGACATCATGGTGTTCCTGGACAAAGACCCAGAGGACCAACGCACCCTGAGCCAGTGAGTGAGGGCCCTTTTGGGGGCAGGAGGGCAGGTGTAGGCGAGTGGCATCTATGGTCATGGTCCCAGGGGCAGAAGTGCGGGCAGGCTGAAAGAAATGACCCCTGCCCTCAGGATATCCCGTCTGATGTGGGAGACAGCTCCTGTCCTCGGGGTGCCCTGAGTCTGATGGGGGATCCAGGCCCGGCCCCTGGGGAGCTCCCAGGCTGTCAGGCAGGCAGTGGGAAGGTCAGTGAGGACTTCGGGAGGAATGGGGTGGGTGCTGTGTGGTTGAGAAGGGTTCAGTGGGTGACCGTGGCGAGGAGGCCAGGCGCAGAGGAGAGTCTGAGGGTATCTCTAGGCTGGGCCTGGGTGGGGGCCAACATCTGCCCCCCCCGCAGGTTCACCGAGGCCCTGGTCACCATCCGGAACCGCCACAACGACGTGGTGCCCACCATGGCACAGGGCGTGCTCGAGTACAAGGACGCCTACGGCGACGACCCCGTGTCCAACCAGAACATCCAGTACTTCCTGGACCGCTTCTACCTCAGCCGCATCTCCATCCGCATGCTCATCAACCAGCACAGTGAGCAGGGGGCGGAGGGCGCAGGCGGCCATGGCAGCGTGAGATCCATCGTTTTAACTGTTTATGGAATCAGGCCACCCCTTTAAAAAGTGTTCAGTGTGTTATTTGTAAAACTCTCACTGGAGGGGTCAGGGTCAGAGGAGAGAGGGCAGGAGGGTGGGAAGGGGGCAGCTTTAGGGTCAGAGGCATGAGGAATGGAGGTAGAGAGTGGAGAGCCCTGGGGAGGAGGGAGAGCCGGACGGGCTCCGCAGCCCCAGCAGCAGCTCCCTCCTTCCCCCGCAGCCCTGATCTTTGACGGCAGCACCAACCCAGCCCACCCCAAACACATCGGCAGCATCGACCCCAACTGTTGCATCTCTGAGGTGGTGAAAGGTGAGCCTTCCCCACTGCGCCTGGTCCACCAAGCTTCCCTGGTCGGAGGGTGACCCATTCCCCAGTGGGTGGGGGCCCCTCCCCATGGGTTTAATGTTGGGAATGCCCAGTGTTGGTGCCAAGAGGACTGCTTGCTGGGTGAGCCCCCTCATTCCCTGGATGACCTCTCTCTCCTCTCAGATGCCTATGACATGGCCAAGCTCCTGTGTGACAAGTACTACATGGCATCACCTGATCTGGAGATCCAGGAGATCAACGGTGAGTGAGCAAGGCTGCGTGTGTGCGTGCGTGCGTGTGTGTGTGTGTGTGTGCGCGCGTGCGTGTGTGTGCGCGTGCGTGCGTGTGTGTGCATGCGTGTGTGTGTGCATGTGTGTGTGTGTGCGTGCGTGTGTGTCTCCAAGGGCTGGGGACGTGGGAGTTAGGAAATGAACTATAATCTGGATAGGGGAGAAGCAGAGCTATTTTTTATTAGTATTATTATTCATTTGGTAAATACAGAGGTTTACAGTTGCCTTGTGACGTTAATTTGAGTCGATAAAGCTATTGTCATAATCATAGCTGCATGTCTTTTTCCGTGCGAACACTGTAAACCTGTGTTTATCCAACAGTAACATAACAGGCAAGGTCCCTGTGCTTATGGAGCTGCCATTCTTGGTGCTGGGAGGTTGAGGAATGAAGCCTTTGTCCAATGAACAAACAGTATACCAGACACTTTCATATCATGTGAAGGGACGGGCAGGAAACACAATGGGGTCACGTGACGGTGATGGGCAGAATGGTGGATTAGATGGGCTATTAGTTAGTCTGGCTGCCTTCCCAGAATCCAAATAACAGGGGCTTAATTACGGAAGAGGTTTCCCTCTCCAGCCTGGAGAAGGGGACGGGGAAGGCAGGGCCCAAACACATCGCTTCCCTAAGTCGCCTGGCTACCCAGCCGCAAGGGACACAGAGAATTCGTCTCCAGCTGGGTAGCCATGTGCCAGTGAAAGCCCTGGGGGAGGGGTGTCTATTAGTGAATGAGGAAGGGAAGAATGGCTCCAGAGCACAGTGACAGGGTCCTACTTGGGACAGGGCAGTCAAGGGCCAGAAGGAGCAGTGTGGTGGGGCTTGGAGATCGCAGGGGTGATGGGCTGGAGAGAAGCTGGGGCGTGCCGGGCCCGTGGGCCACGGGCAGCAGCTGGGATTTTGAGTGCCGCAGGAGCCATTGGAGGGTTTGTAGCACCGGTGATGACAGGATCTGACAACTTACATTCTAAAGATACTTAGAGGTGGGAAGAGGCAGAGAGGACACGGGAAGAGCAGCTAAGAGGTCGCTGCAGGAATCCAGGCAAGGGCAGGGGAAGGCCTTGAGGTGAGAAGTAGGGGGTGGGTTTGATAAATATCTTGGAGATAGTGGTGTCAGGGCTTGTTGAGAGCCGGGGAGGACAGGGGAGAGGAGGATCAGGAACCTGGGAGCTACCTCTACCCCTCCCCCAGCTGCCCCTCAGCCACGCCCTGCCCATGTGCAGGAAACCTGAGATGTTTCCTGCCCTGTACCTGACAGTCACCTGCCTATATCCTAATATTCGCTAAGGCCCAGTTCAAGTCCAGCTCCTCTGAAAGCCTTCCCAGGCCTCCCAGAGAAGCCAGCCGGGCACCAGCCTGTCCCCGGTGGACCTCTGTATTGCACTGTTTTAATTACCTAGGGATCAAGACCTAAGGGCAGAGGCAGGCCACTTCACTTTGGTATCCAGCCCAGGGCTTGGCTTACAGCTCTGGGTACACCTGATGTGAAAGTCAGTTGTGTGTTTCTCGGTCTAGACTTGCATTTCTAAGAGGGTAGGGCTGAATTTTATTTCTCTTTATGTCCTCACTGCCCAGCACAGCACCTGAGAGTCCTTCATTCCCTGATTCATTGCACATTTATTGAGCTCCTGCTACCTACAAATCTCTGTGCCAGACACCAGGGGAAAATGCTTAGTCCCTAACACCAAGAAACTCCAGGCTAGAGTGATTCTTGGGAAACGGGACTGATGTCAGCATCACCTGGACAGTACCCTGCCCTCTCCCCCCAGGGTGAAAGCAGGGGGTTCTGGTGTCCAGGTGAATGCTAGGAGGCTGGGTACAGGAGAGCTGGATTCTACTTGATGCTTAAATGATAAATAGATGGGTAGATAAACAGGTGAATGGAAGGGTGGAGATAGACTCTATGAACGAATAGATAGATGGAAAGGATAGATGTTTGAACAGACGCATAGACTGAAGGACCATTGGATGGCTGAATGGACAGTGGGTGAGTAGATAGAGGAATCAGTGGATATTGAATGGTCAGGATGGATGGATAGATGGACAATGGACATTGTGTAATGGATGGTACTATATGGATAGATGGTTGAATGGACACTGAATGAATGGGTAGATGGATGAGTGAATGCTCGGTGAATTGAGCAGCAGATGGATGGTTAATTTTATTAATGGATGGTGGTTGAGTGATGGGTGCTGGATGC
Source organism: Myotis yumanensis (assembly GCF_028538775.1). Taxonomy (NCBI): domain Eukaryota; kingdom Metazoa; phylum Chordata; class Mammalia; order Chiroptera; family Vespertilionidae; genus Myotis; species Myotis yumanensis. The sequence continues at coordinate 41,950,414 of NW_027223767.1, read as the reverse complement.
TGGGTGAATGCATTTCCTAATCATTGGTCTTGACTTCCCCACAGCATCTGACTCCAAACAGCCAATTCACATGGTTTATGTCCCCTCCCATCTCTACCACATGCTTTTTGAACTCTTCAAGGTGAGGCAGCTGGGGATGGCACTTTGTGGGGCTGGAGGCGGCTAGGGCTCGGCTTCTCTCACTCATTCTTCCCTCTTCCCCTCCACAGAATGCCATGCGAGCGACCGTGGAAAGCCATGAATCCAGCCTCGTTCTCCCTCCTGTCAAGGTCATGGTGGCCTTGGGAGAGGAAGACCTGTCCATCAAAGTATGTAACCCTTGACTTTGGGGGGAAGTGGCAGGCACTTCCCTCCTGCCAGGAGGTGGGCTTGGGAAGACCCTGGGGGTGAGGAAACCCAGGAGAAGATCGAGGGGGTCAGGGGGTGCGGGGGTGTGGAACACAGGCTGGAGAGCCCCCATGTCTCATCTCCCCTAGATGAGCGACCGAGGTGGGGGTGTCCCCTTGAGGAAGATTGAACAGCTCTTCAGCTACATGTACTCCACAGCACCCACCCCCCAGCCTGGCACGGGGGGCACCCCATTGGTGAGATGGCTTCGTTCCAGCTCCCCTCCTGCCCCTAAGGGATCCTGTCTGCCTCTTCCTCTCTCCTCCAATTGTCACCCTCCCTCTCTCGCTTCCTTCTCTCTCAGGGTCTCCCCATTCTCAGTGGCTGTGTGTGATGTCCGTCACCTCTCCCGAGGCTGGGCCCCCCTGCTCCTCCTGTCTCTGCCCAGCCTGTCCCTCCCTACCTACCTGTGGGTCTGTCACCCTTCCTCAGTTCTCCCTCCCCCGTGTATCTCCCCCCAAAGTTACTAACCATTTGTTCAACTCAGCACCTCCCTGTCCATTCCCAGGGGAGTAGGCAGAGCTAGGTTTGGGAAACTGGGACTCAGAGGAGCCCCAGGACCTGTCCAGATCCCCTGGCTGCCAGGACCTAGCTCCTCCCCTTGCCCTGCTGATGCCCCCCACACCTCCTTGGCTTTCCTCCCCCCGTAGACTGACCTTTGTCACCCCATAACTCCTGTCTTGCCCCAGAGCCTCCTGTTTCTTGTGTCCCCTCCCATCTGAGTTCTGGGGACCCCTTGCGTGACCCCAGCTCAGCACCCCTCAGTATACCTGTCGCTGCAGCGCCAGCCTCCTCATCACACTCCCGTCCTGTCCGCTTGCAGGCCGGCTTTGGGTACGGGCTCCCCATTTCCCGCCTCTATGCCAAGTACTTCCAGGGGGACCTGCAGCTCTTCTCCATGGAGGGCTTTGGGACGGACGCCGTCATCTATCTCAAGGTGAGGGTCCCTGCCTGCTGAGCGTGTTAGATTCCTTTTCCATCCCTCCAGCCCTTGCCCAGTTCCAGACAGAATCAGAGCAAAGCTACAGGCCCCCAAGCCCCAGATGCTCCCACCCTGGCAGGCAGTTTCAGGGAGTCCATGGTCCGGACTAAGATCCCTGCTCTGGGGACGCCTGACTTGTTAGACCCAGACGGAAGGCGGGGGGCCATAGAGAATTTGTCATTCAGCTCAGGAGGACGTGGAGGCTCAGAGCTGGTGACCTTCAAGAACACTCGGCCCAGCCTCCCCCCCAGACCCTCTGAGCAGCCTCCTCGAATGGGCAGGAGCAAGACACAGAGGGACAGATCCTTGAGGGTCTCCCTGGGCCAGGCTGGGTTGTCTCAGCGTGTCTGGCACTTGGCAGGGCTGATATAGTCAGTGGCCAGCACAGCCCACCCTGGGGCCTGGGTGGACTGCTGGGCAGTGGGCAAGGCACGGGGCAGTGGGAGAGGCTGAATCTGACGCTCCCCAGGCCCTGTCCACGGACTCGGTGGAGCGCCTGCCCGTCTACAACAAGTCAGCCTGGCGCCACTACCAGACCATCCAGGAGGCCGGCGACTGGTGCGTCCCCAGCACGGAGCCCAAGAACACGTCCACGTACCGTGTCACTTAGGGGCCAGGGCACCTCTGCACCTGAGAGGATGGACTGCTTGCTGCCTCTGGGACCGGCCACCACGGCTGCCCTCCCCGTCCCCTGCCCCCAGGTGGGGAGACTCCCCAATGACCAGCTCCTGTCTCTATGGAAGTCACGGCGGTGACCAGGCTGTGGTGACCCCTAAGTGCCAATCTGTCTGTCTGTCTGGAGATTCTGAGGTGGTCTCCCCAGTGTCCAGTCTCTGTGGGAGATCCCTGAGGATTGGGGGATGTCTCCACCTGCTGGGGTGTCCCCATGGCAGTCCTGATTCCAGCGCTGCCATTTTTCTGCCAGGGTCCCCCTCACCGCCCTCCACAGCCTGGCCTTCCAAACAGATGCCCCTGCTTGCCTTTTCCCCCTAGTCTGCCCAGGCACCCCAGCCCTGGTCTGTGTCAGCAGTAGGAAAGGGTCCCCCAGATCTGGGTGGTGGATGGGGAAAGGGGTTGCACCCTTGGACCCCTGGGCGGGACCTGGTCTGGCAGCTTCACCCTCCACTCTGAGCTTCAGGTCCAGGTTAGGAGAGAAGGGGTTCTTACCAGGACCTCACCCCTAAAGTGGAGGAACCTGGGAGGACCCTGAGGTACACGCCCAGCCGGCTGCTTGAAGCAGGGGGCCCCAGCAGTATTCCTGCTGCCTCCCAAGCCCTTCCCTGCACGTCCTAACATGCACACACCCACCTGCCCACCTCACATCCACACCATCCACCTGAGCTCCACCCCAGCTCCCACTGTGCCCAGACATGTGCATGCCTGGGGTGGCGTTCTCCCTAATACTCTGTGTACATAGCTAGTTTTATAGCCCTGAGTGTCCCCACCCTCCCCCTTAGCACACGGGGGGTTAAAGTTGTGTGCTCTTCCCAGTGGCTGTGATGGTGGCAGGGACATCCACAGTAAAGAGATGCAATGAGAATTCGGCCTGGCTGCTTTCCTGGTTGGGGGGGTGGGGGGAGGGGAGCGGCGGGGAGATCCACAGGACAAACAAAAGACAAGTGCGTGCAGACTGCAGCCCCTGTGACCAGCATATGACACGCTCGGGATGGCCGGACAGCTCAGGGCATGACTCAGTGTTACCACAAGGACAGAGCCCAGGCCAGCCCCCAGCCAGGAAGACAGAGATCACTGGCACATCATAAGTGTTTATTGAAATAAACTGAGTACTGCCTCCCCCTTCACATGCAGGTGGGCACCCACAGAGCTCCCGATAGTTTCCAGGACCCGGGTGCCCGCCAACCTCCCCACCAGCCTCCACCGGGCCCAGGTGGTGCCAGGGCCCCCATATCTGTTTCCCTCTGAAGCTCCTCTAGCACAGAGCAAAGAGCAGCAAAGGGCTGGGTCCCAGGGACGGGGTGGCCCTCAAGCCACAGGCCCTGGGCAGGAATGAAGGGAGTTGGCATGCACTGGGTCCTGTCCCCGACTCCAGGCAGATGGAGGTGCGGGGTCCCTTCTAGTCAGAGGCCCCGTAGCCCCACTGGAAACTGGCCAGTGCTCCAGAAGCTGGGCTAGTTTTCTAGCCCCGAGTGCGCCTCCTGACAAGGACAGGTGCCATCCCTGGGCTGCTGGGGTACACTCTGGCCCCACCCCTCCTTGTAGGCAGAGCCTGCACTGTCTTCCAGGTGAGGGAGGGCTGACAAACCCTGCCAATCTAGCAGTTTCCAGGGGACCCAGAGTTGCCTCTGCCTGGCTAGGGTGAGGATTCGCCAGTTCAGTCCCACACAGGCATCGGTAGGGGGCGTCCAGTGTCCCCACAGCTCTGAGTTTGCTCTGTGACCAGCCGGAGGAGTGGGCCTGCCTTAGAGAGCAGGACAAACAGGCCTGGCTGGGCCCCGGGAGCGGCAGGACAGTAAGGTGTCCTCTCATCATGGGGACCGCAGGGCAGGGCAGGGGAAGAAAAGAAGGAGGGTTTCATCCTCCCTTCGCGCGGATAGCCATGCTGCTTGCTCTGCTCTCCGATTAAGGAGGAGACTGGAGTCTACCCTGAGTGCAGCTGGCTGCAGTGCCCACCGGCCTCCCTGGGAACAGAGGGCTCTCCCACACACAGCCACCTTGGAGAGCCCGAGAGGACCGACCACCCACCCACTCCTCCCCGGTGCTCAGCCACCTGACTCAGCCCTGGGACCCTGGCCCCATGGCAGGGCCTCTGGAAGGCAGGCAGGTAGACATGCCAGCTCACTGCAGGCCCCAGCACCACGGTGGCCTGAGGACAGAGGGTCAGACTGACCCAGGTGCCTCTGGGCTCCCAGGCTGCCTTCAGCCCTGGCCTCCCTGCCCTCTTCCCATGATCTGCAACCTCCCCCAGGAACTCTGTGCCAAACCAGTCCTGGAAGGCGATTTAGTACTGGGCCCTCTCCCTGGGCCTCCCTTTCTGGGGGATCTTGGTCCAGACAGAGTGACAAGATGAGAGAGGGCATGTACCCCTGAGACCGTGGGGCCGGGCCAGCCCAAGCTTGGCGCCCAGGCTCCACTTCCCCGCGAGCCTGTGCCCGCCCAGCGGCGGCTGCCCGTGCCTGGGTGCCATGCCTGCCTCGCTCTCCTCTAGCTCTTCTTGGCCTCCTGCTCCCGGCGCCGGAGCTTCTCGCGCTGCCGGGCAGCCTTCTCCTGGGCCTTGCGCTCCTTCTCAGCGGCCGCTGCCAGCTCCTTCACCTTCCGCTTCACCAGTGCCCGGTCATGCGAGCTGCTGAGCCCCAGGCTCTGGGGGAGGAGTTGAGAGTGAGGGAAAGCGCCCCAGAACCACCCCCAGGTTCTGTGTGTCCAGGTGTGCCCTCCCCGGAGCTCCATCTGTCCCCTCTGAAGTGTAGCCTCCACCTCCCAGACCTGCCAGTGGATCAGAACCCTCAGGGCAAGAATTTGAAATGGGAGTAGTTGGGAGAGAAGAGGGTGGGGAGTACCAGGCCCTTCACCAGCACCCCAGCCTCCACCATCCTCCACTTCCCATAATCCCTGGCTCCCACTCCTCCACTCAGAATTTCAGCCTGGCCATGACCCTGATGCCCAGAGATGGGGTGCAACTTGCCCAAGGTCACACAGCTGGTCCGTTGTGAGGCCCCTTCCCACTCCAGAGACTTCCCGGGGGGCTCTCCTCCCTACTCCTTCCCCAGGCAACTTGGCAGAGGGTGGAAACAGGCCAGAACCTCGCAGCACAGCCATCAGGCCCCTCCCGATCCCCCTCCATTACCACCCGCCTCCACAACTGAGAAGCAGACAAGGTGATCAGGGGAGAGGCCTGCTTCCCGCGATACCAGGAGACTCATCAGAGTCAAGAGTTCGATGAGATGAAGCCCTAAAGGTCAAGGCCTGGAGCTTGAAGGTCAAACTAAAGAATTGGGTTTCAGTTTCAAGTCAGACTGAGGACCCACGCTAAAGTACAAAGATCAGGCCAGGGACCCTGCCTAGACGTCAGAGGTTAGGGCAGTAGGAGAGACAAGGTCAGGGTAGGGGAACCCAATCCTTGAAGGTTGCCTCAGGTTCTGACCCACCTTCAGTTTGCTTCCATCCAGCTGCAGGAGCTGCGGCCCGTCCACCTGCCGTGCGGCAAACTCGGCGGCATACTGCTCCAGGTTGAGGCTGTGCAGCCACTGGCCCACCTGCTGACTGGTCCAGTGGTGGATAGTGGGGAGAGGTTCATCCAGGAACTGGGGTGGAGACCAAGGAGAGTGAGGGGGGAAGACCTGGCCTGTGGCCTGCACACCCGGCATAGTCAGAGGCCAGGGCCTGCTCACCTCATCCGAAGACTGGGACAGCGTGTGGTAGGGGTAGGAACACTTGGTCTCCTGCCGGGGACCACTCGGGATCTTGGGGCTGCTGCTGGGGGGTGTGGAGTCATCACTCAGGGTGGATTCCTAGACGGGAGGGTATGCATGCTGCTGAGCAGAAAGCTTGCCCCAGCTCAAGGGAGTCCCCACAACCCACCCACCCCCATCTGGACTCGGCACCAGGCACCCTATGCAAGAGCCAGGAGCTGGGCAGGCACCACATGACTCTGAGGCCTGTGGGAGGACATGGGGCTAGAATGAGCCAGGCAGAAAAGTTAGCAGGAATAGAGGAGACCTCAGGCTGGGTATACACTAGGGGAATCATAGTATTTAGTGATGTGCTGAACTGATGAAGCAATGAATGAATCAACAGCTTAACTGATCAGAATATGAATAAGTGAACAAGTGAATGCACAAACTGAGATGGATGAATGAGTGACCACCGGATGGCTTTATGGAGGACTAATGGACTCTAGGAATGCCTGATCCCAGCCCAAGCCAGAGTGGAGTATGCTCTCATGTCACCTGAGCCCTAGGGCCAGTATGGGGGCAAGAAGGCCATGGACTTACCTGAGAAGCTGACTTCTTAGGGCTGAAGCTCTCATGTTTAGGGGAGCAGGCAGGGGAGGTGGTGCTGCCGGAGGACGCTGAGCCCTTGCCACTGTCTGTGAACCAGGAAAAGGGCAGGAACGGGGAGCCCGCTGACCTGCTGGACCCCTCCACCGACTCCCTGTGGAGAGAGCATCCTGCATGGGTGTGGGCACCGAGGAGAGGGCCGGGCCCACAGGGAATTATGGGTAGAAGCTGAGGCTGAGGTGTGGTGGGTACCACTTACCTGCTGCCCATGGACAGGCGGTTGCTGCCCTTATCCTTCCGGCTCTTGCTAGTAGATGCTCGGCGTAAGGTGACCCTACCAGGAGGGAAGAGGGGGGTGGGCCAGTGCTGCCCACTGTGCTACCCTGCGCCCCAACAGCTCCACGCCTTTGGCTCTGGTCCCTCCTCCACTCACCCCAGGTCCAGGAACTTCCGGCGAGTCTTCTTATCCAGGCCAATGGTGGGACTGGCAGGCTCAGGTGGGCTGGCATCCCGACTGTCATCTTTGGGGAAGAGGGAAGGAAATAGCCTGTGGTTGCCTGCCTGCCTCCTCCAGCTGCCAGTGTCAGGTGGTGGAAATTCTCCCAACTTAGAATCATGCCATCTGGCTCTGGTGCCCCTCACTGGCTGTGGGACCCAGGACAGTCACTCTAACTCTCTGAGCTCCCTTCATCTCAAATACGGGGATATTTCATGGGACCTAATGGGATGTTTATGAAAGCCTGATGCAAACCATAAACCACTCTGAAAAGGCAGGGACCACTACTATTCCGTGTTAATTTTATCTTGGCCAACTTCTAACCAGCCTTCCAATCTTGCACCACATGTCACTTCCTCAGAGAAGCCTTCCAGGATGCTCCCAACTAGGTCCTGTCACCTTTCATATGCTCCCTGTGGGAGCGGCTACAGCGTTTGGACAGGTTCTGGCCTGGGACTAATGAGAGGGCACGATCCTCTCGTGACAAAGCCACGTGTAAGTCCCAGCACAATGATAGCCAAAGGCTATGGTTGAACCTAGTAAGCTTGACCTTATGGTCTGAACCTGTGGTCCCACGTGGCTGAGTGATGTGGGCTGCGAGAGGTTCAGCAAGGAAACAAAGCTTGATCAGGTGCGAGTAATTGAGTGGATTCGAAACCCTTGAGAACATTGTAAACATCCTGACCACGCCCTTACTTTACCTCGTGGAATCTGGCTATACTCGGCTTGCAGGCGCTGTCTCTCCATCAGAGAAGCAGTGTCGCACCTACACCCAGCTTTCCTCTTGCCCGCTACCAGCGGTCGCCAACCGGTGGTTCGCGAGGTCCATAAAGTTGGCGACCGCTGGTTTAAGGAAACCTTTGGAGCAGGTCGCCAACCGGTGGACTATAAGGAACTATTTCATTGTTCCTCCCGGAAACTACAAGCCCCCGGAGGCTGAGAAACTGCATGTTTGCTCGCTTGTGCGCCGAGCCTCCAGTCGTAGGCGCTCAGATGAGTGAAACCACCACCACCCCAGCCGCTCTGCACTGGTCCAGCCCTGGGCTTCGGTGCCGCTGCGGTCCCCGAGCGCACCAGCAGGGGGCGCCGCGCGGGCCTCGCTCACCTTCGCTGTGCGGCTCCGCACGCAGGTGGCGGCGCACAAAGCTGGGCGAGCTGTCCGAGGAGGGCGCGGAGCGCGGCGGCGAGCAGGAGGCGGCGGCCAGGCCCTCGTGCGATGCGGCGTTGTGCAGGGGTCGGTAGCGGGTGAGCGGCGAGGGTGGCGGCTCATCCTCATCCAGGCTGCGCCGCAACCCCGGAGGCTCCAGGCAGAACGAGCCCACGGCCGGAGACCCTGGGCCCGAGTGCAAAGGCGAGCGCAGCCGGTGCAGGGGGCTCCCGCAGCCGTCGGTCACCTGCGGGAGGGGCAGCCGCTCACCGCCATCCCTCCTCCCCGCTTCCCTGAGGGGCTGGGCGCCAGGCTCCCCCTGTAAACTGCACGGGAGCCTCTGAGGCGTCTTTCGGGGGACCTAGAGGGGCTTCTCCCCATGCGGGCGGAGGGGTGGCTGGGCAGTGCGAGGTGGGAACAGGGGCAGTCAGTCACATAGGCTGGGGTTGAATCCCACCTCCTTCCATTACTGTGTGACTTTGTGACGGAACCTCTGAGCCTCCGTTTTCTCATCTGTAAGATGAGGATGATAATCTCTTCCTTAAGGATGAAATGAGCCAAATGTGAAGGTAGCTACAGCTTGTGAGCATTATTAGATCAGAAGCCTGGGTGTGTGGCTTCCCTGGAAGAGGGTTTGGAGGGGCTCTCCAGGGGCAAGCAGAGTGGGTGGGGTATGTGTGATTGGGTGGGCGGCCCCAACCTTGCCTCCGGGCCCATCGGAGCCTTCACCATCCTCCGCAGAGCTGGCACTGTCCCGAAGCCTGGAGCGGGAAGGCCGATGTCTACGGCCTTTGGCCAGCAGTTGGGCCCGGGCTTTGTGTAAACTGCTGTCCAGTCTGACGGTCTCTGGCACAGCCAAGTCTAGGTCTGCAAACCGGGGGGAGGGGGCAGAGACCAGATGCATGAGGACCGCAAGCCCAGGGCACCTCCAGTGGCCGCCTGCACTCACGCCCCAGGCATTCAATGAATGTTTCCGAGTGCCAGGCACTGGGAGTGCAGATGAGATGGTCTCTCTCAGTCTCCGGGGAAGCAGACACGTCGGCACATAGATACAGCCGGGTGATGGAACCCCTCACAGGCAGGGGGGGACAGGACCGCCCTGGCTGGCTGGGTCAGAGGAGGACACGCCAGGGCTGGGTCTTAAGATCTGCATATGCCAGGTTGGCGAGACTCGTATATGCAATGCTGGGAAGTAGGGCAGCGGGGCCAAGGGGGCACCTCCCGGGCAGTTGGAGGGTACAGGTTTGTGGAGGGAAGGGCTGGGGGATGAGACTGGAGAGATCACCGTAACAATGGCTATCACTGAGGAAGTGCGACTGCACCAGGCTAGGGCCATTATGCGCATTTTAGAGCTGAGCAAACTTGAGGCTCAGAGAGGGAAAGTCTGCCTGAAGCCACCAGCTAGCAGTGGTCTGGGATCCTGGGATCGGAGCCTGGCTAGTCTGATTCCAGAGGCTGGCCCCGCTGGGGACACCGGCTTGCTGTGCCATGCTCAGGGTCACACTCAGAGATAGCACCATTGGCTCTCCGGGGAACTGGAGCAGAGGGATCCCTGCTCCCCACCCCCTCCCCCTCCACACACACAAACCAGTGGCAGCTGCAGGGAGGAAAACTCACAGTCCCCTGAGGCCTGGGGCCTGTCCTGGGGTCTGTGGCCCAGGGCCAGGTCCTGGCTGGGGATGTGGAGCAAGAGCTGGCAAACCCAGTGAGTGGGTCATGCATAAACCCTACTGCTCCGAGCTCCATTTGCTCCGCCCTCGCTCTGCAGTGTGTCTCTCAACCTCCAAGTCGCCAGGGAGAGAAGGTTCTTCCGGGACTTAAGGATGGATTTAGACCTTTCTTCCCACCCTACCTCCAGTGAGCTAGGGACCCCATCCCATCCCCCAGGCCGGTTCTGTGCTGTCTGCTCCTCTTTCTCTTGTCTGCAGACATCCCAGTGGCTCTCCTGGCTTAACCACCACCCATGTCTATTTCCAGCCCTGACCCCTCCCCTGAATCCCAAACCTGGGCACCTCAGCACCTACCAGGCACCTCATACTCAACCCATCAAAACAAACCCACCACCCGGCCTCAAACTGGTTTCTCTGTCCCCTGGCTCAGTGAAAGGCCTCCTCCTCCACCCAGTTGCTGCCCTGACCCTCAGCCTCAGACCCAGGTGGTCATTCATGTGTCCAGCTGCCTACCTGACATCTCCACGTGCATGGCCAATGGGCACCTTCAATGCGCATGTCAGAACTGGACTCCCCACCCCAAGCTGCTCCTCCCAGTCTGCCCAGCTCAGCAAATGGCAGCTGCATCCTTCCAGCTTCTCAGAGCAAACCCCTGGAGTCATCGCTGGGCCCTCTTTCTCCCTCCCGCCCTACACACCCATCCGTCCACAGTTCCTCTTCGCTCCACTTCTGGCAGATATCTACACGCACTGAAATATTTATGGTGAAATGACAAGATGTTTTGGATTAGGTTCAAAATAATCCCGGGGCAGAGGAGTGGAGCGTGCAAAGGGACAGAGACGGAGCAAGGCTAATCCACACGCTGACGATGGTTGCGGCTGAGTGACAAGTACATGCATATGATGGAGAGCACAGTGCTATTCTCTCCGCTTTTGATTTCCCACAAAATAGTGTTCGTGCCCTAGCCGGTTTGGCTCAGTGGATAGAGCATCGGCCTGCAGACTCAAGGGTCCCAGTTTCGATTCCAGTCAAGGGCACGTACCTTGGTTGCGGGCACGTCCCCAGTGGGGAGTGTGCAGGAGGCAGCTGATCGATGTTTCTCTCTCATCGATGTTTCTAACTCTCTATCCCTCTCCCTTCCTCTCTGTAAAAAAAAATCAATAAAATATATTTTAAAAAATAAAATAGTGTTCGTATGTGTTTGTGTTATGCACACTCACATGCATGTATGCATATGGGGAGAAAGAGGAGAGACAGTCCACGGAAGAGTAGGGGAGAAAAAGAGGGTAGGAGAGAGGAGGGGAGGGGAGGGTAAGGTAGAGGAGGGGAGACGAAAGAGAACTCCTCACAACCTTCTAGGTCATCATCTCCTCTCGCCTCCCAGCTGGTATTCCCTCCTCCTCCTTTTCCCATTTACAGTCTATTTTCAACACCGCTGCCAGAGTGATCCTGATAAAACATGTCAGCCCGTGTCACTCCTCTGTGACTTCCATCTCACACAGAGGAAGAACCTGCGTCTCCCAGGAGCCTTCCACCCCAAGTCTGCCCTCTGAGAGACAGTCTGTGCCACCTCTCTGAGCTTCTGCTTCTCTCCCTCTCCCCACTCCAGCCATCCTGGTTGCCTGGCTCTTCCTCATGCAAGCCTAACCTGCACCTCGGGGCCTTTGCACTTCCTCTTCCTGTCCTGCAGGCTCTAGCCTAGATTTCTGCATGGTTCTCACCTCCTTCCGGTCTTGGCTTAAATACTCTGAGGACTTCCCCGACCACATAATCTATAATAATAAAAGGCTAATATGCAAACAGACCAAACGGCAGAATGACCAGTCGCTATGATGCACACTGACCACCAGGGAGCAGACACTCAACGCAGGAGCTGCCCTCTGGTGGTCACTGTGCTCCCACAGGGGGAGCACTGCTCAGCCAGAAGCCGGGCTCACAGCTGGTGAGCGCAGTGGCGGTGGCGGGAGGCTCTCCCTCCTCTGCAGTAGTGCTAAGGATGTCTGACTGAGCGGGCCTAAGCCAGCATACAGACATCCCCAAGGGCTCCTGAACTGCGAGAGGGCGCAGGCCAGGCTGAGGGACTCCCCCTGAGTGCATGAATTTCATGCACCAGGCCTCTAGTAATCTCTAATACCCCCAGAACCTATTTTTCACATATCTATTTTCTCCTGTGTTGTGTACCATTCCCTAGAATACTGTATATCTTATTTCATTCACTGTCTCTCTCCACCCTTTAGAAGGTCAGCTCCACCAGCACAGATGTTTCTATTTTGTCCATTGCTCTAACACAGGCACAGAATGGTGCCTGGTATGTAGTGGTTAGAAAATATTATTTTAATGAAAGGATAGGTTTGCCTCCTCACACCCCTGGAACCTGGCCTCTTTCTCCAACAGGACTGATTGCCTTAGGCCAGGCCTTCCCCAGCTGCCCACCTCCCACCTCCCCCTCCACCACCCTACCCCACTGTCCCAGAGCATGGCCTCAGCACCCTGCTTCCTCGTCTGTAAAATGGGCCATACCAGCAGTCTCTTCCTTACGGAGCCATGAGCACCACATAAGAGAATCCCTGTAACGTGCTTCCCCATAACGCCTGTGACGTGGTAAGTGCTCATAGGCACTGCCTGCAGTGGGCACTGGATGGAACCGCTTATACCAGTGGTCGGCAAACTGTGGCTCGTGAGCCACATGCGGCTCTTCCACAAAATACCATGTGCGGGCACGCATGTACAGTGCGATTGAAACTTGGTGGCCCATGCGCAGAATTTGGTATTTTGTGGAAGAGCCACCCTCAAGGGGCCAAAGAGCCGCATGTGGCTCACGAGCCGCAGTTTGCTGACCACTGGTTTATACTGATACCCAGACACCCGCCTCTACCTTCCTGTCCCACCTCCATCCCTGTGCTCCTGCTGCTCCCTCTGCTCCATCACTCGCCACCCTTTGGCCCTCAACTCCAACATGTCACCTCGTTGCCTGCCCCCACTCCGGACAGCCACTATGATCTGGTTGGGCATGAGTGTCCCATGCCAGTCTACACAGCAGAAGCGACACCCTTGCCTGTCCACGGGTACCCTACGAGCCTGGTGCGGGGCCTGGCGAGGGTAGGTGCTCAGTAGGCATTTGACAAGCGAGGTAAAGCCACACTTCCATGGACAGGTGCAGAGATGGACCCCAGTTCCACGCAAGCGCTGGTGAGGTCACCGCCCAACACCGCCCACGTCCCATCCTCTGCACAGCACCCCGCACCTTCTACCCTCTCCCTGTTTAGTCGTGTGGGCTTTGTTACCCGCCCCCCTGCTCGGCCCTGGGTTAGAATTCACGCTCCATGATGGTGGTGACTTTGGCTTGTTCAGCGGTACCTCTAATATTTGTCAAATGTAGGAGGAGGACAGGCAGTGACTGGGGCCACTGTTCTAGATGAGGTCGCCAGGCTGAGGTGTGGGTGACAATACAGAGCCAAGGCTGCAGAAAGAACAAGAGGGGATGGCGTGGTCTCGGGCTGGGAGTGCCCGGCGACCAGCAGGCGCCAGTGCAGCCTGCAGTGCAGGCCCTGGGCTGAGCTGGGGAAGGCTCCCTGGGCTGAGCTGGGGAAGGCTCCCTGGGTTGAGCTGGGGGAGGGAGCCCTCCGTTCCCTGCCCCCTGACACTGGAAGCAGTGAGGACTGCGGACTGAAGACAGAACAATAACAGTTAATACTTACTGAGTTCTCACTGGCTGGTCTAAGTGCTTCACAATTACTAGCTCGTTTAAACCTCCCACAGCCCTATGAGAAGATGCTCCGGGAATCCCCAGGCAGCCTTAATATGGCTGGTGAAGAGCCGGCGGGTTACAGGCAGCCTGGCTCCCAAGGCTCGGTTTGTAACTAACAAGCCGGCTGTACCTCCTCTGAGGCCTAGATGGGAGTGGCTTCTGAGTCCAAACCCTCATTTTACAGGTGGGGAAGGTGAGGCTGGGAGAGGAAAGGTTTAACCAGGGGCAGAGGTCATAGCATGCAGGTCTCCGGGCTCCCAGGCCAGCGTTCTTGCCACTCTGGGGGGTGCTAGGGCTCAGCCGGTGACCAGCCACCCTGAGTTACATGATGGAGTGCACAGTGCTATTCTCCCTACGTTTGGTTTCCCACAACAAAATATTGTTGGCATGTGTCTGTGTTACACACACTACATACATGCATAGGGATGGGGAGGAAGAGGAGGGCCAGGGAGAGGGCCCTTTGCTCCTGACTCTGAGCCATGACCACAGGACCATGGTCATCCTACCTTGGAGGATCTAGGGAGCAAGGTGGGGCAGTCCCTCCTCCAGCCCTGGCTCTCCCGGCCCCTCCCTTTCTTCCATCCTTCCCTCCAGATGCTTTCCTCCCCACTCTCCCCCTGGGAGCTACTCAGGCCCAGGGCAGTGGGAAGTCTTGAATATTTAATTGCCTTTCGCCTTGGGGAAGCAGGCAGGGCTGTCAGGGAGAAGGAAAACAGGAAGGGTTGGGGTGGGAGAGGGGTGTGGAGGACGAAGAGCCTCTGTCAGGCCAGAGGTCAGGCCAGGCCTGGGTGGAGGTGGAGCAGCTCGAGTCTGAGTCTGAGGCCCAGCCGCAGTTCATGGTGGGGGTGGGGGGTGGGGGGGGTCGGGAGGGGGGGTCTCCTAGAGGCAAACCCTCCACAGGTCCCAGGGAGGGCGAGTGGAAAGCAGCATCCCCCAGGAGCAGGGAGGCGGCAGTTCCTGGCATGGCCAGGGCATGTGGCAGGGACAGGGGAGAAGGAGGTGAGCAGGGGAGGGGGAGGGGGAAAGGGAAGGAAGGTGGAGATGAGAAGTCAGGGGAGGAGAAGCTGGGAGGCCCTGTGGCCTTCCACACCCAGGAGCCCCTCAAGGTCATGCACACCAATGTGAGTTCTGAAAGCTGCACACGTTACAGGCTTCAGGCGCTTCTGTCTGTCTCCACCTCTCCTCCATGTTCCCTTGCTCACTGACTCCTGCATCAATTCCAGCTGGGAAACAGCCTTTCCACCCCACTGTATGCTGGGAACTCTGCCCTGCTGGTTGTCTATCTCCAATTCATACAATAGAAAGGTCGCAGGGGGTAAAGGACGGCGCAGGCAGGTGAGTGCACGCACCCCGGTGCGTACTGAGACTGCGTGTTATGCATTTGAGTTCTGTGTACATCCATGCAGAGTGGTCCCTTGTGTATGCAAATTAAAAGTGATGTGTGTCCCCTGTCCTGGCGGGTACAGGTGTACCGCACCGTGACTGAGAGCAGGGAACTGGCAGCCTGGAGTCCCAGCTCTGCCATGAACCTACCATGGGATCTTTAAAGCAAGTCACTCCAGCACTGTGCCCGAGCTCCTTGTCTGTAAAATGGACACACTCCCTAGCATTAGTGTGAGGATTCAATGAGACGTGTGTGTGAGATGGGGGTGCTGGCCTTAGTGCCTGGCAGGAGGCAGCACTTATTAAAAGAGGATCCTTATTAATATTGCTGCTGTTGTAATTGCCATGTCCAGATGTGTGACAAAGAATCAGGCCGTAGGACCACAACATACACGCTTCACACACACACACACTAAAGTCCCCAAGGGACTCCTCCCTGCCACCCCACACCAAGGGCCAGGTGGCTAGAGATAGAGCCAAACAGAACTTACCAAACACCTCATCAGCGGGTTCTCGGAGCTTTGAAGAAGCCATGGCTCAAGAGAGCTGGGGAGAACAAAGGGGCAGACAGAGAAAGACCATGGGTAAGAGGTTCAGGTTGGTGGAGGCCAGGGAGCCAGCAATGGCTACCTGCTCCTGGCCTCTGGCCCCTCCCCTCCACTCCGAACTCTTCCTTAGGCCCCTGGAAGAGAAGTTATCTGAACGATAGCGATAGCAATAGCCCGGATTGTGGCGGGTGGGGCAGGAGGCAGAGCAGAAGGTAGGGGCAGAAGCAGGTCCAAGGTGTAGACACAGGCTGCGTCCTGTGGTCATGGTCCCAGGTGATTGGCCGTGTGCCTCCACCCAGGTCACAGACCTTTCCCCCTTCACTCTCTCAGGGCTTTCCTTTGTTAGCTTTCCCGGAAAACTTTTAATCATCATAGACTGTCCAACAGAAAATCCAGGAGAAATCTTGGAGATTCTTAAATCCAATCCACTCATTTTACAAATAAAGCAACAGGGAGAATGGCCTACGATCACATAACAAGTTAATGGCAATGTCAGGACCAGAACTCAGGTTCTTCCACCATCCACCTACCTACCTCCCTACCTACACACTCATCCACCCATCATGCACCCATCCCTCCATCCCTCCATCCCTCCCTCCATCCATCCATCCACCTCCCTCCCTCCCTATTTACACATTCATCCACCCATCATCCCTCCACCCATCCATCCCTCCATCCATCCACCCATCATCCCTCCTTCCATCCATCTTTGCATCCATCAGTTCATACTATCCGCCTTCCAATCCATCACCCAGTCCTACCTCCCTACCCCCATCATTGGTGCGCTCACCACCTGCCTTCCTGAACACAAGCTACTCAGGAAGCTGGCGCCATCAGCAGCAGAGCCACTGTTCTTGACAAACTCACAGTTCTAGACAGACTCACAGATGCCAGGGGGTACGAGGAGTACTCACAGCACAGCAGTGGACAGCCAACTCTCTATGATGCATTGAGCATGTTCTGGGAAAAAGTGCAGATGGGTGGGGGGCTGATTTTGTGGTTTTGGTGGGAAGCAAGGAGGGCAGGTGGGAAAGCAGGATATGTGCAGCTGAAACAATTGGGGCTTCCTAGCAGATATAGGATTGCAGCAGCAGACACCAAGGCCTGGGTGTCAGAGGGGCAGGGGAATACTGGATGAAGGGAGAGCGAGGAAGCTCAGGGGCAGGGGCACACTGCGTTCCAGGACCATGATCTCCAGTTACTGCTTTTTTGTTTGTTTGTTTTTTAATTCTCACCCCAGGATACTTTTCCATTGATTTTTAGGGAGAATGGAAGAGAGAAGGAAAGACAGAAACATTGATGTGAGAGAAACACATCCATTGGTTGCCTCCTGCATGAGCCCCGACCAGGGCCTGGGCTGGGGAGGAGCCTACAACCAAAGTACATGCCCTTGACCAAATCAACCCCGGGACCCTTTGGTCCACAAGCCTCTATCCACTGAACCAAACTGGCTAGGGCTCCAGTTACTCCCAACACTCCGGTCTGCATGAGAAGGACAGGCACTGGGTTAGACCAGACATGTGGTAGGTGTAGAAAGCTAAGTCACGTGCCTGGGGCCTTTCCAGCTGTCCTGTTATTACAGAGACATCGTCTCACGGAGCGCTAGCCAGGCTTGGGACTCTTAGTATCCCCACGTTACAGGTGTGGAAACCAAGGTGCAGGAGATAATTGGCAGAACTCCACCTTGACCCGGGACTCCGGCCTCTCAGCCCTATCCTGGGTGAGGATCTGCAGTTTTGGAAGATGCTCATAAGGAAAGGACACGAGAGGGAGAAAGGTAGAGGAAAGGGGGCTGCTCCATACTGGCTAGAACTGGGAGAAGCAGGCTCTATGGGTGCTTGGGGCTGAAAACAGGAAATGAGGTATCAGAAGGGGCCAGGTATACGGGCCCTCCAAGAACCCTCCCGCCATTCCTGAACTCTGGGTGCAAGTAGCAAAGAAGTTGTAGGACCCCTCTTCCTGTCCTGAGGGGCCAGAGGGGCAGGGAAGCTGCCCCTAAGAATAAACCACATTTCCTCATTCCATCACAAAGCTGCATCTGACCAGCACACAGCTGCCACCTCCTCCAGAAAGCTGTCCTAGATAGCCCTCCGTCCTCCCATGTGTCTACATAACTTCTAAGTCCACCCTTACCCAAGCACTGGGAAGTGAGGAATTTTTCATATTTCATTGATTCTCTAAGTGGGTCATATCTCTCCCACATCTGAATGGGAGCTCCCTGAGGAGCGGGGGCAGTATTCCCCACCAGACTAGGGAAGCTCTGAAGATAAGAATGGAGCCCTGGCCGGTAGGTATGGCTTCGTTGGTTGGAGCATTGTCCCACACAGGAAAGGTCATGGGTTGGATTCTGGGTCAGGATACATACTCAGGTTGAGGGTTCGATCCCCGGTCAGGTACATACAGGAGACACTGATCAACTGATAGATGTTTCTCTCTCACATTGGTGTTTCTCTTTCTTTCTCTCTCTCAAATCAATAGCAAACAAACAAGCATATCCTTGGGTGAGGATTTAAAAAGAAAAAGTAAATTTAAAAAAAGATAAGAATGGAGGCTCCCTGAGGGAAGCTGTGGTGACTCCTCTCTTAGACAACCTGACATGGAGATCCCATGTACTCTTTTCTTAACATTTTTATTGATTTCAAATTTTTTTAATCCTCGCCCGAGTAGTGAGGATATTTTTCCCATTGATTTTTAGAGAGAGTGGAAGGGAGGGGGAAAGAGAGAGAGAAATATCGATGTGAGAGAGATACATCAATTGGTTGCCTCCCCCTCCAGCAGCCCAACCAACTGGGCCAGGGATTGAACCTGCAACCAGGTACATGCCCTTGACTGGGAATCGAACCCCCAACCCACCGCTCTAACCACTAAGTAAAGCAAGGGGCCCAGGTGTTCTTTATTCAAGGCCAGTCCAGGTGGAGACCCTCTGGTGAAAGGAGTCCTCTGTCAGGTGCCCTCAGGGGAGGGTGGGGCTTCCAGCTCACACCTGCGCCCATTCCATCCTGATTCAGCACAAACTGCTTTCTTCCCCTCCCTTCACCCGCGAACTCCCTGTGGCTGGGGGACCCTCCTTACTCTGGAAGCAGGACATCCAGGGGGTCACCGGGCCTCTCCCACTCAACCCCCTCATTCCAAACTGAGCCATCACACTCCTACACACACACACACACACACACTCAACCAGGTAACTGCCACAGGGAGAGATGAACCTGTCCCTCCGCTCACAGTCTGAGCTCTGACTCTACTGGGCGCTCCTTCCAATTCTCGGAAGAGGAGCTCCAATGACCTTTGACCCTTTTCTGGGAGCCAGGTGAGCTCAAAGCTTCTTGGGACCCTGGGGAAGGAGAAGGAGAAAGAAAGGGGCACAGCCCGGAGAGAGAAGGGGTAGTAGGAACAGACCGGTTGGGGTGCGGGGGTCAATCCACAGAGCCCCAGAGAGAAGGAAGGAGAGGAGACAGCGGGGCTGGGGAGAGCGGTGGTGGATTGGTGGGGGTACCACCCCTCACCTAAGAGCCACGGGCAGCCCCGAGTGAGGCCCAAGGGGGGCTGTGGAGAGGGGTGGCCCCAGCCGGGCAGCTGGAGGAAAGGCGCCCAGGAGGAGCAGAACGGGACCGAGAGAGAAGTGCAACTGGGAAAGGCTGGAGGAATGGCCGGCAGAGGAGGCTGGGGTGGGAGGAGGCAGTTGTGCAGCCAGAGAAAGCCAAGCCCCTCTCCCATAGGCCCAGGCTTGGGGCGTCCGGCAAGCGTGCCCCCCCGCAACCCCCCGGCGCCGCTGGAGCTGGGGGAGAGGCGGAGGGCAGGGCACCCACTGCACCCCTGGGCCCCCACTCCCCCATCAGAGCCTCTCCGACAGTTTCTTTCCAATCCATCAGCCCCTCGCGGCGTTGGACAAGAGAGAGTTAAGCCCTCTCCCCCTCCTCCCACGCCAGTTTTTTAAATTAATTTATCCCGGCAGCGGGCTGGAGGGAGAGGATTAGGGACACCATCCTGTCTCCGTCCCCCGTCCCCTCCCCTGACAGCCCGGCTCCCCGGCTCCGCGCAGCCCCCCAGGGACGGGGAAGAAAGGCCCCGCCGCCTCACTCCGTCCAGCCCCCCTCGGGGTCCCCCCGCAGCCCCGCTTCCCGCCCGCCCGGGTCCGGCCCCTCACCTCCAGCATCGGTCATCTTCAGCGTCCGGCGCCTACGGAACCCCTCGGGCCCCTGGTGCTCCGGGCGGGGGCCGTCACCCCGGCCGCGGGGGGCTCCGGGCGGGCTCGGTCCGCTCCATCCCAGGAGTGGGGTGGGGGCGGCGAGGAGGGTCCCGAAGCCGGAGGGGGGGCGTGGGGAGAGCTGGGGAGGGTTTGCTGCGAGCAGGAGGCGCCGGCGGGGCTGGACCGGGAGACCTAATGGGAGGATGCTCCGTGCGTGTGCGTGAGTGTGTGTGCAGTGTGTGTGTGTGTGAGGGGGGAGGGAGGATGGAGAGAAGAGAGAGAGAGAGAGAGAGCGCCACCTCCCCGCCCGCCAGGCCCCCCGGACGCGGCCCCTCCCCCGCCGGGCAGGCGGTTGCGCGGCGCGGCGCGGTGGTGGGGGTCTCGGGGTCCCCCGGAAGGGGCGATGCAGGGGGCGCGCGGCGGGGAGGGGGGCGCCCGGGAGACAAAGAGCGGGAGGGAGGGGGAGGGGCGGAGGCGCCGGCGGCGCGGCCGGGCGAGGGGTTCGGAGTTGTCGCTACTTCTCAGCCCGGGAGTCGGGGCCCGGGGCCCGGGGGGAGCGGCCCCCCTCCGCACCCCCCGGACTCCC
The DNA here is from genome assembly GCF_028538775.1 of Myotis yumanensis. Classification (NCBI taxonomy): domain Eukaryota; kingdom Metazoa; phylum Chordata; class Mammalia; order Chiroptera; family Vespertilionidae; genus Myotis; species Myotis yumanensis. Next base: position 41,930,326 of record NW_027223767.1, on the reverse strand, counting down.
GCCTCCTCTGCAAGGTCCGCGCAGGCTCCTGATTCGTCCCCTTCACGGACCTCCACCGCGTGGTCGCGGGCGCGGAGGCCCGAGGGGACCGCGGGGGACCGGACCAACCCGGTCCGGCCGTGGGGCTCGCGGCGGAGCCCGCGGGGAGGGGGACGAGGGGGAGGCCCGGGGCTGGAGGCCTGGTCCACGGAGGGTACCTGCGCGCTGGGAGAGCGCACGGGGTGGGGTGCGGGGGCGCTGGGCCCCGCCGGGAGGCGGGGTGAGGAAGGGGATGGAGGTGATCCGGAAGGATTCCTGGAGGAGGTGACATGGTGGTGCGGCCAGGCCGGGGTGGAAGTGCTCCTGGGGCTGGGGTGAGAGGCGGGTGGGGGTGGAGAGAAGAGAGGAGCAGTGAGGCTGCAGAGGTGGAGGTGACCGGGTGGACCGAGGGCTTGCATTTACCCTCAGCGGCAGGGGAAAGTAACAGGGGAGGGAGGGGCTCGGGCTTGCATTTTAGGAAGAACCCCTGGCTCCTCCGTGGCGTCTGGTCAGGAGAGGACAGCCTGGAGCCAGGGACACCCTCGGGAGGCTGTAGAGAGAGGATGGCAGTGGGCATGAAGATCAAAGACCAAGTTGACAACTATTCAGGATGTAGAAGTGAAAAGATGGACAGCATTTGGGGCCTGGCTGGCCACTGAGGGAGGAGGGGTCTAGGATGACTGCAGGGCTTGGCCCTGGAGGTGGAGCTGGCAGGGATGAGGGGACGAGAGGGATGAGATCAGACTTGGACCTGGTGAGCTGGAGGTGGAGGCAGGCCAGCGGAGGGGAGATAATGTAAAAGTCAACAGCTAGCTACCATACTGCGCTGGCTTGGGAGGTGCCAGGCACTGTACTAAGCATTTTTCTCGGATTAAAAATGAGGCAGGTGTTCCTATTACTCTCCATTTAAAGAGGAGAAAACAGAGACTTGGAAGAATGAAAGTGGCTTAAGAGCAGGAGGTGAGGTCCAGAGCTCAGGGGACAGGGCTGTGGTCTGTAGGAACAGAGCTCCCCAATGGCCAGTGTCTCTGCCATCTCAGGTCTCTGAGGGGCTGTGAGAGGTGGCATGTTGAGCCAGGATGGTCTTGGTGAGGACAAAATTAATACTTTAGGGGCTAAAGGAGATCTGCAGGAGTTTGGGAGAGTCTCTGGGTGTCTTTAGAATCTGCTGGCAGCCATGGGGTGCTGGCTGGCTTGTGATGGGGGAGGTGGTGGTGACTTTGGTGACAGCCTATTTATTGTCCGGGGTCTTTATGGATGTGACTTGCAGGCATCTGGTGAGATCCGGGTGGGAGGCTGGAGTAGGGCGATTGATTATATGATCCCTGTAGGGATGGGTATGTAATGTCAGTGCTGGGGTGAGGAGCAGGTTCTGTGGGAGGGTGTCTGCTAGACCATGGGACCTGGAAGGATCCCTATTCCTAGTGATGCCTATGCTTCTGGGAGTTAAGAAAACCTTTATCTGATTTCCCTCCCCAATGGCAAGTGTTGGAGTTGCCCCAAAACTACCCAACCTCCTAAGACTGGGCAGGTGACAGGGTGGGCTGAGGAAATAAGCCTCATATAGGCCTGCCCATAGCCCCTTGGCACAGAGCCCCAAACATGGACGTAGCTCATGGGCAAGTCACATCTCAGGCCTGAGAATCTCTCTCAGCAAAGCCACACACAGCACCCTCAGCCACACACCACACTCAGGCTTAGATGTGGCGGCGGCGGGGGGGGGGGGGGGGGGGGGGGGGGGGGGGAACTACTTCGCCCACCTTTTGTAACATACCGTGTGCAGGCCTCTAGGACCCAGGACAGATGAGCAGCAGGATCCCGCGCTGGATGCTCAACCCGTCAGAAGAAGCCCTCACAACCCCCATGTCTCCCTCCCCACTCAGGTCCAGCGCTTCACTTCTTGGCTATGTTTCCTGAGCAGGGCCTCAGTGAACTCTAACTCTGGATCCAGCACCTATGACCTTGTGGTTTGACCCTGGGATTCAGCCACCTAGAGATCTTGCCAGAAGATTTCCAAGAATGATCCACTTGGAGATGATGCCTTGAGAGGCATGGTCATCATCCCCAGGTTTCCAGGTGACCCTCGGGTGGGTGGCAGGACTGGATGGGCCCTATGTGGCCCTGAGGTGAACTAGGTCTGAGAAAGCAAGCTATGGGAAGCCAGGATCTGGCTTGACGTGAGTGAAACGTGTGTGATAGAGCCATCGGCAAGGGTGCTTCAGGAGCAGACTGCCACTGCGGCCACTCTCTCAGGTGTTCCGGACCCACCAAGGTGACCTTGAAGGGCCCTGATGTTGGAACTTGCATTTTGTAGGGCAAAGGGAGATGTGAGACTCTCCTTGGGGGGTCAGGCCACTGAACACAGGTGCCTTGTGCTTTAGTTTTCACACATACACACCAGTGCCCCGAGCGAGGAGGGGCTGCCGCTGGAAATGGCCGCAATGGGCCCTCTTCCCCCTGCTCTCACCTCTTTGGGACTTCGCCAAGGTTGGTCCCTGGAACCCTGGCATTTGGACTCCCAGGCCCATTCATATTAGAGCTGGGGAGTTAGCAACCAGACCTGCTGGCACAGAGCAGGGGGCTTAGACTAAGGCCTCTCCAGTGGGCCCCCAGAGGGGTTCTCTAGGACCCTGGGGTCAAAACTGCTCTGACATGTCACCTCCCACCCCCAGCTGCCACCTCCTGGAAACCTCAGATTCTTCAGGGTGCCTTGTGAGAGCAGGGCCTGGGTATCCCCATCAGGTTAGAGGGTTTCTCCAGGAGGGACTTGGGGTTCATCTGACCCTATCTAACCCATCCTGGAATTCCATCAGCGCCTTGTAAAAGAGGAAGGGGGTGCACCTAAGGAACTCTCTAGAAACCCAGCTTTGCCCAGTTGGAATGGATAAAAAAGCATGTGTGCTGATGGGGCAATAGTAGCAGAGAGGGAGTGCCTGGGAACCAGGGCTTTCCTTAGAAAGGTACTCGGGAACAGAGCAGCACTGGTGGTGGGAGACCACTGGGCAAGACTGGCATCCCTGTCCTCCCTCCATCACCCTCCCGTGAATCAAGAAACCAGGCAGCGAGGCTCTGGGGGCTGCGTTTATGGGGACAACCTGACAGAGGGCATGGTCCGTACAAAACCGGAAACAATACATACATATATATATTATATACAGAGATGCAGTCCTGTAGAGGGCGGGATGGGGACGACACTGGCCAGAGAAACCAGAAGCGCCTGCGGCCCCACCTGCCTGGCCCCACCCCCTCCGTCTGCGAGGGCATAGGTGAAGTGCATGGGCCGGGCCACTGAGACAGCCAGCTCTTTCAGGGGTAGGGAAACGTCTGGAAACAGGGGAGAGGGAAGAAATACTGATCGATGGCATGGTCTATTTATAGGGGATGAGGAGAAGCCAAAAACCCAGGCTGGGGCAGGGGCATCAGGGAGGGGCAAAATGAGAGATGGATTCTGAAAGGGGAGGGGGACCTGAGAGGGTCCTCAGCTCCCTTGGTCCAAGCCCCAATTTGGGGTTAAAGTGAGGAAACGAGTCAATTTCACTTAGAAAGCAGGCTGTCAGCAGGGCAGCCCTGGTCTCCAAAAAGTTTAGTAAAATGTTGCCCTCCAGTCAAAACATTGGAAGGGTGTGGGTGTGGGTGGGTGAGGCTGAATCTCTGGTGTTAGTACAAGGCTTCCATGTGTGGCCCTGGGCAGGGCAGGGCCTGGCTCTCAGTAAGAAATGTTTCTCTTGCCTAAGAGCAGGTCTCTGCAGCCAGCCCCCAAGCTGATTTCCTCTCATCCCCCAGAATTCCCAGGGTTGGACAGGAAACGACCCGAGAGGCCACAGAACAGTTCCAGGAAGAGGTTATGGCTATTTGGCACCAGGGAAGGGCAGGTGGGAGGCACAAGGAGAAACTGAGGGCTTCTGCCCCCTCTCCCTGCTCTTACTCCCCTTTTCCTGAAGGACACGGGACATCAGTGCAGGGCCAGGCCCAGCCTCTGGGCTCTGGGGTGGACTCAGTCCCTCCTGGGAGGGGAGACAGGAATGGGAGAAGGTGTGGAGGCAACCCCTTCCAGTAGGAGGATCAGAATGAAACAGAGACAGCACAATGATGGGGGCGGGGAGGGGCCAGAAAGGTAGAATCTCAAGTCAAGGAGCCCTGTGGGCAGGGAGCAGCCTCCAGGTGGTGAAATGCTGGGAGAGCCCTCAGCCCCATTCCAGTCCAGAGACAAAGGCTGGAGGTTGTAAAGTCTGGCAGTTTGGTCTGCAGGTCCTTGTGTCCATCCACCACCCAGGCCAGCCCTCAGCATCCCTCGGCCTCTGTGCCTCAGCCCCATGAAGTAAGAAGGAGGCCATCCGTCCAGCCACCTCTGTCTGCCCGGGGCCACCATAATGGGGCCTGTGATATGGGCCCTCTGGTCCCTGAAGCTGGGGGAGGTGGGGCAGAGGGGTGGGGGAGTCGGGGCACCTGTCCCCAGGCTGGTAGGGGGTGGGGTGAAATATTGAGGACGGGAGGGAGGACAATGGGAGGGGTTAGTTATTGTCTGGTCAAGGAAAGATTCCTGCTAAGTAGAATTGGAATTCCTCAGTGTTTGCAGGTTTCCTTCCAGTTCTGAGATCTGGAAAACAAAGGGGAGAGGGGGTCAGGCATGGGCCCCACTCCTTGTGTCCACTGGTGGGGACATGGCCCTGAGCTCTCAGCCAGCAGCATGACTGAGATCCAGAGCGGGTGCCCAATGGGGGCTTCCCTGCCGTTACCTCCACAAGGCCCGCCCCCAGGGCACCCTGGGCCTACCTTGTCCAGGAGTTTGTCCATCTCCTCCTTCCTGGCCAGCTCCGACTCCTCCAGAACCCGGCGCTGTGCCGTCTCCTTTTTCAGGAACTCGATCTCCCTGGTGGTCAGCGGGGGACAGATGGTGGTAAGGGTGTGTGGCCTGGCTTCCACCCAGGAAGTGTCAGGGTTCTCAATCCTATCCTCTGCTCTACTGGGCAGCTCTGCCCTCTCCCTGTTCTCAGGTCAGGGAGGCCGAGGTGTTCCCAAAGCCTCTGGGGTCTGGTCGTCATTCGGGGCCCAGGTACCCCCACCACGGGCTCTCCAACCTTCTATGCTCCTCACCTCCCTGCTCAGCTGGGGATGGGGAAGGACTGCGAGAAAGGCCCCTCAGTGCCCCAGGCCCCGGCCACGTACTTCTGCTGGTAGTCCTTGATGAGGCGCTTGGCCTTGCTGTACTTGCGCTCCAGGGCCTGGTACTGGGCCTGGGTCTCCCGCAGGTGCTCATCCACAGCTTGGCACAGACTCTGGGCCTCACCCCAGTAGCCCTCCAGCTTCTCCATGCGCTCCTTGTTCTCTTCCACACTCTGCTCCAGCTGGGCCTTCTCCACCCGCCACCGCCCCTTCTCCTGCTCCAGGCTCTGCAGCTGAGAGGAAGGATGGCCCTGGGTTGGTGGGGGCCCGAGGGAGCCCAGGAGCACCCCCATCTTTCACTGGGCCAGAACCTCTGGATGATTCTGCAGATATGGAGCCCACTGCCCCCTAACTACTGACTCTTACTTGGCTGAACCTGAGACCTGAAACCGGAGAAGGAAGAGGTGGGACCTCGGCCTCAGAGCTCCCAGCTGGAGTCCCTGCTCCCAGAAGGCAGGGGACCTGGGTTAGTCACTGATTAGCTCTGTGACTTGGGGCAAGGCAACTTCTGTCTTAAGTCTCAGTCTTCTAATCTGTAAAATGGGAGTGATGTTTGCCTTGCCACGCTCACAAGGGCTACCGTGAGGTGGTAGATGTGAGAACGGAGCAGGGAAAAGTCACCACTACGCTCTGTCCCCTCTGCACCTCTGGCCTCCTGACCAGTCCCTGCTTCTGTGGCTTCTTGAACAATCCTGGCCCCTCTCCCAGCTCGCAGGCTATGCCAGTGCAGACCCCCGTCCCCAACGGCTCAGTCTTGGAGCCTCTGTTCTCTCTCTCACCTCCCACACCCCATTTGTGCACTCGGAGCCCTGAGTCCTGAGCTCCAGCCCAACATCACTTCCAACTCCTCAGGCACCAGGCCCCCACTCCGACCCCAAAGGTATTCCTCCTTTCTATCCAGCATACCTCTGTTCAAAGGTGCCGTCCTCTCTGTCACCCCAGTGCTCAGCCTCAAGCCCCTGCCTGCCCCTCCAACCTTATTGGCTGCAAATGCCACTTGCTCTCTAGGCCCCAGCCACACAGGCCTTCCTGCAGATCCTCAGGCTTGCCAGGCTCCCTCCTGGCACACGGCGTTTGCCTGTGCTGTGCCCTCTGCCTCCCCCTTGCCTCATCATTTCCCACTGGCTCACCCTTGGGCGCTCTGCTCAGAGTGTCACCTCCCCAGAGAAGTCTCCTGGAGCACCTCCAACAGCACAGCCCACCCCCCACCCCCATCAGGTCCTGCTGCTCTTAAGAGCTCATAACCCTGTCCTCTCCCACAAAGCCCATGTCCGTCTGTAACGATACAGTCATGGGTGCGCAGACTCGGAGCTGCAAAGGGGCAAGGACCAAATCTGCTTCTGCCTATCACAGGGACTGGAATAGTGCGGGCAGCCAGGAGGCAGCCAGCAAATGTTTACTGACTGAAAGCATGAACAGGCCTTGGACTTACCCTGCCCCTTAATGCTCTGCACCCACCCAGGAACCTGGCCTGCCATCTCCACCTCAGAAATGCAGCTCCAACCCAGCCTTCCCTTCCGCACCCTCTGCCGTACGCTGGGCAGCTCTGGCCTGCACCCGCCTCCTAAGTTTGCTGGCCTCCAAGTCCTGCCCACCTACTCTTGTGTCCTCCCACTTCACAGGCAGTGATCTTCCTCCTTACGGCCCCCAGGTGGCCACAGGTCCAAGGCTAGGGTCCTTCGGGGGAAGTCAGGACACTGCAGCTATGCCCACCCTGGCAGCCAGCTCTGCTCCTACATCTCCCACAGCAACGGCTGCTACAGCCCACGGCCTCCTCCGAAGCCAGCCTCCGAGCTCAAACTTGTCTCCTGCCAGCAAGCATCTAACCCCCTCTCCTTTCTCCATGCACAGTGGGTGTAAACCCACATGTGGGCGTGCACACGTGTGCCTCGGTGTACCGTGTCAACATGGCTGTGTACCCCTGCTTCTCCCCACGGGAGTTGGAACTCCTAATGTCCTGGCCCAGCAGGGGCCCAATACAAGTTTTTCATCTGGAGTCTGTGCATCTCCATGCCTGCAAGAGTTAGCACCCAACATGCTTGTGTGGGTGTCTGTGCGCGGTGCATACATGTGACTGTGGATGTCACGTGTGTGTCACCATCTGGGAGTGTTAGCATCAGCACCTCGTGAGAAGGCACATGTCCTGTGACACCCCTCCTGCGCGATGGCCATGCCTGTGTGTCTTAGATCAGAGCAATGCAGAGGGAGTCTACACATCCAGGGCGATGCACGTGTGAAGCCTAAGTCCAGCATCTCCGTGTTCTGCCTGCACAGAGTAGGTGTCTGGTGCATGGCTCTGTGGGTACTGTGTGCCTGGGGTCCAGGCTGGCATGTGCCTGTGAGTATCTCTGGGCAGTTTGCATCTATCACTGGCCCTGTGTGTAGAGGACTCACGTGGGACAGCATGGACGTGAAGACATCTAGGATGTAAGTCAGTGTGCTTTGGGATACTAGCTCATTGTGCAGCCTTTTATTGAGCACCTATCATGTGTCAGGCACTGCACTAAGGACTTTCCCTGGATTATCCACTTAAACCTCACAAGGATCCTATGGTATTGGCACTATTATTACCCCATTTTATAGATGAGAAGACTGAGGCACTGAGCAGTAAGTGAATGGTGGACAGACGCATCCAGAGCTCGAGTTCTTTACCCTGCCCTCCCTTCCCTGAGGACAGCTTGCCCTATACGTGCTTGTGGGTAGAGGAAGGTAGGCAAGTGTCAGTGTGCAGGTGTGAGGGCGAGGGGGGGGGGGGATCAGACCCTGTTCCTCCCCGCTCCACACACTCCCCTCACCTTTCTTTTCAGCTGCTGTATCTCTGCCTCAGTCACAGCATGCTTGATCTGGAGCTGCAGGGGAGAGGGGCAGGTGATCAGTTCACGGGGCCGGGGGGCGGGGGGTTGGCAGAGCTGCAGGTGGGATGTTGCCCACCTTATCTTCCCCCCTCCCCAACCCAGGACCCCCTCTTCCCACCTCCTTGAACTTGTGCACCAGCTTCTCGGGCTCCATGTCCACAGGGGACAAGGCATCCTCGTTCTCTGCCAACTCGAACACCTCGATGGCCATCTCGCCACCTGGGAACGTGGGGCTCAGCTCCTCCTCCTCGTCAGTGGCGTACTCTCCGGTCTGTGAAGGAGAGAGGAGGCTGTGCGCCCTGCCCATCTCAGCCTTCCTCAGGCCTGACAGCCGGGCTCAGACTGGCAATAGTCAGGCCATGTCAAACTGGGAGCCCCTTAGGGGGTCTGGTTCATGTTACCCCCATCAGACTGGGGCCATGGTTTGTGTCTTCCCTGAAGGCATGGGCAATCCCCCCATAAGACCCCTGAAGAGACAGCCTGTTTCGAGGGGTCCCCTGAGGTCTGGAGCTGTCTCCTTCCTCAGATTATGTCCCCTGGGGTTAGGGGCTGTGCTGTCCCCTCAGAGTGGGGGCTCTTTGAAGAACTCTATTTTCCTCGTGGGACCAGGAAGCCTCTCTGAAGAAAGAGGGTGTGACTCCTCCATCAGGGTTCCGGGAGGAAAGGTCTGCATCACCTCCCTCAGGGGGGGGGGGGGGGGGGCTCCCCTAGGACAAGGAATGGTGCTCTGGGCTTCTTCACAAGGCCTGGGAAAGCGGTGGAGGCAGAGGATGTCTGTAAAGCTCCATCCGGCCACCAGGGGGCGATGCCGCTGGCAGCCAGGCCAGGAGTCCCTACCTCCTCATCGTCCTCCCCATACTGGGCGTATCTCTGCTCCATCATCTCTCGCTGCCATCGCTCCTGTTCCAGGGTCTGCTGAATGAGCTGAGCCACCTCGCTCTGCTCACCGGGCCGCTCCCGGCCAATCATAAACCTGCAGGGACACCAGTGTCATTCCTTTTGCCTCTGCCCTCAGCTGGGTTAACGGCACCATCCTCCCCGCTGGTGCTCCTCTCTCCACACGCAGGCCCTCCCAGGGGAGGTGAAATGAGAGGGCTGAGTCCAGAGGCTGCAGAATGTTAATAATGAATGGGGGAGCCGGGGGCCCCTATTGAGTTTCCTTCCCAGGAGAGGCAAAGGCCCACTGGCCAGTTTGGGGGGAGGGGTGATGCCAGCCAAACTTCAGTCTGGGCTGCAGGGGACGTGAGTTCAGGAGCTGCCAGTGTAGGGGCTCTGACCCCACCATGTGGGAGGAAACGAGGCAGTAGATGGCGAATCTGAACCACCCCGGCCGGGCAGGGGCTGTGGAGGGGTGTCTTGTACTGGTATAGGCTCCAAGGCCCTGAGCTTCAGGAAGGGGCGGGATGATGGTGACTGGAGATTAGGATGGAGAGGAAATAGTGGAACTTCCAGACACCAGCCCCTCCTCTCCGTGGCCACCCACATCCTGTTTCTCTCCACCACCCTTTCCTGGGGGCAGTGCCCCTCTTGGAGGGGGCAGGGAGTGATCCCTGAATGTTTTGCCAGAGAGGGACACAGGGAGCTTCTAGCACAGTCCCCTTAATTGACAGGCTCAGGGAGAAAAGTCCTTCCAGGCTGCATGGCATTCTCCCTGTACATCTTGGTTTTTCAATGAATGAGTCTGGACAGGCAGGGGGAAGAATGAACCCAAGGAGCCACTTTGGAGGTGCGGTGGAGAGCAGGCCTTGAAGCCCGAGTGCTGGTGGCCAGCAGCGGTCACAGGCTCAGGATGGGAAGGTAGGCTTGAGGCAAGGGATATGGGCACAGCAATTCCTTCGGGCAGGGACCCAGTGGGACCTCCTCTGTAAGTTGGGTCACGCAGAATCTTAACTGTGTGTGGGCAAATGGGCAGAGTGGCCGGATGAAGGCCGAGCCTCCTGCCTGCTCCCAGTCCCCACCTACCCCACCCGCCCGGCCCTCACCGCACGCGGCCCTTGGTGTTCCGGAGCACGGAGGCTGCAAAGCTCTGGGTCACTCCCACCAGACTGGTTCCGTCCACCTCCACCAGGAGGTCGTTCACCTGGATCCTAGGGGAGGTGACACTGGTTAGGGCATCATGAGGGGACCTGTGGAGCTGGGGTAGAGGTGGCCCCTTCCCATTAGAAACTCAAGGCTCAGTCCCCACAGGGACCTGGTACTTTGTCTACCTGCATAAAATGCATGAGGCCTGAGGCTCAGGTATCAGCCAGACCCACCTGTGTGGGCAGGGAGACCTGAGCAAGCAAAGCACATAGGTGTCCAGGACCAGGAGCAGCATCAAGCTCCCTTCCCATGACAATCACACCCGTGTCTCCTCCTGCATCACACCTGACAGAGCAGTGTGACATCCACCAGAGATCACAACCGCCATGCACAGTGGCAAGGCCCACAGCCCTCTCACACAGACACGTCCTCACAGACCTGGTCTGAAGATTTCCTTCCAAATGAAGATTTCCTTCCTGCCTCACACACTCATGTTCACACTCTGTACCACAGGGTCCTCTCACCCTGACACTGGTGCACAACCCCCAACAGTCCAGCTGTGCATCTGAATGAAGCCTGTTCTCCTCACAAGGAGAGAGATGGGGGTGGTCCAGCATGGCCTGCTGAGAGGGATGGAATGAGGGGACCTCCCTCGAGCCCCAAGCCTTCTCACAGGGCTCCAATGCGGAAAGGGAGGATGCGGCCTATTGTAAACACTTCACATGCCTCACATGTGGGTACGAGCCTGTGGACACTCTCTCACATGCACACACACTCCCCAAACTGCCAACCAGGAAGGGTTCTGGAAAGTCCCGATGAGGAGGTAAGTGAAAGAGCAGGGACTATCATCTTCCTCTTCTCGGTCCCTCCCCCCATGCCACCTGGGTTGCAGTGGGCAAAAGGCCTCTGATGGAGGCAACCCCACCTCTAGCAACATGACCCCAAAGTCATTAGCCCTCACAGGGATACCCACTCACCTCTGTCACATGAAAGGGGTCTGCGTTGGAGGTACCACCACAAGGCACCCTTGATGTCAACCTCCCACTTAAAACCCTGGGGTGCCCTGAGCCCTTCCCACTTCCCTGCTGCAAGACACATACAGTGGAACTGTCTACAGAAGGGTCACTGGGCTTCCCAGGACTCCAGGAGGTCCTTCCAGAACCTTCTGACCCACAGATATCCCCTCTAGCTCAGATATCAAAACACAGGCACACATGACACACGGAAGGAGCAGTTTCCTCTGCAGACACATCTGCACCGTCTTTCTAGCCACACCACACACCTGGATCCCCTCTGTTCTCTAGGCTCCAGCCATAACTGCCAGCTTTTGGTCCCCTGCCTGCACCTAATACTCCTTTTTAGCCTAGTTAACTTCTGCTCATCCTTCAGGTCTCAGCTGCAATGCCACTTCCTCCAAGAAGCCTTCTCTGATACCCAGAGAGATCAAGCCCCTCCCCCCCTTTTTTTATTCAGGGCTGATGATTAGATTTTATTTACAATTTGCATCCTACATTTTTTTTTTTTTTTTTTACATCCTACATTTTGTCACTGGACATATCCCCACGTTGCTCATTGTAAACAAAGTATCTCAACAGGAGGGAAGCACCATACTCTATCTAGGCATGCTGCTGCTATACAGACATGACTTTTTATTTTTCTATAGATACTGTGATGGGCATCTTCATGCAGAAAGCCTTTCTGCATTTAGGATTACTTCCTTAAGGTTTTGGTAAATATTGCCAAATTGTTTTCCCAAAGAGGGTGTACCAGCTACACTTGGGCAGTTGTATTGAGCTGCCTGGTACCAAAGGAAATTTAAGGTTGTAGGCTCACTTGGGTGGGAGGTCAAGCCCTCCTTTTTATGCCTTCATGGTGCCCTGTATTTTTCCTCCATTTCACCATTTTCTGTGTCCACGTGAATGTCTGCCTCACCACACCGCACCACACCACACCACACCACATGATTCCTAAGGGCAAGTATCTCATCGCTGACTCCCCGGGGCCTGGCACCGGCCCCAGGACAGAGTCAGGAATTAGATATTTGAGGAATGAAGGAGGGAATGCTCAAACATACTCCACCAGGCACAAAGTCTCCATGCTCATGCTCTCCCTACCATGGCCCCCCACACACTCAGACACCCAAAACCAGCCCTCGTCTTCAGCCTCCCCTAGAATGCAAGTTCATGCTGTGGCCCCAGGCCTCGACCAGCACCTGGCACAGTTTTGCTCCACCACCATCTGAGCCCTACCTGGCTCAGTGACCCACCCACAGAGGACGAGAGGGAGAGGCGGTACCTGCCATCCCGATGGGCTGCACCGCCCTCAGTCACAGTCTTGACGAAGATGCCCAGCTTCTCCAGGCCCATGTCTGCCCCGGCCCCCATGCCGATGATGCTGATGCCCAAGCCCTCGGAGTCTGTGGAGCAGAGGGCAGTGAGATAGTGGGAGGCCATGGAGAAGGGGGAGCAAGGAGGTCTAGCTCAGGGTTTGCAGGGGACAACGTGAGAGATGCACCCCATCCCCAGCCCTCACTCTGGGGCATGGTCCCCCTCCACGCTTAGGAGTGTCCCACAACTGGGGAAGGGATGCAGATTTGTCCACCCCGTCTTTGCCAAGTCGACTAGGACGCTCTTGGGTCACTCCCTGCCCTCTGTCCACCCACAGAATGGATGGGCAGCAGGGCCTGCTGAGGGTGACCCACGTGGGTGGGCCAGAGGCTACTGTGTGCACAGGAGGGTATGTGGGGGATGCGGATGGAGTCGGGAGGCAGCAATGGGCTCACTCTTTAAGCAATCTCATCCAAACTCACAGCTTCAAAGACTTCCCGCTCTTCTCTCCCAGCTGCACCGCCCCTCCCGTGGGCCTCTGACATCCCAACTCCGGTCTTCCCCCACAAACTGGCTCTTCCTGTCTGCCACTCCCTCATGGGGCCTGGGAGTCCCCTGGATTCCTCCCTCCCTCTCACAGCCAAACCACCACCAGACCCCGCCGATCTGCCTCCCCAGGACCTCTCAGGTCACCCACTTCCCTCCCGCACGGCCACCATCTTGTCCACACCAGTGGTCCTAGGATCCTTCTCCCCAAAGCACAGCCTGGAGTGGTCTTTCTTTTTGAATCCTCACCTGAGGATATTTTCCATTTGATTTTTAGAGAGAGTGGAAGAGAGAGGAAAAGACAGAGAAAAATATCGATGTGAGAGGAACACATCAATTGGTTGCACCTGGGCCGGGGAGGAGGTACGTGCTCTTGACTGGAATCAAACCCAGGACCCTTAGGTCTGCAGGCTGATGCTCTACCCACTGAGCCAAACCGGCTAGGGCCTGGAGAGGTCTTTCTAGAATACCTCTCCCACACCAGTCCATCGTAGGGAAAAGACAGTGTCCTTCACATGGTCTTGAGGCCTTGCTTGCACACCCTTCTTCCCCTCACTGTCCAAATCCAGCCAAGCCCGCCGTCTCTCTTCCCCAAAAACTCCCCTGAACTCGTTTTCAGAGCCCAACTCAAACATCACTTCCTTGGGGAACCCCCATCCCAAGTCTGGTCAGGTCTCCTGTAAAACGTGTCATTTCAGCCCCTCCGTGCCTCCCCAGCACCTATCACAGTGCCTAAGGGCGTAGTTAGATGTGACTGTCCCACCATGTCTGCCGCCCCTTAGGTCTCCCCATGTCTGGCAACACACAGCCCAGGACAGCCCACACCGTGCCCTCGGGAGCCTGGCAACTGAAGGAGCACACAGAACTGGTGGTGGGAGCCTGGGCTAGACTGGAGTCCGTGTGGCTGTGGGTTGCTGACAGGGGCCCCGGGCAGAAGCTGGCACCGGAGAGGAGACCCACGTGGCCTGGCCCTGGCCTCTCACCCTTCTCCAGCTCCACAGGGAACAGCTCCAACCGCTCCACCCGCTTCTCCAGCTCATACTCCGCAGAGGCCGCCATGGGGTCCACGTCCTCGTTGCGACGATCGTAGTCCTCGTTGGAGTAGGTGCTGAACACCTGGGGAGGGGGACATGTGTCAGAGGGCAAGGGCAGAACTGGCTTGGGGAGGCCAAGAGGGCAGGCTATGCCACCCACCGATGCTCCCCTCCTACCAGAGGCCTCCTCCACCCCCTAGACAGGTTAAGGTCTCCCCCAGCCCATGATCAGCCCAGCTTGGAGTGAAGGCCCTTCTAGTTCTGGAGTCCATGGGAGAGAAAGGGCCACAGCCTCGCCCAGTCCACACCATGATTCTCTTCTGCAGCCTCAACAGTGTAAGCATGGCCCACAGGAGAGGAAAGAAAGGGCCATGCTGGAGAAACTGCCCGACTCAGGTCCCCAGGTCAGAGAACGACCAACAGACAGGGGCAAACAGCGAGTAAGAGATGAGGGAGAGCCAGACCAGGCGAGGGCAGGTACAGACATGGACACAGGGGACAGGATAGCAGAAGGAACAGGCTGAGCAGGCGAGGGAAAGAGGCGGAGGGGAGAAAGAATGGAGATGCTGGAGGATGCCAGATGGGGAGAGAGGAGGGAGCGGTGTGAGACGCGGGGAGGGGGAGGGGAGCAGGAGACACAGAGATGGAGAGGACAGGGCTGACCTGAACCTGAAGTTGAGGCCAGGGTGGGGGAGGGAGGCAGGAAGGACCACCTCCACCCTCATGGGGGAAGGGCAGGCCCTCCACCTAAGGTGCCCCTCAGATGGCAGGAGCAGAGAGAACACCTATGGCCTTGCCTGTGGGCCGCAGTCTCCCTCCAGGACCACCGCTCTCTGAGGCTGGCCCTGTCTCCAGTGCACCGGGCCTCGATGAGACAAGCAAACCCGGCCTTCGAGGTGGCCCCAAGGCCAGCTCAGCTCTGCCTTGTCCCCTGTGCCCCTCGGCTGTCTTCCTCTTCCCAAATCTCTCAGCACAAAGGGGGGGGGGGGTCCCCCAGCCCGACCCTCCTCCCAGGAACAGGAGAGAGGGCAGGGGCTGTGTGGGAGTGCCTGATTGTGGGCCCAGGCAGGGGAGCCCCCAGTGGGAGGTTAATGAGCACCATTTGGGGTACCATGACTTGTTCCTGCTTCACTGCCTGCAGCGACAGGTTGGCACCACTTGGCGCTTAGTGGGGGCGAGAATGGGTGGGAGCAGCTCTGTCAGATGACTGGGCCTGAGGCGCTGGAGTGGGGCCCTCTCCTCCAGTACAGTGTCCCGGGAGCACAGGGCAGGAGCAGCACTCTGGTGTCCCGGCTTTAGTTTGGGCTCCTGTGTCCATGCCCCCAAGCCCAGAGGCTCACTCCCAGGGGGAGCCTGGGAGCATGGCTGGGGAAGGGGAGCTATGTGGCCACTCAACTCATTGCCCTCAATTTCACAGCATCAGAGAAACTCAAGCTCAGGCCCTTGAAGCTCATCATCAATTGTGCAGCAGGCCGTTGGACTGCCCTCATGACACCTGGCCAGCAGCCTCCAAGCCCCCTGGAGGGAGGGCGACCCAGTCTGCACAGGTGCAAATGCCAGGTCCGCTGCCCTGGGTTAGTCGGGGGTAGGGCAGGATGAGACGGTGCCCAGCTGGGCTCTGGTGGCGGGTCGCCTGTGACTCTGTCCTCATTGCACACATGTCCCAGGCCCTAGGACAGGAGCTGGTGTGAGCTGAGACCGGGCAAACTGGGTTTGGCCCACTTTTGCCTCTGAGTCAGGGTCCCTTCATCACCATCTTTGTGGTGGCCTGGGTCACCAAGCCCCTCCCCCACGCAATCTCATAGTGTGTGTGCACACGAACACACACAGTGACCTCCAAAACACCCTCACAGCCTGCCCTGGGTTCTGCCCTCATCTTCTTTTCTCAGCCTATGAAGTCCTGCAGGAAACTCAGGCCTCAGGCTCAGAGGGCCCAGACCACCCCTCACGTTGCCCACCATGATGGGACCAGCCTCTCAGAGAGCCCTGGGCCCAGGTGACAATCTGGAACTGAGCTCTCTGTCCTCAGCAGAAGCCTCCACAAAGGCAATAACTGGGTCACCAGCGGGACACGAGGCCCTGGACTGAGTATCCATGCGGAGTGGGGGCAGGGAGAGGGGAAAACGGGGACCGCTGCCCAGGGTGGGGAGGAGGAAACCCCAGCAAGGTCACAAGTCAGACACAATAAGGCAGGACCACATGCCACCGGCTCCCACACTCAGGCAGCGGCAGTCACCAGGGAGTCGGGGAGCACTGCTCCAAATCATGCGCTATTTTTTAGCCCAAAATCAGGGTAAGGTGTCAAATATAGACAGTCAGAGACCCAGGTCCAAAAGACCAAATTCCACCTCTGAGGGGATCAGGCGGCTCAGAGAACTGGTGGGGGGCTGGGGGGTTTCCTGACTTCCTCAGTGCCCCCCACCCTTCCTTAGCATCCCAAGAAACCCCATAATCCTCAGTTCCCTCCAGGATCTCACGGCCTCAGGAGGGAAAGAGGGTTGAGAAAGGACTTTAAGGTCGTAGCTGGGGAAGGGACTGGCCTGGTGGGGATTGCACCTTTCAGGCCCCTCGATGAGAGGGCCAGAGGTTAAGATACTCTGACAAGTGAGAGGAAACTGGGCCAGCTTCAGTGTCCACCAGTCGTTATGGAAACTGCAAGCAAACAGATGAGGGTTTGACTCAGGAGGGGAGGGGCAGGGTCCAGGCCAAGAACAGTCCCGGAACCTGGCACCCCGAGCAGTGGACCTGGCCGCTGAAACAGGGGTGGTGAGAAAGGGCCATCTAGGCTGAATGTGCCAGTCAGAAGTGGGGGGTAGAAAAAAGGGGGAGGTGGCCTGAGGTTCTTGTCTCCCCAGGGGATGCCCCCTCCCCCACACCAGCACTGCTCTGAGGAGCTCAGGGCACTGGCACGGTCTACAAACAATCACCCTGCGTGGTGGTGCGGGTGAGGGGGCCAACTGAGACCTCCCAAAGGGGCAGTTCCCATCCCTGTCAGGGCACCCAGAGAACGTAGCCAAGAGCGTTTCGGGCCTGCCAAGGCCTTGGGAGCCTGTCCTATTGAGTAGCCAAGAGCAAAGGCATGCAGGCTGCTGCCAGGTCCCCCGGGGGGGGGGGGGGGGCGGTTCCCAGCCCCACCGCCTCCTCCCTGGCCAGCTGAAGGCCTAGCCCCCTCAAGGGCCACACCAAGTACCTATTCCCTGTGGCACCCAACACTTCCCCCTGGCCCACCCAGACCCCAAGAAAGAGGGCCCCAGCACTGGCCTTCCCCCACCCCCAGTCACATGACCCAAGCCCAGCTCACCCTCAAAGAACTGCTTCCCTCTTTCACTTCTGCAAAGCTGGGGTAGGGGCTACATACAAGACGAACGGAGTTAGGGCTATGGTCCCCTGTTCCTTAATTTTGGGGAGTTCCTGGCTCCTCCCTCCCACATTCTAAACAGCTCCTACACAGGGGGAGTCCAGAGGGTGTTTCCAAGCTCCCCTGCCCCCCTCCTGCCCAGAGCTGGGTAAGGACCAATATGGGGAGGCTCTCCTGGGCGGGCGAGCGAGAGCGAGCGCGCGCGCGCGCGCGCACACACACACACACACACACACACACACCACACACACACACACACACACACACACCCAAGCCTTTGCCTCTGGCACCTCTGTAGGAAGAATGACTGGGAATGGAAGGGAAAGCAGGTGCCCCAGGACCCTTGGTGGGACGGGGCAGGGAGGGGTGCGGCAGCAGACAGGCCAGGAGAACCTGAGGGCAGGTCCAGGCAGGCCATCCCTGTCTCAGGCCTGAAAGTCCTCCCCTTCTGACAAACAGCTGGCACTCCACCACGCCCCCTCCGGGTGGTAACTTCTGGGAAGGGGCTGAGTGGCAGGGGCTGACTCAGCCTGCCAAACTCCACGGGCGAAGTGGGGGCGACGGCGTGCACGTGGCAGGCAGGGGCGGCGCGGGGCGGGGAGGGGGGTCACTTACTTGGATGGGCGCCGTGCTGAAATGGATCTTCCGGCTGGGAATCGGGTCCTCTTCCTCCGACAGCCCCGGGATCTCCATGCACCCCGACTCGGGCTCATATGGGGGCTCCCCATCCTCGTCGTCGTCTTCATCGTCCTCCTCCAGGGCACTGCCCCCGGAGTCCTCCCCGAGCCCGCTGTAGGCGCTCACGTCCACCAAGTCCGCCTCGGAGAAGTCCTCCTTCTTGGACTCATCCGCCTCCTCCGGGGCCACCTCCGGGCCCCGGCCATTGCCCACCCCTCGCTCAGGCGCCCCCGCGGCCGCCGCCTCTTCCTCGGGGGCCCCCGGGGCCTTCTGCTCTTCGGGTGCGGGGCTGGCTGCGGCGGCCCGGGTGCTGCCATTCTCCAGGGCCGCGTGGACTGTCACCTCCGCCTGGATCACCTCCCCAGGCGCCGCCTCGGCCTCCGACTCCCCGCTCTCCTCCACCTCCACGGGCTTGATCTTGCGCACCTCCCGGGGCTTGGGGGGCGGCCGGGCGGGGGCCACTCGGTGCTGCGGGGGCTGCTGCCCGGCGGGGCCGCGCTCTTTCTCGGCGGGGGCATCCCCCGACGGGGCGGGCGGCGGCGGCGGCGGCTGGAACACCCGGGACCGCTTACTGACCAGCTTCGAGTTGACCGGGGGCGCCCCGGCGGCCGTGGCCCGGGGCGGCCCGGGCCCGCGGTGGGGGCCGGTCCTGGAGTCGGCCTTCTCGAAGACGGCGCTGAGCTGGCTGACCGTCGGCGACACGGCGTCGGCGTCCAGCTTGTCCAGGGCCTCGGTGCTGCCGTTGAAGCGCACCACGACGTCCAGCTTCCGGTCCTGCAGGCCGGCGCGCTCCTGCCGCAGCAGCCGCCGCGCCGCCGCCTCCTTGTCGCCGCCCGCGGCCGGGGCGCTCCGTTCGAACAGCTTCCGCGTCTCCTGCAGCCGGGACGGCGGGTGCGGCGGCGGCGCGGGCTGCGCGGAGGGCGCGGGCTTGGAGTCGAAGCGGCTCACGCGCTCGGACACGCTGGTGCCCAGCTTGAGCAGGGCGCTGTGGTCCACGTTCTCGTTCAGGCTGCTGGCCCTCGGCAGCGACAGGCGCACGCCGCGCTCGGGCGCCCGCGGAGCCTCGGTGGGGCCCGCGGCGGCGGCGGCGGCGGCGCCCACCGCCTCGCCCGGCGGCCCCGCCGTGGTGCCCATCTGCAGGAACATACTTTTGATGCGGTGGACGTTGGAGCCATATTTCTTGTGGTGGGCTGCCTTGGGGGCCTCGTCGGGCCCGGGCGCGTCGGGCGGCTTCAGCGCCTGGATGCCCGCCTCGTAGGCGCTGCGGTGCGGGGAGGCGCTCCGGAGGGGACCCCCGGGCCCCCGCGGCTCCGTCTTCATCATGATGGGGGGAGCCGGGTTCGCATGCCCCCGCTCCCCGCTCCCCCCCTCCGACAGGCGGCTGGCCAAGTCGGAACCACCGCCCCCTCCCCCCCAGAAAAGAAACCCCGAAAGGCCTTTTTATAGGCTCCCCCCAAAACCAAGCTGCCAAAGACAGTTAAGGCCGCTTAAAAAAAAAAAAAAGGAGAAAAAAAAATCTGCGAGCCCCGGTGTGGGTCGTCTCCGCCAATCAAGCTGCCCAAGACAGCCAGCCCCTCTTCCGAGCTCGAGCGGCCTGGTCCGGTCGCCCCCGACCCAAACCCAATCCGAAAAGCGGCGGCGGGGCCGGTGGGACCGCGCGCCCTGCCCGCGAAGCAGCGGCGGAGGCGCCGGCTCACATCGTCCGAGGCGGTGTCAGCGGGGCTGGCAGCCCGGGTGTCCCCCACCCCGGCCAGGGACCTTGGCTCTCGGGGGGCCCGGCACCCCGGTGCCCATGGCTGCTCGGCCGGCCCGGGCCGTTCCGCCGCCGCGCCACCCTCCCTCCCTCCCTCCCCCCCCGCGCCCCGAGCCTCGGTCTTTCTCTGGCTCAGCCCGAGCGGCGGCTGCCGGAGACCGAGCGGCTGCCCTTCTCGCCGCCGCCGCCGCCGGGGAACTGGCACCTCTGGGTCCTAGAGGGATCGGATTTCCGGGGCCGGCGCCTGTGAGCCCTCCCCTTCCCCTCCACTCCAACGCGTCCCCTCCCGATCCCACGCCGGCCGCACGCCGACAGCCTTCCGTTGACCCCAGGCCCTGGCCAGTCCGCTTAAACGCTTCCATCCCCACCTCTGACTGCGGCTTATCGCAGCCCACAGAACCGCACCCCCAGTCTATACTGGGGGGAGGCAACCCAACCGCAGTGGTCTCAGTGCCGCCCCTTTCCACCCCAAGTGAAGAGAGATCAGTAGGGAGGGGCAAAGGAGTATTTCCCTGAAGGTCTTTGAGCTCCCTGGCATGTTCAAGGCCATCAGCCTCAAAACCACTCTGGGATCCTAAATGTTTAAAAATGCAGATATGGGGGGCGGGGGGAGTCCCTCCCCAAACTTGGTGAAGTAGAAGCGCGGCAGCCTGCGCCAGGAGTCTGCATTTTAACAAGCTCCCACGGGGAGCCTGGGGCACCCACCCTCCAGGTGTGAAACCTTGGCCCCGTGTTGCTGGCCTCGTGGTGGTGGAGGAGGAAGGGGCTGGAGAGAGGAAATGGTCCTCCCGCCAGCGGGCCCTGTCCCTGGGGAAGTCTGAAGGGGCTGTCCTGTCACCGGCCTGCTCTGCACCCAGGCTGGAAGGGAGGGGGCAGGTCCCTGTCTTCATGCCCCTCCTAGGCCACCTTACTTCTCAAAAAGGAAGGCGTTTTGGAGGAACAATGCTGGAGGCCTGGGCCAACGCTTCCCCGGGTTCGGGTCTCTGCTCTAAAAGGATCCTGGCCACAGTGTGCGGGGAGGAAGGCCGGAGGGCGGCAGTGATCTGCGCATCCTCTGTCTTAGCACCCAGAAAGATGTTTTTTGTTTTTTGTTTTTAAATATATTTTATTGATTTTTTACAGAGAGGGAGGGGGACAGAGAGTTAGAAACATAGATAAGAGAGAAACAAAGTATCGATCAGCTACCTCCTGCACACCTCCCACTGGAGGAGGTGCCCCCAACTAAGGTACATGCCCCCGACCGGAATCGAACCTGAGCCAAACCGGTCAGGGCCAGAAAGATGTTTTGATGCTCCCTCACATCACCCCCCCCACCCTCACCACCCCCTCCCCACTTGCAAACAAGGGGCCTGGGGTTGGCCTCTACTCCCCTCCAGCCTCCAGGGCCTGGGAGAGGAAGTCCGCCCTCTAACCGTGACAGGCCCAGATGCACTGCTTCACTCCACAGATCCCAGAAAACGAGGAGCATTGTGGAGCCTAGGACCCAGAGAACAACTCAGGCACAAAGCCTCCCCCCACTCCCAGCTGCTTCCTGCATCTCGGGCCTTCCTGCGGCCTCCTCCCCCGCCCTCTTCCCTTCCATCCTCTTCCTCCTCTTCCCAATCCCCCCCTCCCCCTTGCCTAGAAGGGCTGTCAAAGGGAGCCTTTCCGCCCCTGCGCCGTAGGTGTGTGTGCGAGGGTTTTGCGGGATGGAAACCGGTTAGCACGTGTGCAGGAGCGTGGGGGATGGGGTGTGGGAAGCCGCCTGGGAACCCTGGATATCGGGACAGGGAGGGGCCAGGAACCGCAGGGCTGGACCCTGAGGCTGGGGAGCCTCGGACTAAGTGAGAAGGAAGATTTGGGTCCCGAGCTGGAGCCGGGAATGAACCCAGACCTCAGGCTTTCCAAGGCCACCTGCCTCTTCTTTGCCCAGCTGGCCAGGAAACTTTCCCCACCCCGATTTGACACTTTGGCCTGGCATAGGGCAGCGTGAGGAAGCCAGCCTCCCGCTCCCCTCCCTCCTACTCCGTCTCAAAAGACTGCTTTCAGGAACACGCTTTGGGACTTGGGTTTCTAAGCTCAAGTCTGGGGCTTGGCAGAGCCCCCTCCTGCCCCCCAACCCCAGTGTGGAAGTGAGTTAGAAAGCTCACCTCGCTGGGCTTGGGGGTGTGGGCAGTGTCCTCAGAAACTCTGTGTGAATTGGAGGAGGTCGAAGGTCCCAGGGTGTTCTGCCCAGAATCTCCCACACCCGTTGGTGAGTCATCTTAACTGGTCCCAGCCCCAGGGGGTTGTGCCCACGCTCCTGGCCAGGTGGGAAAGACGGCTCCTCCGGGTGGGAGGAGGAGCCGAGGGCCAGCGTGCAGGCCCAGGCACCCTAGGACCCCAACAACATCTCCAGCAGCACCTTGGATTGAACTGGAATTCTTGGGCTGTTTGGGTCTCACTTGCCTTGAGACTTTCCAAAGTGAAACCCCTTTAAGGGCTCAGGGATGCAGGAGGGCGGAGCCAGCCCAGAGCTTGGATAACAGAGGCTAATGAGTGGGATTATTATTTCATGGGCTCCTGGTTAGCTCAGTGACACCCCCAGCCAGAATTCCCCAAGAAGCTTTTATTGAGCAATAAGTGCTTTCCCATCACTCCTTCCTTCCCTGAAGTCAGGCACCAAGCCTGCTGGCCTGGGAGATGTGTCTCCATCCCCTCCCCGCCTGCCTGGAGCAGTATTTTTCTGGCCACATCTCCCCATTATACGTGTAAGGACTGTAAGGACGAGGAGGACTATTACTTTAGGGAAGGTTGCTAGCCAAATTGGAGCATTTAAGTCTAATTTTTATTCCTCGGGCTGTGGTCCTCACCTGTGTCCTCCAGCTCAGAACCCCAGGGTAATCTAACCATTCTTTTTTTCATTGTCCTTTGTGGAGTGGGCCTTGATGGCCAAGTTGCCTGGTGGTTTTGAATAAAAGTTCATTCCTTACCTTTGCCCTGGAATAGAGGGTGGAGTGGTTCCCCTAGTTGACCCAGGAGCTAAACTGTTAAGAGTTCAAATCCTGGCTCCACCACCCTAGCTGTGTGACCTTAGACAAGTCACTTAGCCTCTCTGTGCTCTGAGAGGATAAACTGAGGGAAAAGTGGCTGGAACACAGAAGATTGGGTGTCCTTGCTGAAAAGGCTGGAGGCTTCTATAGGGAGAGATAATACATCCCCTACTCTCTTCTTTTTTTTTAAAAAAAAAAATATATTTTATTGAGTTTTTACAGAGAGGAAGGGAGAGGGATAGAGAGTTAGAAACATCGATGAGAGAGAAACATTGATGTACACTCCCCACTGGGGATGTGCCCGGAACGAAGGCACATGCCCTTGACCGGAATCGAACCCAGGACTCTTGAGTCCAAAGACTGACGGTCTATCCACTGAGCCAAACCGGTTAGGGCCCTGCTCTCTTCTTGATGAAGCTCCCACCTACAGACAAGTCTGATAAGGATCCTCAGATCTGTTCCTTGAGGCTTGCTAGTTTTAAACACTAGGTGTAACTGTAAAGACTGGTGATGATGCAGGGAGAGATCTCATTTGTGATAAGTACCAAACCCTTAGGCCCTGCGCTCAGGCCCCGGCTGGGTGCCAAGGCTGGCTTCCCTTCCCAGCCCTGGGGCCTTGGGACTCAGCCTCTGAAAGTGGTGTTTCCCTGGCCATGATCATCTGATCAGAGGCTGGCCTTCAGCCCTTTTATGTTGAGCTGGTGGTTCCTGCAACAGTCACTCTCCTTTATCTGTTCTCCTCTGCTAGGGACTTGGGCTGCTATGAGAAGGCTGTATCGGTGTATGTATATGTGTACGTGCGTGATATACCAAACTCAAATCCAGGCTGTCAGTGTTGGAGGGCCTTTCATGGCCTTTGGCTGACCCTGTCCCGAGGGGAATGAGGAAGGCTGAGATGTGGAGAGAAAAGTGACTGAGCCAGTTTTGAAGGGAAGAGTCCAGGAGAGTGTTCGGAAGTCGGACTTGAGTCCTAGCTCCTCTACCCATTTGCTCAGTGACCTTGAACTAGTCCTTTCTACTCTCAAAGCCCCTATTGTCTCCAAATGTTTCATTTGGATGTTGAGTGTGTCTCCTGAGATCCGGATCCTGGATCTCCCCCACTCAGTGTGGAGCCGAGCGGAGCATGGGCTTTGAAACCAGATCTTCATTGGAACCCCCCAACCTGCCACTTCCCGGTGAAGGGGCTTCAAATTCCGCACCATCAAATTGAGATAATACACTGACCTCCTAGGGTTATGGGGGTGAAATAGGTTTGCAATGCATACAGCATTTAAAATAGCTCCTGGAGCGAAGTAGGAGCTTGGTGTTGGCTGTCATTGGTGGCATGTGTCTCTGAACATGGATGAGTGTGTCTGTCCATGTGCTCGTGTATGCGGCAGTATGGCTGAGAATGGACCAGTGTCTGCCTGTCCATGTGTCTTCACGGGCAGACATGGGCCTCTTGTTTCCTTCTCTGATAGGAAATTCTGCAGTATCAGCACCCACTGCCTGCCGCGCCTCCCAATCCTTTGGAATCATCTTTTGGAGAAAAGGTGACCTCTCTTCTCTACCTTCCAAAGGGTTTTTCATTCCTGCTTTTTGGTTCCTTATACCCCCCCCCCCCCCATTGCTCCAGCAGGAGAGGGGATCTTTGGGGGTGTCCCACAGCTGGGAGACTGCCTTGCTGCCTGTGCCCCTCTGTTCTGCCCCCCTTCTTTCACTCACCCTCCACACTTCACTCTACTACCACTGGGAGAGTTTAGATGCATCTTGGAGATCTAGGAGGGAGACCAAGAAGGAGTGTGTGTGTGTGTGTGTGTGTGTGTGTGTGTGTGTGTGTGTGTTGGGGGGCAGGGAAGGGGTGGGACAGAGGAAAGATTTCTCCAAATCATCAGTTGCTTTGAAAGAAAGCCTATATTTAGCTGGGTGTAGAGGCCTGTAAATATGTATTTTGCAACCCAGACAGCCATAGCTGTGGAAGCTCCAGAGAAATGCAGGGAGGTCAAAGAAAAAGGCAACCGGAAAGATTGGGCAATCTGTTCTGTCATCAGCAGATTCGAAGAATTCTTCTGCTGTCTGCTCCAACTGCTCATCATACACATTCCTGAGTTTTGATGGGGGTTTCTATTTTCCATCTGTTTTCTGGTCACCTTCCCCCACCAGCCTTTACCTGCCCTGCCTGGGGTCAAGGGAAAGAGCTGTTCCTGCCAGCTCCTCTCCTGACTGGCTCTGCCAGGCTCTGCCAGGCTGGTGTGGTGCCTGGCACAGGTGTAGCCTCCATCACGCCAGCTCTCAGGTCTCCCACACTCACCCCCTTGCACGTCATGTGGTCTTGGGGTGATGGATGGGGGGACAGATCCTGCCATGTCAAGGCAGTTTTTCTTCACAGAACTCTTCTTTCTTAAAAAGTTATTTATACTTTTTTTTATTCTAAGTTTGAAAAGTTTTTTTTAAAACTTCAGAGAATCATATCACGAACCGAATTTACAAATCTAGCATTGTGTCATTTTTGCTTCAGATCCTATCATAGAAACATGAGAGTTTGAGTCAAAGCCTCCCTCTCTTCCTAGTGCCACTGCCTGCCCAACCCATTCTCACAAATTGGGAATGCATCTTTTAGAGCCAGACTTTCAAAATTATTATTACTAATTATAAAATATACATAGCATTTACTATTTTCACCATTTAAAGTGTACAGTTCAGTGGTATTAAGTACATTTATATGTACTTACCACCACCATTCATCTCCAGAAATTTTTCATCTTCCTAAATGAAACTCTGTACCCATTAAACACAAACTTCCCATGTCCCCACCTCCCAGCCCCTGGCAACCACCATTCTACTTCCTGTCCCTATGAATTTGACTAGGTATCTATACTAATAATAGAGGAATATGCAAATTGTTCAGGATGCCATCACAGTAACAGTAACAACCGAAAAGGAGGCTGCGTGGGGCGACCAGGTCAGCAGGGGGGCAGTTGGGGGCGACCAGGCAGGCAGGCAGGTGAGCAGTTAGAAACCAGCGGTCCTGGATTTTGAGAGGGATGTCCGACTGCTGGTTTAAGCCTGATCACCAGGATCGGGCCTAAACCAGCAGTCGGACATCCTCTGAGGGGTCCTGGATTGGAGAGGGTGCAGGCTGGGCTGAGAGGACCCCCTCACCCCCATGCACGAATTTTGTGCACCGAGCCTCTAGTCCCATATAAGTGGGATCATAGAGTATTTGTCCTGTTGTGTGGGGAGCCGGACTGGCCTGTTGGCAAAGTCACAAACAAGTCCCAGCTTAGAGGGCACAGTCCTCTTAAGCATAATTAGGCTTGACCTTATGATGCTCCCTAGATCTAGATCTTACCTGGGAAGCTAATGGGCTGAGGAAAGTGCAACAAGAACAAAAACAAATGAAACTCACAAGAACAGTGTAAACAAGTGAAACTCACAAGAACAGTGTAACTATGGTAACCACTACCTTGTTTACCTCTGACTATAAAAATAAAGGCTCAGCTTGCCTCGGGATCTTTCTCTGTGGCCTCAGCCAGGCACAGGAAGATCGACAGAGACTAAAGAGAGCTAGAACTCTCCGACTCCGTCCACACCTTTGGGAACCCCTGGGCCCCCAGGGCTGGACCCCAGCACTGTTGTATCTGGCTTATTTCACTTAGCATAATGGCTTCAAGCTTCATCCATGCTGTAGCATGTGTCAGAATCTCCTTTCTTCTTAAGTCTAGCCATAATTTTATGTTTCCCCTACACATTTAAATATCCATAAAGCAACATAATATTTTCTGTATTGTTAAAATGTATATAACAAACATCATACTGTGTGTATCATATGTCCTTTTCATTTTTAAGTAATAAAAACTGTACTTATAAATTCATTTTTTAACTTAAGTTAGCATATGCAAACATGCTCAAGATCTCACACTTGCCTGGCCGGTGTGGCTCAGTGGTTTCACATCGACCTATGAAATAGGAGTTCACAGTTTGATTCCCGGTCAGGGCACATGCCCGGATTGCGGCTTGATCCCCAAGGGCAGGGCGTGCGGGAGGCAGCCAATCAATTATTCTCTCTCGGTGTTGATGTTTCTCTCCCTCTCCCTTCCTCTCTGAAATCAATAATAATAATAAATAATAAATAATAATAATAAAAAGATCTCACACTCACATTTGCATATTAAACAGAAACAAAACCTGAGAGGAACTGAGCCTCCTGTCACTCAAGGAGATCATAGTGCAATTCAGGGCAGTGCTGCGTCATGAGTACCTGAAGGTCACTGGGATAAAGGGTGAAATGGCTTTTGTTTTCCTGCTTATAATCGTCCCTGCATACCTGTCCCCACAGGTGGCCATCTCCTT
Organism: Myotis yumanensis; assembly: GCF_028538775.1. NCBI lineage: Eukaryota > Metazoa > Chordata > Mammalia > Chiroptera > Vespertilionidae > Myotis > Myotis yumanensis. The sequence goes on along the minus strand of NW_027223767.1, from coordinate 41,903,229 downwards.
TAGATTACGTTGTGAATGAGTTCCCTCCCCCTCCCCATACACCCACACTTCAGCAGGCTGTAAAACAATGAATTTGTCAATAGTAACAGTGTAGAGCTCTTGGGAGTCTGGTGACTTCTTATCAGCTATTCTGTCAGACCTAGGAAGTCAATAATGACTGGGTTATATTTGTGAATTGTTGGGGAAACTTAATATTTCTTACCTGGTATCTAAAGCGTGGCTAATATTTATGAAATTTTCTATCTATTAAAAATGCTTCAATCCCAAAGCACTCTAATGATGTATTCCTGTACTCTCATCACTACTTTATAGTCCAAATGACTAGAATCCAAATTTAAATTCTGCTGTTAATCAACCCTCAAGGACCAGTTAACCCTTCATGTGGCTTTAAAGACCATGTCTACTTGCCTACTCATGTCTTCTCCCACCCCCACCCCGCCCCCACTTGACATGCTTTTCACAATGGAGCCATGTATCAACATACGGGTTTAGTTCCTTCATTTCAACTTCTGTTTATCATTTCATCATATGAGTACGCCACATTTATTTGTCACTTCTTCGGCTGACGAGGATTTGGGTTGTTTCTATGTTTTGCTATTATAAGTAGGGCTGTAGTGAACACCCTTGTACTTGTCTGACCCATATTTAAAGTATATACCTAGGAGCAGAAGACCGGGGTCATAGGGCAGGCACACTTTCAACTTGACTGCAAACTGCTCTCTACAGCGACCAAACCGATTTATGCTCTCACAACCAGCATTTGTCTTGTCTGATTACGTTCTTGCCAACATCTGCTTGTTAGACTTTATTTTTGCCAATTTGATGGGTGTAAATGGTATCTCATTTTTTTTTTTTTTTTTTTTTTTTGTGGTATCTCATTTGAATCTGCATTTCCTGTCTGTGAAGTCAAACATCTTATCATGTTCATTTGGTCATCTGGGTTTCCTCTGGGCAAATTGCTGATGTCCATTTCTTGGGCTATCTAATTGCAGCTTTTGCTACAAGTGACAGAAAGCCCAACTAGATGTGGTTTAAACCAAAAATGGGATTTTACTATCTCACATAACAAGAAGTCCCAGGGTTGGTTAATTCAGAGGCTCAGTTGTGACCACAAGAACCAGGTTGGCTCCATCTTTCTAACATACCTGCCTCACATCTGGGCGGGCCTCTTAGATTGGCCCCTTCATGGCCCAGGATGGCAGCCTCAGTTCTCAGGGTGTCACAGGGACAACAATGTCTAGACGCAGGAGAAAGGGAATGCTTCCTCCGTGTCTCTTTCTCAGATTCCCTTCCAGTCTTGGTGGACAGAATTGCATATGTGTCCCCTAAACCAATTGATCAGAGAAACTGAATTCTCATGTTATTTAAAATATATATATATATTGTAGATTTCAGAGATGAAGGGAGAGGGAGAGAGATAGAAACATCAATGATGAGAGAAAATAATTGATCAGCTGCCTCCTGCACGCCCCCTACTGGGGATCAAGCCCGAAACCTGGGCATGTGCCCTGACCAGGAATCGAACCAGCAACCTCCTGGTTCCTAAGTAGATGCTCAACCACTGAGCCATGCTGGCCGGGCTCCCACGTTATTTTTTTTTTTTTTATCATATTATTTAGAACAATCACTCCCCACCTGATGGGGCTGGGGCAGGTCCAGCCTCCCGCAAAGCCTAGACCCCTGATTCCTGAATCCCCTAGGGTTTCTTAGGAAGAGGGGAAAGAATGCCATTGGGTGGCGCTCAAAAGGTCTGTGCTTCCTTTATTGATGGGTAGGAAGTCTTTCTATCCTGATTACTAACCTTCACCTGTTTTATGTGCTGCTAACATTGCCACCTAGGCTGTCGCTGTCTTTTAACTTTTCTTATAATGCCATTTTCATAGCAGAAAGCTTTTTTTTGTGTGTGTAATGTAGTTAAATTGATCAGCCTTTTGTATTTCTTGTCTAAGAAATATTTTCTTACCGTGAGATCTCCTACATTTTCTTCTAATTATTTTAAAGTTCTACTTTTCACTTTTAGGTCTTTAATCCATCTGGAATTAATCTTTATGGATGGTGTGATTTTTCATATGAAAAGCCAAATGTTACAACACTTTTTTATTGCACAGTTTATTCTCTTTCACTGAATTGCAATGCCACTGCCATCATAAATCACATTCCCACATACACTTGGAACTGTTTCTGGGCACTCTATTCTATCGATCTCTTTGTCTAGCCCTGCACCAATACCACATTGTTTTAATTACGATCGCTTTCAAATGAGTCTTGGTATCTGTTAGGGACTTACTCTTTTTCACAATTGTCTAGTCTCTTCCTGGTCCTTTGTTCTTCCATATGAATTTTAGAATCAGTTTACATTGCTCTCTGAAAAATCCTCTCGGAATATTTAGTAGAGTTGCATTTAACTCGATAGATTTATATGGGGAAATTGTCTTCATGACGTCTATCTCTCAATTTATTCCTTTTAGAGCCTATAGTTTTTGTGGCCTATAGTTTTTCTTCACAAATATCTTTGAATGTCTTTTCTAAGTTTTTTTTCCCGGGTTCTGTACAATTTTAATTTTATTGTGGATGATTTCTTTTTAAAAAGATATTACAATTTCAAATAAATTATTGCTCATTATTTAATTGCTGTTGAATTTGTATGTTATTTGCATTGGGATGTTACTCTTTGTCCAGCAGCCTTGCTGACTTCTCTTAATACCTCAATAACATGCCTGTATTATCTCATGGATTTTCTATATAAATTATCATACCATCTGCAAAAAAAATGTCAGAGATTTTATTTTCCTAACCCTTCTATTACTGAGTGGTGGCTTCTAAATCTGACTTCTCCCAGCTCTCAGGCTGAGCCAGTGGGCTGGCCCTGGGCAGCTCTTGCCTTGCACCATCAGCTATCCTATATAATAAAAGGCTAATATGCAAATTATCCCCTGGACCAGGAGTTTGACCAGAGGGTGGGGCCAGCAGGCCAACCTCCCACACCCCCTCCCCCTGAAAAGCCTGCCGGATTGGTGCACGTGGGCCAGACCCCACCTGTGCATGAATTCGTGCACCGGGCCTCTAGCAAATACATAAAAGACCCCTTACAGCAGTGGTTTTCAACCTGTGGGTCGCGACCCCTTTGGGGGTCGAACGACCCTTTCACAGGGCTCGCCTAAGACCATTGGAAAACACATATATAATTACATATTGTTTTTGTGATTAATCACTATGCTTCAATTATGTTCAATTTGTAACAATGAAAATACATCCTGCATATCAGATATTTACATGACGATTCATCACAGTAGCAAAATTACAGTTATGAAGTAGCAACGAAAATAATTTTATGGTTGGGGGTTACCACAACCTGAGGAACTGTATTAAAGGGTCGCGGCATTAGGAAGGTTGAGAACCACTGCCTTACAGCTTACAAAGCACTTGTGCTTCCAGTATCTCATCGACCCTTATTACCTACCCCCTCTTTACAGAGAGGGAGCGTCTCAGTGGAAAGGGCTGTAGGTCTAGCTGCACAGAATACTGTGCTGTGGGACCTCGGACATTCGCTCCCCCACCCCCTTTCTCTGTAAACTCAACGGTTTGTCCAGGGATGGCCTGTGACATCCTCAGACTCAGGACTGATGGCTTTGGGTGGCCACGGGGCCCAGGAACCGCTTTGAGGACTGAAGTCCACTAGTAAGAAGGGAGGATTCTGGGTACACTTAGGTCCTCAGGTCGGTGCCTCCTAATATGGTCGGTTGGGGGAGGGCTGGTACAGATGCTGGAGACGGTGGGGAAGAGGGCATTGTGTCCAGCACTCGGTCTCCATGCGGGTTCTCCTTCCCGTTGCGAAGAACATGGTCTGGACCGGGAAGGGGAGGACAAGATACAGCTGGAGGCGCGGGTCCCCTCCTCCGTGGCTCCCTCCACTCGCCTCGCTCAGCGCGCATCTCTGACGCGCATCCCCAACCTGGGGCGGGGCGGCTTCCTTACTCCCACCCCCACCCCGCACCCTCTCCGTCGCAACATTGCGCAGGCGCAGGGCCGGGCTGGAGCGGCAGGCGCGCCCTCTCCTGGTGATCCGACAGATCGCACCCTTTGTTGTTGCGCTGGGGGCTGGCGCGGAGGCTGGGAGAGAAAGATGTGGGTGGAGTCTCCGACGCAGATGCGACAGTCAGATCACAAGGATGAGAATCCCTTTCCTTTGTCCCTAATGACAACGTCTCACCCCCCGTTTTATTTTTATTTTTAGGACACAATTTTAAATTTAATTTTACTCGAATTCCGCAAAAGAAAAAGAGGTTGATGGAATTGCTGAATTCATGCAAATATTTCCTCTAGACAAAAGACACTTCCCCTAAAATATCCCTTCAAGATTAAAAGAAAGAAAGAAAGAAAGAAAGAAAGAAAGAAAGAAAGAAAGAAAGAAAGAAAGAAAGAAACTGTGAGTACGTTAAAGGTTGAAGTCATTATGATTTTTTCCAAGGACATATTTTCATTTTTGTTTGTATAGACTGACTTCTTGCTGTGAAAGAGTTCCTTGGCCCAGCCACACTGGCATGAACACGCAGTTCTGAAAATACTAAAGCCCTTCGGTACCAGTAGCTATCAGCCACTGGACTCTCCCCAGGGCTCTCCCTCTCTCCTGGCCACCCCATCCCACCGCCAGGACTAACCCCAACCCCCATCTCCCCGGGACCCAGAGTTACAGGGGAAAGAGGACCCTGGTCCCCTCTCCCAGGCCCTTCAACACCCACCACTTAACCACTTCGCCCCAAGCAGCTGAGTTTCCATCTGTTTTATATAATGGCCCTCAGGTAAGGCTTTGTTTGCAGAAAGTATTCCGTGTGAAAACCCTTTGAAAACCCTGCTCAAGGTCAGCCCTTGCAAGTTTGCACAGTCTGGGATTTCGAGAATGGAGGCCTTTCTCCCAAACACACTACCTCCTATGAAGTCAAGTGCACAGCTGCATCCTGGTGTGACTACCTTGCATCCAAATGGGCAACAGACACAGGCCTGCAGGTATGGAGATGACCCCTGAGCAAGCCCCAAACCAGATGAGGCAGAAGGTGCTGGAGCCCAAGTTCAAGTGGAGGCGGCAGGAAGGGAGTGGGCTTTGCTCCATGCCCAGCCCTGGGCCAGGTGCTCACGGTCCAGATCCTCTCCAGTTCTATGAAAGGTGTTTCTTTGCTCCCTTCCCTTCCTTCTGGAATTACTGAGCACCTGTCTGTGTCAGGGGTTGGGGTACAAAGGCAAAGCTAGCATCCCCAAGACCTCACAGCCCCGTGAGTGCATCATCCAGAAAACAGCTGTGACTGGGGTGGGTGCAGGATGCAGGGGGAGCCCCAAGTGACTCAGGGAAGGTTCTCCAGTGGAGTTAAAGCCCAGCTAGCATTTGAAGGATGAGGAAGGGCATTGGAGGTGGAGGGAACTGCATGTGCAAGGCAGGGAGGCAGGAAAGAGCCCGCCTGGTCTGGGAACTGTGGGAGGGCGTGGAGCCCAGGTCCAGGAGATCTGCTGGGTGAGGTTGGGGTCCCAGAACCCACTACGTGGACCCTCTGCCTCCTTGACCTTTGCTCCTGGCTGCCTGGCCAGGAAGAGGTCCCCACTTACCTGCACAAAAGGAGGCTTTGAAGCTGGAGAGAGGGAGTGAGGAAGCTGGTGTGTGTTTTGGATTGTTTCTCAGAAATCTCCTCCTCCTCCTCTAATACCATGGCAACCAGGCAGCAGCTGGGGTAGCCCCCTGTGAGCTGGGCTGAGTTGAGGGGGAGGTGGGCTGAGGCTAGGGACCTCTGCTCCCCTCTCTGAGCCTCAGTGTTGGCATCTGGAATATGGGCACCACAACCCAGTTGCTGGCTCCTGTCAACCCAGGTGCTCCAGGAAGGGAGCCCCAGGCTGGACTCATTAGGGGGAAGGCCCAGGAAGTAAGGGCGGGGCTGGGGAGTTCCCTGCATCATCCGGCAGCTGGGGGCTCAGCAAGGGGAGGAGTCCCTGAGCCACGTAGCCTGCACTGCCCACCAAGCAGCCTGCCCTGGTGTGCCCACTGCACTGTCCCTGCCAAGGAGCCCCTGGGGCAGCGAGAGACCGGACCGAGGCACAGACACAGGGGTGAATCCCCTGTGAGCCCCCGCAGTGAGAGGTCTAGGGGGTCTCCTATGCCGGGGCACAGGGCTCAGCTGTTCTCAGAACCCAAAGCCCCAAAAGGTGGGGCAAGGAGGGGTGCATTTCCTGAGGCTGCTGTTCCCATGACTACAGACTGGCCTAAACAAACAGGAACATGTGCTCTCCCCGTTCTGGGCCCAGAATCTGCAATCAGGGTGTCGGGGACTGTGGTCCCTCGAAGGGCTCCAGGGGGGAACCTTCCTGCCTCTTCAGCTTCTGGGGGCTTCTGGCCCCATCCCTTCTATCTTGATGTGGGCCCTCTGTCCTCACGTGACTACTCCTGCATGATCACGTGGCTCTGCCCCTGCACACTTCCGGCCAATCACATGGACCCACCCCGTTGATCAGAAGCCTAATTCCAGGGGAACTCGTGGCTGTGGCCCTGCCCCCTTGATCAGATGCCCACAGCTGGCTGAGTGAGTGGCCCCGCCCCCTTGTACAAGTGCCCGCTTACCCCTGACCTCGTGGCCCCACCCCTTGAGACCTCAGTTGGTCTGTTTCTGGGGTGCCACCTCCCTGGTTGGCTGTCTGGCCCTGCTCTCCCACCTGTCAACAGTCCCTTTGATAAAGTCCTTCCAGAAAATGGTGTGTGTGCGTGCCCTCTCTTTCCTGCTGGGTCTGTGGCAGCTGGGACTGAGAAGGAGACAGGACAGCAAAGGCCTGTCCGTAGTCCATGCAAGAGGTCCAGACGGGACTGTGCAGTCCCTGGAAGGCTGCGGGAGGGGAGGGTGGGGAGGCAGGGGTGTTGATGAGGAAGCGGAATCCCCTCAGGGCAAGTGCTGTGTGCGCTGCACACACACACACACACACACACAATCACCCCACGGCCTGGGAGGTGCAGCTGTGGCCCATTGTATTCAGGTGAGGCTCCTGAAGCACAGAGAGGGCAGTGACTTCCTCTACTTCCTCGAGGGCACAGAACAGTTAAAGGGCAGAGCTAAAAACAGAACCCTGGGCTGCCCACAGACTGTGCCTCCTTCACCTGTGACCTCTGGGTAGGCGGCCCTTTACTCTGTGGCCGTTTGCTTTGATGGGCTTGCCCCTTCCACCCACACCCCTCCTCCAGCCCCAGAGGACAGGGTTCCCGTCATTGCCCCAGGGCCTCTGGGTGGCTGCTCTCTTTGTCCCAGCGCCCCTCCCAGCTGGGAACCTTGGTGGAGCCCCACTGCATTGGGGAGAGGGGTCTGTGGCTTAGAATACTAAGTATCATTATTTTTCCTGTCTCTGGCTTCCACCGCCTGCCTCCCTTGGCTGATTTTGTTTTACCTCGAAAAGAAATTGATCGGGGTCTGCAAACCGGCATCTGCAAACCGGCTGACTTCCTGCATTCGCTCTGGCCCGGTGCGGCCTGCCAAGTCCCTGATGCCACTCCACCTCCGTGCCAGCATCTCTCAGCCTCTGGAGCCCCCTTTCCGCGCACAGCACCCTCAGTGCTCCCTGCAGCTCCAAGGACCTGCTGAGCCCGGGGCCCCAGCCTGTCACTGGTCCCCCAGGTCCTGCCTGCAGCCCCAGGGTCCTCAAACCTGTCTGGGAGGGGCCAGTGGGTTGACCCCTTAGACAGAGGGGTGCAGACACCAGGTGGACCCCCCCCCCCCGTTGGTCCCCCACCTCTCTCAGAAACGTTGTGAGCACTGAGTCTGTGCTGACGTCCTGCTCCTGGAGGGCTCAGCCTGCGCAGTGCGGCCACCAGAGGGGACCCATCTGCAGAGTGGCAGGCGGAGCAGTCCTCCCGGGGCAGCGGGATGCCCACCTGGCCCCAAAGGCATCCTTCAGCCTCCCCCTTACCCCTTCTGAAGGGGATCCACGTGTGGTTTCTGCTCTGCCCAGCTGCCTGCCTTGGGAGGCGGCAGAGGCTGTCGCCATCTGCTGGCCCATTCCTGTTACTGCAGAAGGTAAGAGTCATCCCTGCTGCCCAGCCTTGTCCACCGGGAGCCAGCCCAGCACATCCTTCCCATTTCACAGGTCAGAACCAGGCCGCGGCGCTTCCCTCAGCCGGGATGGAGCAGAGCTGGATTGGGAATCAGGACGGTCTCTGCAGCTGACGTGTGTGGTCCCCATTTTCATGAACCCAGGAGGCTCCAGGGCCCTCCGTGCATTTGTAACTGTCGCTGTATTACCAGAGGTCCCTTCCGGGCACAAGCTGGGGCATGGTGACCAGGACTTGTACACAGCCTCTAGGATCCGAGCCCTCTGCTCTTTCCTCCACATGCTGCAGGGACAACCTGCCAGGTGCTCCGCTCAGAAATAAGAGGGTACCTTGTACCAAAATGGGCAACAGACACAGGCCTGCAGGTATGGAGATGACCCCTGAGCCGGCTCCAAACCAGATGAGGCAGAAGGTGCTGGAGCCCAGGCTCAAGTGGAGGCGGCAGGAAGGGAGGGAGTGGGCTTTGCTCCGTGCCCAGCCCTGGGCCAGGTGCTCACGGTCCAGATCCTCTCCAGTCCTATGAGAGGTGTTTCTTTGCTCCCTTCCCTTCCTTCTGGAATTACTGAGCACCTGTGTGTGTCAGGGGCTGGGGTACAAAGGCAAAGCTAGCATCCCCAAGACCTCACAGCCCCGTGAGAGCATCATCCAGAAAACAGCTGTGACTGGGGTGGGTGCAGGATGCAGGGGGAGCCCCAAGTGACTCAGGGAAGGTTCAAATCCTCAGCCCAGCTAGGATTTGAAGGATGAGGAAGGGCATTGGAGGTGGAGGGAACTGCATGTGCAAGGCAGGGAGGCAGGAAAGAGCCCGCCTGGTCTGGGAACTGTGGGAGGGCGTGGAGCCCAGGTCCAGGAGATCTGCTGGGTGAGGTTGGGGTCCCAGAACCCACTACCTGGACCTTCTGCCTCCTTGACTGCCTTTGCTCTCGGTTGCCTGGCCAGGAAGACTCATCCTCCGTTTTAGATGCAGACGAAGAAAATATGGCCCTCGGATATCGAGACAGGTTCACAGAGACAGAAGTGAGATGAGACATAGTTGGGGAGACCATTCATTCATTCATTCGTTCATTCATTCATTCATTCAGGAAACATTCACTGAGATGGGGAGAGACAGGTACGAAGGACCAGAGGGATTGAACTGAGACACTGAAGGGCCAAGATCCCACAGAACGCTGGGAGACAGGTGCAGATGGCAAAGCAGCAGGGATGGAGGCCCAGCTAGCTGAGGGCAGGGCTGGCCTTGTGGGGACAAGGCTGAGAGAGGCCGAGAGGCAGAGACCTGGCCCTCCAGTACCCCAGATGGATGCTCCAACTGGTTTGGTGCGGACCAAATCAGGAGCTCAAGATGGGACACAATTCACAACCGATTGAAGCAATCGAATACATTTAGAGCCATGCATTCATAATTATACTACTAATTTTAAAAAGCTAATGGGTCACAGTTTAGAGGGCGCTAAAGAACCAACTCATTATTTGGAAATTGGCAAATATAGGAAGAGAGTCAAGGATCTGGCCTGTCTTTCCTATAAGAGCTGCATATCACTCAATAACCAAACAGGAAGGGAGGGGCAGTTTTCCTGTTTACAATTATTCCAGCTAATAAAGGAAAGAGTGATTTTGAATATCACCATTTTGTAAAATAATAATAATAATAATAATAATAATAATAACAAATAACAAATGAGCAGGTGGATGAGGTCTGAGAGCAATGGCTGCTATGCCGCTGGGTGGAAGAAACACCATTGCCACCTATGAAGCAGTCTTGCCAAAGAAAATGGAACCTGCACCTGATTGGCACTCTTGACCTATTACAATTTATGAGAAATAACAACACACAGGAAATACAATTTACAAGAAGTTCAGAGGCCAGGGGAGCATGGGAAAGAACACCGTAGAGATGCAATCAGCAAAACCCAAACGGTGGAAATTTACACAGCAAATAACCCGTCCCCTCAAGAAAAGAGAGAGAGAGAGTTGGAACAGGAACCTAGAGATTTAAAAGAGGCCTGTGCACCTGATTTGAAACCCGATTCAAACCAATACATTGCAAAAACAAAAGAAGAAGAAGGCATTTATAAGAAATTGTAAATTTGAACTCTACAGATCTGATCTTAAGGAATTCTTAACTTTAAGGTCTAATCATGTGATTATGTTAAAAAAATTATTCTCTTCCAAAGTTACATACTAATATGCTAACAGGCAATTAAGTAGGAGGGGGATATTGGGAGGGGTATAGATGAAATCAGACTGGCCATGATGATTGGTGAAGCTGGGTGATGGATATGTGGGGGCTCATGTTGTTAGCCTGTATATTTGTTTTATTTACAAATTTCTAAAATATGTTTACAGAGGCTGTGACCCTTCTCTCTACCTACAGGCCCCAAGGAATAGAAGGTGCTGAGTGTTACAACAGCAGGTTGCAATCCAGACAGCTCTGACGGGGGAGGTCCCCTGGTGGGTCAGAGGGGACTTTCAGGGGACTTCGAGCTGGTCCCGGGCACAGCTCTCGGTTTGGGGGAGGGGAAGCGGATCAGTAAGGGAGGCCGGCTTCTCTGGGCCTGGTGGCACTGGGTTCGGGCACTGCCACCTTAAGGCAGCTGAGGGTGTGAGTGGGTGGCTCCAAAAATAGCAGGGGAGGCAGCAGGGAGAGGGAGGGAGTCACATGTGCTGCTGAGGGGCTGAGGCCTGGGCAGCTGGCCAGCGCTGGCGCCTCTGCCTGCTCCCCCAGAGCCCGCCGCCTCTCACTTTGCCAGCAGAATCTTCCTCCCTCTTGCCCTCCATCTCCGAGGAGTCAGAGAGGTGCCAAGGTGTCTCTGGGACAAACGCCGTCCTGCCTGCCAGCCTGAGTGGACGCTGACTCTGGAATTTGCTGGCTCTCCAGGGACGGGTGGGACAGTCAGGTGGGAGAGAGAGGAAGGGACAAGGACTAAGTCACTTGCTCACCAGGCCAACACCTGCCCCCTCAGGCTCCCGGCAGTGTAGGTCCCAGATATCCTTGCCCGGGGCATTTGCCAGGGTGAAGTGGCAATGCCCTTTTTCTCAATGCCGTGTTTACACAGGCACCAAGAGTTTTGAAGCCCTGGCACCCATGAGCCCCGCCTCCTTCTCAGGGCACCAGGGGGGCATGCCCCTCTGCCTGCTCCGAGTGGGAAGCCCCCAGAAGGAAGGGTACCCCCGTCACACCTGCACTCGGTCCTTTGGCAGGTGCAGAAGGAAGGGGTGCCCTGGATTGATTCAGAACTGGGCTGCGTGCTTTGCAGGTACTCAGTGGGCAGTGGTATGGCCTTGGGGAAGCCATACACTCCCTGTGCCTCAGTTTGCTCACCTGTAAGTGGGGACAGTACTAACACCGCATGGAGCTGCTGTGAGATGGAATGAGTTGCTTTGCGTAAATCTATGTGGAACCTCCAGCATGTGACTGGCAGGGGTGAGCTGTCACTGCCCGCCGGCACGCAAGCCCCACGCGGTCCGGAGTCTGCTCGCCTCCGCATCCTCAGGGCCCGCTCCCCGGCAGCCGCTCCTTTAACATGTGCTGAGTTCATGATTTCGTGGGTTCCTCACAAGGACACCAAGAGGCGAGTGCTATTCTCGCCAGTTGTGGAAACGGCCCAGAGAGGGCAAGGGGCTCTTTCAAGGCCACGTCTGCAGTGAGGGGTCCAGGTGGCTCCATGTCCAGGCCTACGGGCCTCTCAGCCTGTGTCCCCCTCCCCGGTCTCTTCCTGGCTGGGCCTGGTCCAGGCCTCTCTCTCTTTTCAGACCTGGGGTACTCGTTGGAGGTGCTTGGTCTGGGGATTAAAGCTGGGGAGCAGGCACCCTCGTGTGCTGTGGAGGAAGCTGTCACCTAGTCTCTTACACCTACTAGTCGCCAGGGCCTGGACCAGATCCAGGGATGCAAAGGTGAGATCCTAGTTCACCCCAAATGCTGTGCGGTTGGGCTGTCATGGGGGCGAAGGGCCCTCCGCTGGGCCTCGGGGAGGAAGAGAGGTTCAGGGGGGAGGCGATGTCCGTGCTGAGTCGTGAGGGGTGAGTGGAAGTTTGCTGATGGCTGAGGGCAGGAAGGGAACTCCGGGCAGAGGGCACAGCTTGGACAAAGGTGTGCAGGCTGAGGAAGAGGGTATCCGATTAGAAGGCAGCAGAGCGAGGCTGGGCAGAAGCCGGGTCCTCTGTGTGTGTGTGTGTGTGTGTGTGTGTGTGTGTGTGTGTGTTGAAGGGGGTAGAAAGGGGGAAGGGGATTCTAGGCAGGATGGTCGGGTACAGGAAAGGCCGAAGGCCAGCAGCAGCTGGAGCCCAGGCAGTGGGAGCATTGCGGTTTTGGGGGGCACTGTGGTTGTCAGGTTGGGGGTAGACAACATGCTCTGGCCGCCGGGAGGGGCCGTTTGAGGGAACCTTGTCATGTGAGGAGAGTGTCCATCCTAGAGACAGTCCCTGCTCCGCGTGGGGAGGGGGAGGGCTCCAGCTGCTCTGGGACACCTCCCTGTCCCTCCCCCACCCCGCCTCCCGCTCCTGTCTCTGTCACTCACAGCCCGGCCAGGCCGGGGCAGCCATGGCAGCAGCGCTGGTCTGGATTCCTTTCCTTGCTGGCAAGTTGGGGCCTTCTTCAGGGAGAGGCCGGGATGAGGGAAGGGCTCGCGGGGTGAGGCGGGGGTCAGGCGGACGTCGGGGTGTTGCTGTTGTTGCTGGTGGGGGAATCCAGGGATCTGGGGCTAGGAGCTGGGCCCGGGACGCAGGCTCTGGTGGCCCTGAGGGGTGCGGGTCCTCGGCCCAGCTGCATGGGCCTGAGAGCGCAGGTCCCGAGAGTCGTGGGCCCTTTAAGGGCTGACTGGCCGGCTTCTTCCTAGGCTCGGGCTAAATTTGTCCCTGGAGGGTGTGGGGCCTGCTGGATCCCCTTTGCTCAGCTCCCATTAGCCGCTAGCGGGGGCCCTGATCCCCTGCATGTTAGGGGAGGTGGGCGAGGGCCCCAGAATGCCCACCCTCCTCCTGCAAAGGCTCCCCCCTCCTCCCACCCCTCCAGGCCCCCGGACATTCAGCATGGGGCTCTCTTCTAAGAGCTCTTACCACACTCACGCCCCACCCCTCCCAGCCACAGTCAGCCTCTGCCACTGTGACCCCCACCGGGGCCTCCGGGCGGAGTGGGGAGCTCCCTGAGTTCAAACCGGCCTCCGTCCTCTCCTGGGAGCCAGTGGAGGAGCCCTCTCCTCTCAGGCGCTGCTCCTGTCCCTTTGGGGCGTGGTGGGAAGGGGAGCAGATCCCGTGTCCCCGACTGAGGCTCAGGCCAGTTTGGGGGCTGTGGGTCCCCCCGCAGGTCTCCTGGCAGGACTGGGGCGCACCGAGGCCCAGCAGACCACCCTGCAGCCGGCCGTGGGCCGCTTCTTCGTGCACACCTTGGACGGGGAACCCGCCCTGCGCCTTCCTGAGCACGTGGGTGAGAGGAGCCTCCTGGACCTGGGGCGGGTGGGGGTGCCTGGCCCAGGGCTGGTGAAGGCTCCTGTCATGGGCCCAATCCCTTCCTTCCCTCCCACCAGCTGTCCCACCCACTGTCCCTGTCACCTACCACGCCCACCTCCAGGGACACCCAGACCTGCCTCGGTGGCTCCGCTATACCCAGCGCAGCCCCCGCCACCCTGGCTTCCTCTACGGGAGCCCCACCCCAGAAGACCGCGGACGCCAAGTCATTGAGGTACCGGCAGGGCCCCGTGGGCGGTGTCATGTCCATGTCTATGGTTTACATGCCTCTAACTGGGTAATGGCGCAGTCCTTTCCCGCCAGGTCTCAGCTGCACCGCTTTTCTCCCCTCACCCCACCGCTCTGGCCGCTTCCCCACCCCCTGCAGGTCGTAGCCTACAACCGGGACAGCTTCGACACCACCCAGCAGAGGCTAGTGCTCTTGATTGGGGACCCAGAAGGTACCACCTGCCCCGGCCCGCCCCCAGCCCACCCACCGCCAGTCTTGGGGGATCTCTCCTGGGAGGGGGTGTGTGGAAGGAAAGACTTGGAGAGAAGTGGGGAGCAGGGCGTCCTGGGAAGCCTCGGGGGTCTTATCCTTGGCTGCTCTGCTGGCCGCCAGTCTGTGGGGTTGGGGAAGGATTTTGGGGCCTGTGATGTATGGGGTGTGAAGGAGGAAGGAAGGAGTCTGAGGAGATCAAGGGAGGAGCTTGGGTGGGGAGGCTTGGGAAGGATCTGTGCAGGGCTGGGTGCAGCCTGAGGTGCCAACCTGGCCCTTCCAGGCCCCCTGCTGCCATACCAGGCTGAGTTCCTGGTGCGCAGCCATGACGTGGAGGAAGTGCTACCCTCAACCCCTGCCAGCCGCTTCCTCACAGCCTTGGGGGGCCTCTGGGAGCCAGCAGAGCTCCAGCTGCTCAACATCACCTCCGCCTTGGACCGTGGGGGCCGTGTCCCCCTTCCCATCGAGGGCCGCAAGGAAGGGTAGGCATGTGACCCCGGAGGGCTTCCTGAAGGAGGAGGCACTTTGCCTCCCGTCTGGGTGGTAGACATAGACCATGGGTCTCCCTAATTTCCAGGCGGGGCTTTACCCACCTTTGCACCCACCCCCTCAGCACAGTTCTACGTAGTTTCCCCATAAACATCTTTGCCAGACGCATCTGGCCACAAGCATTTTTGCTGCAAACATTTTTCCTGCATAACTAACTATCCATGAGGCAATTTCACCATAAAAGATAAGAGAATGAAAAATAAAAGAGGGATATTAAAAAGGACGTAAAGAAACATGAACATTTATAACAAATAAAAGACTTCATTGCAAAAAATGAAAATAACATTGTTTTTGGAGTCTTTGTTCATAGGATTATGAATTTTTTTTTTTTTGCTTGATGACTAGTCTTGCTCAGCATCACAGTTTATTGTTCACTAAAATTTCTTCCTTAATTAGGAGAGGTATCGGTTTCCAACTGAAGAATCGATCATTAATGCTCTTGAGGACTTGAGTTAGAGGCTGCCCCTTCTATTTGTGTAGCTTGGTAAACTTGGTTTTGACGGGTGGGAAGGAGGAGTATATTCACCAAAGGATTTGCAAACCGAGGTGTGATCATTTTCTAGCAGAGCGTGGCGCCTGGCTTTACGCGCACCTTGGCAATCTGGCTCGACTGGTAGCTGTTGTCCTCCACTATTTTCAGACCGACACGTCTACGTGTGGGTTCAGATTTGTATAAAAATGGGAGTCCTGGGAGAACTTTGTCAATGGAGAAGGAAACCAAACTGACAAAATACATTAAGTCCGCTAGAGTAAACCAGACGGCCCAACAGTCCAAGGGCCTTACGGTCAATGAGTTATGCAGAGAGCAGGCGCGTGGCGAAGATGTTTACGAGGAAACTTTGGACATGCCTCACCAGGCCCATCCACACCTCCCTGCTCCACTCCACTGGCCACTTCCCTCTGGCCACACCTTCCGCTCCCTCCTGCCCCTCCTGCACCCAAACCCTGGTTATCGGGAACTCCAGCTTCCTGTGCCCCTGAGGACG
Source organism: Myotis yumanensis (assembly GCF_028538775.1). Taxonomy (NCBI): domain Eukaryota; kingdom Metazoa; phylum Chordata; class Mammalia; order Chiroptera; family Vespertilionidae; genus Myotis; species Myotis yumanensis. The sequence continues at coordinate 41,887,685 of NW_027223767.1, read as the reverse complement.
TACAAGGCCCACCCTTTTAAAGGACATTCGTGGAGGGATAAGGCCCCCAGAAGCCTGGACCGCTCTGTGTACTCGCACCATAACCCCGGCTTTCAGGGTGGCCTTGTAACCCCCACATCTCCAGTGCTCGGTGACACCCTCCCAATTTGCTGACGGTGGCTTCTGTCTGGGTCCAGGGTGTACATCAAGGTGGGCTCCACCTCACCCTTCTCCACCTGCCTGAAGATGGTGGCGTCTCCCGACAGCCATGCTCGCTGTGCCCAGGGCCAGCCACCGCTTCTGTCCTGCTACGACACCTTGGCACCACACTTCCGAGTTGACTGGTGCAACGTGTCCCTGGTGAGGAGGGACTCTGGCTCTGGGGGGGGGGGGGGGGGAAGGGGCATGGCCCCCATGACAGTCTGCTCCCTGCCCTACCCATCCCAGTCTCTCTGTTCCATTTTTTTCTCTGATTATCTGCCCCGCTCTTTCCTCTTACACACACACACACACACACACACACACACTCACACACTCTTCCACTTTCTACCAAAAGAGGGCGACAGAGTCCATAACCCAGAGATCTCTGGCTCCTGAAGTCCCCAAATAACTCCCACAATACAGCTCCCCCCCAAGGGCCTCTGTGTGACCGCTGTCTGCTTCCTTCTAAGGCAGTGGTTCTCAACCTTCCTAATGCTGCGACCCTTTAATACAGTTCCTCCTGTTCTGGTGACCCCCAACCATAAAATTATTTTCGTTGCTACTTCATAACTGCAATTTTGCTACTGTTATGAATCGTAATGTAAATATCTGCTATGCAGGATGTATTTTCATTGTTACAAATTGAATATAATTAAAGCATAGTGATTAATCACAAGAACAATATATAATTATAGATGTGTTTTCCGATGGTCTTAGGCGACCCCCGTGAAAGGGTTGTTCGCCCCCCAAAGGGGTTGCGACCCACAGGTTGAGAACCGCTGTTCTAAGGTGTCCCCGAGTAAATCTGCCTGCGGTGAGGAGCAGGTAGTTCTCACTCACCACTGCTCTCTGGGTGTTGAGGTATCTCAGTTGCCTGGCCTACTCCGTCCCTGTGAATCGGCCAACAGCGCAGCCAGAGATGGTGATCAGCAACATTCCTGAGCCCTTGCTATGTGCTGGACACTACATTCAACCAGCTGTATTCTTACCGCCGCCCCAGGAGACAGGCACCACTGCTAGCAACCCGACTTTACAGGTTGGGGAGCTGATGCCCCTACAGGGAAGTCATCCCAGCCAAGCACTTGTCTGAGTCAGGATGCAGACCCGGGAGTCAGACCCTGGAGTGTACTCTAACCATTGTGCGGCCCTGCCTCTCTGAGAATCTCTCTCCTGGCTCCTAGTTCAGTGCTTGTCCTGCTGGGTCACCAGAGCTGCCCTTTTCCTGTTGTCGGATGGGGCAGTAGATAGTGGCGCTCCGGGATCACTGCCCTGCTCCCCCGGGCAGTCTCTGAGTCCATCCAGCTGCTCCTGGGTCAGTGCTGGGCTCTTTGAACAGGTGGATAAGTCAGTGCCAGAGCCCGCAGACGAGGTGCCCACCCCAGGCGATGGGATCCTGGAACGTGACCCCTTCTTCTGCCCACCCACCGAGGCTGTGGCCCGAGACTTCCTGACCGACGCACTGGTCACCCTCCTGGTGCCCCTGCTGGTGGCCCTGCTGCTCACCCTGCTGCTGGCCTACGTCATGTGCTGCCGGAGGGAGGGACGGTGAGTGTGGCGGACAGGGGGCAGGTTGAGGGACTCCTTGTGGCACCTGTACTCTGTGGGGACCCAGACCCTCAGGGAGTGAGGTACTCAGACAGGAAGGGAGAGGGGGCCCCTTTCTAGGTCCTGCCTGGCACCGGGAGGAGGTTGCGGACAACAGTTAACCCCTCCCCCTGCTTTTCCACAGGCTGAAGAGAGACCTGGCCACCTCTGAGTGAGTAAGGGGAAGCGGGGGGCTGGGTGGGAGTCCCCTACCCTGTCAAGCTGGACCCTTCCACCTCCATGAGCACCATAGACAAACCAGATCATTCTGAGATGAGGGGGCCACCCTGGCCTCTGAAGTCCAGCCCTGGCTGGCTGGATGTTGAGCTTGACCTGGCCTGGGCTCGCCTTTGATTGTTTTGGTCTCCATGGAACTGTCTAATGTGGGATTGGACAGGGGAGGGGACCTGGAGAAACAGCTGAGAGACCTTCAGCACACTCACACTCACACCCATACTCACACCCATACCCCCACACTCACACCCACACCCACACTCACACTCACACTCACACCCATACTCACACCCATACCCCCACACTCACACCCACACTCACACTCACACTCACACCCACACTCACACCCATACCCCCACACCCACACTCACACACTCACACCCATACTCACACCCATACCCCCACACTCACACCCACACTCACACCCACATTCACACCACACTCACACCCACACTCACACCCATACCCCCACACCCACACTCACACCCCACACCCACACTCCGCTCTGAGTCAGACACTTGGGCTTCAGGCCGGATTCTGCCACACAATTACTGTGACCCGTTCTGGCCTCGGTTGCTCTGCTATGGTTGGACTAACTAATGTTCGTGGATGCTTTCAATTTCCCCAGCCTTTCCCAAATCCACCTCACCCTTATTTTGCCCAGGTTTCCCCCACCCTTGGCCTTAACCCCTCCTCCAGGCTCCAGCCCACTCCCTTGAACCCCAAAGATTCCAGGAGGCAGGCGTTAAATAAGGCTCCTTTTATTCCCACTCTCTGAGCCGTCGTGGGCCTGGCCCCTCTGTTTGCTGGCAGGGCCTGCCTCCTTAGGTGCGGGGGCATTTGGCCACCCTGTGAGCCCCCTTGATGAGCTGCTTGGGTCCCTGCTTGGAACTCAGTAGAAACCTACGCCCGGCCCGTGGCTTCCCCGGCTGTCGGCGCTGCCTCTGCTGCCCCGGCCTCTTGGCGTCGAGCTTGAAGCTGGAGGTGTGCTTCTTGCCCATGCAGAAGGAGCCCGAGGCCCCCTTGCTGGTCACCTGCCGGAGCATGCCCTTGTCCACCAGCCCCTTGAGCACTCTCTTGAATCGCCAGTCGTTGCGGGTCATGTTGTAGCCCGTGGTGATGAGCGCCTTCTTCAGGGTGGCCAGGGACACGCGGTTGCGCCCCTTGTCCGCCATGACCTCCAGGATCACCTTGGATATGCTGGGCTTCTTGTGGGCTTGGGGGCAGGCGTGGTGTCCCATCTCGCTCTTGCTAGGGACTCCGGACACACTGGCCTGCGGGCCCGCACTCAGGCCGCTGTTTGAGGCCAACGGCGTGGTGGAGGGTGGCGTCGAAGTGTCTTTCTGCATCTCTTCCTGAGGTGGGTGAAGGGCACTGGGCGCAAGGACCTCCAGGATGGCGGCTAGAAATCTCCACTGGGTGGCTCCTTGGTGGCTGAGGTGTGTCCCAGCTCTGTTCCCGTCAGAGGCTTCCTCCTAGGGCTCTGGCCCAAGCCTTCCCTGGGTGGCCAGGAGGAGGACCAAGGATGATCACCCACGGCTGGTCTCAGCAGACTTGTGCCTCTGGCGCAGGGGGTGGTCAGGTTATTTCTGTAGTGACCTCAGAGGGACATTGTGAGGCCACCAGAATCCTGTGAGGGTCACAGTGGCCACATTGTTCCCTCCTGGGAGGGGCAGACAGGAGATGCCAGACAGTGGGGGCATCTGACTTGCCAGGTACTCTGGGAAGAAGGGCTGTAGACCCGCGTGTGCACATGTACATGTGTGAGTGCCAGCAAGTTTCAGGGTATCCTGAGCTCCCAGTTTAAAAAAATATTTTTATTGATCTTGAGAGAGAGAAAGAGAGAGAGAGAGAGGAAGGAAGAGAAACACTGATTTGTTATTCAACTTATTTGTGCATTCATTGGTTGATTCTTGCATGTGCCCTGACTGGGGATCGAACCCGCAACCTTGGCATGTTGGGATGATACTCTAACCAACTGAGCTACCTGGCCAGGGCCGAGCCCCCAGTTTTAAACCCACCATTTTGACCCACCATCTCAAGCCATTGATCAACTCCCTATACAAAGCCATGAACAGGCTTTTTTTCTCTCCCTCTTTTCCTTTTTATTTGATAGAAGTTTCCCCATGGAGATCAGTGGTTTTCTATGTCCATTTTACAAGGGCGATTTCATTCCTCGGTTTCTTTTGGCCTCCGCCATCGTGACTGTAGACATTCTCCTCTGAGCAGCTATTTCCGCCGCGTCCTGCGTTCGCCGGGCCAGGGTTGTAGCTCTGATGGTGTCAGGACAACCTGCCTCCACCAGTTTTGAATCAATAACCGATTGTATCGTGTGCGATATTAGCCCTTGTGGGTTTGGACTTTCTGTTGATTTATTCCTACAAAATCCTTTTTCCCCTCTTGTTCGGTCACTACCATTTTTCAGATTATCCTCAAATTGTGATTCTGCTGCTCGCTTTTCACTATGTCAGATTCACTGGTCAGAAAGGCCTGCAGTCTCAGCGACCCTCTCCTGTGGTCCATGTGGTGGAGAGTGTGTATGTGTGTGTGTGAGTGTGTGTGAGTGTGTGTGTGTGTGTGTGTGAGTGTGTGAGTGTGTGTGAGTGTGTGTGAATGTGTGTGTGTGAGTGTGTGTATGTGAGTGTGTGTGAGTGTAAGTGTGTGTGTGTGAGTGTGTGTGTGAATGTGTGTGTGTGTGTGTGAGTGTGTGTGAATGTGTGTGTGTGTGAGTGAGTGTGTGTGAGTGTGTGTGTGAGTGTGTGTGAATGTGTGTGAATGTGTGTGTGTGAGTGTGTGTGAGTGTGAGTGTGTGTGTGTGTGTGTGTGTGTGTGTGAAGCCTGCCCCTTTGTCCCTTCACCTACCCCCGTGCTGATGTGAAAGGGCTGTGGGGACAGGCAGCTCGGCTCTGGCTCTGGCTCCTGCTCTGGAAAAACATCCCCAGAACATTTTCCCACCTGTGTGTGTTGCCAGAGTAATGAGACCCAGATGTGGGGCTGGGAGTGGTGAGGGGGCCCGTGATCCAAGGCCCTTCCCCCCAGGGGGTCACTACCTGCCGGCTGCTTCCCGCCTCAGCATCCACACGCTCCTTGCTCCCTTCCCCCTCAGCCTCCCCTTGCCTGGGAATGGAAAATTGTGTTTTGGACAATCCCGCTTGCCAAATTCCAGACTCAAGAGCTCATTGTGACCCTCCCCTAGCCTTCGAGGGTGACTCCACCTCCTTCCTGCGGCAGACAGCACTGTGTCCCACTCCCCCCCCCCCACGCCGCCCCCCAGGAGCGCGGCCCATTCAGCAGGAAGCTGAGTGTCCTTCCTGGAGTCTAATCTGCAGGCTCCAGCTGGAGTCGGTGTCTGTGTCCACTAATCGAGGCTTGGACACGAATGGGGACCCCTTGTCCTCCCCCGGTTGATCCGTAACCCAATGGCAGGTAGGGTTGCTTTCCCCTTATGTGGGACCCCGCCCCTTTAAGGAAACCAATTCTTATTGTTGGTGATGAAAATCCGGGCTGTCTGTCTGACCTGGCAACCAGGTAGCCTGGGAAAATGTCTCCAGGCTGGGCCCCCCAAGGGTGGGTGGGTTTGTGTAGAAGGAATTGGAACCATCCCTCGGCTGAAGGCCAAGCTCATCGGGCCTCCCTGCATGGTGGCCAAGTGGGCTTCCCTAATACAGTAACACCCGGGATAGCAGCAACGGAAGGCTCCCCATAACAGCAGCTGCCACTGGCTCCGCGCTGGCCAGGACGCACTCCCAGTTTTTCCTGTATGAACTCATTTAATTCATACAGCAGTTCGCATTGCCGTTGAGGAAACGGCGGCACAGAGAGGTTAAGTCACTTGCACAAGGTCACGCAGCCAGTAAGCAGTGGAACCCAAACCCAAAGCAAGTCTTCATGCTTCACCGAGGTGCTGCCCCACTTCTCAGAATGAACTAAAGCTTGCCCCTCGACGGCGGAAAGCAAGCCCATGGGAACGTCAAATGAGAATGAGGCTGAGACTTCTGAGGAGGAACTGGAGCTAGGGCTCAGGAAGGACTTCCCCAGGGTGTGGCCATCCGTCCACTCGGGCCTGTGGAGGGTGGAGCCTGGCGCAGGCCTCAAGGAGCCTTGGTTTGAAGCAAAGATAGGGAGACAGATTCAGAGTCTGGAGCTCAACAGTCCTGGGGGCTAACTGGGGTGGGGGGCGGGGGCAGGTGAGGGGGTGGTCAAGGTACAAAGGGAGAGGAGGTCAGGTCTGAGCAACCAAAAGGTGACTCAGTCAAGGCCTGGCAGGACTTGGGGAAACAGCTTGGACGAAAGCCAGGGGGTAGGAAAAAATGGAGGGTATAGGTCTGCCAGCCTGGGGCAGGGATGGGGAGGGGAGGAGAATTGGATGTTCAGTGGTGGGAGAGAGTATTAGGGGAGGGAGCTGAGTGGTGGAGGGAGCTGAGTGGTAGAGGGCCATCTATATATATAAAAGCCCAAGCAACTGTTCGACCGACCGTTTCCTATGATGTGCACAGACCACCAGGGGGCAGACGCTCAACGCACAGACATGGGAACATGGAACAGACTGATGAATCTTTGAGGGAAGCGGGGAGGGGGAAGGGCGGGAAGAGAGTAACGAAAGACTTTATATGCATACTAGAGGCCCATTGCATGGATTCGTGCACTGGTGGGGTCCCTTGGCCTGACCTGTGGGGATTGGGCCGAAACTGTCACTCTGACATCCCCCGGATTGTGAGAGGGCACAGGCCAGGCCAAGGGACCCCACCAGTGCACGAATCCGTGCATGGGGCCTCTAGTTAGAATATAAAAACAGGAAAGAAAGCCCAGGAAATGCTGGCCTCTGGAAATATATATCCACTGTGGTGTCCGCTCCTATCTTATCATCTTGAGAGCTCCTACCACCTGCCAGGCACTTTTCTAAACACTCATTTAATCCCGCAGCAATCCTAGGAGGTAGCGCTATTATTAGCCCCATTTTACAGTTGAGGAAACTGAGACACAAAGTGGGGAAGCGACTTGTGGAGGACATACAGCTGTGAATCCAGGCTGTCTACCCCCAGAACCCCTGCCTCAGTCACAGGCCACGGAGCTGGCGCCATAGAACGTCCTGTTTGTCCTCCCTCCGCCCACCACGTGTGTGAGGCTCCCCCACATAACGGTAGGGAAGACTGTAGGGTGGCTCAGAGGCAGTGTCAGGCTGGACCCCAACGTTGGGGGGCTGACTCCCAGGCTGATGCCTCTGCCGGTCCTGTGCCCCCAGCATCCAGATGTTCCACCACTTCACCATCCGTGAGAACACAGAGGAGCTGCGGCAGATGGCAGCGAGGCGAGAGGTGCCCAGGCCCCTCTCCACCCAGCCCATGTTCAACGTGCGCACAGGCCAGCACGAGCCCCTGTTCAGCGTGCGCCCAGGCCAGCAGCTGCCTCCCCAGGTGGACAGCGCCCAGGTGCCCCTCATCCTGGACCAGCGCTGAGGGCCCGCCCAGGTGGGTCCCGCAGGGCAGTGCCAGCCTCATTTCGGGGAACAAGATGGCCTTTGTCTCAAGGTTGGGGCAGGTGGAGGGGGGTGGAGGAGGTCAAGGGAGGGACACACAGACCTGCCCACCCACTGAGGCAGCAGTGAGGGGTTGCTCAGCAGTGCCGGGTCCAGGCCCCCCAATGCCAAGCACTCGTGGTCAGAGTGTCAGGGTGGGGAAGGCAGGAGAACCAGGGCCTGGGCCTCACAACCCCCACTCTCTCCCCCCTCTGCTGTTCCAGCTCCAGCCTCGGCCTCGTCCTCCCTTCTGCCCCGACTCACAGAGCAGCCGCCACCCCAGGGCCACATCCTTCTTCCTGATTCTGGCTCCCGGTCCGACGGCCTCCAGGCTTGGAACAAGCAGAGGGAGGAAGGGGGGCAGGTGAGGGTGTCTGGGGTCAGGACACCCAGAATAAATACCTGCAGCTCTGCCCATCTACCGCTGCCCGTGCCTTCTTCTCAGCAGCCTCCTTGTGCCCCTCGTTGCCTTGGGGCCGATGACTTAGGACCAAGTGGGGCAGCCCCTGTCTGATGGTGGGGCTCCTGGTTGAGGACTCCTGAGGAGGGCCGAGTCTCTGAACCTGCTCCAGTGTTCAGACACAGATGGGCAAGGGCCCCCACATTGTCCTTGGAAGGGCCCCCAAAGTGTCCTACTCCTTTCTCTCTCTCCCCAGAATCCCTACCTTCAAAACATGCCCTGAATACATCCCCTTCTCACGGCCTCCACTTGCCAGTCCTGCACCAGGGTCTCTCTCCCGGACCCTGAAAGAGCCTCCCCTCATCCTCCCTGCCTCCTCCCTGCCCCACCTGTCTCGTCTCCAACAGCAGCCAAGCCCATCCTTTAACAGGAAGAATCAGGGGGTCTTGCCCTGTGCTCGCACCTCTGACCTGTCCACCTCTCAGACCTCAGCACCCTCCATCCATGAGGGCAGGATGCTGTGTGCCTCTAGGGGGCACAGAGCCTCCACACAGTAGGCACTCTGGAAAAACGCTCTGAAGGAATGAATGCAGGTCTGGGTTGCTCAGAGCTGGGCAGGGCCATCGCTAACGTCTCTATCGTCATGTTCTGGTCCCTCCCTGCTGGGCACCCCATACCCTCAGTTAATCCCACAGGCACCGGCGGGGCCAGCAGGGGCTCAGTGTCAGCACTGTGTGTGCTCAATAGACGTCTGTCTTTGGGGGTTCACCCCCCAGCACGTGGGTTCTCTGGCGAGCAGGTGCCTCTGATTTTTCATTCGCAATTTCCTCCTTTTCCCGGGGCCCCTCATCTGGCCAAACAGGAGCTGCACGGAATCTGCTCAGATTGGAGCCGCCGGCCTGGGGCGGCTCGTCCTTGAATCCTCCCCCTGGAGGAGGGGGTCCCTCTGTGCTCCCACCTCGGGCCTCGGGCTCCTCCTGTGCCCGCCAGGACGGGAGGAGCTCAAGGCCAGCCCCTCACTGCCCTCGGCTTCCTGCTCTGCCTTGGCTCTTGGCAGCGCCTTCTTCCCTGCTCAGCTCCAAGGAGCACACGGGAGCCTGGCTGCCGGCCTGGGAGGAAGTGGCCCAGACAAGTAGCTGGGAGGATGGCGTGACTACACAGGACATCGAGCTGTGCCTGGTCACACTCGCGCACACGCCCAGCCTCCCCTGGCGGCACAGGGGAGGGCACGGCACACTCGGCGCCCCTGTACTCACTGGGGGGTAGGATTCCACTGGGCGGTCAGTCCTACCCCTCCCCACCCTGCCCACAGCCGAGGACACAGCCACAGTGTCCCCACCATGTCCACCAGGAGACTCCACCTCACGCCTTGCTCCGTCCTCGGCTCCTGCGATCCCTCAGCTGGCACTGCCCACGTGGCCCAGGGAGTGGCCTCCACCTTCACCCTAACAGAGCCCCACACCCTAACAGAACCTCTAGACCAGCGGTTCTCAACCTGTGGGTCTCGAACAATGAAAATACATCCTGCATATCAGATATTTACATGATGATTCATCACAGTAGCAAAATTACAGTGATGAAGTAGCAACGAGAATAATTTTATGGTTGGGGGTCACCACAACATGAGGAACTGTATTAAAGGGTCGCGGCCTTAGGAAGGTTGAGAACCGCTGCTCTAGATGTTTCCTCGCTGCCTCTCCGCCAGCGGGACAGAGGCACCCCACGGTGGGCCCAGCCCTCACCCGCACACTTCTCCTTTATTCGCGAAACACGCACACACTTCATCTCACCAGAGCCCCCTTGGCCTGCTTGTTGGGGTTCGGGGTCGGACGGAGCTGTAACACCTAGTTTACTCACGGACATTGACCGCGGCTGCCTCGGGCCCTTGTGAGGATTTGGGAGGGCCCGACGAGTGCCCGGCATCTGGCGGCTCCCAAGCACGGAGACCTTATTACATACAAGTGTTCACGCAATCACCCCCAAAACCAGAGGTCCGTGGGGTCTCCCTGCCCCCTAAGCTCCAGGTGAAGTGGGCTCAGTTTCTGTTCTGCGCCCTGTGAAGAGTTCAAGCTCTCCCCATAAGTCGGGGGCAGAGGCTGAAACCCTGCCACTCTGGGGCCTGGTCTGCTGCCGCGCCCTGCGCCGCCTGGTGGGGCAGCTGCTGCCCCCCCCCCCCCCCCCCCGAGGCCGCCGGGCATTTGAAATGTGTCCCATCCAAGTGGAGACGGGCAGCCCGTGCAATGAAAACAGCGGCACTGGGGGATATATTGGTTCAATAAAGTCTATGCTTACAATGGACGTCACCTGTTTCCTTTTATAGTTTGATTATGGCCGCTGGGACATTAAAACAACTTACGTGGCTCACCTTATATTTTGATCGGGCAGCGTGGGTTTCATGGCTCGTCCTTATCTCCACTCCAGATTGACCCAAACCCAGAACTCAGCCCCTTCCCTCGCCTGCTCCAGGCCCACTCACACCAGGCCTCTGTGCCTGCATCAGTTTTCCAAAGCCTCAGGGAGCGGGCGGGGGCTCCCCACGGCAGTGAAGTCACCGAAAACTTGATTACGTGGCCGCCTTATTCTAAGGAATGTGCTTTGCTCGCCGGTCCATCCCATCTTTCTCTTCCTCCCTCGGTCTTACACAGAGAAAACTCCACCTTCTCCAACCCGCATGCACCGCACTCACCTCCCTCGGGCCTGGCCAGGGGCGTCCCCGCAGCGCGTGGAGATCTCCGTGTGAGTGACGGTCCGATTGCCCTCCGAGACAGAGGCGCCTTCTCCCAGGGTCTTGCCTCCTGCTCCGTGGGCATTGCCTAGCCTACCTTCGTTCCCCCCGGGGCACACACCAGGAAGGGGACACAGAGACACAGCCGCTCACGGGCCCTAGCAACCCACTGGCCCCAGGACTTCAGGACGATGGTCTTGCCCCCCGCCCAGCCCCTCCTAATTTCCCCCACACTCCTCCCTGCTGCCCGCCCCATTCATCCTCATCACACAGGCGGGCCCTCCCAGGCCCTGTCATGCCCACGCACACACATCCCCAATGCTAGACCCAGGCCTTCTCGGCTCATACAGGGCCGCCTGCCACCGTGTGTGGGGGGGAAGCTGTCCCCGCATTTACAGACCCCTCACCCATTCCCAACACACCTGCACACGTGCAAGGCCCCTGTGAACACAGACGCACTTGCTTCTCTGTGGGTGGGCACCCAGACACGGAGCTGCACAGCGGGGCACCGCCACCCCCACGGCCCTGACGTCCCGTGTCCCCTCCGGGGCCCTTGTTGGGACACGTGCACACGCACGCACACACACTCATGCACCTGTGGGTGGGTTTGTATATATGTGGTGAGAGGCGTATTCACACCTTGCCTAATACTATAGCCACTGGCCATGGGTAGCTGCTAAAATTAAAATCTCACCCTCACAGTGTGGCTGGTTGGACCCCTCTCACTCCCACCGCCTCCCACACTCCCGGCGGCCTCGCAGCCTCCTCCTTGGGGGGGGGGGGGGGGTTCTCAGCTTTGAGAGCAGCCCCACACTCTCCCGTCCCATGCTCTCCACACGCCCCCCACCTGAGGCTCCCACACTCTAGCTAGGAACCCCTCCCAGCTCCCCTACTCTAAACCTCACCCAGCTCCGTTCAGGAAGGCCTGGGAGGCACCGGGGAAGCTGAGGGTTAAGGAGCTGGGAAAAGGGAGGGGAACCCACCACATTTCAGTCACAGAAAATCCTGCCGGCAGATGGGCTCACCTCACCCAAGGGACCGGGGATTCTGAGAGCAGGAAAAAATAAAACATCCAAACAAAGCCGCCTTCTTTTCTAGAATTTTCCATCTGGATCTGACGAAGAAGTCATCCACAGGTTGGTGGCCCATCTCCTCACAGAGAAGCAAAAGGCGAGTCCCTCGGAGCAGCCCTGGGGACGGGGCCCGGTGCCACCATGCAGGGGGCAGCAGGGTCTGGGGGAGCCAGTCCGCGCGGCTGTATTTAGGGCAGCCGTGATGTCAGCGGGAAGGAGGGCTCCAGTTGGGGATGTGGTACAATGGCCCCTTTGTCCCCCTCCTCTCCTGCGCTGCACACGCACTCAAACCACATCACGTGGTGCAGACACGGAGCTGCACAGCGGGGCACCGCCACCCCCACGGCCCTGACGTCCCGTGTCCCCTCCGGGGCCCTTGTTGGGACACGTGCACACGCACGCACACACACTCATGCACCTGTGGGTGGGTTTGTATATATGTGGTGAGAGGCGTATTCACACCTTGCCTAATACTATAGCCACTGGCCATGGGTAGCTGCTAAAATTAATGACAATTTAAAATTGAGTTGCTCAGCTGCACTACCCACATGTCTGGTGCTCCAAAGCCACGCGTGGCTACGGCTTCGGCGTGGACAGCACAGGTGGGGTGCCGCCCAGAGCTGCAAGAGCCCTGGCCTGCGCCTTCCCCGCTGCCTGCTCCCACTCGTGGGCTGGCTGGCTTGCTCCTCCTTTCACACTTGCTCTCTCGAGTTCCGGAAGGCACACAGCTCCACACTCTCACCTAGAAGGCCCGCGTCCCTCTCCTCCTCTCTCTTTAGTCTTTCCGTATTCACGCACAGCCTCTGTGCCAGCCCCGCAGCTGAGCTCCGGGCCTCCGGCTTCCGGCCTCCGTCAGCTGCTCCTGGCCTAGAGGGAGGAAGGGTGAAGACAGGGTAGCACACAATGACAGCACTGCCTGGTACTGAGGTGAAGGTGAGTTTGTGGACGGGGGGGGGGGGGGGGGGGGGGCTCTGGAAAGGCAGAGGGGGCAAACTCGGCCGGGGCGGGCAGGAGGACGAGGGGACATGAGACATTTAAGCATGGCCAGGGGCGGGGGCATGTGTGTGAGCAAAAGCAGACGTAAAGGAAGTCGCATAAAGAAAGGCCTGGCCGTGGGAAGTGGGGTGCATGTGCGGGAATTTCGATCACCCTCTCTGGCTGGTGTGCAGGTGTGGGCAGGGGAGGGCACAGGGAGAATGCCCAGGTGCATAGCGGCCAGGTAGAGCCTTGGATGCCAGGCTCAGGATGCTTCTGGATCCCCCAGGGGGCAGGTGGGAAAGAGGTCAGACTGCCCAGGGCCCCAGGGGCCGGAGGTCCAGGTAGATGGGGGTTACCGAGGCAGGTGCCAGCAGGTCACCGATTGATCAATCCATCACAACGGCACCAGGTAATTTGCATATGACTCAGCCTTCCTTGTCATGCCACAGTTTCTTACCCTCTCTAGACTGATTCCCTGTCTACACTGTCCTGATTGTGTTAGAAGTGCTGATGATGAATTATTCAAGGCCATGATTACTTAATGAGGATCGCAGGCTTTTCCGTCTTTCCAGAGGCCGGTGGGAGGAACACGGAAGTTTAGGCCTAAGACCTTGGGACGGAGGTGGGGACAACTGTAACCGTCTCCAGGCCTCTGGGCACCTGGTCTGCTCCGGACTTCGGACTCTCTGGCTCCTGTATTCCCACTGACTGCACGCTGTCTCCCTTCCCCCTTGGGGGCCTCAGGAGCTCAGGCAGGCAGGGGTGTGGGCAGCAGGGGGGAAGGGAAAAGGGAGGGCAGGAAGAAGCAGGAGTAAGAGGCAAGGATTTTAAAAGGATAAGGAATGGGCAGGGGGCAGGGACTGGGCAAAGGACCTGTCCAGGCCACCCCACCCCCAGGGGGCCTCATGTCTTGGGGACGTAGAAGGCCAAGAGGGACCCAGTCCCTGCACGTGCCTTGACTGCAGGTCTCCCAGGCCCCTGGGCAGCCTCCCCGCTCCTTCCCCTGGAGCCCCGGAGGGCGAGCAGGACTCCAGGTCTCCCCACAGGCCTCCGCGCAGGCTCAGCACCCTCTTCACGTGCTGTACTGCCAGTTGCTCCTTCGGAGGAGCTCAGCGAGGGCGAGGCGGGAGGGGGCCACATGGCCCTCCATGTTTGCCCAGGGAGAGGCCTTGCTGAGGGCTCCTAGGTACCCTCACTGGTCCCACCTCTATCACCCAGGGCCCCAGGGGCAGTGCCTTCCCATGTCCCCTGCAGGGTGCCCACAGCAGGGAGAGGGCAGCAGAATGGGTGGCTTTGATGGGAAAGTGGGCATGGGGCTCTGGAGGGAGTCGTGTGTGTGTGTGTGTATGTGTGTGTCTGTGTGTGTATGCGTGTGTGTATGTGTGTGCGTTTGTGTATGTGTGTGTGCGTGTGTGTGCGTGTGCATGTGTGTGCGTGCATGTGTGTCTGTGTGTGTATGTGTGTGTATGTGTGTGTGAGTGTGTATGTGTGTGTGTGTGTATGTGTGTGTGTGCGTGTGTATATGTGTGTGCGCGCGCATGTGTGTCTGTGTGTCTGTGTGTGTGTATGTGTGTGTGAGTGTGTGTATGTGTGTGTGTGTGTGTGTGTGTGTGTGTGTGTGTGTTGCTGCACATGTACTAGAAGGGGGGAGAGGGTTTTGGGGAGACTTGTGAGGAAGCTTGCATGAGCAAGGGAAGAAAATGGGTTAAGGTATGCCAACGGTAAGAGGGAAGAAGAGGGACCAAGGAGGGTGCTAGATGGGGGTGGGGGAGGGCGAAATGGGCAAGAAAAGGAAGGAGAGCCCCCCCCTCCCTCCCCACCCCTGACTCCAAGGAAGGAAATGAGGAGGCCACTGCACGAATGTTTGGGTCATTTCCACATGCTTTATTCCAGCAATCAAAATAATTAAAAACATCTCAAATTATTATACACATACAAAATAGGTACAGAGTCTCTTGCTTCCTCCCACCCCAGGGGGAAAACTGCTTTGTGCTTTGGGGAATTTGCGCTCTGAAACCCAGGAGAGAGGACGAAGGACAGACCAGGAGAGAGGTGTGAGGCTGGGAGGAGCTGAGGAGGAGGGGGTTTCAGAGAAGAGAGGTCTGGAGAGAGAGGCCCGAGCAGGCGAGGGGGGTGGGGAGAGAGGGTGAGGAGTGAGTGGCACACGCTCTCCCCTGTGGTAAATAGCACCTTGAGAAAATTCACATGCGTCTCCATCCACGAGAAAAAAAAAAAAAAAAAACACCAAAGAATTCAGAAGACTTGGAACAAAAAGGAACATTTGCTGGCCTGGTGGTAGGGGTGGGGCGTCTCCACTTCTATAGCACCAGTGATCCCCTCGCCACCCCACCCCATCACAGAGATGTAGCACCTTTGATATAAAACGGGGAGCCCCTTCCATCCTGCCCCCGCCCGCCCCCACGCGGTTGCCCCGGTGACACATAGAGAGGTAGTCTTTCAGCAACAGTTACACAAGGAACGGAGCAGTCTCTCCCATCAGCCCTGGCGCACGGGGATCGACACGTTTCCACTGTCGTGGCCCCTCCTGACTTTCCTCCAAACCAGGCGATGCAGGGCCTGTGGCCCCCCGGCACGCCCTCCTCAAAAACGAAGAGGGGACTGTTGCGAGGCCCGGGGACCCCAGATGGTGAAGCTTCTTTGGCAGTCTGAGAACCCCAGGTTCCCCCGGGGCTTGGGGGTGCGGGGTGAGGGAGGGCCACTCGGGTGTTTTAGCATTGCCTTTGGTTGCTGGGCAGACAATGCATGGTTTCCTGTGTCTTTTGGGGGAGACTTAGATTTGGGGAGCAGTGGAGGGGAGGCCCCAAGAAGGCACGGAGAAAGGAGCAGAAAGGGCAGTGTTGGGGTATCATACGCCCAACGGGCAGAAAAGGACTTATCCCCACATGGGTCTTCAAGCAAGTGGACCAAGCTTCCTTTTTTAAAAAGTTATTTATTTATTCTCTTTTTTTTTGGTTTTTGGTAAGGTTGAATGTGGTTTTGGTTTTTGGTCATGTTCAGTTGGTCAAAGATAAAAACTAAGTTTGAGAGATGAATGCAAAGGAAAAAAAAATTTTCCAAAGTCCATGTGAAATTGGTTCCCATTTTTGACTTTTTGGGGGGGTTCAGTTTGGGTTGTTTGTCTGTTTCCGAGGTCAGGGGCCATTGGGTTGGGTGGGAGGGAGCCGGATGGGGGTGGAGGGAGTTTACAGGAAGCAGACAGGGCCAACGTTCATGCCGAATTCCTGGTCTGGGGCGCCAATGTCCAAGGGGGCCACATCGATGATGGGCAGGCGGGAGGTCTTGGTGGTTTTGTATTCGATCACTGTCTTGCCCCAGGCTCCGGTGTGACTCTGGGCGGAGGGGAGACAATGGGAGAGGGGCGTCACCGGGTGGGAGTGAGGGGGCGGGAGCACGAGGGCCTGCCTGGAAAGCCACGGCCCAGAGAGGGGCCCTTCCCCGGGGACTCACCGTGCAGCCGTCGTAGGTGACAGTGTAGGTGAAACGGCTGTTGCCCTCGGACCGGAGCTCGATCTCGTTGGAGCCCTGGAGGAGCAGGGACTTCTTGAGGTTGCCTGTCTGCTGGTCCAGGTAGGCCACGCTGTTCTTGCAGTGGTAGGTGAGGTTCTGGGAGGCCTCGGTGGACATCAGGCGCAGGAAGGTCAGCTGGATGGCCACGTCGGCGGGGTCGGAGTCCTGGCCGCCATACTCGAACTGCAAGAGGCCGGGAGAGCGAAGAGAGAGTGAGCGACCGTTCTGGAGCCTCTAGTCCTGGCCCCGTCCCCCTGGAGTCCTCGGACAGCATCCTGACCTCCCACAGGCACCCCCTGTCTGAGCCGGTCTTAGGGGCGCAGGACCCCGGCTTCTCCCCCTGGCTCTGTCCGTCACACCCAGCAGAGGCCTAGAGCACCCAGACCTTCGCTCACGCCCCTCCTGCGCCCCCTGCCCCCCATCTTGTGAGAGTGGCTCCGGGGTTCAGCTTGCGCACCTGGAATCCACCGGTCATGCTCTCGCCGAACCAGACGTGCTTCTTCTCCTTGGGGTTCTTGCTGATGTACCAGTTCTTCTGGGCCACGGTGGGCTGAGTGGGGTACACACAGGTCTCGCCGGTCTCCATGTTGCAGAAGACCTTGATGGCGTCCAGGTTGCAGCCTTGGTTGGGGTCAATCCAGTATTCTCCTGCGATGGGGCAGGGCGAGGCGGAGTCAGGGGAGGCCTGGGAGGCGGGGCGCGCCTGGGCATCCGAACCTCTCGGGGCAGGAGGGGGAGGACGGGCACGGGGCGGGCGGGCGTGTCCTCACCGCTCTTCCAGTCGGAGTGGCACATCTTGAGGTCGCGGCAGGTGCGGGCGGGGTTCTTGCGGCTGCCTTCGGGGCTCCGGATGTTCTCGATCTGCTGGCTCAGGCTCTTGAGGGTGGTGTCCACCTCGAGGTCACGGTCACGGACCACATTGGCATCATCGGCCCGGTAGTAGCGGCCACCATCGTGGGCCTTCTCTTGAGGTGGCTGGGGCATGAAGCTGAAGTCGAAACCGCCGCTGGGAGGACCAGGGGGACCAGGAGGGCCGGGAGGGCCGGGGGGACCCTGCAAGGAAAGGGATGAGAGTGGGGTTCTCCGGGGTCTGAGCATCTCAGGGCTGAAGGGCCACGAGCAGACAGGATGGGGAGCTACGTACAACAGGACCAGCATCACCAGTGCGACCACGAGGACCAGGGGGTCCGATGGGGCCGGCGAGACCGTTGAGACCATCTTTGCCAGCAGCACCGGGAGAGCCGGGGGGACCCTGCAGAGGGGACGATGGTTAAAGACAGTCTGCCAGGAAGCACAGGACCACCCCACCCTGGGGAGCAGCCCGCCACCCTCCCCACCTGGCGCTCATCACTGCTCATTCCCACCGCTGGGCCAGGAGACCCGGGGGAGGAAGGAGCGGGCGGGGGATGCCCAAGGCTGGGGAGATGGCTTAGGACTCTGCTTCCCCTCCCCCACCCCTTCTCTCTGGACCCTTCTCCAGAGAGGTGAGGAGCACCTGTGTCCCAGGCCAAGGACCCTGACGTGAACCTGGACTTGGGGCCCAAGAAGAGGAGGTAGAAGGCGAGACTTACACGGGGACCAGCGGGACCAGAAGCTCCAGAGGGACCTTGCTCACCAGGAGAGCCCTGAGGGAGACACAAAGGCCATTCAGGCCCGTTGTGGGTCAGTGCGGCCAGCAACCGCCCCACCCCATCAATCAGGGAGTCTAGAGGCTGAGACCCCACCCACAGGCCTTCCATATACACCCTTCGCCCTCTCAGAAGCGCCTTGGAAATGTCCACAAATCTTCGGATCCCAGTCCTCATGAGGGAGAAGTGAGAATGACTATCCAGAGGGGGAAATTGAGCCAAAGTGCTCCTCCCACCCCCCATCACACAGCAAAGCCTGGGGAGAGGGTAAGAGAAGACTCGATGGCACCTGGGGCTGGGGAGGTACTCACAGGAGGGCCAGGGGGACCCTGGAGGCCGGAGAAACCACGGTGACCCTTGATGCCTCTGTCGCCCTGTTCGCCTGTCTCACCCTTGTCACCACGGGGGCCTTGGGGTCCCTAGAAGAGTGGAGGAGACAGGATGTCAGGAGGAAGGTCCGTGAGCACTGAGTGGGGTGCTGTCCACACCCGGACAGGGTTCTGAGGACGCGAGGGCCAGGGCAGGACTTACAGCGGGGCCACGGGCACCAGCGGGGCCGATGGGGCCGGCAGGACCAGCAGGACCCTGGGGAGAGCAGAGAGGGCGTTAGATCTGGGCCTGGGAGGCCCGGGCTGAGGGCTGGCCCAGCACCAGCTGCTGCTGAAACCACTCCTTGGCCAGATCCCCTTTCCTCCCATCCTTCCCACTGTGCCCCTCTCTCCCAAGCTCCAGAGCAAACTATGGAATTCAGGTTTTATGTAAGCTGGGCAGTTAACAGGGGACAACCCCATCCTCGGAGGCGACGGGCACTGTGGGGAGGGGCCTCGAGGCTGAGCTGTGGCTGTTCTCCGGGGAGCCAAGGGCCTGGCCCCCTTGCAAGACCTCCAGTCCTCCCCCGGCCTGGCTGAGGTCAGATGTCCGCCTGCAGGACCCTAGCAACCCGGAGAGTCCCAGCCTGACCCGAAACAGCCAGCAGGAGCCCAGCTACTTACAGTCTCACCACGGTCGCCACTCTTGCCAGCAGGGCCGACTGGGCCAGGGGCACCAGGAGCGCCAGGAGCGCCTGGGGGTCCAGCAGGGCCGGTCTCACCACGGTCACCCTGGGAGGGGAGAGGAGCAGAGGCCGGGTCAGCCCCAGATGAAGGACCCGGTGGGGCGGGGGGAGCAGCAGACGCAGCTGTGGCCCGGGGGGCGCAGCCGTCTCACCTTGGGGCCAGGAGATCCATCTCGTCCGGGGGAGCCCTCAGCACCAGGGGATCCCTGCAGGGAGCGGGAGAGAGGTCGGCATCAGCCAGGGGGAGGGAGGCTCAGGCCAAGGCCCCATGGCCCTGCGGTGGGCACTGGCATCGCACCGGGCTGGCGACTGACTGCTTACCTCACGTCCAGACTCGCCAGGGGGTCCAGCCAATCCAGGGGGGCCCATGGGACCAGGGGGGCCACGTTCGCCACTGGAGCCAGAAGGACCTTGTTTGCCAGGTTCACCCTTAGGTAGAAGAAAGGGTCAGACTAGAGACGGGGGGAGGCCGGGGGTCCTGAGAGCCCCCTGGTCAGCTAGCACATTGGTCTTTGCTGGCTCCACCCCCCATCCTGCACCCTCTGAGTCCTATGACAGATCCTCTCGGGGTCCCCCAAGGTGAGGGGGCACTCACAGAGGGGCCAGGAAGACCGGGGAAGCCTCGTTCTCCTCGCTGACCGGGCAGGCCGACCACACCACGCTGTCCAGCAATGCCTTGAGGTCCAGGGGTTCCGGGGGAGCCCTGCGGGAGGCAGACAGCGGTAAGGGGCCCTGCCGTGGCCAGGGACCACTCTCCCACCCCAGGCCCCTCCGGAGCGCGCACGTACAGCAGGTCCATCAGAGCCAGGGGATCCTTTCTCGCCAGCAGGGCCGGGGGGGCCGGGGGGACCAACTTCACCGGGACGTCCAGCGGGGCCGGTCTCACCACGGGGGCCTTTGCCGCCTTCTTTGCCAGCAGGGCCAGGAGGGCCAGGGGGTCCAGCATTTCCCTGGACGAGGAGAAGCGGTGCTGTCAGATTCCACCGGATTCCAGAGCATCCCTGGGGCCTCTGTCAGGCCCAGGACGCTCCTGACAGCCGGTGCCCCCAGCCCCGCCCCTCCCAGCAGCGGAGTCTCCACCCGGGATACTCACAGAGGGGCCAGGGGGACCAACGCGGCCAGCAGCACCAGGGAAACCAGTAGCACCCTAGCCGAGAGGACAAGGAAGAAGTCAGGAGGAGAAGGGCGCCCTTACCTGGCCCAGCCGCCCCTTCCTCCAAACCAGCCGGGGAGCCCAGCAGACACTCGGAGTGAGCTACTCACAGGGGGACCAGCGCTGCCGCGGGCACCTTTGGGTCCAGGAGCACCAACGTTACCCTGGAGGGGAGCACAGAGGCGTCAAGGCTGGGCCAGCCCGGGGTCCAGGCCTGTGGCAGCTCGGGGCTGAGGGCGGGATACTCACAATGGGGCCAGGGGGGCCGGCGGGGCCAGCAGGGCCAGCGGGACCAGCATCGCCTTTAGCACCAGCATCACCGGGTTCGCCTTTAGCACCAGGTTGGCCATCAGCACCCTGGAGGAGGAGGAGGAGGAGGAGGAGGAGGAGGAGGAGGAGGAGGAGGAGGAGGAGGAGGAGGAGGGAGTTGGTGAGTAGAGGGGAGGGATGTAGCAGTGTCACAGGTCAGCTGCTGGGCTGGGGCAGCAACTCGGGGCAGGAAGATGCTTGAATGGGAGACATCCCAGCCCCTTCCCCCTCCTGACTCAGGACGCTGCTTCATCCAGGCCCCCAAGGCCCCCGGTCCCAGTTGGTGAGAAGAAATGAAGGGAGTCTTGATACTCACAGGGGGGCCAGCGAAGCCAGCAGGGCCAGGGGGACCAGGCTCACCACGGTCTCCCTAGAAGACAAGGAGGCAAACTGGAGAGATGCCCTGGCGTGGGGGAGGCGGGAGGGGGCGCTGGAGGGACAGGCGAGGAGGGGGGCCCTGAGGAGTGTTCTCCAGGGGCCAGGGATGACAGCAGAGGTGGAGGAGGGTAGGAAGGGCTGGGGGACGGGCGGAGCGAGAGAAGGGCCAAGGACGAGGCATTCACTCTGTACTTACGGGGGCACCACGAGCTCCAGTGGGACCAGCAGGGCCGCTAGGACCTGTTTCACCCTGAAGGGGGGCGACAAGAGGCTCAGGGTCAGGATCCTCCCTGCATACTCCTGGCAGAGCCTCCCTCCCTTCAGATTCCCCGCCTTCAGGTTGTCAGCTCGGAGCTACGCCCAGGCCTGGGAAAGCTGCGTTAGGGAAGACGGTAAGGAGGCAACCACTCACCTTGTCACCAGGGGCACCAGCAGGGCCGGGAGGACCGATGGGGCCAGTCAGACCTCGGACGCCATCTTTGCCAGGAGCACCGTCAGCACCTTTGGGACCAGCATCGCCCTAGAAACATGGGACAGCCTGAGACTTGCAGCGTGGAGCCAGGAGGCGGCCTAGCGTGTCTAGCTGGTGTCTGGGACCCCGCCCCAGCTCTGCCCTGCCCCCGCGCCCAGGACCCAAAAAGTTTCCGAGGAAAAGGTGCTGGCAGAGGGTAAGAGGCCCTGCCTTGTGTAGAGGGATGAACAAGGGAGTCCCCCATCCAGGAGAAAGCCCCACCTCTCGTTGCCAAGGTAACTCATGGGGAGAGAAGGGCCTGGACCACAGCTAGAGGATTCATCAGCATAAAGGCCGGAGGGGAAGATGGCAGGGAGGGGAGAGAGGCCGAGGGGTCCAGAGTAGACAGAGGAGGGGAACCACACGGGGCTGGACTTACTCTGTCACCCTTCGGGCCTGGAAGACCAGCTGCACCTCGTTCACCAGGCATTCCCTGAAGGCCAGGGGCACCCTGGCTGCCGGGGGCTCCAGGAGCACCAGCATCACCCTAAGTGGCAACCAAGAGGACTGGAGTAAGGCCTGGGCTTCCAGGATGGCGTCATAGCCTTGAGCCCCTCCTAATATCTCCCAGGCTTGGTTTCGAGGCCTGGGACAGGCATCTGCAGAGAGTAAAGGCTCACAGCCAGCACTTCAGGCTGCACCCCCACCCCTCCCTCACATCTAGGTGGCTTTGGTCACAGCCAGGTGTCCCCGGCCGCAGGAGGGGTGAGACCCGGTCCCTGTGCTGTCCTTACCTTAGCACCATCGTTGCCAGGGGCACCATTGGATCCGCGGGGACCAGCAGGGCCGGGGGGACCTTGCACACCACGCTCTCCAGGGAAACCTCTCTCGCCCTAGGAGGAGAGGAAGGGCGGGACTCATGATGGTGGCTCCAGAGGCAGCCAGCCCGGGGCATCTGGATGGGAGCGGCAGAGGCTCTACTTACTCTTGCTCCAGAGGGGCCAGGGGCACCGAGGTCTCCAGGAGCACCCTGAGGGGGAGGGAGGGACAGACAGTGAGCAAAGGCCACGGCGCCTCAGCCCTAGAAAGCACCTGCCCTCCTGCCGGGGGGTGGCCCAGGCTCTGCGATGAGAGACCAGCGCCTTTGTGGCACTGAACTAGGATCACCCCTCTCCTCTCTACGCCCCCAACTTTGGGTTGAAGGAAAGTTCCAGCATCTCTAAGCAGAAGTCATGCAGACTAGCAGCTGAGCAGCTCCTTCCAGAGCGCGTCCTGCACAGGCGCAGCTGCCTGCTTCCCTCTGTGCTGCTCCCTTCATGGTGGGAAGTCCTGCCTGGTGTCTAACCATTATCCCTCCAGCTGCCGGTGTCTAGTTAGCTCGGAGGCCGGCCGCTCCCTTTGTACTCCCTGCATCCCTGCCTCTTACCTGTTCACCGGGTTTGCCTGCTTCACCGGGAGGACCAGCGGGGCCAGGGAGACCCTGGAGGTGGGAGATGGGGGAGGGGAGAGGAGGGGATTAGAATTCAGAAGAGAACAAAGGGGAACTCCCAACCCTCTCCCTGACAGCTGTGAGGCCTCACCTGGAATCCGGGGGAGCCAGCAGGGCCTTGTTCACCTCTCTCACCAGCAGGGCCCTGTCAGGGGGGAATGTGGTCAGAAAGGCCCAGGAGAGGCGCGGCAGGTGTCGCCCCGCTGCTGCCCCCCTGCGCCCGCGCAGGCCTCCCTGCAGGGCCACTTACAGCAGGGCCAGGGGCTCCCTGAGCTCCAGCTTCTCCGTCTTTGCCAGCAGGACCCTGTGGGGGGAGAGCAAAGAAGAACTCAGGGTGGTGAGGTGGCTGGAGGAAGAGGGGCAGGTGGGCGGGCCTGGGGCTGGGGGTCCTGGGCCCTAGTGATGGGCAGCGAGGAGGAAGGGTAAGATGCTTACCACAGCGCCGGGGGGTCCGGGAACACCTCGCTCTCCAGCTTTGCCGGGTTCTCCCTGGGGGGAAAGAGTCAGGGTTGAGGGGCTGCAGTGGGAGAGCAGGGCGTCCCAGGTCTCTCCTGTTCACTGGGAGTGGAATTTTTAAAGGGACTTTCTATCCACCAGCTCCAGCCCCTGGGGAAATGCCTTTGCTGGTCCTTTAGCCTCTCCCTCGGACACAGGCCCCTTCCGGCTCATCTCTCCTCCCTCTCCCCTTCCTTCTCCCCGTCATATGCCTGTGTGACCTGAGCTGCAAAGGGCTTTCATCTCTTCTGATATCTCCTTTCAAACCTCAAAGAACCCCCAAGATTTGGGGGTAACTATTATATAAAGGGACGACCGCATCTCCGTGTGTGTATGGGGGGGAGGGTGCAGATACCAATATTTATTTCCAGGGATAGAGCCATGGTAGTGGTGTCAGGAGAGGTCTTTCATTTTATGAATAGAAAGACTGGGGTCCAGAGAGGGGCAGTGAGTGGCCTGAGGCCATACAGCAAATCAGCGGCAGAGCTGGGCCCAGAAACCAGGACTCTCGCCTCCCCGTGTGTCTGTCCCTGGCTCTGTGATGCTCCTCCCTGAATACTCACAGCAGCACCTTTAGGTCCAGGGAATCCCATCACACCAGCCTGACCACGGGCACCAGGGGGGCCTGGAGGTCCGGGGCGACCATCTTGACCAGCGGGACCCTGGGAATGGAAGTCACAAAAGCCGAGGTAAGAACAGGGGGCGGGGGTCAGGAGAGGGGGAGGAGGCCCAGGGGGAGTGATACTCACAGTGGGGCCAGTTTTGCCATCAGGACCGGGGCTGCCAGGGCTGCCAGTCAGACCCTAGGGGGAGCAGAGGTGTGAGTGGGTGAGGGAGAGGTGCGGAGGGGCGGGGAGGAGGACAGTGGAGGCTGGGCAGGGGGCACTCCAGATGGCAGGTCCGTGGTCCTTCTCCAGAGCACCTCATCCCCGAGCCAACACGGGACAGGCAGGGCCGGGCCAGCTGGGCAGAGGTCTCACCTTGGCACCAGGCAGACCAGCTTCACCGGGGCGACCAGCTTCACCAGGAGAGCCTTTGGGGCCAGCGGGGCCAGGAGAACCACGTTCGCCAGCGGGGCCCTGGTTGGGGGGTCACAGGAACAATTAGGGTCTCAGGCCTAGGCCTCTTTCCCAGGGGCCAGCATCTGCTTCCTCCCAGGGAGGTGGGGGGTTTTGGGGGGCATTGTTGGAGGTGGGAAGGCCAAGGTGAGGCCGAGTGTGGAGAGAGAAGCCTGTAGCCACAGCATGGGGCACAAGGGCTGGGCAGCGTGCGTGAGTGCGTGCGTGAGTGTGTGCGTGAATGCGTGCGTGTGCGTGTGCGTGCGTGTGTGGTGGGGGTGACTACATCTGAAAAAGGGAAGTAAAGGGCAGGGAGCAGCAGGGTCAGCCTCCAGCCACGAAGAGAGGTTACCTTGGGGCCAGCAACTCCATCTGCACCAGGGAAACCACGGCTACCAGGTCCACCCTGCAGGAGGAGAGGAGGTCAGTGAGCTCAGACATGGGGCGCCGGGCTGGCACTGGGGACAGAGAAGGGGGCTCTTACACGCTCGCCAGGGGGTCCGGGCAGGCCGGCAGGTCCGGGTTCACCTCGGGCTCCTCGCTTTCCTTCCTCTCCAGCAGGGCCAGGGGGTCCTTGAATACCAGTGGGGCCCTGGAGACAGCAGAGAGGAGGGGACAGCCTGTAGCGAGGGGCCCTCCGGGTGCCAGCTCCCCAGCTGGCTGAGGCTGGGCCTCCCTGGATCTGCTCCCAGGCGGACGGGCTGAGCTGCAGGGGGACTTACGGGCTCTCCCTTGGCGCCAGTGTCTCCTTTGTTTCCGGGAGCACCAGGTTCACCCTGTGTGGGGGAAGAGAAGAGGATGAGCCATAAGTTGGGGTGCTCAGTTGGCCTTGACCCCCAGACAAGGGCCACACTGGAGCCAGTGCAGAATGGGGCAGAAGTAAGAGAGTAGCACTTACGCTGTTACCCTTGGGGCCAGGGGCACCGCTGGGGCCCTGGGGTCCAGAGGGGCCTCGGGCACCAGGGAAGCCAGGAGCACCAGCAATACCAGGAGCGCCCTGTAGGGGGCAGAACAAGTTGAGTCTACCAGTGAAGGGCACAGGGCAGGTGGGAGGTGGGCACCAGGGGCAGCTCTGAAACCTGCAGGACACTTACGTTGGCACCTTTAGCACCAGGCTGTCCATCAGCACCAGGGTTTCCCTGTGGCACAGAAAGAGGCGGGTGAGTGACAGTCAAGGACTCTGAGTTGGGGAGGGGCATGGGGCACCGAGGAAGCAATACTTACAGCAGGGCCAGCAGCACCAGCAGGGCCAGGGGGGCCGGGTTCACCACGCACACCCTGGGGACCTTCAGAGCCTCGGGAACCTTGGGGACCAGCTTCACCCTGGATGGGAAGAAAGGACATGTCAGGAGCCACCGTGGCAGCCCAACCTCACCTTTGGAAAGTGGGGAGTGGGGGGGTGGGGGTGAAGGGTAGGGACAGGAGACCAAGAGTCAGGACTCCAAGATCAGAGAAAGGGACCCCAGGACAAAGGTGTTGGGGAGTGGACTTCTCTCTTGCCACTCTGGGTCCCTCTGGTTTGGGGAGCAAGGAGACACCTTGGCCCATGGGAGCCATGCTCAGAGGAGGGCAGGGGTCTCACCTTAGCACCAACAGCACCAGGGAATCCAGGAGGACCAGCAGGACCAGTGGGACCCTGTGAATGAAGAGGAGATGTTAGCAAGAAGGAAAGTGGCAGCTGCCAGTCACACCCTGGGACAGAAGAGGTCTTGGGGTTCAGACCAACATGGCCCATCCCCAGTGTCATCCCCAAGAGCTCACACTGAGACCCTGCCCACTCCCAGGCGCTGAGGTCTAGGGGCCACACTTACAGGGGGTCCAGCAGCACCAGTAGCACCATCATTTCCACGAGCACCCTGTAGGAGAGGGAGGAAGCCTCGGTTACATCCACTGAGCATTGGCCAGTCCTTGTAGCTCCTGGGGGACTCCTTCCAGAGCCCAGGGATTCCCCAAGGGACCAGGAGTACTTACAGCAGGGCCAGGGGCTCCAGGGCGACCTCTCTCACCAGGCAGACCACGGGGGCCCTGGCAACAAAACCAAGAAAAACCAAGTGAGATGGAGGGCACGCCCATTTCCCTCAAGCTCCCATTGTGCCCCATACACCCTGCTCCCTCTCTTCCTTCTAGAACTAGACACACTCACCATCTGACCAGGAACTCCATTTTCACCAGGACTACCAGGCTCACCCTATAGAGCAGAGAACAGAATTAGGCATTGCTCCAGGGTGGGACTGGGTGGGAGGGGGAGGACCATGACATTCAGATAGCCTCTTACCTTGGGACCAGCAGGACCAGCATCTCCCTTGGCACCATCCAAACCACTGAAACCCTAAGATAGAAAGGAGGGAGCAGGTAAGACTCTGTGGAGGAGGAGGGTCACCTTGACACCCACCCAGACCTGAGAAGGGGCCTCGGGAGCTCACCACAGACATGACCCTGTCTCTGAGCTAGACTCAACCCAACTGGCCCAAGATCTCATCCAATCCCCTTCTCAGAATTTCTTTCCCAATGGATGTAAGTTCTTTTGGATGTCTGCTCTCTGTCCCTTGGGACTTCTGTGGCTGCCTCCCACCATGACACACACCAGGGACCTTTGGGGAAGGGGTTGGAATGGTGGGATGCTGGGACTTTGGGAGCTTAGGTGACTCATAGCGGACTCACTCTGTGTCCCTTCATTCCAGGGAGACCAGCTGTTCCGGGCAATCCCCGAGCACCCTGGCAGGAAAAGAAAAGAAAGGCAGGGCCATTAGAAGACACCGCCACTCTGGACACAGATCCCAAACGAAGCCCAAATACAGAAGAGCTGGGAGCTGGCCACACTGTCTTGCTCACCTGAGGTCCAGGAGGCCCACGCTCGCCAGGACGACCAGGCTTTCCAGCTTCACCCTGAGAGGGAGAGAAAAGGCCTTCATGCCCATGTCCCTGGGCTGGAAATGTGTGGAGCAAGGGTCCTCAAACTTTTTAAACAGGGGGCCAGTTCACTGTCCCTCAGACCATAGGAGGGCTGGACTATAGTTTAAAAAAAAAACTATGAACAAATTCCTATGCACACTGCACATATCTTATTTTGAAGTAAAAAAACAAAACGCGTACAAATACAATATTTGTATTTGCAAGTGGCCTGTGGGCCGTAGTTTGAGGACCCCTGGTGTGGAGGGTCTGAATCTTCTTGGGATTGTTGAAGGTCAGGCTTAGGGGCACAGAGCTTTATGTTTGAATTTAGACTGCAATCTAAATCTACCATGGAACCCTTGTTTGGTGAATTTTAATTCCCTCCAAAGGAATTTCTGTTTATTTCTGTCACCAGCATTTTAATCTCATCATATGGAAAGCAGACCTGGGGTGCCCAGAGCAATGAAGCTTAAGGAAGTCACTTGCCCTGAGGGGCAGTGGTGGGATTTGCTTACAGTGGAGAGAAAGGAGAAACATCCCACAAAGGGTGAAGATCATTGTTGAAGGGCAGTCCTGTGCATCGGGGTGAACTTCCCCCTTTTCTCTGGGTATTACCCCCAAAGGCGGTGGGGCACTGGGTGGGGAGTATAGGGCCTTAGCTCAGAGAGGCAGTGAGGGTCAGGTGGTATCTTCTCATGGTGGCCACTTACATCATCTCCGTTCTTGCCAGGGGGGCCAGGAGGACCACGGGGACCCATGGGACCCTAGAGGAGATAGGAGGAGAGGAGGTTACCATTACCAGGATAAGGAAAAAGGGAGGGAAAGGAGGTAAGGACGACTCCAGATGGGAATGGAGAATCCATGTGTTTGCAGAGGGAGGTGTATTTGTACACAGAGGACACGTTGGGGAGGGGGCACTTACTGAAGCGCCAGGCTCGCCAGGCTCACCAGGGGGGCCTTGGAAACCTTGGGGACCCTGGAGGACAGGGAGAGAGGGGTGGGGTTAGAAGGGCAGGTTCTGGCCAACCTTCTCCCATCTCACCAAGAGATCCCAATCCTTCATCCCAATCCTCCCGCTAAAAGCCCAAAGCTCAAGATGGTGTGTGAAGATACCCCGGATACTCACAGGTGAGCCAGGGGGGCCAGGGAGACCACGAGGACCAGAAGGACCCTGTAGAAGAAGAAGAAAAGGAGGCGCTGATGACATCTCTGTGGGAAGGTGCAACAAGGGTGTAGTCTTGCTGTCTCCCATGGCTTCCTCTTGGGACCACCCAGTTGCCTTGATCCTCTCTGGGCTCTGAGGTCCCAGGGGTCATCTTGACCCTCCTAGGTGATCTCTGCCACCCCCCTATGCCATCACTGGCCCATCTTGTGTGGATCCCCATCGGCTCTTCTTCTGTCATCTCTACTCCCCCTGGTGGCTCACCATGGGACCGGGCACGGAAACTCCAGCTGATTTCTCGTCATAGCCATAAGACATCTGGGGAGCAAAGTTCTAGGGGGAAAAAACCAGAGAGTGCGTATGAGAAAGGGGTCGGGACAGTGAGTTGAAAGGCAGGAGACGGCACCAATCATGGGACAAACGGACATCATGTGCCTCCCGATGGGATGCACGAAGCAGGACAACATCACGTGTGAGATCGTCCTGCCAAAAACGCATCCGTGGAATCTGGTCATGAAGACGCAGCCGACCAGCCCAAACTGAGGGACAGTTTACCAAACAAATGGGCTCTTCAAAAACCTCAGTGTCATGAAAGACAAAAAAAAAGAAGTCTGAGGAATGTTCCCGATGAAAGGAAAACTAACGAGACATAATAATAAAATGCAATTCATGATCCGGGATTGGATCCTGGAATTGGAAAAAATAATGCTATAGAATAGGACATGGGTGAAATTTGAATAGGGACGGTATATTAAGTATAGCACTGCATCAATGTTAAATCTCCAAAATGTAATCATTGTGCAATGGGCCTGAAGAGAATGTTCTTTTTTTTTTCAAGAAATAACCACTAATGAATTTAGGAACAAAGGGACATAATACCAGCAACTCACTCCCAAACAAACGGTCCAGAAAGAAAAAGAACCATAATTATATGTATATATAGACAGAGACCGATAAAGTGAATGGGACACACTGAGCAGGGTATATGAGAGTTCTTTGCACTATTCTGGAAGCTTTTCTTTTAAATTTGAAATTATTTCAAAATATAAAGAATGCCATCTGCCAAAACAAAACCAAAAACCGGGGGTGGGGAGGGAGGAAAGGGGCACTCGCCACTTACTCCTCCGAGGCCAGGGGGTCCAGGAGGTCCGGGGGGCCCGGGGGGTCCGGGAAGGCCAGGCTGTCCAGGGATGCCATCTCGGCCAGGGGGGCCTGCGGGTCCCTGGAGCGGGAGAGGGCAGGCGGGTGAGCACAGGCCAGGAGCCACGCCCACCGTCAGCCCGCCACTGCCCAAAGCGCCACGCTTCTTACCCTCGGGCCTCGGGGGCCGGTGTCTCCTTTGGGTCCCTTTGGGGTTGGGAGAGAAGAAAGTGGGTTAGAGAAGGGAGGGCCCTGGGGAGCCAGGGGAGGGGTGGCGCACGTCGAGGGCAGAGGATTACCTCGACTCCTGCGGTTTCTAGATCCGTAGGCGACACTAGGGGGAGAAGAAGCGCGGGTTAGAGGCAGGGTTTGCTCGGGTGCACCGGCCGCAAAGACCTTCCAGGCTTGGGCCGGGGCCGCTCCCCCGCCCTCCCCAGCCCCAGCCCCAGGCGCAGAGGAGCCGTACCCTCGCCGTCGGGGCAGACCGGGCAGCACTCGCCCGGGGGGGCTACGGCGCCGGGGCAGTTCTTGGTGTCCTCGCAGATCACGTCATCGCACAACACGTTGCCATTGTCGCAGACGCAGATCTGACAGACCTCGGGTTTCCATACTTCTCGGTCGTGGTACCTGATGCCGTTCTGTACGCAGGTGACTGGTGGGACTGCGGCGAGATGGGGGACGCGGGGCCGTCAGCGGCGCCCGAGCCCCCGCCGCCGAGCTCCAGGGATCCCAACCCTCCCCGCCGTCCTCTCCGTCTTGGAGACATATTTAGATTTTCCGTTTCCCGCCTACTCCTCCCCCTCCTCCTCTCCCCAAATCCTTAAAAGCTCATAAGCTCATCTGCTCCTCATCAGCGCCAGTGACAGCGCCGAGGCGCCTCGCCAGAGCCGCTATAACTCTTTCCAGTTCTCAGGAATTTAAACAAAGCTTTAGGCGGGGGTTGCGTCCAACTCCGACCTCAGCCCATTGGCGCTGAGGCCAAGGGAAATAAAAAGCCATTGGGTTGGGGGGCGGGGAGGGGAGGGGAGGAGAGAGGGAACAGGAGGGGCCCCATCCCGAGGGCAGGCTGGTGGGGAGGGGTCTGGATGGCGCCGGGAGGAGGAGGGGGTGGGAGGAGAGATGGGAGGTCCAGCCCCCATTCCTCCCGATTCCCCAGGCAGGTGGGATGGCGTGGGCGGGGCTACGAGGATGGGGCGGGGCTGGTTGGCGCGGGGTCCCGCCCAGAGACTTGAAATTTACCCCCAGAGTTGGATACGCCCAAACCTCCAGCGCCCAGACGTATCCAAAACCTTCTCTCTGGGGCAGCCCCCGTTTCCCAAAGCCAGCCAGTGCCTCTGGGTCACCCCACAGCCAAAGAACCAACAAGTCCGCAAGTAGTGATGTAGTTAACCCGGCCACCGCACCAGCGTCTACCCAGACGGCCACTAGGTGGCGGCAGCACTAAACAATTTCCCTGGATCGGCCGCTTCTTTTAGAGTCAGGGGCCACTCCGCGGCCAGCTTTATTTTCTAGGTCTAGAGGTGGGGTTCACACTCCGCAATAACCCCTGCTTCCCGCTCCAGCCCCTGCGCGGGGAAGCGCGGGACAGGGAGGAACGGTTCTCAATCTTGATCAGCAGAGGGCGCAAGGACCCCCGCCCTGCCCAGTCCTCTCCCAAGTTTCTCATCCTCCAATCCGCCCACTCTCTGCGCCCCCTCCCCCCGCGGCCCAGCACCCCCGCGGCCCCAGCAACACTGTCTAGCCTGCAGAGGGCAAACAATCTTTCCCTGTGAATCATCCCACAGCCTTCCTGATGGTTTTTACATCTTGGGCTCCAAATGCCTAGCTCGGCGCCCCCATCCCATCTTCGACGGATTCTCCCCGCGTCCCGCGCTCAGACCCCCTTTTCCCCGGCGGTACCCCGCCGTGCGCGCTCAGGACCCCCGCCTGTGCTAACGCAAATGGCGCTCCATCCTCCACTCCCGCTCCTGCTCCCGGGGGCGTTCATCCCCACCCTCCCCACCCAGGGTGCGTTCCCCTCTCTCCCAGGGTGCCAGAGAAGCGCCCTCCGCACCCCCCTTCCATCACCGAGTCCCCGGAGCACCCCGAGTCTCCGTTTCAGTGGCGGACTCCCGGGACCGGGCGCAGGTTGCGACACCAAGCAGCCCCGGACTCTGCAAAGTTTGGGACTTACTGTCTTCTTCTTGGCCCTCCTCTTGGCCGTGCGTCTGGAGGGCGGTGGCCGCTAAGAGGAGCAGGAGCCGGAGGTCCACAAAGCTGAACATGTCTAGACCCTAGACATGTAGACTCTTTGCGGCTGGGGTGGGGGTTAGCGTCCGCTCATGCGTGGCCTCACAGTCCGCGTGCCTCCTGCTCCGACCCCGAGGAGAAACTCCCGTCTGCTCCGACCGGTGGCCCGGGCCCCTTTTATACCATCCCGACGGCGAGTGGGGAGGAACCCGGCCCCTAGGAGAGGGGGAGCCGGCCGCCCGTCCCCCAGCCAATCACAGCTGCCTGGCCCGGCCCCCAATTTGGGAGTTGGAACCGAGAGGAGGAGGAGGAGGGAAGAGAAGGGGAGTCCACCGCACATCTCCCCCCTTCGCAGCTCTGCCTCCCCAGCCCCCCAGGCCAGCCCGGGCTAGAGATGCTACTGCTGGGGTGCGGCTAGGTCCTCAATGTAGTGTAGGCTAAAGAGTGGGCAGGGGAGCCCCTTCCACTTTCTTCCTGGGACCCCCAATCTGGAAGAACTGGAATTGGAGAGCAGGGTGGGGAGCCTCCCAAAGGTGGAAGGATTGGGGGTGGTTGGGAGAGGGTCCTCTGGCCATGCCTCATGCACCCTCCCCCCCCCCCCCCAGCCGTGGCAAGAGCAAAGGGATGGGTATGAAGAAGCTGGCTGGGACCCTCTAAAACAGGAGAACCCGAGAATTAAAAAGATGTGCCTGTTTAGGGGTGCCTTCTGGTGTGGCTTGGGTATGGAGTTTAGGAATATTTGGGGAGCACGTTAGAGACGCCTTTATAGACATTAAGAATCAGCTACTTGGAGGGATGCTGGCGAGAGGGGTTTTTCGAGGATGTCAGTCCTTCTACCATGCCAGCTCCCAGACTCCGAGCACGGGCTCCCAGACCCCAGGCATAGTGGAGGAGATGGGGTGGGGAGGCTGAGGCCCTGGGTGAGAAATTGGACTTGGTGGTCTCTTCAGAGAGAAGCTTTGGTGCTGAGTGAGGGGGCAACATGGTTTGGGTGGGCAATTGCTCGGACCCTTCCAGCCCAGGGGGGTGAGTTTACATTGGGAAAGGCTGTGGCGGCTGGTGGCTTAGGAAAGCGCCCTGGGTTAGGGTCTGCCGTGGCCCTGGCCGGGGTGCAGCACAGGGAAGCAGGAGGGAGCACAGGGGGAGGCCACCTCCCTGGAGACAGGGCGCTCCTGTGGGAGCTGCATAGAGTCCTGTCCCTGGTTGTACCTGGACTGAGGGTTGGGGGCACAGGGGAGAATGTGGGAGTCTGGGGGAGGCGTGTATTTGGGGGTTTGGGGTGAAATTGCAGGGGCGGGTGAGTAACCTTATTTTAGAGGCTGTTGCCCATGTCCAACTTCTTTCCTGAAAACCTGGGGCATTGCTCTCTGCCTCTCACACCAGGAGAGAACCACCTGGGCACCCTGAGAGGATGTGGGGACCCCAAGAGCAACAGGCTCTATTTGGGGACGGCACCTCTGGAAGACAGTGTCCTTTCTTCTCCATGTCCCCACCTCCCAGCAGTGTTCCATCCCAACCCCAACCCTGTCCAGGTCCTGGTCCTGCCAGAATCTGTGGGCCCAGGAGAGGCAGTGGGGGTCCCTTTGCCGTGTCCATCAATGCCTATCCTTTTCCAGAGCTCCCCGCCCCCATTGCTCCAGAGCTGCAAACGTGGAAGCGGGGAGTCCCTCCTCCCCCAAACCATCCAAGATTCCTTTGCCTCCCCCCCCCCCCCGCCCCTTTCCACGCCCTCCCCCAGCTGGTTTTGTGCAACGAAGGCAAAGGGAAAAAAAAGACCAGGGGAAGAGAAGGGGAGGGAGCCACGTAGGCCGTGGGCAGCCAGGATGAGCGGTGCGGGTGGGGCTGTGGAGGGGACGGCAGGGGCTATAATTAAAGGGAAAATATAGAGTTTCCAGAGAGGCAGGCTGGAGACGGCGATGGAGGGCTGGGCCTTCATCAATTATCCCCACCATGTGGCACCAACTGTGGCCCAGGAGCTGCCCCCGCCTAGTGCCAGCGACTGCAGGGCAGGACCAGGGGGCTGAGGTGCTGAGATGGCAGTTCCTTTAACCTCCAGTGTGGGGTGTGGGCAAGGGGTGCCCCCCAGCAGAGAGTGAAGGTCTCGTTCCTCAGGAAGGTCAACCCTTTAGACTGGTCATCTGGGGCAGGGTGTCACGGGCTTGGGGCGACAGCTGGTGTGACCTGGCCACCTCCCTGCTTGCTGAGCTTTCTCCACCAGAAGGCCTGGTGCCTACAGCCCCCTCCCCACGTGCTCCCTGTCCAGGCTCTCCCACCCCCTCGAAACCCCTTAAAAAGAGATGAAGCCTCAGAGATGTGGCTTGGAAGTTGCTACATCGTGGGCCTGGAGTTCTGAAGGGCGTCCAGGGACCCCTGGGGGTGGGTGGGTGCATGTGACAGCCACCCAGCCACCGCCCCACTGGCCAATGTCAGACTCCCACCCCAGGGGCTCCAGGCAGAGGGCTTCTGAGCATCCTTCACACGTGGCACAGAGCTGAGGCCCAGGGCCTTCTCTGCCACTTTTTGACTTGAAACACTTGGCGGGTGCCCAGCCCGAAGATGTGTCTTTAATTTCTGCAGCATGACAGCGAGAGGAAGAATGTGCTTGGGGTCTCCTCCCAGCCTGGCTGGGCCTCCTTGGCCAGGACTGAGGGCTTGAGACTGGGGAGAGGGAAGGGGGAGGGGACTGGGGCTGGAGAGGAGAGGAGACGCCACCTCATCTTTAGGAAACTCTGAAGCTCTGGCTTCTGGAGGAATGTAAGACTTTGTCCGGCATTTGGAGTTGGAGGGGGTGGGGGGGCGAAAGCCAACGTCTCCTTCCCCCACGTCCAAGAAATGGTAAAGTCATCAGCACTTCGGGGGGAAAAAAATTCCTCAAGCAGAAAAACAGAAAGAGGAAAATGCTGAGCTCTGAGTTCACTCCCTCTCCAAATTTCCCCAAGTGCCCTCTCTCCGCAAGGTGGGGGGCAGGCCTGTGCTCCCCGACTCCCCATCCCTCTGGAGCCCCTCAAGCCCCCAGCTTGGACTCCATGGTGTGGGAGGAGGGAGAAGAGGCAGCCCAGGTGTTGGTGCACCTGGTGAGCAGGTGGGTCAGCCTTTTCCAGCTGCTCTGGTTCCCGAGGTTCTGTTGCCCTCCCTCCCTGTTTGAGCATCCCTCTAGAATGCTCCCCCCACCTCCCGCTCACTGGGGGTAGAGGAAGGGTCCCTAGGAGTGGGAGGGGATGAGGAGAGAGAAGGGGAGGGTCTAAGAGTGAGACTACAGTGAAGACCTTGGTCTTCACACATCCTCTTCATGGAGCCCTGCACCTGTCCTGTTGAGGGCAGTCTGGGGACAGACCCCAAGGGTGTGGGCTCCCCTCTTCCTTCCCTTCCTCAGCATGGCACCATCCAGGCCCTTTGGTCCTTAGCTAAGCTCCTCAGCTTCCAGGCACAGCTCGGCTGCTCTATGCCTCCACTCCACCCAAGTCCTTTGGCCTCCTGAGATTCCCCCCTGACTTTCATCCCTTCCGGGTTTAGAGGGAAGGTGATGAATCAAGTCTGGCCCTGTTGAGTGTCAGGGTTGGGAAGGGAAGGAGGAACCCACATAGGAAACTGAACGAGAATAGGAAAAGTAGGAGAGCAAGGGGAGAGGGGTGGTGGGTGTCATGTAGGCAGAGGGAAGATTGTTCTAGAACAGTGGTTCTCAACCTGTGGGTCGCGACCCCTTTGGGGGTCGAACGACCCTTTCACAGGGGTCGCCTAAAACCATCGGAAAACACCTATATAATTACATATTGTTTTTGTGATTAATCACTATGCTTTAATTATGTTCAATTTGTAACAATGAAATTGGGAGTCACCACAACATGAAGAACTGTATTAAAAGGTCGGTCGCGGCATTAGGAAGGTTGAGAACCACTGTTCTAGAAGGAGGGATAGTTAGACACTGCAGAGAGAATTCATATGATGAGGAAAATGTTCACTGGAGGTAGCAACATGGCAGCTACATGTGAGCTGTTTTGGTGGAGTGATGGGCAAGGAAGCCAGACAGGAGTGGGCTGAGGAGCAAGTGGGAGACCTAGAAAAGGGGTCAGAGTGCAGACAACTCGGAGGAGGAGTGTAGCTGTGAAGGGGAGGAGAGCAGATACCTCATTCTCCGTCCCTTCCTCCTTCCCTTTTTCTTTCTTTCTTTCACTCTCCCCACTCCCACTCCCACTCCTATCTGCCTTTGTGTCCTCTGCCTCCCTCCACTTTCTCTCAGTGGGACTCAGCTTCTCTTAAATCCTTCCACTCTCTGGAGCTTTTTTATGAGCTCCAGTTGCCTTTTTTTTTTCTCCTCCTCCCTCTTTTCTTTTCTTCCCAGGTGACCTGAGCCTCAAATACGTGCACCCAGACCCAGCGTCCACCTCACTCTCTTCTAGAGCAAGAGCCCAGGGTCTTGGAGAGAAGACTTCCTTTCTAGTTGTGGCACATCCTGTCCCAATTATGGTCTCCACCAGCTCGAGAGGGGAAAGTTTGGGGGGCAGGAGAACCAGGAAAAGTGCCGGAATGAGCTGGGGGGAAAGGGTTGGGGCATGGTCCCTAGGTGACACGAGGACCATCTTCCTAACTCTGCTCCCTAGGCCCAACTCCAGCCACCCCGCCAGGTCCCCGCCGGTCTCAGCTGAGAATAGGGCTGGATGGGGACGTTGTCAGGCTTGGGGGGCCCAAGTCCTCTCTTCCACTCTGTGCTGATCACAAGCGAGGGGCCAACGCCCATCTTCCCTGCTGGAACGTGAGCTACAGGGCAGGGACCTGTCAGAGATCTTCGTATCTCTCGCCCCTCACTGTGTCTGGAGGCAGAGCAGGTTCTCAGCACAGGTTAGAGAGAGTGAGTTCATTGAAGTGTTATTTACCCCTTTCTTGTTCATTGAAGTGTTATTTACCCCTGTGCTTGTTCTATCCCATTCCCCAATTCTTTCCTTTTTTCTATTCTTTTATCTCCTCCACCCTTAACCTTTTCCCTCTTCAGGTCTTTTTCTTCCTTTTCTTAGTTCTTTTCATTCCTTTTCCCTCTCCCCTCTGCCTCTGGCCGGTTGTCCCACTCCTCCCCCGACACACTCCTCCGGCATCTCTGGTGCTCGTTGGGCCCTGTCTCCTGATGCCCAAGCTACAGCGGAGAGCAGGGAGCGCAGCTGGGAGGGGCGGGTCAGAGGCTTGCGTCACAACCAAATGTCTGGTTGAAGTGTTCAGGATATGGATGGAGAGGTTCCTTTGAGGCTTAGATTAAAAATAAAATAAAATAAGTGAATGGGGCAGCCTGCATGAGGCAGAGTCGTTCACTCCCACTCCCATTTTCCCCACAGATAAGCCTCAGCCACAGATGTCTGGTGTCTTCCACGTCTGCATCTGCTACCAGTCCTTCCTCCAGCAAACCTGGAATTCTGGGCTGGAGCGGGGGACCCCACCCTGCTGTTTTGCACCAGCCCTGGGCAGAGCACCCCTTTGGACATAGTCTGATCTGGATGCAGAAAGGATCCAGAATTATTCATGAAACAATTACTTTGCATTCAGTGTCTGCCTTCATGGAGCTTATGTCTGGTAGAGATGGACATGAATGAAATTGCATATATGAATGTGTAATTGCAACTGTAAAGTTTATACAGGAAAGGAACGCAAAGCTCTGAGTGGCAGGCATTCCAGGGAGCCTACCTTAGACCTGGGGACCCAGTAAGGCACCCCCAAATAGGTTGACATGACTAGAGATAACTTAGGTAAGGGGTAGATGGCAGGGTAGGGGATTGAGGTGGGCATGATGGCACCACATATGCAAAGGCTCTGGGGCAGGAGGGAGCATGACAAGTTCTAGATGCCTACGAAGTCCAGAGAAGGCCAGTGTGGCTGGAGCACAGGAAGCAAAGGCCAGGCAGGCCCCAGAAGCCCACTAGGGGTGTTAGTCTTTGTCCTGAGGGCTTTTGGGCCCCATAAGGTGTCTGAAGCAGAGAGGGTCTCAGTCATGTCTGCTTTGAAAAGATCGTAATGGTCCCTTGGTGGAGTAGATACTGAAGGAAGGCTGTGGAGGAAGGTGGCTGCTGCTGGTGCCCAGGTGAGAGCTGATGAGAGTCTGGATCAGGTTGAAGGAAATGGAAACAGAGAAGAGGATGGATTCTACGGGAGGCAGAATTGACAGGCGCTGGGGTTGGGTTGGACTTGGAGTGTGGTGGTGGGGAGCACAGATGGTTCCTGGTCTTCTGACCTGAGAAACAGGAGGTGTGATACTCTGGAAGAGAAGAGGCTCAGCAAGGACCCTGTTAGGGAAAGAAGACCCAAGTTCAGTGTCTATGGCAGACACTCTAGTCAACTCTATTGAGTGGATGGTTACTACAGACTTCCTGGGTCAGCCTGTGCTGATGAGTGCTCTGCCCTCAGAGAGCGGAGAGTCCGGAAGGGAAATAAAAGAAACACAGAAAAGTCTCTCACTCGAGGCAGCACTGGCTGTGTGACTTTGGGTAAGTTGCTTCATCTCTCTGAACCTCATTTTTCCAATCTGTGAAATGGGGTAGCAGTAGTAAGGCCACCTTGCTGGCCTGTGTCATTTTCAGTAAATGGAAGCCTCAGGGAGGTACAAAGAGTGATGAGAATGGCAATGAGAGGTGAGGTAGGTTTTATGGAGGAGGTTGCTTTTGAGTTGGGCCCAGGAGGGCCAGTGTCAGGGTTTGAATGTAGGGTTGGAATGGGAAGGTGGGAGGAAAGGCATGTCAAGCCTGGGAAGACACACACACACACACACACACACACACACACACACACACATTCTTGAGGTGAAGGGGCAGGGAAAAACAGAAGGCCTTGGGCAGAGGAAACATGGAAGATAAGGCTGGACAGGTAGACTGGGGACAACTTAGAGGCTTGGAATTCTAGGAGAGGAATTTGTATTCAATTCCGTGGCCATAGAGAACCAATAACTGCTTTTGAGCAGGGTATGGCTGTGAGCCTTTTGCCAAGGACTTGCCCAGAGAACCTACACCTTGGTGACAGCAGAAGAACTCAAGTTAGAAGGCTGTGGCCCTGAAGGGAAAGGGAAGATGCAAGGCAAGTGGGTGGGATTTGTGGGTCTCAGATCAACAAGAAAACATGGCATGGGAGCAGGCAAAGAGGTAGACCAGATGACCCCTCCAAAGTTGGGTTTCAACTTCTACTAGATTTTGGAGCCTTACAGTCTTAAGGTGGGACTATCATAGAACAATAGATGTTCTGGTAGGAAACATTGAGTTCATTCTTCCCTGCCCTCCCCAACTTGCACAGAGGAGAATACGAAGGCTTGGAGAAGGGAAGTATCCTACTTAAAGTTACACGTTTGAGATTGAGGGGTCAGAGGTAAAATCTTTGCCTCATTTCAAGATCCTGAGTGGTGGGGGCTGAGGAGCTAGAGAGGTTAGCAGAGCAACTGGAGTTGGGGGCTCGACATGATACGGGGATCCCAGAGAATACCAGTCCAGGCCTGTGGGGATATGGTGAGAGCTGCTCTCAACTCCCAGCGGAGCCATGTGGCCAGAGGGGGAAGGGAGCCTGGTGGGCAGAGTGGAACTGCCACATGGTAGAGGCTTGATGTGAACCATCTGGCCTGGGCGGAGTGTGGGCTGCACGGAGGGAGGAGCAGGAGCCGGGAAAGAGGCCATGGTGGGCGGGTGGATGGCGGGTTGGGGCTGGGAGTGGCCACCCGGAGGCCCCTACCTTCTAGACTGCTGCAGTCCAGATGCCTTCACAGCCATGGCCTGGCCCATCCAACCCGCTGACCTCATTCCCAGCTCCCCTCCCTTGCAGGCCCCCCTCTGCCTGCCACGTAGACTGGGCTTTAGCTGCATCCACTGCTTGGGGAGGAAGATCAGACCGGACATGGGTGCCCTGAGCCCGGAGCCCTGCCAGGTCAGGCAGACCTGGGGGAGCAGCTGTGTTCCCTGAACCCACTCTAGGCCCGTTTCCCCTTCTAATGATGAGCCCGATAAAGGGAATGGAGTGGGGTCATGGGAGAAACATGGCCGTGAAGCAAGTTGGAATGGGCAAAACCAAGGGGGGCTCTTGGGAGGTCATGTCAGCCACCCGCCTGCCTCCTCGGGGTAGGAGAGTGTTATTCTCAGGCCCAGAGCGGGTCGGGACAGGGCATCTTCCTCTTCTCAAGCAGTTCTCAGGGAAGGGAGCTCCCTGGAGGTGTGTGTGTGTGTGTTGGGCGGGGGGGGGGGGGGGGGGGGGGGGGGGGGTGGACTCTGTCTGATCTAGGCTTTGGGATGGAAAGGGGGAAGCACATCATCCCCCTCCCCTGGGCATCTCTATGACCCTCCCTTCCATCCTGCCCCCAGGCTAGAGCCTCTCCTCAGCTCTGCTTCTTGACCTTCCGCCTTCCCCTGGCCTCCCTGCCCCCCAGGCCCTGGGTCCTCTCTCCAGCTGCCCCAGCTGAACAGGGGGCTGTCCCCGCGCCTCTGCTCTCAAGGCGTTCCAGGCCTGTGAGTCATCGGGAATGTCTGCTCTGGCTGCTGCTTCCCTCCAGAGGCTGTGGACCCTCTTTCCCCTCCTCCCCCAAACCAAGGGCAAGGGCGCCCCTCCCAGGCAGGGGCTCCGGAGGAGGGGGAGGGAAGCCGTATGTGAGACCAGTGAGGCCCTGCTCCCCCAGGGCAGTGAGGAGGGGACTCAGAGGACTCCCCTAGACTCAAGAGATAGAGTTTCCGGTCCGTTTTCCTGTCCTAGATGGGGAAACTGAGGAGGGGCGGGCGGGGGCGGGAGGCCGAGGAGCCAGAGCTTGGGTGGACTCAGGCTCCTCCTCCCTCTGTTTTAGGGCTCAGCGTGGCCAAGCTGGGAACCAGCCCAAGCCTCTTTCTGAAGGGCCCTCCCTACATTCAAAGCCAGGTCTGGCAGGAAAGCTGGAGAGGGGCCACTGCTACCGCCTCGCCGCAGACTCCAAGGATGACACGTCCTGACTGGGTGGGGAGTCCACGTTTGCAGGAAAGGGGGAGGCCGGGGGCCTGGACCTTTCCCACAGGCTCCTGCACCCTGTGAGGCTGCCTCCATCCCTCCCTCCTCTCTGCCTCTCCTCCTGGGCAGCCCTGTTCCTCCTCCTCCTTTTCTCCCTCCTCCTCCTCCTCCTCCAGCCAGAAGAAACAGCCGAGGATGGAGGGAGGCTGAGGGGAAGGGCAGGAGTTGGGGAAAGTCCCCAATGCCCTCCTCCCAATGCCCCCTTGTCCCCTTCTTCCCCGGGTTCCTGCTCCTCAGCCCTGGATTCATTGTCTAGAAACCAAGGATCTAGTACCCAACTGGCCTGGTGACGTTGGCCGTCTCACATGCTATTACAGAGCCTGTCTCCTCACCTGCAAAATGGGGTCTGGACAGAAGTCCCTCCCAATGGGGCTGGTCTGTACTTCTGTGTCTTCCCAGTCAGACAGACAGACAGACATGCAGGTACTTATACACACACACACTCATACCCACCGGCTCACATACCGTCTCACACACACCCCTTCACACGCGCGAGTACACACGCTTTCACATACATGTGCGCGTGCACGTGGCCTCTTGCTTGCTTTGGGTGCAGCCGCCGCCACATTTTCTATTTCTCTTTTTCTGACAGCCCCCCCCCCCCCCACCGCCCGCCGCCCCATTTCTTTTCTCATTCCTATCGCACCTCCTCCCCTTCACCTCTCCTTTATCATGTCCTCCTCCTGAGGTCACCCGCAGGGCGAAGGCAAGAAGGAAGAGTGGATGTGAGAGGTGAACTTCAGTGGGCCAGACATCTGACCCTGCGAGGACCACTTCCACCCCCTCTCAGGTCACTTGGCTCTTGCTGAGGTTCTGGGTGGGAGGGAGGTGAGAGGGGGAGAAGGAATAGAGCAGAGAAAGGCTTGCTCTTCTCCACCCAGCTGGGGATCTGCAGGCGATCCCCCTCACTTCTCTTTCCTGAACTTCGGGAACATTCACTTTCAAAAACCTCTGTGCCGTGGGCATCCCGGGGCCTCCTGTTCTGCATGATGACGTTAGCAGCTTGCTCTGGCTGCGTTGCCCCAGGCTGCACCCTTCTAGGAACTTCCACCTAAGGGAATCTGGTCAGAGCTCAGAAAGGACTGTTCCAGGGGATGAGCTATCTGTTGGCCAGAAGAGGCGTGGGAACTGGGCAGCAGCGCTCACCCCTCAGACCCAGCCTGACTCAGGAATAACCACAAACATCTGTACCAGGCTGTGTTGCAGCACAAAGCCCTCTGAGGTGCGTGCTGCGATTGTCTCCCATTTCAGAAGAGGAAAGAGAGGCCCAGAGAGGTTAGGTCAGTTGCTTGAAGTCACACAGCTAGGAAGTGGCTGAGCTGGCATTCAAACCCAGGCAGCCGGGCTCCAGAGCCCAGAGGCTTAACCGCTACTCTCGACAGGTCCAAG
The DNA here is from genome assembly GCF_028538775.1 of Myotis yumanensis. NCBI lineage: Eukaryota > Metazoa > Chordata > Mammalia > Chiroptera > Vespertilionidae > Myotis > Myotis yumanensis. The sequence goes on along the minus strand of NW_027223767.1, from coordinate 41,845,659 downwards.
AGACCCAGGTTGGATGCCAAGGGATGCCGTCCTGCCTAGTCTGAAGAGGCAACTGTGACACAAACATGCCACTCCATCTGTGTGCACAGATGGGAAGGTGTGCAGGGTCACGTGGCAGGAAACTGACCACAGGCGTCGCCACTGCAGCTGGGAGGCCCTTCGGAAGTGCCGCCTCCCTCCCATCTGCAGAGGAACTTTTGTGAGCTGACAGCACCACACACGTCATCTCCTCTAATCCTCAGACCAGCCCCGGGGGATCGGTCTTCATCCCTCAATGTTACAGGGGGGAACCTGAGACTCAGAAGGGCCAAGGCATCGTCTAAGAACCCCTTCCTAGAGCCGAGAGAACTCGACAGCCAGCTCAGGCTTCTTCTCACTGCCCTGTGTGCTCCCTAATTACAAAGCCACGCAACCACTAGCCACACCTAGCCACGTACAACAGACCATGTGTAACTGGGAAGATTCAGCCCTCAATCCTGTATCAAATGGCACTCCACTCCTCTCACTGGCAATCCTCCCAGGAAGGTCTTATTCTGCAGGTGAGGGGAAGCCCTGTGCTGGGGACCCCCCAGCCAGGAAATGGTGAAGCTGTGACTAGATCCCAGGCCTGCCTGGCCTGGCCACAGAGCCATCATTCTTCTTATTGCAGGATACTACCTGCCTCCTCTTCATCATCCAGCCCAGAAGCAGTCCTGCACACGACCCATCCCCACTGAGCACACAGGAATGTAACAGATACAGAAAAATTACACCCAGGATGCACCTGCATGACGCAGGCTGTGTCTTGGTGTTTTCCGGGTGCCGGGCTCTGACCTAAGGGTCGTAGACGTATTAGCACCCTGAACGAATACAACAATCCTATGATGTAGGTTCTGTAAACGTCCTGTCCTCATTTTACAGCTGAGGAAACTGGGGCTCAGAGAGGTTAAGTCACTTGCTCAAGGTCACACAGCTAGGAAGTAGCAGAGCTGAGCTTTGAACCCTGCCTCTCACTACTATGCTATAGCCCTTTCTCTAATCTGATTGGGTACTATTCAGTCTGAAACCACTACCGAACACCCTGCTGTGCTCAGCACTGTGCCAGTCCCCAGGCACACAGAGGTGAACAAGGCACAGGTCCTCCCTGCCTCCTCCACCTGCCCCTACCCAGCATCACACAATAGATGGGGCTGTGCCCACACTCACTCTCCCTCCTTCCCATAGAGCCTCCTCTGCAGCCAGCTAGGACATGTGGATCTTGGCTCTGGTTTGCATTCGACACCTAGTGAGGGAAAACACTGAAGTGGTGCCAAAGCCTGAATGGGAACACAGAGGCAGGGAGATGCAAATAGGGCAGGACAGCTGGGGGCCAGGGCTGGAGCAGGGGTTGGGGTGGGGCCGTCTCTCTGCTTCTGCCTCCATTCTGGTCCCAGGCTCACATCTATTCTGTCTCTCTTCATCTCAGGTCTTCTCCTGGCATCTCTGGCTGATTCTCTCCATTTCTGTCTCTCTGTGTATCCATCTGTCTCCTGTCTTTCCCTGTCCCTTCACTGCATGTCAGATGCGATCATCCCCTGTGGGGATGGATGATGGATCAGAGGCTTGGTCACCTACCATCAGAGTGGACGTCAGCTCTGTCTCAGGATCCTTCGTACCGGCCTCCTCTTTACAAAGGATCACAGTTCTCTCCTCTGCAAGCCTTCCTCCCAGGCTCTTTCTGCTCCTGAATAGTAATATCTGAGGGTCAGCCTGGGCTGCAGGTCTGAGATGTGTCCTGCCTCCCCCTTCAGACTGGGGGAAGAAGCCGTGTCCCTCCCACCAGACAGAAAGCTCCCAAGGATAAGGATTATGTCTCCTCATTCAGACTGAGCTCCCCACGGACAGGGACTGCCCCGCCCCGCCAGACTGGGGTTCCTCGAAGGTAGAACCTGGGTTTCCTCCATCAGACTGGAGGCAGGGCCTGTGTCTCCTTCCTCCAGAGTCTCCTGGTCTTTAGCTCGGGCTCTGCCTTGGGAAGTATTTAGCAGGGATGAAGGGACTAAAGTGCTCCCCACCCTCCATATCTCCCTCCAAAGACCACTCAAACTTTAATGCTTTAATGTCCACCCCACTCTGGTGAACCCAGCGTCAGTCTCCTCCCTCCCAGATGGGTCCTTCCTTCCCTGGGGCAGCTGGAGATCAGGAAGACAGGGATATTAATGTACAACAATCTGTAGAAAAATCTGTGGGCGGGGATCCTGCCCAATCACCAGTGCTCTGGCATCCCAATCCTACCCAAATCCAAGCGCGGCCTCCTCACCTGTCTTTCTCCTCATTTCTGGAGGTATTTAGAGTTCATTGGTCTGATGGTTTCTGAATGCTATTTAGAAAAAATAACCCCTTTCTTTGGAATGATTTGAGAGTTACAGAAAAGTTGCAAAGCGAGTCTAGAAAGTATAGAAAGTTCCTACATACCCCTCATCCAATTCCCCTAATGTTAACATCCGACATCATTATGGTACATTTGCCAAAACTAAGAAGGCAATATCGGTACATTAGTATTAACTAACTAATTCAGGCTTCATTAGATGTTCTACTAATGTGACTTCTCTGTTCCAGGACCCCATCTGGGATATCACATTGCCTTTGCTCATCGTGTCTTGTTGGTCTCCTCTGTTCGTGATAGTTTTTTAGTGTTTCCTTGTTTTTCACAACCTTCATAGTTTTGAGGACTCGTGGTTATGTATCCTGTAGAATTTCCCTGTGTTATTTCTCAGCAGGAAAAACCTTTCCTCAAATGAAACCCTGTGCTGAGCCCTGGGATATGAGCAGAGACCAAAGTGGAGTTTCTCGGGCCCCAGCAGCAACAGGAGAGGCTGTGGGGGGAGCCTGAATATGGATCTCCCTGCTCCCCACCCCAAGAACTCTATGAAACCCCTATGGGGTCATGGAACCCAGTTTGAAAACCACTGACTGAGGCCAAGCTCTGCTCAGTGCATGGTTCTTTTCCTATAACGCCCAGGACAGGTAGCGATAGACCCAGGCTCACATATTCCCAGTGACAGGCCCATCAGCGTTTCTGAGGAAGCTCTGATGCTGGAAAGGCCTTTGACAGCTGCCCCTCCCCAGCCTCTGTTGTAGGCTCACCTGGGTGTGCTGCCCAGGGACACCCTACGGGACTGACACCCATTTCCCAGCTGACAGAAACGTGGCAGCCCGTGGGCTCCCTGTCCCTCTCCAGGTATCACTGTCAGCCAAAGGGAGCTACCTTGCCAGAGGTCAGGCTCCTCCTCAGAGGCAGTCATCCTATGACTGGTTGATGTGAGGGTACAAAAGCCCTGACCCCTTGCCCAGCTGGCGTGGCTCAGTGGTTGAGCATCGACCTATGATCCAGGAGGTCACGGTTTGATTCCCGGTCAGGGCATATGCTTGGGTTGTGGGCTTGATCCCCACATGTGTGGGGCATGCAGGAGGCAGCCAATCAGTGATTCTCTCCCATCATTGATGTTTCTCTCTGTCTCTCTCTCTCTCTCTCTCTTTTCCCCTTCCTCTTTGAAATCAATAAAAAATATATTTTAAAAAATAAAAGACCTGTATATTTAAAACTACAATATATATATCTATATATCTATATATCTATATATCTATCTATACTAGAGGCCCAGTGCACAAATTCGTACACAGGTGAGGCTCCTCAGCCTGGCCGGCAATCAGGGCTGATCTGGGCCAGCCGGCCAGGGGGGAGGGACCACAGGAGGTTGGCTGGCCATGGAAGGTTGGCTATGGGAGCACACTGATCACCAGGGGGCAGCTCCTGCATTGAGTGTCTGCCCCCTGGTGGTTAGTGTGCGTCATAGTGACCGATTAACCGGTTGTTTGGTCACTTAGGCTTTTATATATATTGGTATCTGTATCTATCTATCTATCTATCTATCTATCTACCTATTTAAAGCCCTGACTCCTTGTCTCAAGGGGGACCAACTCTGAAGGGCCATCTCAGCTCCAGAGCTACTAGTGGGGTAGATGAAGCCTTTGCAGTTAAAGGCCTCCCTCTGCCCAGTCCCTCATTCACTCCCCAACCAATTTAGTTCCCTAGGGTTTTGGAGAAAGGCCATCTGCATTGGAGGATTATACATTGTTTGAAAAACAGCTTCCTGTGTGCTGCAGGGCCTCGGTAGAGGTACAGTGCCTAGCAACCAGGGACACCAGGTGACCATGTGGCTGCAGCTGCCTACCATGAGCTGGTTCTAACAGACCCACCATGTTTCTGAGTCTCCTCTCCTTCTAACTGAACTGTCTGGGTGTCTGGTGATTACATGGCCTAGATTTCTCTTGAAGGTCCCCACATGTGGCCATCAATGTTCCTTCCACTTAACATATCAGCTAAGAACACGTGCTTCCAGCTGGCTGTGGCCAGAGATCAGAGTAACAAGACACACATCCCCACCCTCCATCTCATGACTCAGAGAGGAGACTTAATGGCTATAAAAAGTTTCCCAAAGTGTGGTCCGTAGACCATTGTGGAGGTCCCTCAAGGTCTACAAGTGATACACAGGTGCTGGCTGTTTACAAGGAAAAAGGAGGGAATGATTTTACCCATACACTTGACATGCAAAATTAAGATTTTCACCGCCATCCCATTATGTTTTTTTTTTTAAATATTTCTTTATTGATTTCAGAGAGGAAGGGAGAGGGAGAGAGAGATAGAAATATCAATGATTAGAGGGAATCATTGGTCGGCTGCCTCCTGCACGCCCCCTACTGGGGATTGAGCCCGCAACCCAGGCATGTGCCCTTGGCCGGAATCAAACCCGGGACCCTTCAGTCCGCAGGCCAACGCTCTATCCACTGAGCCAAACCGGCTAGGGCCCCATTATATTCTTGTTAACTGTCTCATTCTTCAGCACTGCCCATGCGCTACAGGTTCGAATTTGGTTGATCTACCTTGGCAGTTTGTGTCGGGCAATATATTTTCAAGTCATTTATGGGTTTTTGGTGATTACTTTTGTGATGTGTAATATCCTCAACTCAACTAGGAAGTTAATGGTTCAAAAAAATGGCTCAGAAAAGAGCGATGAAAATAGTAGTCCAAATACTACAACTGAGAGCAGTGTTATAAAAGCAATTAGCGAGCAGGAGTCTGGTCTAAAAATGTACATCTCTAAAAACTAGAACATGTGCGATGATTTCACAGGAACAGCTGAGATAGGAAAGTGTAAATAGTGAGTCTGATACTGAATATCCAGCACTGGACTTCATTGGACTGGCTACCCATCCCATCCTAATCCCCAGCGTGTGTTTGTTATGAAACTTTGTCAAATAGTGGCATTCAGCCATCAAGACTTTCACATCGTTTTCAAACACAGCACAGTGACCTTTCTGGTAAACCATTAGAGTTTTTTCTTTTCCAGAACAAGAGTAAAACAAGCTTTCCAGGACAAAATTGATAGATCGCTCGCCTCTCCCCAGCCCCCGCCCCACCCCACTAGAGGCAGGAACAAAAACCAAGCTACTCAGGCAAGCATTTAAGTTGCATTCCTCTTAGTAAAACACAGATACGCGTAACACTGTCAGAGAAGCTTCTGAAATAGCTTCTTAATGACACGTTTCTATCGGTGAGAATACAGAACCAACTTTTGGCAAATTTCCTTTATCGAATGACAGGGCGGGGCATCACGTAGTATCCATGGCACCCATTATGAGAAAATAGTCGGCTTTTAACCAATCCTGCTATCTTGTACTCCTCGTTAAAAATTGTGAAATTTTGCTTCCCTAAGATTAGGTTTGGACTATCACAAGTATTGACCATATTGCCATCTGAGCAAGCTGTGTATGCTCTAGAACTGGTCTCCAGGGGCATAATCAATGACTTGAAGAAGCGGTTTGATCTCAGCTCTCTTTTCAAAACTTCATGTGGGCCCACGTGTGCAAAGTTGGTTTAAATCAATGACGTGCAGAGTCCAAACACATTAGCCTATGCGTGGTTCATATATCAGAGAAAAGGGTTCAGTGACTCTCGGTGTTATCACCAAGAGCCCACGATTCAGGAAAAAAAGATTCTGTGCTGAAGTGATTATTTTGTGAATCATGGTATGAAGTGAAAAGATGGCTTGGCAATCGCTGCAGAGGGAGCACCAGGAAGGGCACCCCTTACCAAGGATGAAAGAAGTTGTGCCTCAAAGCCAGCTTCTGTCTGTTTCCTGCTCTTTCCCCAGCATTTTGGCAATGTCAGCTGCTGTCCCCAAGATCCCTTCTCCCCTTCTCTCTCAGAGTAAATAATATTCCCAAATTTTAGTTGGATACATGACCACTTAGGATAAAAAGCCATCACCTCTACTCCCTTTCCGCTAGGTGTGGTCATGTGACAATGTTCTGGCCAATGGGATGTGAGCTGAAGTATGACTACAGGTCCTTATAGGGAGTGGATATGTTTTTCACCCCATTTTCCTCCAACTACTGCTTGGAACCTCGTGTTGTAGACAGCCACTGTGGAGCACACCGATGAGGGCAAGACCTAAGGGTAGCAGAACAAGAAGAGAGAAGGATCCTGGATCGCTGGATGAACTAATGAAGAAGAACCACCTTTCTAGCCCTGGACCACCTGTCTCTGGGTTATTTGGATGGAAGAGAAATACATTGATTCACTGTTACTTTGGATCTCTGTAATGAGTGGTCAAACCTAAATCCTACCCAATACGGAGTTGAAGGACATAGTGAAAAGCGTCACTCTAATCCTGTTTCACTCACTGAGTGTACTTCTTTTCAGCATCCTATGCAAAGACAGAGGCAGCAAGTTCAAGTCCATTTTTCCAGCTATTCTACTAGCTATGGAGGGAAAAGGTTCCCACAAGGCATTTGGAAAAGAATGATGACATTTTTTTCATGTCATTATTGATCATGCCATTCAAGACCACTTCTAAGGTCTTAAGTGACCTGCTCTGATGGCCATATGTTCAACATTTCTATTGCCCAAACATTGACAAACTATTACAATGTTCACTGTTTACTATCAAATTAGCAGAAATTCTTAAGACCAAACTGGGGTGTGACTCCTCCATTATGAGAATTTGATTCCTTCTCAACCCTTGGTGATTTTTGTTTCTGAGCAGGAGAAAGGCATCAGCGACATACGATGAAGATGATTTAAAAACCACATCCAGATATTACATCAGAACGTAAAGAATTCTTTCCGAGGTCATTCAACCAAAGAGAGGATTATGGCTCCGTCAGTCACTCTCTCTCTCCAGGTGAAATACTCAGCCTTGTGACTTTTGGAAGCTCCATCCCTGTTGACCTAGTGTCTGAGAGAGCGGAAAATAGAAACAGCTCTGTGATTTCTGGATGCTTCTTTGGTCTGAATCCACAACCCTCTGACAGAGCCACCAAACATTTGCTGCCATTTCTAATGACCTGTAATTGTGGTTTAGGATTTTCTAATTTAGTACAAATCGGGAGTAAGAAAAGAAACAGACAGGATGTGAAAACTCCTATGGCTCCTTACTGTCACACGGGGCATCGGTACCCTGGTGGCACTTTCCAGAGGGTATCACCTCTCTCACGATGTGAAACGAATATCCTTCATATTACTTTTGCAAAGGTGCATTTTTATTCTTTTAGAAAGACAGTGTTCTTTCTGAATGTGCCCAGCTGTGGTGGTCGGTGTGTGCGCTCAATGCCCATTGAGGGATTTTTTAAAAATATAGATTTTATTGATTTTTTACAGAGAGGAAGGGAGAGGGATAGAGAGTTAGAAACATCGATGAGAGAGAAACATCAATCAGCTGCCTCCTGCACACCCCCTACTGGGTATGTGCCCGCAACCAGGGTACATACATGCCCTTGGCCAGAATCAAACCCGGGACCCTTGAGTCTACAGGCTGACGCTCTATCCACTGAGCCAAACCGGTCAGGGCCGAGGGATTTTTTGATGCATAGAGTGTGGGGAACATGCTCCCCTGCTGCCTGGGATGGCCACATTCCACAGCAGATAAAGAAATCCCTAGAGAGAATCCAGAGAGGCCCCTAAGGTCCTGCAGCCCTGCTTGTCTGGCCCAGGCCCGCCTGCCAGCTGGACTGACCCTCATCGCAGCCTCTCCCGGTGAGTCACAAACTTCTGCTCACAATGTCCCATCTGCTCCACTCCAAGTCTACTGTGGAGGCATTAACGTTCCCATTAAACGGCCAGCAGCCGAAGTCCAGGGACTTCTCCCAAGGCGGTGGGGGAAGGGCCAAGACAAAAACCCAGGCCTTTCTATGTCCCCGGAAAGGCTCTTCCCCCCACACTTAAATGTCTGAAAAACAGCCTAAACTATGGATAATGGCTACGGACTTAATGAGTGACAGACACCCCCCCCCCCCCGCCCCAACCACCAGCTTACATTGCCTCCAGCTTCAGCACAGCCCTGTGAGTTACATTGATCATCAATTAGATCCACTTTACAGATGAGAAAACAGAGGCTCAGAGAGGGTAAGGAGCTTGCCCACTGTCACGCTGCTAGGGAGCGGCAGCAACCTGAGGCCTGACAGTCAAGAGCCAGCTTTTAACCCCACCAACGGCCGCCCCTTTGGACTCCAAGTGCCCCCTCTAAAATCTCTGGATCCCTGAGTTCGGATCTGAGCTGCTCTCTTTTTGGCCTTGCCCGGCCTCCTCTGAGGATCCCGGCACCAGCCTCCCTACTTCTCTCCCTGCCCCTCCTCGCTCCTGTCCGCCCCCTTTTCCGAAAGGCCAGTGGTCTTGAGAACACCTGCTTGCTCTGTCCTCCGTCTCATCTGGGGAGGACCTGAGCCTCCAGCTGCCCCAAGGCCCTGCTTCCCTGGCGCCCATGCCTCCCACTCGTTGCTCCGGATTTGCAGGGCACTGACTGGGGCCAATGCACATGTAGCCCGTGGGCCCTTGGGTGCCTGCTGGGCCCCCGAACTCCCTTCCTGGGCCTGGTTACGAAGCTGGCCCCCTCCCCGTGAGCTTTGGGGCCTTCACCAGGGCCAGGATGATCCCTGATTTGAATTCTCCGCCTAGATCAGGGGTCCTCAAACTTTTTAAACAGGGGGCCAGTTCACTGTCCCTCAGACCGTTGGAGGGCCGGACTATAGTTAAAAAAAAACAACTATGAACAAATTCCTATGCACACTGCACATATCTTATTTTGAAGTAAAAAAAAAACAAAACGGGAACAAATACAATATTTGCATTTGCATGTGGCCCGCGGGCCGTAGTTTGAGGACCCCTGGTCTGGGTCCTGGTCCAGGAACTGTGTTCTTCTGTGAAGCTCCCCTCTCCTGCCCGAGTCAGCATCCTGACCTCCGACTATTCCCACCCCACACCCCTCTCCTGAGGGCTCATGTGCCAGGAAAGCCTGGCGCCCTGCCCGCTCACTCAAGGGCGGTCCCAAAATCCAAAGGAGAGGTCTGTCTTTTACCACACCCCGCGTTTCAGGAATTCTAAAGCACAGGGAGCTCTAGAAAGCCCTGCCCAAGGTGAGGTGAGCCTCCTTCCCCAATCCTGGCTCTGCCACTGCACAGCTGTGCAGCTTTGGACAAGTCGCTTTACCTCTCTCAGCCTTACTGTCCACATCTGTAAAATGGGAATACTCCCCGCCCTGCCTCCTCATAGGGTTGTCCTGATGCTCAATTGCACAAACCGGAGACAGGGTGCTTTGTAAACAGAGGCGGTGTGAGGAAATACAAGGCACGGTGACCATGGAGTTGGACGTGAGGATCAGGACCGAGCCTGCGGGCGTCTCTGGTCAGCACCGTGCCAAGGGCGTGGCCACTGGGCTCTGGACTGGGCAGCAAGCTGTTATGAAGTGGAGTTGACTGGGGATAAACCCAAGCCCAAGCTTTGTCCAAAGTCACTCAAGGCCTTCTGTTTGGACATGGTCTCCCTGCCACCTGCACTCACCACTTTTTCAAAAGCACCTTCAGGTGGCCCTGGGTGCCCCCAGACTCCCACTGAATCCTGAGGCTCAGAGGCCCGGCCACGCCTGGCTGTCAGCCACAGCTCCCTCCTCCCCCTCCTCACCCCGCCTTGAACTCCAGCCCAGCTGAATTAGGAATTTCCTAACATTAGTCATAATTCTTTCAGTTGCAAGTGCCAACAGACTAACTCAAAGTGGCTTAAGCAGAAAATTAAATATATTTGGCTTATTTAACCAAAAAGTCCAAGTACAGCTGGATCTATGGGCTAAAATGATACCAAGAAGACTCAGTTTCTTTCTGATTTTTTGCTTTTCTCTGAAATGCTTTTTTTTTTCCCCCCTTTGGACAGCCTGGCTCCATGTGGTGGTCCCAGGCAGTTCCAGGTTTATTTTCTAAAAACTAAGCAACCCCAGGAGAAAAACAGAGCCTCTTTCACAATAGTTTAAAAAAAAACACACCCAGTGTTGACCTATATCGGGCTGAATGGAGCCCTTCCCTAAACCAGTGACGGTGGCCAGGCGGATGAAATATGCTAGTTGACCTGGGCACATGCCCACGCTAGTGACACATGGACCAAGAGTGGGGGAGGGGCCGTTCCCCAAAATAAAATCTGGATGCTGTTTCTGGGAGGAGCCATGAATCCGAGGGAAAGCAGAAATAATAGATATCCAAAAACATTCCATCCCTTGGCTGCCGGCGTATAGACACACACCTACTTTTTCCATACCCATGATAGTTCTAAGCTTGTTGTCACTGTTTTTTTCTTATTATTTGGAAATGATTTCAAATTAACAGAAAAGTTCCAAGAATAGTGGAGTAAGCCTTTGAGAGTAACTTGCCAACATGACGTCCCATCAGCCCTGGATACTTTAGTATGTAAAGCCTACGATGACATTCTCCTAAATAACCACAAGACCACCATAGAAATGATAGATAGAGTCCTGGCCGGGTGGCTGAGTTGGTTAAAGCATCGTACCATCCCATCACCAAAGGATGCAGGTTCAATTCCTGGTCAGGGCGCATACCTAGGCTGTGTGTGGGTTCAATCCCTGCTCAGGAGGGAACGGATAATGTTTCTCTCACATCGATGTTTCTCTTTCTCTCTCTCTCTCTCTCTCTCTCTCTCTCTCAATGAAAGCATATCCTTGAATGAGGATTAACAAAATAAATTATAAGCTATATTACTATAATGTATTCATGTTTGCCATTTGTCCCAATAATGTGCTTTGTGGCAAAAAGACCCAATCCGGTATGATGCATTGCATTCAGTTTCCATACTTCTTTAGTCCCTTTTAATGTGGAATGGCTCCTCCCTCTTTCCTTTGATTGTGGCTTTGTAAATGTTGAAGATTATAAGCAAGTGATTTTGTAGGCGCACGCCCCCCCCCCCACCCCAGTTTCGGTTTATCTGATGTTTCCTCATGATTAGATTTAAGCTATGTATCTTGGAGAGAAAAGTCACAGAAGTGCTGCTGTGTTCTCACTGGATCATACCAGGTGATGCATGATTTCAATTTGTCCCGTTACTGATTATATTAACATTGATGTTTTTATTGAGACGGTGTCTACCAGACTTGCAATACCCTTTTGGTGCATCTATATGGGCACTTCTGTTGGTTATGTGCTTTAGCAGGCAGTGCCAGAGTTTTTCCCAAAGTGGTTGTACAAATTTGCTCTCCACCCAACGGTATAAAAATTCCAGTGGCCACATCCTTGTCAACACTATTGCTGGTTTTTAAATTTTTAGTCATTCTGAATGTGTAGTGTTGGTATTTCATTGTGGTCTTAATTTGCATTTCTCTGTTAACTATGTTGCATAATGTTTCATGTATTTATTAGCTGTTTATATATCTTCTTTTCTGAAAAAACATACTACCTTTTGCCCATTTAAAATATTGTTCTGTCTTTTTCTGTTATTTTGTAGGATAATCTTAGTATATGCTCGACGAGTCCTTTGTCATTTGTAATATCTTTCACTCTGTGTCTTGCCTTTTCACTTACTGGTGTCTTTTGATTTTACGGAAATAAAACGTTTCTTTCGATTAGCTGTGTATGCTGTTTAGGGATTCTTTGCCTAATTCTAAAATAATGAATTTTTTTTTCTTTTGTTATCCTTCATCATTTTCTTCTAGAAGCTTTTTTTCCCTTTTACTGTCCACATTTAGTTTTAGAGGTCGTTTAAAGTTTTACCGAAGGTGTATATGTACACGGTTTAAGAGGCAAAACTTCACAGGATCTGTAAGGAGAAACGGCAGTCCTGTAGCCCTTCATACTTATTTCCTGCTCCCCAGAGACAGTGGTTTTCAACTCAATCAGCTGACGTTTTAAAGAGAAATTCTCCGTATCTCTAAATAACAACCTTTTGTTGCCAATTCTTGATTTTTCAGTTTTGGGGATTCTCTTTTGACCTCCCAGTATGGAAGATAAGGAGTTCACTCTTTTTAACTCCTCACCTCCACCACACTCAGTCGCACTTGCATTCTCATCACCTTCCCAAGGTGGCTACATGATCGCTGTGGTTGGGCCAATAGTCAGCGTTTACCCCAGCACGACCGGGCCCTTGTTATTCGTGTCTGAGCTGAGTGGGGCACTAGGACCACTCTTGGTCTTTGTTCTCCTGGAGTGTGCATTTCTCTTGCTTTGCTGCTGCTGAGGTTCATTTGCTTTCCCATGTAATGAGCACTGCTTCAAGCCCAGTGTTCCAACCACTCCGACACATTCGGTATCCCGTCAGTTTCCTCTTCTGGAAGCAGTCCCTTCTGCAGACTTTGTGTGTGTTTTTAAATCCTCACCCGAGGATATTTTTCCATTGATTTTTAGAGAGAGTGGAAGAGAGAGGGAAAGACAGAGAGAAATAGTGATGTGAGAGAAACACACCAATTGGTTGCCTCCTGCATAAGCCAACCAGGGCCAGGGCTGAGGAGGAGCCTGCAACCGAGATACACCCTTGACCAGAATCCCCAGGCTGATGCTCTATCCACTGAGCCAAACCGGCTAGGGCTGTTCTGCAGACTTTTGACCCACCACAATCCCTTTGCTCTCCAGCCCCCAGGAACAGCTCTCCTGCTGGAGTCTCCTTCCACCACCCTCCTTAGGGTTCCCGTTACCTCTCTCCTACACCTGACCCCCTCGTTTCCCGAAGCCCGTGTCTTCCTCTTTCTCATTCTCTTTTTTTTGAGGAACACACCCTCCCATAGGTTCTGGAGAAGGTGTGCAAAGGGAATATAATTTCTGAAACTTTGAACATGTGAAAAGGTCTTTAGTCTACCCTTATACTTAACTGATAATTTTACTGGTTTTAGAATTCTAGGTGACAAATAATTTTTCTTCAGAATTTCGAAGACACATTTGTATTGTTCTTTGCGTTTGGATTAATGGACTTTTTTAAAAAGCCTTCTTTTCCTCTCAGTAACATTCTGTAGTTTTCTATGTGGAACATAAACACATTTTGTCAGATTTATTCCTAAGTATTTGTTTTTTAATTTAAAAAATACTATTGTTGATGAAATATTTTTATTTTCTAATTGCTTATTGTCATCTTAAAGAGATACAATGGAATTTATTTAATTGCTAAATTTATTTAATCTTATACCATATCTGTGGATTTTTAAAAATTTTCCAACTTACATAATGATACCACTGATGAATAACCATTGTTTTTTGTGTTGTTGTTGTTTTTTTCCTTTTCAAGTCTTACCTCTTTTTATTTTTTCTTGCCTTATTGCACTGGCTAGGACCTCCCATACAATATTACATAGAAATGGTGGTGGTGGACATCCTCATTTATTCCAATCTCAAGGGGATAACTTTCAATACTTTACCATTAAGTACGATATTTACTGTAGCTGTTTGTGTGTGATATTACCAAGTTAAGAAAATTTCCTTTTACTTGTAGTTTGCCAATAATTTTATCATGAATAAAGGTTGAACTTTTATCAAATGCTTGTTTCACATCTATTGCTATCCTTTATACTTCCAATCTGGGGTATTACACAACTGGTTTTCACATGTGGAGCCAAACTCACATTCCTGGAACAAACTCAAATTTGTCAAGAGGCATTATATACCGCTGGATTTGATTGCTCTTTTGTTTAGAATGTATATCTATGATCTTTTCAGAAATTACTCTGTAATTATCCTTTCTTGTAATGTCTTGCTTTGGTTTTAATATCGAGGTTATGCTGCCCTCATCCAAAAAGTTGGGAAGTGCTCTCTTCTCTATGAGAGTTTATATAAAACTGGGGTTGTTTCTTCCTTTGATGTTCAGAAGAACTCACCGGTGAACGATCTGGACTTGAAATGCTCTTTGTGGGAAGATGTTTAATGACTAATTTTTCTAATCGATACGAGACTATTCTCTATATTGTCTTCTGTGAGATTCCTAAGTTGTGTTTTTCAAAGAATTTATAAGTTTCATCAAAATTTTCAAATTTATTGGCATAGAGCAGGAATTTTCAATCCTTTTCATCTCATGTCACACATAGTTAACCACTACAATTCTGTGGCAAGCCAAAAATATACTTTTTGCCGATCTGACAAAAAAAAATAGGTATAATTTCGATTCATTCACACCAGATGGCTGTTGTTGTGTTGGGTGCTGTCATTTTTTTAATTTGACAATCTAAGGGAAAAGAGGTCAGTGCGCCTGAGTAGTCAGGGATTGCAGGTTTTAAAAATTCTTACAGCACACTGGTTGAAAATTGCCGGCATAGAGTCATGATAATAGTCTCATAATATCTTAATTGTTTGTAAGATAGTGATAACCTCCTTTTTGTTCCAGGTGTTGGCAGTTGGTGCCCTTCCTTTCCTTCCTGATCATTCTATTTCATTGGGTTTGTTTTGCTATGGGGTTTATTTTGCTATCCTCTGTGATTTTTAGCTTTTCTTCTTTTCTAACGCATGTACATATGCTTATGAGTTTCTATCTAAGCACTGCTTTAGCTACATCCCAACGTTTTAATAATATTTCAGCATCATCCATTCAAAAGTATTTTTGATATCCAGCAAGAGTTCTTCTTCAAACAATGAACTATTTGGAAGTGCATTGCTTAATGTTGGAACATTAAAAAAAAATTGTCAAGTTATCCTTTGTTACTGGTTGCTAGCCTGATTATGTGGTTGTCAGAGGCCATACTCTGTACGATTTTCATTCTTTGACCTTTCTCAAGACTTGCTTTATGACCCAGTCTAAGGTCAATTTTGGAAATTGTTCCATGCACATGAAAAGAATGTGCGCTCTGAAGTTGATGGCTTTGTGTTGGTCATACTGGTTTAACTTCTCTAGATGCTTACTGGGTTCTGTCTCCTTTTCTATCAATTGCTGAGAGAGAAACTTCCCCTCTGTCCCTAGTTTTCTAAGAGCATTGCTCATAAATAGGTGCTGGATTTTGTCAAGTGCTCTTTCTGTATCTACTGATATGATCGTGTGATTTTTATTCTTTAGCCTGTTAATGTGATGGGTTACATTAACTGACTTTCTAATGTTGAACCAGCCTTGCCTAACGGATAAATCCCACTTGGTCGTGGTGTATACTTCTTTATTTTTATTTTTCCATGTGTGCAAAGTACAGGTGTTAAAAACAAAGTAACAAAAATAGAACAGAGGCCAGTAGCCTCAGTGGGACAGCGCTGAAGCAGAGCCCCATACTCTCAGACCTGCAGAGAGAGGTCTAGGCTTGGCAGCAGGGAGGTCGGGCCTCGGGTGGAAGCCCTCTGGCCGAGAGTGGGGATCTTGAGGGGCTGGGGGCGGGCTGGAGGGAGCCTGGTCAGGATGAGGCTGTGACCTCATTTGAGTCTCACAGGTAGGACTGCAGGTAATCAGCAAAGAGGGCCTTGGCCCGGTGTAGGACACGCCCCAGCGGGTGTTTCCCCACAAGGCGGTCAAAGTGCATGGCCACCTCGTGGTAATCCAGCCCATTCCTCATGATTTGACCCCGGTGCTCTAACAGGATGGCGAGGCAGAGAAAGAGCATGAACGGGTTCCCCAGGCCAAGCTCCTGGGGTGGTGGCAGGGACTTCCCAGGGTCTTGTGGGGAGCCCACCTCTGGCATCAAAAGGGATCCTGCAGCAGGAGAGGCCTCCCGGGAGGACAGCAGAGACGAGGAGGATGGGGAACCAGGCATGGAAGAGGAGGGGAGTGCGTCTGAGGAGTTCAGCAAGGGCTTGGAGAGGGACTTGGAGCTGATGAGGACAGTGGGATGGAAAAGCTGGGCGAGAGCGTCCCTCCTGGGGCGGCTGTTGTCCCTGAGTTGCTGGAGGTCATCCAGACTGGCTGGTCCCGGGAGCTGCCCCCCACCACCAGGCTCCTGGCTGGCCAGGGCCAAGGGGTCAACGGCCTCTTCAAAAGCGCCGCCTCTCCCACCGGCAGGCCTGGGCCTGTGCCCCTGTCGCAGGGGCTGCTCCCCGCAGCTCCTGGAGCCAGTGTCGGCCCCGGGGCAGGGGGTCCCCACGAGCTCGACCTCCCGTTCGGGAGGATCGGGAGGCAGCGAGCTCCAGGTGACCTCGAGCATGCGCAGGGCATCCTCAAAGGCGAACTCCCGCTTGAGCTCGAGCAGCAGCCAGCGGTAGCAGAAGAGGAGGTGGTGGGCCCCCGCCTCTCGCAGGTACCGGTAGAAGTCGGGGTCCACGTGCCGCAGCAGCAGCTGGAGGTGGGCGAACTTGACGGCCATGGCCCAGCCGTCCGGGTGGAAGTTGGGGGCCAGGCGCCGCATGATGCCGCAGAAGCAGAGGAAGGCCTGGCCTTCGTGGTCCAGCGCCGCCAGGAGGGGCGAGGCCAGGTCGCTCATGCCCTGGCGGTAGGACACCTGCGGGTGGGTGACGGCGTAGGTGGTGAGCAGGTCGCGCAGGGCTCGCAGGTGCGGGCCGTCCTCCGGCCCCGCGTAGTAGGGGTGCGCCCGGTCGGTGCGCCGCACGTCCCGGAGGACGGCGCCGCGGATGCGCTCCAGGTCCTCGGGGCCGGCGCGCTGCGCCCACTCGCTCTTGAGCCGCTCGTACTCGCGGCTCTTGCTGCTCACGTAGGCGGCCCGCTGGCGGGCGGTCAGGCGGGCCGGCAGCACGTTCAGCAGGTGCTGCCACACCTCCCCGCGCAGGGAGGGCGCCACCCCGCCCTGGTAGACGCGCAGGCGCAGCTGCTCCGGGCGCGACAGCCGGCCGTCGGGGTGCAGGTACGCGTGGAACTCGGCCTCGCTCAGCGGGGGCCAGAAGGGCTTGACCTCCTTCCCGGGGGACCAGCTCAGCACCTGCTGGACCCTGGACCAGGTGCGGCCCACCTGGGCGAGGAGGCCCTGCGCGAAGGGCAGGGCGGCCGCCGCCAGGGGCGCCCGTTGCTCCAGCGGCGGCGGCACGTCGGGGCCGGCGGCCTCCTGGGGGCCGGTGAGGTCCCCGTCTTCCAGCAGCGGGCGGTCCTCCGCCGGCCCCAGGTCCAGCCGCAGCTGCAGGAAAGGTTTGGAGGCCACGGCGAAGGCCGTGCTGAGGTCCCCGTCCGACCGGAGCGGGAGGTAGACCTCCTGCCCCAGCCCATCCCGGCCCCGGTAGCGGAGGTCAAAGGGCTTCCCGCTCAGGTCAAACGCTCGGGCGAGGATGTGCTGCAGCACGTCGAGGGGGGTGATCTGGGGGTCCACCGCGAAAGAGCGGAGCTCGGGGGGCAAGAAGCCCGCACATTTCTGGACTCGGACTCGTACCACCTCCTGCTCCTCCTCCTCCTCCTTCTCTTCCTGCTCCTCCTCCTCCTCCTCCTTGGCCCCGGCCGCTTGGACTCCCTGGCCAGGCGGGGATGCTCCGGAGCCGGCCAAGGCTGAGGACCCACAGGCCGAAGCCATCCCGGTGGCAACACGCCTTGGAGTGACGGTGACGGTTGCCCCGCTACCTGTGTGCGATTCCAGAGAGCAGCGCCCGCAGCCCCACCCTAGGCCCAGGCGCAGGCGCAGAAGGTGCTGCGGGACCCTAGCAACCCCGCACCCCCCCCCCCCCGCCCCTCCCACCCCGCACAGAGTGGAGGTCTCCTCTGTACCTATAATTCTCTTTATACATTGTGGGTGTGATTTGCTAATATTTTGTTGAGAATTTTTGCATGTATGTACATGAGAGATACTGGTCTACAGCAGTGGTTCTCAACCTTCTGGCCCTTTAAGTACAGTTCCTCATGTTGTGACCCAACCATAAAATTATTTTCGTTGCTACTTCATAACTGTAATGTTGCTACTGTTATGAATCGTCATGTAAATATCTGATTTGCAGGATGGTTTTAGGCGACCCCTGTGAAAGGGTCGTTCGACCGCCAAAGGGGTCGTGACCCACAGGTTGAGAACCGCTGGCTACAGTTTACTTGACTGTCTGTCTGGTTTTGCTGTTTGGGTGATGTTGGCCTCATAGAACGAGACAGAAAGTATTCCCTCTGCTTCTATCATCTGGAAGCGATTGATTGCCTAGAATGGGTATAATTTCTTCAATTCCTGGTTCAATTCGCCAGTGAGTGCATCTGGGCCAGGTGCTTTCTGTTTGGGAAGGTTACTAATTATCAATCCAACCCCTTTAATAGATATAGGCCTATACAAATAGTCTATTTTTCCTTGTGGGAGTTTTGGCAGATGGTGCTTTCAAGGAATTGGTCCATTTCAGGTAGGTGACCAAGTTTGTGGGCATAGAGTTATCCATCATTTTCCTTTATTATCCTCTTAATGTACATGAGATTTGTAGCGATGCCCCTCTTTCATTTATGCTAGTAATTTGTATCTTCTCTTTTTTCTTTTTCTTAGTCTAGCTAAAAGCTTATTGACTTGCTTGATCTTTTCAAAGAATCAGCTTTGGGTTTTATTGAATTTCTTTATTGATTGTATATTTTCAATTTTATTGATTTCTTTTTAAAATTTTTTATTGAATTGATTGGGGTGACATTGGTTAATAAAATTATATAGGTTTCAAGTGTACAATTCTATAATACATCATTTGTATATTGCATGCTGGAAAACAGGAAAACCAGTGGTATAATTCAGTTCAAGTCTGAGAACCAGGGGAGCCAATGGTATAACTCCCAGTCCAAGGCCAAAGTCCTAAGCACTGGGGGGTGGGGTGGGTGGGGGGCACTGGTGCAAGTTCTGAAATCCAGAGGCCCAAGGACCAGGAGCTCCAATGTCCAAGGGCAAGAGAAGATGGATGTCCCAGCTCAAGAGGAAACAGATGGAATTTGCTCTTCCTTCTCCCTTTTTGTTCTCTTCTGGCCCTTAACAGATTGGACAATACCTGCCTATCTTGGTTGAGGGCAAATATTCTGTACTGTCTACTGAATCCAATACTCATCTCTTCCACAATAATGGTTTACCAGCTCTCTGGGGCATCCCCTATCCTGGTCAAGTTGACACATCAAAAAATTAGCCATCACAGCATATTCATCACAATTGTTTCAAATTCTGGGCCTGATCATTTCAGCACCCCTGCCATATCTGAGTCTGGTTCTGATGCTTGCTCTGTCTCTTCAAATTGTGTTTCCTGCCTTTTAGTATGTCTTGGAATTTGTTTCTTGATAGCCACACAAGATATACTTGGTAAAAGGAACTGCTGCACATAGGCCTGTAGTAGTGTGGTGGTAGGTGGGGGGAGGGGAAGCCTTCTATAGTCCTAGGATTAGGTCTCAGTCTTTTGATGAGCCTTTGCCTCTGGACTGTGAACTTCACACGTATCCATTTTCCGTCATTTCTGCGGAAATATTACATGTCATTCTTATGTCTTAAAGATAGCATATATTGCTCAGAGGATAGAGCATCAGCCTGCGGACTGAAGGGTCCCAGGTTCGATTCCGGTCAAGGGCACATGCCCAGGTTGCGGGCTTGATCCCCAGTAGGGGATGTGCAGGAGGCAGCCGATCAGTGATTCTCTCTCATCAGTGATGTTTCTATCTCTCTTTCTCTCTCCCTTCCTCTCTGAAATTAACAAAGATATATTTTTAAAAAAGATAGCATATAGTTGGGTCTAGTCTTTTTAAAAATCCAGTCTAATAATCTCTTTCTTTGAGTATGTAGATCATTTACATTAGATGTAATTATCAGTATGGTTGGATTTAAATCTACTATCTGTTTGTTTTCCATTAGTCCCGTGTGTTTTTATTTCTTTTTATCTGTCTTCTTTTGAATTGACTGTTTAAAAATATTACCTTTATATCTATTAATGTCCGATATCTATACTTCTTTTAAATATTTTTAGTGGTTGCTTTAGGGCAAGGGTCAGCCTGTGTGAAGACAGGACAGACTTTCCATATATCCTGGGCTCAGTTTTCCTATTATTAACATCTTACATGATAATGGTTCATGGTCACAATTAATTAACCGGTAAGGACGTATTATTCTCAACTAAAGTCCATACTTTATTCGGATTTCCTTAGCTTTTTAAAAATTGTGAAAAAAGACATATAACACAAAATGTACTCTTAACCATTTTTAAGTGTTCAGTTTGCTAGTGGCAAATACATTCCCATCGTTACGCAACCAATATACAGATTTTCATCTTGCAAATCTGAAACTTTATATCCATTAAACAACTCATTTCCCCTCCCCCCTCTGCCCCCCCCCCGCACCCCCCCCCCCCCCCCCCCCGCAGCCTCCCATAACCACCATTCTACTTTCTGTTTCTAAGGATGTGACTACTCTACTCCGTGTGTGTGGAATCACACAGTACTTATGTGCCTTTTATGACTGGTTTATTTCATTTAGCACAATGTCCTCAAGGTCCATTTGTATTGTAGCATGTGTCAACATTTTCTTCCTTTTTAAGGACAAATGATATCCCGTTGTATGTGTGGACCATATTTAGTTTATCCGTTTACCCATCAGTGGACACCTGGGAGATTTCCTTTGTTTTTACCGAGTGTTCTTTTTCTGTTCCAGGGTCCCATCCAGGGTCCCATCCAGGGTCCCATCCAGGATCCACATTATATGTGGTCATCATGTTCCCTCAGGCTCCTCTGAGCTACGACCGTTTCTCAGACTCAGGGCTCATTCTAATGTTCGCCCTTTCCATATTTATAACATCCGTTGCCAACAGTAAGAAACCTAGTTCATTCCCTCAACAAGTTTACGTATTGGGACTGTGCCAGTGTGGGCAACCGATACCCCATTGCCACTGCTCCCTGCTGCATGCAGCCCCCACCTCAGCCGTCCTGGGCTCTGGCACCCTGCCTCGTGCTGCCCCCGCCACCTCCTCCCCTACATGGATGTGCTCCTCACTTCAACAGACTCTGACAACTCACACCTTCTGGGCGCCCCGCCCCAGCCCTTTAGAGGTGCCTGCTCATCCTTCATGGACTCCATCTCCTGGTGCTTGGCCACTGCCCTGGTCACACGTCCCCTTCACTCTCAGGGTCCGAGCTCCTGTTCTGGGCTGTTCTCCTACTTGGATGCCCTCCCTTCTCTGCTTGAGCGCCAACATTCTGGCCAAGGCCATCTGCCTACGCGATTGAGCTCTCTCTCTCTCTCTCTCTCCCTCTCCCTCTCCCTCTCTCTCTTCTCTCTGATGCCCCCCATTGAAGACACACTCCTTACTTCACTTGAGCCCCCAAACCAGGTGATAGGCAACTGCCTTTCTTCCCCCACTTCTGTACTGAATTGTTCTTGAAAGGAACAGAAGGGAAGAGAAAAAGAAAGAGCAGGAGGAGGAGGAGGTGGCGGGGGGGGGGGGGGGGGGGGGGAGGGAGAGCTGCCTGGCAATTTTTTGTATTGAAAGGGGGACGTGGTGTGTGGCAGGTTGTAGAGGCTCTGGGGACATGGTCTTTTCCATGGAGCGTTTCATTTTCGTCCACAGCCACAGTGCAGGTAAATGGTCTCCATGCAGTGACGCTGGTCTGGTCCAGTTTTCCCTCATTCCTGGGTGTGGCCCTTTGCAGGGTCTCAGCTGTAAGCCAGATTGGAGCAGGTTGAGGAGTGAATGGCAGCTGAGACAGCCCTTCGGAGAAGTGCCGCTGGGAAAGGGAGGCGAGAGCCAGGAAGGTGATTTGAGGGTTCAGGGCTGTAGGGTGGTGAGAGATACTAGCGTGTGTTTGTGGGCAGATGGGAAGGAAACCGTCAAGTGGGAGGTGTGGGCCAGGGCAGGTGGGGGCCCCCCTGTGCCTGGGAAGGGGGGCTTTGGACAGGAGTGGGCCCCGTCTCTCAGGGTGAGGAGAGGACACGCTGGGGCCACCGGGGGTACAGGACACGGTGGGACACTGCCTGCCTCTCCACGGGGCTGCTGTTTTCTGGAACAGCTGGAGATGCGGTCTCAGCAGAGAGGGCAGCCCACGGAGGGGAGAGCCATGGAGAGAGAGTGGGAAGCAGTGAGTGGGCTGCAGGGGGGGAGGGGGCCATGGGGGGAGGGAGCTCTATGAGTGGAAGGAGGCTGGGGAGGGAGAGGGGGCTTCATACGTGGGAGGGGGCCCAGAGGTCCCATTTCCTTGTCTAGACAGGAGCACCTGAGAGCAATGACTGTCCCCTCCCCTCTGATGAGGGACTCGCAGCCGCAGAATGGGGCAGTGAGGAAGTGGTCTCTTTGCTCTGTCTTCTCCGGGCTGGGGGCGGGGAGCATCGAGGGTGAGCCCCAGCCTTTCTGCCTCTGGGTGGGTATGGGAAGTGGGGTCCTCCCCTCCCCTCCCCTCCCCAGCGAAGCCTTTTGGCCCTGGGGCCCTGAAGCAGCCGAGGGTCCTGGGTGAGGGTGGGAGTGGCAGGGAAGGGGCTGAGGGCTCACCCTCCCCTCCCCTCCATGAACGTGGGGGCAGGCAGGGGGACGGCAGCCCCAGGCTGAATTTGTTACTCATTTTGCTCTTGGCTCTTCTGGTGGAAAAATCGAAGCGCTCCCCCTGGTACAGCTGAGGCGGAGAGGGTGAGCGTGGCTGGGAGGCCATCCTGGCAGGGGAGTCTCGGGGCGGGCAGGCGGGGCCTGGCAGCCTGGCCAGGAAAGACTGCCCCCCTTCCCAGCCCCCTCCGCTCCTACGTGGCTCTCCAGGCCCAGGGCAAGGTCCGGAGGCTGAGGTGGGGGCTGGGGCCTGGGAGGAAGCAAGCACTGGCTTGGGTTCAGCCTCAGGCTCATAGCACCCCCTTCCCGGGCTTGTCCCCAAAACAGGCTCCCAGAGTCCCCTTGGGCTCCTGGAAGAAACCCCGGGGAAGCTGCTGTAGGAGAGGTCTGAGTGGGACTGGGAGAGGGCTTCCTCCTGGGCGGGGCGGGGCGGGGTGGGGGGGCTGTGCTCAGGGGTCCCCAGGCAAGCTCGGGGCGCTTCCCGAACACCTGCGGACGCTGGAAGTCTTTCTGTAAGTTCCCCGGGGCACGACCACCATCCCCACTTCACAGACAGAGAACCTAAGGCTCCAAAAAGTCAAAGGTCGCCGAGCCTGAAGTGGCAGAGGCAGGACTGGAACCCAGTTGTGTCTGGCTCATTGGACGGTGCTCTTTCCCAGCACAGGACCCTGAGCGCCCCCCTCCTCGGCCCGAGCCCCCTGAGCAGCTCCTGGGGGGCAAGGGCCTTGCAGGAATCCACGAGGAGGGGCCTGCCCCACCTCAGCACGACCCCGTCTCTTGCACTGTCCGCCATCCCTCACTTGGCCCTGGGGGCCTGAGGAGACCTCCCCTCCACCCACCCTCCCTCCATCTTTCCAGCAGCCCCAGTCCCTGGCCCCGGCCCCTCTCCAGCCCGGTGGAAAGAGGAGCCCAGAGAGGAGCCCAACCACTTTCCCTCTGGAATCTGCTGCCTCGGCTGCGATGGGGAAACCATCTGGAGTGTATTACGGGCAGCGGAGAAAGCTGAGAGCAGGAAAATGTGAGTTGGCCCCGGCAGTTCCCGGCTGCAGGAAGAGGGGGCTCAGTGCTCTTCAGGGGACAGGCCAGCAGCTGCCCCCCCTCCCCGTCCCTGATGGGGCAGAGGAGGGAGGTGCCCAGGAAAGGGTGGTCTGGGGAAGGCAGGGCCCAATTGGAACATGCTTGTCTTACCTACCCTCCCATTTCATAGAGGAAGCCCATGTTCAGAGAGGGATAGTGGCTCCCTCAGGGCCACAGAGCCAGTCGGGAGGAACAAGATCAGAGTTGGAACCGTTCCACTCTATGCACCCCTATAGACAGTGGAAGTCCCCAGCGTGGGGGGGGGGGGGGGGGGGCTGGAGCCAGGGGCCAAGCTGAAGCTGATGAGTTTTCTCTCTCTCACCTTCAAAAGAGCAAAGCGAAAGGGCAAAGGCTCATGGGACAGGAAGGAATAGCCTTCCTTCTTTTGGGGTCTCCGTTCCTTGCCTCCCAATGCCACTCTTGCCCCCCATGCCCCCCTTCCCTGGAGCCCGATCCCTGAGGAGGGCCGGGTGGGGCCCTGGGCTGGGGCCTCGAGGCTCTTCCTCTGGGTCCCAGGAGCCCCCTCCCCCGTGCAGGGCCCCAGCCCCAGACGTGGCAGGGGAGCTGGAGGGAGGTTTGTCCGCTCCCTCCCAAGTGCTGTGCTGGCGGCTCCCGAAATAAAAATCAAATGTGGGCTTGGCAGCGGGAGTGGGGTGGGAGACGCAGCCGCGAGCGGGCGGGCGGCGATGCTGCGCCTTCATTCTTTCCATTGTAACTTCACCTCCTAACCTCTGGCATTTTAATTATTCTCCTACCCGCTCGCTCTCCCTGGGCCAGAGGGTGAGCTCACCCTTTCCTCCAGCCTGGGATGGGGGTGGCCGCTGCCGGGACCCCCAGCCTGCTCCTGGGAAGCCAGATGGGGGCCAGGCAGGGGCACCAGCCCCCCCTCGCTGCTCCCTGCTGCTCCCCCCCCGCCCCCCGCAGTCCCAGGCTCCCAGGCATCCAGCCTGGCACCCAGGGCTCCATGTGTGAAGCATTCAGTCTGCACACCCACGGCTCCATTTCATGGTGGCACTGTCTTTAGCCAAAGCACCGCCGGCTCAAGGCCCGTTTTGTGGACGACTCGGCCATATGAGTGTGGGCAGAGCGGGGCCTGGGACCTGAGCCTGTCGCTCCTGCACTCTTCCCAAAGCCAGGAAGAGGGCAAGAGTAGCTCCGCCCCGATTATCCGCCTCGGCTCCCAGAATGTCCTTTTCTCTTCTCCCAAAGGTAAGTGGTTTAAAGCATTAGTTTGATGTTAAAACATACAAGGACATAGTATGGAGTAAGAAGTAAAATGCCTATGAATTAAACAACAATCTTATCGGAGAATATGTTTATTGATATTAGAGAGAGAATAAGGAAGGGGGAGGAGAGAAAGAGAGAGAGATCCATCAGTTGTCTCCCATTCTCGCCCTCAATGGTAATCAAACCAGCAGCTCCTTTGGTGCACAGGACGATGCTCCAACCACTGAACCACCCAGCCGGGGCTGCCTAGGAATTGTTTAGGTAGAAAACAAGTTTGCAAAGAAGATGTCCACTGAGGCCGTCCACGGATGCCAGGGAGCGTCCTCCTCCCGGGCCTGGCCCTGAACTTCGGAGGGATGCTGGTCATCTCTGTCTGAGGCCAGTTTGTCTGGATCCCAGGCTGCCACTGAAGATGCTGTGGGTGCCAGTGGGCAGCCTGGGCTCATCCTGGGACCCCGGGGCCTGGGGCTGGATTCCTCTGCTGATTCTGTGTGTCTCCTGGGGAGGTGAATGCCCACAGGGTAAGCAGCCTCAACCCTGAGTCCCAGGACAGAACCCTAACCAAGGCCTCCTGCTCCATTCCAGGCCCTGGAACCCCCCCCCACTCCACTGCCCCAGAGGCCCCGCTATGGGGTGAAGCCATAGGTCTTCTTCCTTCTTGCTCTGTAAATCTGCCCTGAATGCATGTGCCATCCGCACATGACTTCTGGGCGCCTACCCTGTTGGTGCCGGGCCTCGTGAAGGGAAGCTGTGTCTGGGTAAAGAGCGAAGCGCTGTGATGGGGAAATTAAGGTGTTAGCAGCCCCTGGAAGGAAACTCCTGACCCGCGCTCGGAGGGAAGACCATGGGCAAAGCCTTCCCAGAGTCAGTGAGGAGGAAGAGGAGCCTGAGGAACCGCACCTGCCAGGTGCAGAGCCTGCAGAGGGGTGGGTGCTGGGAAGGAGCCCTGAGGGGACAGGCAGGTGGGAGGACATGATCCAGTGTGTGCTCTGGGAAGATTTCTGGGGGGGTGTGGAGGATGGATTGGAATGTGATCAGCATGGAGGCGGGGTGGCCACGAGGAAACTGCCACAGAGGTCCAGGTGGGAGGTGGTGGACACCAGGCCCAGACCTCGGGCAGCGGGGTGGGAAGAGGCGCACAGAGCGCCAGAGACGAAAGAGGTAGGAGTCACGGGACTTGGTGACTGGTTGGCAGAGGGGTAAGCACTGGCTCCGGGTTTCTGGTTTGAACTCTGGCTGTTGAACGCAGTGACTTCAACACACCGTACGCCATCCAAGGGGCCAGGCTCAGCAGGTGGCCAGACGGGTGGCGGTCCCCTGGAGAAGGCGGAGAGGGAAGGAGCCAGGTCCGACCCGAGGGACGATGAAGAAACAGACCTTGCCAAGGAGCTGGAGAAGGGGTGGCCAGAGAGGCAGAAGGGAAACCGGGGCAGGGAGGGGCCTCTGAAGCCCCCGGGGCCAGAGGTTCTTAAAGGAGGCGAAGCGGCCTGTGTGCTGTGGGGTGAGAAGGGACACGTGGGTCCGAGGAGGTCCTTGCCTCCTCTGATCCCCAGTCTGTCCTTTTCTCTGACCCCCAGCCTTGCCCACTCTCTATCCCCCTCTGCCTGCCCCCCAGCCTCCCTACCCCAATGCACTCTCCCCTCCTCTCTGCCCCAAAGGATCAATGTTTCTAAGGAAAACTTCATGCCACCCTCACCCCACTCAGGTGCCGGTTGCTCTTCCTGGCTCCTGAAGTCACCTCCTTGCACCACCAGCCCTGCATCACATACACCCCTCACCAGAGCATCACCCAGAGTTCACACCACCACCTGTCCCCTGGGTGACTCAGCGCCCTCTGATTGAGCACCCCTGGGGTGCCAGGCTCCGGGACAGCTCGGGCAAGCCTGACCCCCGGGGCTTCTGGTTTAAAGAAGAGTGGAACAACCACCCAGTTGCAGAGTGAGAGGGGAGGGTGTTCGCATCGGGCAGAGGGATCCGAGCAGGCTTCACGGAAGAGGTGACTGCACAGGACCTCGAATGACCAGCAGGTTTTGGTCAAGAGGCAATGGGAACAGAAGGAATTGCAGGTGGAGGGAGTGTGGTGAGAAAGGGATGGAAGTGGACAAGGGGGCCCAACATCTGCGCAGCGGTCAATGGCTCAGGGTGGCCTGTGGCCTCAAAGAGCGGGGCCACGGTGGGGGCAGAAGGCTGCGAGGGGCAGGGGTCAGACCACGTGGCCTGGAAGACTTCAGACTTTGTGCCCGGCTGCCTCTTGACCAGGGGCTTTGGGATCTAGCGCTGCGTCCTCACTCATTCACTTGGGAACTACTGATTGAGCTCCTGGTCTGTGCTCTAAGGTGCTGAAGATACTGTAAGAGACAGAGTGGAGCCCCTACCATCACGGAGCTCCAGCTCCCGGAAGAGACACAGACTCTAAAGTCGCAAACAAAGACTAAAAATTAAGATCACGATGGGGGTGGTGAAGGAAATGACTGGCCATGCGAGAGCAGAGCCTGTGTCCCGTCTCCCCCTCAGACCGAGGCCTCCTGAGGACAGAGCCTGGGTCTCCTCCATCAGACGGAGGGCCCTGCACCTCCGGGCAAGGGCGGAGCATGGGGCATGTGGGAGCAAGAGCAGAGCGGCTAGCAAGCTCCAGGAGGGGCTGCTTCCCAGCCCAGGGACCCTCCGGCAGAGTCATCTCTGCCCACATGCTGCCCATTGGCCCCCCACCCCCAGCCGTCATTACGTCTCTCAACCACCAGCGGCTCCCCGTGCAGCTGGGACCCACCGCCTGGAGCCCAGGCCGTGGAGGAGGCTGCAAACCCCGTCTGCTGCTGGAGAAGGCAGGGCCGGAGGGGCCTGGAAGGGCCTCCAAGGAGGTACCCAGGGACCGAGGGGAGCAGGGATCTTGGAAGGGACCCACCTTCCCAGCCAGGCCCGAGTGGGAGGGCTTCCCTCTCCCCTGTCCATCCATCCCCCCACCCCATTAAACCCTTAAATTACCCTCGCCCCACCCAGCGCTATAGCGAGTGCCCCAAAATAAATCCTAAATTACATGCTGCCTGGGGGTGACCACAGCTCTCCTTCCTCCCTCTCCAGCAAACAGACCCGCCCTACCCAATGCCGGGTGGGGGGGGGAGGGCGCCCCAAATGGGCTATTTATACAGCTCCCCTCTTTGCTGTCTGGCCCTGGTGTCCTTGGGCGAGGCCCAGGCGGGCTACACGGCTCTCCTGGGAGTTGTAAGGGGTTGGGGAGGCTGTGAGGCTCTCCAGGAATTTAGAGTCTAAATCAGGTTGCTTTGGGGCAATGCTAACAATTACTCTCAGGCCCGGCGGAGATCTGGACTGTCCTGAGCACAGTGGGCATCTGGTCCCCCAAGAAAGCAGCCCAGACTACAGCCTTCCGGGGTGCTGCCCTCCCAGAGAAGGGGGTGAGGGAGGAAGAGAGAGAGAGAAGGAGAAGGAAAAAAGAGGGATTGAGAGAGATGGGAAAGAGAGGAGAGAGAGGGGGTGAGATTAATTGAGAGAGAGGGATATTGAGAGCGAGCCTTCACCCCCGGTTGCTGAGGGGAGCAGTTCTGAACGCAGGGCACCCCGCACAGCACCCAAGAAGAGCTGGTGTCTCTCTCTTGGACCCTGGCACAGAGCCGGGGGCTGGACACGGCTATTGTGAGACCATGGGCTTAAGCCAAGGACCTCCCTGGACCAAGCCACCGTCCATTCTGGGAGCCTGGCTCCCACAGAGGGGCTGCTCCCCTCAGGGAGTAAACGAAGGGGCGGAGAGGGGAGAGGCAAGAGAGAAGAGAGTGGGAGGCAGAGAGACGTACGCCCACAGAGAAACGCAAATGTGGACACAGACAGACACGCGGGGATGGAGCGTGACCAAGGGAAGGAGAGGAAGAGGAGGAAGAGGGGGTACTTCTGGGACTCGGGCCTGGCATCCATCATCTCTACCACGTGGCACCCATGAGCCTGGATGCCTGTCCACAGCCCACTGGCTCCTGGGCCCCCTCCCTGCCCTCGGCCCTCCGGGAATGTGGGTGAAGGGCCCCCAGCCTGCCCAGGAGGGAGACGCTCCTGCTCAACATCCCACCCCTGAGTGCTCCACCCCTGCCCTGGGCGCCTGCTCACTCCCCAGAGGCAAGGCCATAACCTGCCCCTCATGGCGGGTGTCAAGAAGCGAGGGTCCTCCTCCTGCTTGGCTCTCCTGTATGTGTGTGTGTGGGGGGGGGGGGGGGGAGCGGTGAGTCCAGAGGGAGGACAGAGAAATAAGTGCCCCCCCCACTTGGACTCAGCCCAGAGGAGGGGAGGGGAGAGGCGCTGAGAGGAAGAGGGGAGGGAAGGAGTGGAGAGGCTGGGAGAGCCTGGGAAGGAGCTGGCCTCCAGGCTGGAGTCCCAGGAGGAGGGATGGAGATGGCCAGGGCCCGGCGGAGTGTGGGTGGTGGACTGCAGTGTCTGGAGGACCATGTACACATCCAAGTTCATCTTTCACGCTGGTGATTCAGGCTGGGGCTCAGCCTCTCTGGGCTCCACCCACAGGCTGTAAAAAGAGGGAACAGGACCTGGTCCCAGCCACCACCGAGGGGACATATTTGCACTCACACGTGAAGTGGGTGCCAAGAACTGTGCCCGGCACCTGGGGGAGGGGCTGGTGAGTGTGAGTGTGTGTGTGTGTGTGTGTGTGTGTGTGCTGGGTGGGTGTGGGGAACAGAGGATTCCTATGCTGCCTGAGATGGTCAAGGGCCCCTCAGCATGGGGTGGGGGTGCGAGTCACAACAGGCCCCCTTAGAGGGGGTGACACATCGTCTCCTGATTAAACTTGATTATCTGTCTGCTCGCTGGGTCCCCATGACCCGACCCCCACCTGCCCAGAAAACACTGTTTATAGGGCCTGGGCATCAGACCTGTCATTTAGCTGGAGGAGACAACCCAAGCCACAGGCGGGAGCCCAGCCTCTGTGGAGAAGCAGTGCCCAGCTCGCGGCGGGCAGCAGCCCAGACACTTAGTGCCCTGTTTACCCTGGCATGGGTGCCTGGCACAGGTGGGGCTCTCCAGGGAGCGGCCAGAGGCCCAGCCAGCAGACCCACCTGGAGGCCAAAGAGGACGCCAGGACAGAGGCTCTATGGAGCTGGGGGGGGGGGGGTTGCATGGAGGGGGCATCCAGCCCAGCTGCCACTGGTCCTGGCACTGCAGCCCACAGGGCACTGCTCCCCAAATTTTAGGGCCCCCTTAGCTGCGCTGCAGGAGAAAACTCACACCAGCCGAGGCCCACAGGGAGAAACCACAGCTCTAAGGATTCTGGGAGCCTCCCCCCAAGAAAGCAGGGAGGCTGGGGGGGGACCCCAAGCCTTTGGCACCCTGGCCTGACCTGGATGCCCCCAGGTCCAAGGGACCCGCTCCCAGCCCCCAAAGACACACACGTGGCTTCACTTAAGAGAGCATCAAAGCCCCCCCCCTCACCCCGCAGCCAATCACTGTAGAGAGGCTGCCCCCACCTTCTTCCTCTGTCATCCAGACCATGGAGACCAGACCCTCAGTCGCCACACCCAACACGCACAGAGTCTTCTTACACGTGTCAGACACACCACTCTCCCCAGCTTCCCCTACCCCCCCATGTAACCCACACTCCACACTGAGGTCACACACGCTGCTCCTCCTGTCTCTGCCCTCCCCCCCCTGCCAGCCCCTCTTTCCACTCGCTGCCCCCTGCCTTCTGCCCCTCTCGCCTGTCTCTGGGCCCCTGGCCCTGAGGCCTGGTCCTCTCCTCTCCCCATCTGCACACGGTGGGAACCTTGAAGGCTGTGCTTCCTGGGCAGCTGCCGGCAGCTACCACTCCTAGCCCGCAGGCCCCAGGGGCTGGGGGTGCAGGGGAAGGGGAGCAGCCGCTGGCAGTTGCTCAGGACCTCACTTCCCCCTGCTCTCTACCCCCTCCGTGGACCTGGATCCCCCCCCCATTCCAGGCTGAGTCATCCCCACATCTGGAGCCGCTGCACATCTGGAAGAGCTGAAGCCTATACAGACAACTCCACGTGGACACCCCTCCTCCAAACCCCATCGCACCCCCACCTCCACTGACAGCTGGGGTCTGGTCCCTCAACTCCCACCTGGGCCAGGCCCTTGGTCACCGAGCAGGCACCCCGGTGACGGCCTCCCCTCCGCAACAGGACACCCGCCGGCCTCAGGGTCTCTCCCCAGTAGCAGCAAATGCCACCACGCCACGCGGTGCCCACCCCACTGGGTGGCAGGGCAGGGCCGGCCTTGGGGGAAGCCGGGCCAGGCCTGGGGCCGGGGAAGGAGGTGAGCCAGGCGCTGAGGAGCAGTGGTTTGGCCCGGCAGGCAGAGGGAGTTTATCCTGGCACCCGGCCCCAAAGCCAAACATCCTCCTCTAACCTCGCAGACACATCAAAGCCGGCAGGGAAGGGGCCCTTCGGCAGAGGAAACCTGCAGCCCTGGCGGCCTGACAGCCCGGCTCCGATCAAGGGACCACCCTGTCCCCATCAGCAGCCCAAGCTCAGGATGGGCACGGGGGCGGGGGGGTGGGGGGGGGCCGCAAAGAGGATGCTCTACTGCTCTACCGTCCCTCTCCCCCCACCCCTTCCCTGCTGAGGGGGGCACAGCTGGGGCCCCTAGTGCAGGCCTCCCTCCCAAGCTCCCCCCTGCCCCCCTCCATGCAGAAGGGCCTGATGGGGGCGCTCACCCTGTGCCCCACCTGGAAGAGGAGTGTGCGCCAAACTGTAGGGGCGCGGGGGGAGGGGTGGGGAGGGGAGGGGGCGCCCGAAGCTTTGGAAAATAGAAGCTGAGTGGAGTCGGAAGAGGAGAACTGGGCTGCCAGCCACGGGGCCTCTCTCAGGGGACCGCAGGGGCCGAGGAGGAAGAGGGGCTGCAAAGCGCTAACAAGGGAAGAGGAGGTGCTAACAGGGCCACTGGGGTGAGGGGGGTCGGGAGCCCAGCTCCCTCCGGGCGGGCCGGGAAGATCAGGCGGCCGGGGGCGGGGCCGGGGCCGGGGCCGCCACATCAGCACCGGGAGCGGGACCGTGTGCACGTGCGCGTGCCCCTGTCTGCACACGGGCAGGCACACTGCACACGCCCACACCGGCGTGCGTGCGCGCAGCTGAAGCCCGGCCTGTCCTCGGCGCGGGGCCAGCTGATGTGGCCGCTGAGAGGAGCGGAGGTTTGCGGAAGGACCCGATCTCTGCCGGCCCTTCCCCGCCCTCCGCTCTGCGCCGGCCGCCCAGGTCCCCGAGAAGTGATCCGCCTCCGGGGTGTCCCGAGCTGCATCTTCCCCACCCGGCGCTCTGCGCCCCCAGACCCTCCCCTGAGGATGGCCCCCCGACAGAGGGGCTACTCTGTCCACTGGCTGCCGGAACTCCAGCTTCTTTGGGCCTGGGAAGTTCTTCTGAGGTCTAGCCACAATCCCCCTGTAACATTTGGATCGGAGACGGCGGGACACAGCGGGGGGGGGGGGGCGGGGCAGTCGAGCCTTTTTTCAAGAGGCGGAACAAGAGCAGAGCTAGAAAGTGGGGGGCCCTAGGGGTTCCTCAAGCCTTTTCTTCTCTCGGGCTACAGGGTCCCATCTAAGAGTCAACAGTGAGGATGGGGGTGGGAGTGGGGCTGCAGGGGGGAGGGGCTGGGAAGCCTTGGGGAGAAGGAGTCTCGGAGAGAGGCCACCAGGGCTGGGGGACTCTCAAGACCTTAACCTGGTCCTCGCTCAGCCCCTCCCGCTTGGGTCCTCCCTGTTCCATCTGCCACCCCAGCTCCCTCAGGAGCCTACCTCCCCTCCCTCTCCCCACCCGGCCCTGGGAGGTGCCTCCCTCTCCACCGCTGGCCACGCCGCTGGAAACCTACACTCGGGAAGGATAATGGCTCCCCAAAGCCGCTTTTGTCTCCGCTAAGCCTCGGAAGGTGAGCGTTAGTCCCACTCATCAGGATAACGAGCTCTCTGCACCGCTAATTGGCAGGTGGCACACCTCCCTCAGCCCTCCTGGCCCACAGGTGGGCGGCTCAGACCTGGGGTCAACGCGCCACCCTCCCACCCCATCACCCCAAGAATGAGTGAGGGGCGGCGGACTTCAGTTTCCAGAGGGATTCTGGGAGGGAGATTCGGACCCTGACCCCATGCCCAAAAATTCCTATTGGCAGCCCAACACGCATCCTGCCCCTCCTGGAAGGCGGACAGCGCGCCAAGCATTCCTTGCCGCTCGCCCGGTAGGAGCTGCTGGATCCCTAGGGAGCCATTTGACTCACTAAGGGGGTGGTGTACAGTTGGGAGGGGCAGCAGGCAGAAGAGGTGGATTCCCCAAACCACACAGCCGGGGAGCTCAGTCAGTCAGGAATGACTGCCTGCCCCCCCCCCCCCCCCCCCCCCCCCCAGCTCACAGCTCCCCACCGAGGACTTCAGGAATTCATTCCCTAAATTCATTCCCTGGAGAGATCTGGCCCCTGACCTCAGGAGGTCCCCAACCAGCTTCAGCTCAGTGACAACAGAGCCAGTGTTTACTCGGAACAAAGCACCATGGGGAAATGAGCGCTGAATCAGAGCCGGGCCAGCCCCCGCAGCCGGGTGGGAACAGCAGGACGTGCACACATCTAGGGAGAGAAGCCTGAGAGAAGGCCTGGGTGGGGGTGAGCAGGGAGGGAAGAGTCATTTCTTGCAGGAAGATCCAAGTCCTGGAAGGCTTTCGGGAGGAGGGGGTATTAGAGCTGAGCTTTGAGGGATGGGGTGAGAATTTGTTAGGTTTCAGGGAGGGGTCTGGGGACTTGTGTTCTAGGTGGGGAGAGCCACCCAAGCTCAGGAGAGGAGGGGAGCAGGAAAGGGTCAGGTGTGGGGCTGGAGGACATGCGGGCAGGGCAGAGGAGCACACTGCAAGGCCAGGTCGGGGCTGGGCCTCCCTGAGATGGGACTTTGTTCAGGCAGAAGTTGGGGAGCCTCTGGAAATTAGGGAGCAAGAGAGTAGGCAATGGGGAGCCTAGGCTGGAGGCCTTAGGAAGATGCTTGTGATGGCCCTGGGGAGCCACACTGCCTGGGGGCAGTGACAATAGGGATACCTGTGACAAGCAGAGTCCCAGTCCCCCTGAGTGCTCAGCCTGAGGGATAGGCGGGCACCCACCATGAGGCCAACGCAGGCAGCGGGGGAGGAGAAGGGAGGGACAAACCAGAAATAGAGGGAATTTATCAAATGTCTGGTCCCAGCACCACTGTCACATCCGGCCTCCTGTGGCCCGCTAGGAGGAGTGGGCAATACCAACTCCCCCTGAAGTAGGTCACCAGCCCTGTCTGACCTGGCCCTTGTCGGATGCAGAACACGGGATGGACAGCAGAGGGAGATAGTGAGCCAGCATTCTGGGGAGAGGCGTTCTCAGGAGGAAGCAAACCCTGAATCCCTTGTCGCCTCGCTCTGCCTCTATGTGAAATGAAGACAGGGAGCTTTGGGCCTCTTTCTTTTGCCAGCAATAAAACATTTAGTGCATGTCGTTATTAAACTAACATTTATTTCCCATTGCTGTATTCCAGACACCGAGGGGCTCATTTCATCCCTATTATGACCCTGTGTGATCCACGCCCCCACCCTCGTTCACAGATGAGTTCAGAGAGGCACAGAGACGTTAAGTTTCTTGACTAAGGTTACACAGCACCCCATAGTAACTGGCACACTTAGCAACACAGCAGAACACTGTCCCTGCAGGCAGAGATGGGCCAGAACAGAACGTTCTGTGGGCTTTGAAAAGAAAGATCCCAGCCCACAGCCGTAAGCCATTATGGATATGAGTGGCCACCACAGTCTGGTGGGTAGCGGGCAGAGAGGAACAGAAGTTGGCCTGGCTCCTCCCCCTCACCCAGGGCCTGGGCTGGGCTCAGTCAGGCTTCACCGGCTCCCCAGGCAGGATTCTTCCGTCCGGGGCAGCAGCTGCCTCCTGAGGCTGCCTCTGGGTGTGGGGTCTCGAGACCCGTGTGGTTCTGGTCCAGACTCAGCCCCAGTGTCCCGTGTGACTTGGCCTCCCCATCCCTCTGAGCTCCAGTTGGCTCCTTTGGCGGACTAGCTGACCTCCCAGCCCTTCCAGCTGGGCCCTTGCAGGAGGCACAATCAGCTCGTTCTTCAGTGAAAGGGCCGGGGCGGTGGCGAGCGTGTATGAAGACATTTGGACTTCGCTGCTCTTGGGAAATCCCAGACGGAATTGGTGTGGAATCTCGAGGGACCCACTGACCACATGAGGTCTCTGGGCCTCGCTGCCCCCTGCACGCCTGAGCACACACGTGCACGCATGCACCCACTCCCCTCCCACTGCCAGATTAAGCCTTGAGCAGAAGATGCCAGCTCTGTCCACGGCCCTCCTGCCTCTACACAAGAACAGCCTCCTGTCTGCTCTGTCTCGGGTCCCACTGTGCCCCCGCCCCCACCCGACCTCACCCATTAAGAATGCTGGGGCCCTGGGAGCGATGGTGGATGCTGACCACAAGGGTTAGTGTTCTCGCCTGGGCTGGGACCACCCACCTCAGGCCCTTCCCCTCCCCATTTGCAGGAAGGAGCATAGAAGGGCAGTTCTGTGTCATGAAAAAACTGGGGACCCAGAGGCAGGGTCCAGAGGCCCTCTGGCCCCCTCCCCATGAGCCTTACTTTCCCACTGCGGAGATGTGAGCCAGCGGCTGGAGCAGCTCTTCTCAGATGCCTGCTCTATGACATTTCAGGGATGTGGGTAGCATTGCCAGATCTAACAAATAAAAACACAGAACACCTAGTTAAATATGAATTTTAGATAAACAGCAAATAAATTTTAGTGTAAATATATCCCAACTTTTGCACAGGGCATAAGCATGCTGAAAATATTATCCATTCTTTATGTGACATTCAAATATAACTGGGCGCCCTGTGTTTTGTCTGGCAACCCTAGATCTGTGTCAGGTGGATGCCAGAGAGCCAGAGGGAATGGTGCCAGCCCTCCTCCTGCCCATCCCCGGGGCACTGGTGCCTGCCTGGTCCCTTTTCCTCAGCCCTCCCAGCCTCCCGTCTACCCCACAAACTCCTCCATGCCCTCGTCAGCACCCCCATTTCACTCCCCAGGGTATCATCCTCCCCTAAACTCACCTATCTCCCCCTCCTCTAAGGGCCACGCCTCGGTAGGGCTCTGGGCCTGGGCAGAGTGGCAGCGGGTGTGATGGAGATACCCCCTCACCCAACCTTGAGTGCTGACGCAGGGAGGCCAGGGCAGGGGTGGGAAGGCCTTAGAAGGCCAAGTTGGCAATGACTTCCCCAAGGAGAGAGCAGGATGGGCACTCTGGACTAGGTCCCCCTCAGCAGAGAGGCAGGCTGGGCACAGAGCCAACTGCAGGGGCATGAGGGAGGAGGTGCCTCCACCCCATGTACACTCCCTTCTCCAAGCTCAGAGTCACCAAGAATGAGAACAGAGAAGTCATTCTGTAGGGCCAGACCCTAATTCCACTTAGACCAGGAGACTAGAAGATTCTGTCCTTACGGGCCAAAAAGGGACAAGAGATAGAGAGAGAGAGAGAGAGAGAGAGAGAGAGAGAGAGAGAGACACCAGGGAAAGACATACTGGCAGAGAGAGACCAAAAAGTTGGTGAGAAAAACACGTATGGAGACATAGGAAGTCACTGGAAACGGAGAGAGACAACCAGACTCCTCATCTGAGACAAACAGACTAAGGAAGAAAGGAGAAACACGTGGGGAACAGAGGACACAGAGAAATGGAGAGAAACCGAGTGGAGACTAACACAGGAAGAGGGCCTGGGAGGAATGGGGAGCAGACAAGAAGTGTAAACACTGAGCAGAGATAACAGGACTGGGAGAGATGAGAAACAGAGATAAAGGGAAAGTGGTGAGAGGACCAGAAAAGGGGGCCGGCTGTCCTTCACACGAACCTGGGCATCGCTTCCAGGGGCAGAATCAGATTTGAGACCCAGCAGGAGACGGCTCACAACGGAAGGACTGAGCGTGTCCCGGGCCCTCCCCTTTCCCCAGGCCCAGAGCAGCACCCCACCCACCACGTCCATGGCGCCCTCTCCCCAGGCGTCCGGGCTTCATCTCGCCAGCTCCCGCTCGGTTTCCACGGGTCTCATCCGTGTGTGGGCGTCTGGCTCTCATCCTGCGCCTATCACCCCCGAGACGGCACCCCACCCCGCCCATCAGCCAGCTCCCGGGGGGGGTGGGGGGGTAAGTGGAGGTTTGGGGGCGGGGGGAGCGTGGGAGACCCAGCCCCAAGTCCCAGGTCCCAGCCCGGCGTCCCGCGCTCCCGGGAAATCCCGGGTTGGGCGATGCTGCCACCTGCCGGCCGGACCCGGGAAGCACAGCACGCCTCGAGGGCCGGGGCGTGGCCGCGGAGGGTGGGAGCCGTGGGAATCCCGCCCCTCGGGGCTGGGACCGCCCGCGCGGGGTCTCCCCAGGAATCCGGGCGGACCAGTTCGCCTGCGCCGAGCCTCCCGGGCCGCCGCTCGGCCCCATTTCGGACCCCGTGGCAAATCTCCGAACTCGGGGGACTTCGTGGCCCCTGTGGTCAGAAGGAGGAAGTGCACCTAGGGAGGTGGCGGGACACGGCTGTCCCAGGGCTGTGCTCCTCGTCCTCCTGCCCCAGAAATCAGCGGGGCCGCC
The DNA here is from genome assembly GCF_028538775.1 of Myotis yumanensis. Lineage (NCBI taxonomy): Eukaryota > Metazoa > Chordata > Mammalia > Chiroptera > Vespertilionidae > Myotis > Myotis yumanensis. The sequence continues at coordinate 41,808,151 of NW_027223767.1, read as the reverse complement.
TCTTCCTCCCTTCTTGGCAAAAAAGAAAAAGAAAGAGAAAGAGAAAGAAAGAAAAAAAATGGGGGTGGGGGTGACACTTCCCCCCATACAATACCCTGACTCCACTCCAGAACCTCCTTTCCCCTCCACCTCTGCCCCGCAGGAGGCCAGGTGTGCGGGGACTGCCAGGGGCCCCCCAGCCAGCATCCTCTCGCCCCCTGCCCGGCGCCGCACCCCCCTTCCGCCTGGGGGACACTTCGGGGTGGGGCAGTGGTGGGAGATGGGAGGGGTAGCTTAGCAGTCTGGAACTGACCCCACAATTTTTCTCAATTAACCTCGTCTACTTCCCAATTCCCCAAAGCCAACCCGGACCTCTCCGCTCTCCTTCCCGCCTCCTCCCCGCCCCAAGGCCGGCCTCCCGCGGCGCACCCGAGGCGGGACCCCATAGGTGGAGACGTGGGAGAGGTCGCGGCCCCGCCCCGCCCCGCCCCGCCGCCCCGCCTCCCCTCCCCGCCTCCCCTCCTGCCCTGACACACGGAAGCTCAGTGGCCCCAACGCCAGGATGTCGGACGCCTGGGTCCTCCGCCTCTTACCCACCTTGCTGCTCGGCCTGCTGGCCGGCCTCCACCAGGTGAGCGTTCGGGAGGTAGAGCTTTAGAACTGCCGGGGTCCACCCGCGGGGGGTCTGGGCCGCCGCTGGAGCCGGGTCACCACCTCCCATTGTTAGGGTTTCCTCGTGACCACACGCCCTGAGCCACTTCCTTTCTCACTTTGCTGGGGAGGTGCAGGTGGGGGCAGCCGAGGGAAGCCCTGAAAAGGTCGGGGTGCCTTCGCCTTGGGGGACCCTCGCCCGCCACCATCTGACACCTGGCACCTGGCGCCTCTGTGTGAGCGGGGACTTTGACCCGCACCTTAGCCTGGGATAGCCCTTCCCGCTCCTCGGTGCTCAGAGAGCGGGAACTGTCTGGAACTGAGGTCCGGACGCCTGGCTGGCCGGCCTCCCCAGCTCTGTTCCTCCGGTGCTGGGTGACCTTGGGGAAGTCCCGGCCTTCTCTGGGCTGTTTGTTTGCTTGTGCCCTAGGGCAGAGCGGGCTCCTTAGTCCCTGTGGGAGTGGAAGCCCAGCCCCCTGGGGCGGGGGGTGGATCTGGCTGCCTGACCCAAGGCTGACTCGGAAATCTGTGATTCTGCCAGTGGCAGGCACGCCCTCCTCTCACACCCCCAGGGATGGGAAGTGCTGCCCAGCTCTGCGATGTGAGTCTAGAAGACAGATTTCTAACTGCTGTTTAAGATCCAAGGGGAGTGCCAGGCTGGCTTCCCAGAACAGGGCACGTTCACACGGCTGCTCTGACGGCCGCTTTGCCCCCCCCGAAGCCCTGGCACTCCTCAGTCACTAGGCTGGGCATCCTCTTGTGGATTCCTCCACATCTTCAGGGGGCAGGTGCTGCTAATGTCCCCAATTCACCTGTAAGTACAGTGTGAAGTCCTGCTCTGATTAGCAGCGGCTGTAGTGCTCAGAAATGCCTTGTTAGGTGATTTTGTGCGGGAGCCTCATGGAGTGCACCTACACGAACCTAGATGGTATAGCCCAGTGGTTGGCAGACTGCGGCTCGGCAAACCGCGGCTGGCGAGCCACATGCGGCTCTTTGGCCCCTTGATTGTGGCTCTTCCACAAAATACGGACTTCTGCGCATGGTCCACGAAGTTTCAATCGCACTGTACGTGCGCACCCGCACGTGGTATTTTGTGGAAGAGCCACAATCAAGGGGCCAAAGAGCCACATGTGGCTCGCGAGCCGCGGTTTGCCGACCACAGGTATAGCCTACTCAGGCTGTATGGTATAGCCCAGGGGTGGGCAAACTTTTTGACTCGAGGGCCACAATGGGTTCTTAAACTGGACCGGAGGGCCGGAACAAAAGCATGGATGGAGTGTTTGTGTGAACTAATATAAATTCAAAGTAAACATCATTACATAAAAGGGTACGGTCTTTTTTTTTTTAGTTTTATTCATTTTAAACGGGCCCGATCCGGCCTGCGGGCCGTAGTTTGCCCACGGCTGGTATAGCCTATGGCTCTAGGCCAGGGGTCCTCAAACTATGGCCCGCGGGCCACATGCAAATACAAATATTGTATTTGTTCCCATTTTGTTTTTTTACTTCAAAATAAGATATGTGCAGTGTGCATAGGAATTTATTCATAGTTTTTTTTTTTAAACTATAGTCTGGCCCTCCAACGGTCTGAGGGACAGTGAACTGGCCCCCTGTTTAAAAAGTTTGAGGACCCCTGCTCTAGGCTGTAAGCCTGCACAGCATGTTACGGTATTGAATCCTGTAGGCAACTGTAACACAGTGTAAGGGTCTGTGCTTCTAAACATAGAAAAGGTACAGTCAAAATACAGTATAAACCATTTTAAAAATGGTACACCTGTATGGGGCGCTAACCATGAGTGGAGCTTGCAGGACTGGAAGTGGCTCTGCTGGCTATGGCATCACTAGGCAATAGGAATTTTCAGCTCCATTATAATCTTACTAGAGGCCCGGTGCACGAAATTCGTGCACAGGTAGGGTCCCTAGGCCTGGCCAGCAGTCAGGGCTGATCTGTGGGGCGATCAGGGCCCCTGCTCGCACCCGCCTTGGCTGGCCTGGCACTGCCCACTCGCCGGCCCTGTCCCCCACCGCCACCAGTCACCTCCCTCTGCGAGGCAACCTGCAGGGCAATCAAGGGGCCCCACTTGCACCCACCTTGGCTGGCCTGGCACCACCTGCCACCACCAATCGGGGCCTGTGGGCTGGGAGCAGCTCCTGTGTTGAGTGTCTGCCCCCTGGTGGTCAGTGCATATCATAGTGTCCGGTTGTTCCGCAGGTCATTCCACCGTTCGGTCGATTTGCATATTAGGGTTTTATATAGATAGATAGATGGGACCACTGTTGTCTGTGTGGTCTATCGTAGACCAAACGTGCTTATGCAGCACATGACTGTAAGCTGAGGTTCCCCAACATCATCCTGACTCTTGATAGAACTCAGGCTCTGGACCACCTCAGACAAGACCGCCCCCTGGTGTATGGGGAAGAGAAATCTGAAAGAAGTTCTCCTACCCCTCCCAAACAGGAACTCAGGGCAGACTTATTAAGCTGTTCATATCTGTTCTGCTTAGCTGGGGGCCAGCAGAGGGAGGAGGGATAGGGGCTGGGATCTGAAGGGGAAGGGGCTGCCACTGAGTGTCTGGACCCCTTGGTCTTGTCCCAACTCTGCCGTGGCCCCTCTATGCTGTGTGGTCCTCCCCCTCCCTGGGCCCACTTGCCCCAGGGATTCATTGCTGCTCTAGTCCCCACTGTCCAAGGCTTGTGAGAAGCTGGTACTCACATGGGACTGAACCCAAAGGGGGAATCAGCACAACTACCATTGGCTGTCAGTGGTATTCTTAGCTTTACTGTTGTTGTCATTAGCAATTGTAATGTTACTGGAATATTTCAAGAAAAGGTATGAAGATAGGATGGTCTCACCAAAGTTAACTTCTTATTCTTTAAAAATATATATTTTTTTTTATTGATTTCAGAGAGGAAGGGAGAGGGAGAGAGAGAAAACCATCAATGATGAGAGAGAATCATTGATCGGCTGCCTCCTGCACGCCCCACACTGGGGATCGAGGCCCAAACCCAGGCATGTGCCCTGACCAGGAATTGAATATGACCTCCTGGTTCACAGGTCCACGCTCAACCACTGAGCCATGCTGGCCGGACTTTACTTCTTATTCTTGAGTCCTGGTTGTTTGTCCCCGGGAGGCTGGGGTGACATAACCTCCCATTCCCTACTATGTTCCCATCGCTGCATTCCTCCCCAAACCCAGCCTGGGAGTGGCCGGGAAGAAGTGAAACCAGGTCATCAATGAATGCTCTTTCCTTCTGCCAATATTGTTGGCTTTTCAACAGTAATGAAAGAGACCAAAATCCCTGCCCTGTGGAGTTTATGCTCTACCCAGGAAACACACAATTAACAAGATAAAGGGAATACATGGTATGTTACATGTTGATGAGAGCTATGCAGAAACATTAAGCACAGCGAGGGACGGGGACTGCTTTGGCCCAGGTGATGTCATTTTAAGTAAGACGGTCAGAAAGGAAGGTGCTGGAGCCAGCCTTGCAGATACCTGGGGGAAGAATGTTCCAAGCAGTACACATCATTGCTATTAATGGGATGACATTCTGGACAGACACCCCGGATGGCCCGCAGAACTAGTGCAGAAGAGCTGGGGAGAGAGGGGCTGGTCCCAGAGAGGAGGGTTGGGCGGCTTCAAAGAGTGAGGAGCCCTGACAGGCAGGGATCTGAGGAAGGGACAGGGTTCAGCAGACCATGACGGCCTGGGGAAGAGGGCGTGCCCCTGCTTGTTGGTGTAAAGCAGCCCGGTATGTGCAGGGAACTCCCAGTGGGTGTGTGTGCAAGAGGGGAGAGGGCGGCTCAGGCTGGTGGCTGGGGGTCAGGGCCCAGGGAACTCCCGACAGCAAGGTAGCGGGTGATCAGATTTTTGTGGATAGAAACTTGCCCGCAGTGTGGGGAGTGCCTCTGGTGGGCAGCAGGAGAGTTTAGCGTCCTGGACTGTAGATGTAAGAGGGCGTGAGCTTACAGACTTGGGGAGCAGCGAGTATGGTGGGGGGAGGGGAAGGAGAGGAAGGAGAGCTGGGGGCCTCCAGCGGGCATTGACCTGGGGGCGTGGTGGAGTAAGGTGGGGAGCAGGCTTGGGGGAAGATGCTGATCTGCTGGGGACCTGCTGGCTGTCAGGTGCCTGGGCAGCATCTGAGTTTACGACCCCTCTTAACTTCTGCCTCTTTTCTTCCACAGGCTGCAGCCAGGTGTGGCCCCTTGTAAGTCTGGGGTTTGGGCTATAACTTCCAACCTGGGGAGGGGACACCCCAAACCTGTCCTGCCTGCCTTCATGGGAGGGAGCAGCACATCCATCACCCTCACCCTCTCCCCTTCCAGCCAGAAGCCATCCCCACACACCCCTACCCAGGGAAGGGGACTGCCCCTCCCGCTCCCCACCAGCCACCCCAGAGGGAGCTTCACACTGGGCCTTCTGAAGCCCACATGCCTTCTACCCTCCTGGGTCTCCCACAGTCCCGACCCCCTCCCTCTTACTACAGTCTCAGGCCCTCTCCCCTCCGAGGGGACCCTGGGAGTGGGGGGCAAACTGTGAGACCTTTGTATAGAAATGCTAGGACACTCGTTACACCCAGTTGGTAGATGAGGACAGGGAGGCCCAGAAGGAGCATGACTTGGCCCAAGTGCACAAGGCCAGCAGTGCGATGCCCCTGGACCCAGGTTCTGATCCCGGACCCAGGTTCTTCCCACTGAGCCCAGAGGGGGCCCCTGCCCTCACCCCACAAGGGGCATGGAGCGTGTCCTGAGTATATGGGTGCGCTTTGGGGAGGCTGGGATGCTACTGCCTCCCCACCTTGGTAACGGCCTCTCTCTGCCCCAAGAAGCTCCTGCCCTGAAGGATTCAGATGCTGCGGGAACACCTGCTGCCGCCAGGAGTATGATTTCTTCTCCGGTCCCTTTAGGTGAGCCCGGGGCCAGCTCCTCTGGGCACAGCCCTCTGAGGGGCCTGGACCACACAGGACAGACGGGCCTTCCTGGCCTGGGGGGGGGTGTAGGTCAGGGGAGGGAGGGAGGGAGGGAGGTGCGGCGGGGATGGCTGGAGGCTCAGGGTGATGGTGGTGGTTCCTCACCCAGGATCTTCATCATCATCTTCCTGACCTTGATGCCCATCGCGTGCATCTGCGGCCTGGCCAAGCGCTTCTGCCGCAGCTGCCAGGAGCAGGAGCCGGACCCCCGGGTGGATCCCGTGAGGCCCCCAGAGCGGCCCACCGTCGTCCCCGCAGAGATGGTCACCGGGGTGCCCATCCCTGAGCCCCCACCCTCCTACAGTGAGGTGGGTGTCTATCCTAATCCCTGTCCTGCCCCTGGGCCTCCTGCCTCTCCCTACTGTCCCGGCGTTTAGAGCAGCAGTGACAGTGGAGGCCTCCTTGCCCCGCGAGCGTCCTGCAGAAGCGTTGGGTCACCCCTTTCCCGGGTACCCGCGGGTGGCAATGCCAGTGCCAGGCCCTAAGACGTCTCTGTGTCCCCTCCTTTCCCTGCAGATTATTCTGAAGCCAGACCTGGGCCTGCCCCCCATGGAGCCGCCCCCTCCCTACAGCCCCAGGTCTGAAGAACATTCTGGGGTCCCCAGGGGCATTGACAACCCAGCCTTCTGAACCATCTCCTGCCTGGAATCCTGCCTCGGCCACCTCTTTCCCGACACCTCCTGGATCAAGCCAGAGACGCCTGGGGCCCCCGAAACACCCCCGCCCAGCCTGCTACCTCGCTGGATTTAACTTATTATTTCCTGACCCTGTCCCACCCCAGCTGTCTCTCTTGTCCCAAAGGCTGGGCTGGAGCAACAGTGTCCAGCCACCACCCCCAACCCAAGTTAGAGGCTGCCAAGAGGAAAGTGTCAGCAGGTGGAGGGGACTGGCAGTAGGTTGGGCTGCTCTGAGGGGTGGAGAGCGCCCCGCTTCTCAACCGGACAGCGGCTCTGAGATGTGAAGATTCCGTACCATGGAGATCCGACCGTGTGCGCTCTGAGCCATCTCCAGTTCTACCAGAATAGAGCAGGCCCCGTTCTATCCCACCCTACCCCCCCACATGTACTCACTAAATTAGTTTGTTGCTGCTGCTGCTAATCTGCCTCTGGCTATGTGTGCAGGTGAGCCCAGACTCTGCTGGGAAACTGGGGGGTTAGGGGGTGCCATTCTGCGCCCCAAATCCCACCATTGATGAGTCTTCAGGGATCGCGTTGACGATAAGCCTAGGAAGACAGTACATCGTGGGCCACCCTCCGGGAGAGGATCTTTACAGATGCTTTGACTTCCAGTTCCTTGAGGTCTCTGGGTGCTCAAGAGCCTAGACAGGCTGCTGGGGAGGGGGTGGGAGTGACCAGTGTGTGCTTCCACACCCCATCCTCCCACTGCTGTCCTGGGAGACAGAGCTCCGCTCCCTGACTCTCCCATGGGGGAGGGGAGCAAGGAGGCTGGCCCTCCTTAGGGCTGGGCCTCCCGAGATCAGCCCCACCCTGGAATCTCCTGGAGGGCAGACCCGCCCTTTTCTTCCAGTCCCGTCCGTGCCTTAACCCTTAAGAGGAAAGCATGGCAGCACAGGGTCTGGCTGGGGCTTGGGTACCAGGGGGTCTGTAGCAGAGGGTGGAGTTGAGAGCCTAGCATGGCACAGGCAGCGTGAGAGAGCATGCCTGTGTCTCGGGGCTCCGGCAGGGCTGGGCTCCTCTGCACGCTGATCTGGCAGCCCAGGAATGCTGGCCGTGCTACCGGGCAGAGGGCAGGCGGCAGCGCTGGCCAAGCTCCTGGGAGGACCCGAGGTGGAACTGGCTCTGGTGTGCCCGCCGGGACCTAGTCTTACCCAGCCTTGGGGCATCAGGACCCAGGCAGGGGGTGGGGGGTGGGGGGCATGGCACAGCCAGCCCCCAAAAGGCTGTCTGGCAGAGAGTTCCTGCTTGCCACGGCCTCAGCGGGAGCACAGTTGTAAGGAAGTTTTTTACTTTGTACGCTTTGTCATTGTATTTTTACCATGAGCAAGAATGGCTTTTACAAATTTAAAAAAAGGGTTCTTTCATGGAATCAGCTTTGGAAGTTAATAAAGACTCACCTTGTGAACTTTGACCGACAGTAATTCATGTATTATCAGCCCTGCTATGAGGAAGAGACTAGAGGAACTCAGACATGTGATGCACACCTGACATATGTGGGACCCAGGGACTAGATACACAACGGACATGGGGAAGCCTGGACACCGCCAGACACGTGAGGGCGTGTGATGCCCGTCCGTGAAAGCTATGGACTGACCGGCACACAGTATATATATTGGATGCCTGGCTGGTTGGGTGGGTGGATAAGCAATTTCACAATGACTGAGGATGTCATTCCTTTTGCTTGGTTTAACAGTTCAAACCCAATGAATGAATAATAAAAGATGGAATCACTTCGCCTGGCCGGCCGGTGGGGCTCAGTGGCTGAGTGTCAACCTATGAATCAGGAGGTCACAATTCCAGGTCAGGACACGGGCCCGGGTTTCAGGCTTGATCTCTAGTAGGGGGCGTGCAGGAGGCAGCCAAGAATACACTCATCGTTGATGTTTCTATGTCTCCTCTTCCTCTCTGAAATCAGTTTAAAAAAACATTTTTTTAAAAAGATGGATTCACTTGAATGAATGAATGAATGATCACCTGAGTGAGTGAATGAATGAACAAACGTGAAGATCTGCCATCAGACATTTGTAAAGATACAGCTTGGTTAACACCAAAAAGGTGGTCCTTGCGTCTGTGGACTTGAACTTCTGCAGGAGAGTCCCCAGAGGACTGGGGAGTGCAGGAAAAGCTGTGCGCAGGGGGCACGCTGGGGTGATGGGGGAGGGCCTTGTGCTCCAGGGGCAGAGAGAGGAGGAGAACGGAGCTCTGCGTGGTGGGAAGTTGGGAGGAGGATGACACCAACAAGAATCTAACCTCACCAGGGGCCTGAGTTTCAGAACTCTGGCTCCGACATGTTGGTTTCTGCCCCCAGCACCTCCTCGGCTCAGTTGCCCTGTTTGTACAATGCAGAGGTTTCCCCCTTCTAGCTCAGATAGGGTGTTTCCCAAGTGGGGAGGGAAGAGAGTTCAGAGAACCTCTTTGACTCTACAGCCTTTCCTCCGCTCCACCTCAGCCACACCCTCAGATGGATACACCTGATCTAGTCACCCCGATAACCTCAAACCTGCCACACCCTGAACAGCAGCTCCCATGCTGCCAGTCCAGGTGCTGAATTAGCCCCCTGCCAGCAATTCCCTGAGCCCACGGAGACCTCCAAGCCACTGGCCTTAGCCCCGCAGCCCCATCAGCCGTGTCCTCAGTGCCTTCCTTACCCAGCTTGGAGGCCTTGATCCAACCTGGGAATCACCCGGAATTTCACTTCTCCATCCATTGTACTCACCTGGCAAAACCCCAAACTCTGGTTGGAATCAACTTTTGCTCAAGAGCCAGCACACCTGGGCGATTGGACTCACTTCAAAATCAAAATGGTGAAACTCAAGCGGCCCCCCAGCTTCTCCATCACGCCGTAGATGCTTTCCTTTCTCCCTCTTGAGAGACTAAGTCGTGCTTTCCACTCTCCTGGGTCTCCCACAGTCCCGGCCTCAATTTCAGCTGGTGATGGCACCACGTAAGTCAGAGAAAAATAATGGATGTAATCATGAGAGAACCACCCATCTCCCCCTAACACCCCCCCCCCCCCCGCCCCCAACCTCTGGTTACAGTGGAAGCCAAATCCCACACTGCCAACTGGATTCCACGCCCCTCGGTCCTTCTGAAGACCTCACTCCTGCGGGTGCTCCCACATCAGCCATTTCCCCCTCAATTATTGGACTTTTATTGTCCCCTGACATAGATGCCTCATCACCCATCTTCGAGAAGCCTTCCCTTGACACTCTCATTGCCTCTGTGCGTGCGGTTCCACTTGCTCCTCCCCATCCTTACTCCATCCGGCTCCAATCAGCTCTCTGTCTCCATCGTTACGTGAACTGGCTCTTGTTCACATCATCAGTGACCTACATCTTGCTGAAGCCAAAGCTCAACTCTCTAGCCTCGTTTACTATCTGTCATCGGCCTTTGACATACTTGGCCCCTATCTCCTTTCCTGAGAAACTTTCCCTGGTGGACTTCCTGGTTTTCCTCCTACTCAGGGCTGCTCCTTCTCAGGCTCCTTCCCTCTCGCCTCCTCCTCCACCTCCTCTAAATGGTAGCTGACCTGGAGGTCTCCCCTCTTGGTCTTCATTCACTCCCGCAGTGGGTCTCACCCAGTGCTGTGGCTTCATAGACCATCTCAAACCTGTATCTCTGGCCAAGACTTCTCCCCTGATCTCCAGACTTGTGTATTTAACTTATATTTAACCACCTATCGCCTCCACTTGGATGCCTCACGAGCATTTCACAGCCAACACTGGGCTCTAATTTCCCTCCACCCCACCCCAAATCCAGGCCTTCCCAAGTTGTCACATCATAAATAAATGGCACCACCAGCCAGCCAGTTCGTTCAGGCCAAAACACTAACTTATTCTAATTTCTCTCTTTTCCTCACCTCCTCATCCTGCCTCCAAAATAGACTCGTGTCCACGTTTCACCATTTCACAGTGGCAGCCCTAGACCAAGTCGCCCTGAAGCTAGCCCAGGCAACCCTAATGACATCCCCCCCTGATTTCCTGTCCCCATGCTGCCCCCTGCAGTTCATCCTACATACTGCAGCCAGGGAGGTTTCTCTGGAACATAAATAATACATGTCATTCCCCTACTCAGAGGCCTCTGATGGTTGCCCATTGCACTCGGAATAAACCCCAAACCCCTGACCTCTCGTCTCCTCCCTTCTCACTGCATGCCAGCCTGCGCTCTGAGCCTTGGCTGTCTCAAGTCAGTCTGGCTCTGGGCCTTCGATGGCTTTTATGCTTGGGAACGACCCCCCCTCCCCCCCCGCACCCCCGCATCCCCACTTCTCTCTGAGTGTTCACTTGGCTATCTTCCCATCATTCCAATTCCAGCTGTCACCTGCTCAAAGAAGCCCACCCTGACCACCCTCCACGGAGCAGCCCCTCCAGCCCCCTCTGTGACACGATGCTGTTTTATTTTCTTCACAGCATGTCCCGGCGCTGCAAACCGCCTTATTCACTTACGTGCTTACCTGCTCACAGTCTGTTTTCTCTCTCTGGCCCCACCCTCCGCAGAGATGGGGGTTTTCCATGTTCACTGTTGGGTTCAGAGTCAAGGACAATGCCTAGCACCTGGGAGGTGTCTCTCTGTTGACTCACTCCCAGCGGCCACAATGGCCGTGGCCACCTTGAAAGCCCAAAAGTTCCTGCAAGAGAAACGCCCAGGAAAGGACTTTCTTGGGGCCTGCAAACACCCCTCGGTGCCACCTGTGGATGCCAGGCCCTCAACCAGAAGGAGTTATTGTGCTCTTTCTTTCCCTCTCTCCCTCCCTCCCTTCTTCCTTCCTTCTTCCCTCCCTCCCTCCCTCCCTCACTTCTTCCTTTCCTTCCTTCCTTCCTTCCTTCCTTCCTTCCTTCCTTCCTTCCTTCCTTTCTTCCTTTCTTCCTTTCTTCCTGCCTTCCCGCCTGCCTTCCTGCCTTCCTTCCACCCTTTCTTTTTTTCCCCGCTGAATACTTGGCGAGCACCTCTCCCATGTCAGGCATTATTCCAGGGCCTGAGAAAAGAGGCCCACAAAACAGATACTATTCCTGCTCCCACGGAAAACAGATGCCAGTCAAACAATCCCACGAGTGAATCTGTGGGCACCCTCTGGTCTAAGGGCTGGGAAGATAAAATGCGCATATCGTGCTAGAGAACTATGGTGGGGCCGGGGGACTGCTTTAGGTTGGGTGGTCAGACATGGTCTTTCTAAGGAGACTGTGACATGGAACCAGTTCCAGCAGCAAGAGAAGTAGACAGACATGAAAGGACGGGGAGAAGAGTGCTCCCGGCAAAGGCCCTGAGGATGAAAGGAGCTCGGTGGCTCAGAAGACTTAAAGGAGACCCCTCCCTGTTTCAAAATCCCCAAGATCCTTAACGAGGGTGGGTGTCTTCATTTCCTGGGGCTGAACAAATAGCCACAAGCTGGCTGACTTAAAACCACAGAAGTTCTTTTCTCACCGCCTGGAGGCCAGGAGTCGGAATCAAGGTGTTGACAGGGTTGGTGCCTTCCGGAGGCTGGAGGGAAATTCCATTCCACGCCTTCTCGTGGCTTCTGAGGGCTGCCAAGCGGTCCTCGGTGTTCCTTGGCTCGTGGCTGCCCTCTGTTCTCTGCCTCCACCTTCACACGGCCTTTTTCTCCGTGTTTCCGTGTGTTCTAAGGACACTCTTCATTGGATCGAGGGCTCACCCTAATCCAGGAAGGTCTCACCTGCAGATCCTTACCTCAAGTACATCTACACAGGCCCTTATTCCAAATAAGGTCACATTCTGAGGTTCTGGTGGACACATCTTTGGTGGTGGTGGTGGTGAGGAGGACACAATTCAATCCACTACAGCAGGGTCCTCAAACTTTTTAAACAGGGGGCCAGTTCACTGTCCCTCAGACCGTTGGAGGGCCGGACTATAGTTTAAAAAAAACTATGAACAAATTCCTATGCACACTGCACATATCTTATTTTGAAGTAAAAAAACAAAATGGGAACAAATACAATATTTGTATTTGCATGTGGCCGCGGGCTGTAGTTTGAGGACCCTTGCACTACAGAGATATTCTCATCTGGAAGGTCCCTCAGAGATTCTCAGAAAGGGCATATCTCAAACAACAGCATATCTTCGAATATTCTGGAAGATACTTCTGAAAGGAGGGAGTGGCATTCTGTGCTCAGGGAAATCTGGAAAATGCTGCATACACATCTCCCAGGGGAAGATCCATCTGAAAGGGCTGAGGATTCACAGGAAAGGGGCCACCTTGCCCTGATTTAAAGCAGCATCGCTCTAGTTCATTTCACCATGAAACTGGTTTTTCCTTCTCATAATCCTGGTGGAATTTGATATCCTATCATCCTGTGGAATTTTGAGAGGAACGCTTTGTCTTATTGTGGATGAGATAGTCGAGTCCAGAAAAGAGAAGCGACTCATCTAAGGTCACAAAGCTGGCAGGGTCAGAAGTGGGATTTAAAACTCAGGCTCGTCAAGATGATGGAGAAGGAGAGCCTATCAGTGGGTGCCAGGGGTTAGGGATGATGTGGGGAAGGGAGCGGGTGTGACTAGAGTAGCAGTCTGTATCCTGAGTGCAGTGGAGGTGACACCAATGGACACGGGGTGATCAAAAGACATAGAAGTAGACTCCCACATTGTACCAAAGTCAACTTCCTGGTTCTGATATTGTTTCTCGCCATCGTTGCATCTTACCTAATGTACCTACTGGGCATGGCGTAAGAGGCAACATTTGAGAGAAACGGGGCAAAGGGAACTTGGGACCTCCGCACGGCCTTTGCAACTTCCTGTCAGTCTATAATTCCTTCAAAACAAAAAGATCTTTAAAAACCAGTTTCCTGCTTCCAGGTCCAAGGGCTTTTTATGTGCCTAAAATAGAGCAAGTTTCGGTTCAGTCTGTGCCCAAGGCCCAATACAAAGCACAGTGTGGTGTTGCCTGGCATGGTTTGTGGTTTGTTTGAACTGGAGTCATTTGGGTAGCGAGGGCTGTAATTTGCACACGTCCTGCTGCCGTGGCGAGGGCCTTCACACCTAACCGCGGGGAGGCTCGTAGCCAGGTGTGTGGGCCCTGATCGCGCAGACGCAGAGCCAAGAGGAAGAGGACCTTGGCTTCTGCAATGAGAGTTTCCTGGTCATCTAGATGGCCCTCCGTGGGGCAGGATTATATATTTATACTTTTTGGCAAAATGTAAACTTTCTGGCCAAAACCGGTTTGGCTCAGTGGATGGAGCGTCGGCCTGCGGACTGAAGGGTCCCGGGTTCGATTCCGGTCAAGGGCATGTACCTGGGTTACGGGCACTTCCCCAGTGGGAGATGTGCAGGAGGCGGCTGATCGATGTTTCTCTCTCATCGATGTTTCTAACTCTCTATCTCTCTCCCTTCCTCTCTGTAAAAAGTCAGTGAAATATATTGGAAAAAAAAAATGTAAACTTTCTGTACAGAAACAGGCCACTGGCTGGATTTGGCTCAGGAGCCATAGTTTGTTGACTTCTGAACGAAAACGTACAAGTCGGTCTAATTTTTCCACCGCTTACCGCCTACCCAGCTTCTTCGTGCAGTTGGTTGTTTTGTTGTTGTTTTGTTGTCCCAAATGTTTTATTGTGGTAAAATATACATCACATCAAATTCGCCATCTTCGCCATTCTTACGTGTACAGCTCAGTGGTAGCAAATACACTCATGATGTTGTACAACCATCACCCCCCTCCATCTCCGTAACTCTTCATCTTGTAGAACGGTACCCATTAGTAATAGCTCTCCATTCTCTCTCTCTCCCTCACCCCCACTCCCACCCCCGCCCCTGCTCCTAGAATGCCCCCCCCCATTCTACTTTCTGTCTCTAAGTACCTCATATAAATGGACACATACAGTATTTGTCTTTGGGGTCTGGCTTATTTCACTTAGCGTAACGGCCTCAAGTTTCATCCATGTTGTAGCATTTTTCAGAATTCCCTTCTTTCTTAAGGCTGAATAATAGTCTATTGTACGTGTATATCACGTATTGCTTATCCATTCATCTGTACACTTGAGTAGACTCCATGTTTTAGCTATATCTTCTTGCTGTACTGACCCTTTTATTAATATATAATGTTCTTCTTTGTCTCTTGTAACCTATTCTGATTTAAAGTCTTTTTCCCCCTGATATTAGTGTAGCCACCTTTGCTCTTTCTTGGTAACTATCTACACTAATAAAAGAGAAAAATGGTAATTAGCGTACGACCGCTACCCTTTTCATTGGCTAATCAGTGAGTATATGCAAATTAACTGTCAGCCAAGATGGCGGCTAATTTGCATATGTCGGCTCCAAGCCACAGACTGAGGCTTTAGGCCTGGGTAAGGGAGGAGCCAGCCAGCGATCATTGAGCCAGCGATGGTTGATGGTGGCAATGGGGGGGGAACCAGGGTGGAGCCAGCCAGCGATCATAGATGGCAGCGGCGGAGGGGAGCTGGGGGTGCCCTGGCCCAGGCCTAAAGCCTTGACCAGAGGCTTTAGGCTTAGGTCGGGGAGGAGCCAGCCAGCGATTGTTGATGGCGGCGGAGGTGGGGAACCAGGGCGGAGCCAGCCAGCGATCAGCTGAAGAGGGAGCTGGGGGGTTCCCAGTCCAGGCCTAACACCTTGGCCAGAGGCTTTAGGCTTGGGCCGGGGAGGAGCCAGCCAGTGATCCTTGATGGTGGTGGCGGCCTGAACCGGGGCGCAGCCAGCCAGCGATCCTTGATGGCCACGGTGGCTTGGAGCTGAGGGTGCCCTGTCCCAGGGCTAATGACTTGCCAGAGGCGTTAGGCCTGGGCAGGGGCCAAACCAGCAATTGGTGTGAACTACAGAGGAAACACCTTTTCTGACTGCTGATTGGTTAAGCTCCCTGTATGCCACTGGTAATATTCTTAGTAACTTGGGTAATAAGAGTCCAAAAAGTGACCTAGGGTTTTTTTTACCACACTCCTGGAGAAAAAAATGAAGGTCTGCTCTGGAGGGTTAAGAAATGTCATATCCTGTCCTAGCCAGTTTGGCTCAGTGGATAATGCCTCGGCCTGCCCAACGCAGATTCTGGGTTCAATTCTGACCAAGGGCATGTACCTAGGTTGCAGCTTCCTCCCTGGCTCCGGCCCAGGTCAGGGCTCATGCAGGAGGCAACCAATCAAAGTGTTCCTCTCACTTTGATGTTTCTCTCTGTCTTTCCCTTTCTCTTCCACATTCTCTAAAAATCAATGGAAACATATCCCCAGGTGAGGATAAAGAAAGAAAGAAATGTCATATCCTATGAAAGATACTTCTTGAAAATGCCTAAAGAAAGTTGTCATTTTTTCATGGTAAAGGGACTGGAGTTCGTGTTGATGAAAACACCTTGGTGGCTGCAGTGACTGTCAGTGGCTGCAGCAGCGGGGTGATGGGGCTGGTGCCTTCCCCTGATCAGCCCGGTCGCCTTCCACAAAGGGAGGCCAGACTGCGGCTTAGGCCCGCTCCCCAAGGGGAGCAGGGAGCAGGTAGTAGGACATCCCTTAGGGCTCCCAGTATGTGATAGGGGGCAAGCTGGGCTGAGGGAACCCCCTCCCCAGTGCACAAATTTTTGTGCACCGGGCCCCTAGTTTACATATAATATCTTCTCTATACTTTCACTTTTAATCTATTTGTGCCTTTGAATCTCTTGTAGACAGCATGTAATTACATCATGTTTTTTATCCTTTCTGCCAATATCTATCTTTTGATGAATCCATTTACATTTAAAGTTATTACTATTAAGGAGGGACTTGCTTCTGTCATTTTGCTATTTGTTTGCTATATGCCTTATAGCATTTTTGTGCCTCGTTTCCTGCAATATTGTTTTTTTGTTGTTGTTCTTAATCCTCACCCAAGGGTATTTTTTCCATTGATTTTTAGAGAGAGTGGAAGGGAGGGGGAGAAGGGGGAGAAAGAGAGAGAAAGGGAGCGAGACATCAATCAGTTGCCTCCCTCACACACCCTGACCAGGGCCAGGGATTGAACCTGCAACCCAAGTATGTGCCCTTGACCAGGAATCGAACTCATGACCCTTTAGTGTATGGGCCAGTGCTCCTACCACTGAGCCACACAGGCCAGGGCTACACTCTGTTTTGTTTTTGTTTTTTAAATATATTTTATTGATTTTTTACAGAGAGGAAGGGAGAGGGATAGAGAGCCAGAAACATCGATGAGAGAGAAACATAGATCAGCTGCCTCCTGCACACTCCCCACCAGGGATGTGCCTGCAACCAAGGTACATGCCCTTGACAGGAATCGAACCTGGGATCCTTCAGTCCGCAGGCCGACGCTCTATCCACTGAGCCAAACCGGTCAGGCATCTCTGTGTTTTTTTTTTTACAGCTTTGTCCTCACCTTCTTTGGTTGTTCATGTCACAAAATCATATCTATATACATTGTATATATAAGACAATAATCCATTTAAATGCATTCATCTCTTAAATTATATAGAACACAACATGTGGTGTTATAAACCAAAGTTACAATAATACGTGCTTTTAGACTAATAATATTTTAATGTATTAGTCTCTTAAATCATGTAGAAAACAAAAAGTGTCGTAAAACCATTGTTACCATAATAGTAGCTTCTATAATTTCCCATGTATTTAACTTTATTAGGATCTTCATTCTTTTATATGGCCTTGAATTACTGTCTAGTGTCCTCTCGTTTCGCCCTGGAGGACGCCCTTGAGCATTTTTGCAGGGCAGATCTAATGGTAATGAACTCTCTCAGCTTTGGTTCATCTGGGAATGTCTTTATTTCTTTTTTTAAAAAATATATTTTATTGATTTTTTACAGAGAGAGGAAGGGAGAGAGATAGAGAGTTAGAAACATCAATGAGAGAGAAACATCGATCAGCTGCCTCCTGCACACCTCCCACTGGGGATGTGCCCGCAACCAAGGTACATGCCCTTGACCGGAATCAAACCTGGGAACAGTCTGCAGGCTGACGCTCTATCCACTGAGCCAAACCGGTTTCAGCTGGGAATGTCTTAATTTCTTCAAAGGACAGTTTTGCCAGATATAAGATTTTTCTTTGAGCACTTTGAGTATAACAGTCCACTGCCTTCTGGCCTCCAACGTTTCTGATGAGATCTGCTGACTCTTGTTGAGTATCCCTTGTATCAAGTCACTTCTCTCTTGAGTCCGAAGGCTGATGCTCTATCCACTGAGCCAGACGGGTTAGGGCCAAGTCACTTCTCTCTTGCTGCTCTAAGGATTTTGTCTTTGTCTTTTGAATGTTTGATTATAAATGTGGCCAGGTTTAGGACTTTTTTGACATCTTGGAGTCCATTGAGCTTCTTGGATACTTATATTTGTGTATTTCATTACATTGGGGAATTTTCAGCCAATATTTCTTCAAATATTCTTTCTGTCCCTTTCTCTCTTGTCTCCTTATGGGGCTCCCATAGTGCATCTGTTAGTCCATTTGGTGGTGTTCCATAGGTCTCTTAAGCTCCGTTCACTTTTCTTCAATCTTTTTCTTTCTGTTCCTAAGACTTGGTAGGTTCTATTGTCCTACTGATTCTTTGTTTACTGATTCTTTCTTCTGCTTGCTCAAATCTGTTTTCAACTCCCTTTAGTAAATTTCTTTATTTAATTATTGTAGTTTTCAGCTCCAGAATTTCTTTTGGTTTCTTTTTAGGTTTTCTGTCTCTTTATTGGTATTTTCAGTATATTCATTCCTCATTTTCTTGACTTTTTCCACGTCTGCCTTTAATTCTTTGAGCATGTTTAAGACAATTGTTTTTAAATCTTTGTCTAGTAGATCTGCCATCAGGTATTTTTCACAAACAGTTTCTGTTGGTTTATTAACCCCACCCTGCCTTGGAATGGGCCGTACTTTCTTATTTCTGTGTATGCCTTGAGATTTTTTTTGTTGGGAACTGGACACTTGAATCTAATAATGTGGTAACTCTGGAAATCTGATTTTCCCCCTTCCCAAGGGTTGGCTACTTTTTGTTTTCTTTTGTTTGGCTGTTATTATTGTCTCTGGGCTGAGGATCAGACTAAGATGTAAACCTAAGGTCTTCTCAGGTCTTTTCTGAATCTGTGTCTTTCCTGGGCATGTGTGGTTGCTTTCTCATTTTCTGTTTATGCAGTTGTTTTGAATGGCCTAGCCTTTAATTTCTGGCTCTCAAAAGGGAAAAAAAGAAAAAGAAAAATGATGAGGGGGGAAGAGTACTGGCCCTTTAAATACCCTGCATGTCGCTTCAATGGGAACAGGGGGAGGAAGAGAGCAACAGAAATGGCTCCCCTCCTCTTGGTCTACTCCTCTGAGCTCAGAAGCAGCAGCCAGCAGTCGGAGCCCGGATCCCTGATATTTGGATGACAGTCCTTTTTCCCACCGTGGTTTTAGCGAGCTGTGTACATGCTGCTCCAGGAACATGCACAGCTGCTTGCCACCTGGCCGAGGGTGGGGGATGGGTGGCTGCTACTGTGCTAAGAGCTGAAATGGACTGCAATTTACTGCCCAAGCCTTCCCCTGAGCGTTGCAAGCCTTTAATAGGATCCAGAGTTCCGAAATATTTACATCCGACAGGTCTGGACGGTTCAATTGCTTTTAGGTGGGGAGACAGGTTCATGGTGCTTGGTCCTCCATCATCTTCCCATAATCCTCTCAGCAAGGTTATATTTTCATTGTATTCATTTGAGAAGACTCAATTGTGTTAGCTGAGATCTGACCAGTAATTTATTTTAAAACTTGCTTTAGTTTTCTGCCAACATTTTCTCAGAACAAAGGATATTAAGAACTTTGATCAGAGGCTTACGGAGACCATTTCATACAGCAATAGTAGAACTTGCACCGACAATCAAACTCAATTTGTTATGCCACGCTTTTTTTTTTTCCATATACCCAGCTTCCTGGATTTTCTTGAAAGTGTCTCTACCTGTCCTCATCCCCCATTCACAGAAAGACTGTGAGACTGGGGAGCAGCTGTTTTTCACAAAGAGGCTCTGTCTCTATGGCCACTGCTGACTGGTTCAGGGCCGGGCCCTGGTCCAATGTGAGCCAATCAGAGCCCTACCATGAGAATTCTGGATATGGAACTCAGTGAGTCTATCTAATCTATAGATTGTTCAGGTAACACAGCTGTTAGATGGAGAGCCTGGAGCCACTGGGGCCCATGCTAGCCACTCCATGAAGACACCTGGACAGGTGAGAAAGAAAGACGCCAACATTCCGAGGAAAGTGGAGAGGAGACAGAGAGAAAGTCCTGGTGACTGTCAAATGCTGGACTCCATTTGTTCCCGAGGCCCAGCTGCCTTCTCAGAGCCGGGCTACCCTACCACCCTCCAGTGGCAACCAAAAGCTAACACATCTTCCATTTCGCTCAAGCTTGTGTGCGTTGGTTTATTGTCATTTGCCATCAAAAGAGCCCAGAGGAACACACTAGACCAACTCCCTCACTTTACAGATGGAGAAACAGATTCTGAGAAAGGCTATGGTTTCCCTCAGGCCTCAAGGTTGGAGAGCGGCTAGGCTAGAATTAAATCCAAATTCCCAATGGAAGCTCACGCGTGTTCCTGCACAGCTGCTGCTACGACTGTGCCTGTCAGCCACAGCCCTCAGTTGGAGGGAAATACCTCCCTACCCGCTCCCATCCACAAAGCAAAGGGGAAGGATAAAAATAGAAGACCATCAGAAGAACAACAGGAGACCTGGGATGCGGAAGGTTGGCACAGGAAGTGGAGAGTAGGGAGAACAAAGTCGGGCTTGTGAGAGGTGAACGCGGAAAGGACACCACACTCTGTGGCTGATCTCTCACGCAAGGAAGACCGGGTCAAAGGAGGGCGTCCCCTCTCTGCGAAACTCTCGTGCAGAATTCGGATTAAAGGAGGCTATACATAGCCTCCCAACCAAGGCGAAAGGGAGATCAGAGGCCCACCCAGGTGTCAGCTGCCTGTGGGTCCCCAGCCTCCTGACGCCACACCCTGACCTTCAATATAAAACCAGACGGTTTGAAGGGGAGCCCAGACGCCCTTCCTGCGTATTGTGCAGTGAAGGGTCCTGCCTGACTATCCCCTCCTGGTCCCTCCCCCCACCCCGGACACAGTCCTTCTCCCTGCATCCTTCCTCCCAGGCACCGGTGACGAAGTTGTGTGTTTCTGACTCTGCCAGGAGGTTTGGCATAACAGAGAGGAGAGGTGGGCCCTGGCAGGTCTGCAGGAGTTTGGGTTCCTCCTGCGTCACGTGACATACGAGGGTAAAGGAGCGGTTACTGCTGAATAAGATGACTCAACGTCCTGAACTGGAAATGTGTGGCAAGATGGTATCTGTGGCCAAGCGAGGACTTGTCTCCAGAGTGACGGTTAGATCCCAGTGACCCGCCTCAGTACAAGCAGGTTTTACGGCTCCGTGAGGCAATCGTGACAACTTTCAGGAAGAAGTAGACGGGGGTCAGGGGATTTGCTGAGCCCCAGGACACGGTGTATCTTTTTAAAAAATACAATTATATTGATTTCAGAGAGGAAGGGAGAGAGAGAGAGAGATAGAAACATCATGATGAGAGAGAATCATTGATGGGCTGCCTCCTGCACGCCCCCGACTGGGGATCAAGCCTACAACCCAGGCATGTGCCCTGACCGGGAATCGAACCGTGACCTCCTGGTTCATAGGTTGACACGCAACCACTGAGCCACGCCAGCCGGGCAAGACACGGCCTGTCTCTACCCAGGACAGGCAGAATCCCTTGGCAACCACCCAGGAACCTGGGGGACCCAAAGGAAACTATAATTGCTGACATCGCCCAGCTCAGCCTCCTCTGGTACCCTCAGGGCCTCCTGCACTCAAACGGTACTGGCAACTTTTAAGTAGTCCCAAGCCCCACCTTCTGCAGAACCTGCCCAGAGGGTTCCATCTCACACATACATGGTGTGTGGCAGGCATCTCTCACCACAGGACTGCAGCTTCTGCCTCAATACCCCTACCTCCCCTGGTGTTTGCTTGTGCCCGGCCTGCAGCCGGGTTCCTCTTCCTCTCCTTGTGTTCCCCAAAGAACCCCAAACTCTGGCCTACAGCCCACTCTGAAGAGCATCTTAATTCCTTTTATCTATCACTTTCCATTCCTCTGAGGCCTTGCCTTCCACGAACAGACATCTTCTTCATGATGCTTTTCCTAAACTAGAGAGTACTCGCCTGCCTGATTCTGGACCAAAAAAAAAAATGCAATTCAGAAATCTTACAAAAGTTTTCAAATGGCAAAGAAAGTGCCCCCATCTCCAAAACATGAGCCTGATCCAGGTGAATGGTTACTCTATGACCCAGACCCAAAATTAGCAGGACATGTGTTCTGCTAATGGCACAGACTCCGAGATCTGTACCTTAGAACATCCACACGTTCTGACATCAAATCTAGTTTCCATATATCTACTACTCACACCTGGGTGGACCCGTTCCTCGACTCTCCTTTACCTGGGAAACATCGGGAATCCCCAGGGTAGCTCCTCAGAGTCTCAGTTGCAGGAGAAAGCACTGGGGGGCCCTTGGAATGCTAAGAATAAGCTATGAGAATCATGAGTTTAATTTCAAGAGTGCTTGAAATATATATATATATATATATATTTTAAGTAAAAGTCTTGTGGTTCAGCTCAGGTACCAGTAAGATCTCTGCATAGTTTCTGTTTTTAATCCCAAATTCTTTCACTTAGTAGAAAATCTTGAGGGGTAGGGGGAGGAGGGGGGAGTTGAAGCCTAAATCGTAAGCAAATAAAACCGTGTGAATTTGAACTGGCACAGTTCGTCTTGTCACCATTTGAAAGGACATACAAAAACATTTACAAATGCCCATTTGACACCCTCAGTTGGCAGGAGGCCACCCTCTGGGACTCCTTGTCCTCTGCTGCCATCGTCTGGAGAGAAGAGGGGCTGCAGGGACGCGGAGGGGCAGAGACCCATGGATGGGGTGGACGCAGGGACTCAGCCGACCCCCACTGACTAAGAGACCGGGGGCCTACTCCCTACTCCCCGGGAGGCCAGCAGTGCACCTCCCCTGAAGAGGCAGGAGGTGTGGCTTGCGAAGCTGGTTGCCAGGCCCATTTCAGCCCCTGAGAGGGCTCAGTGTCAGAAGAGGGAGTTCTGATCATGACAGATCTGGTCTCACCTCCTTCTACAAAAGAGGAAACCAAGTCCTGGCCAGTTTGGCTCAGTGATTAGAGCCTCAGCCAACGCACGGAAGGGTCAAGGGTGCGATTCCAGACCAAGGGCACATACCTCGGTTCCAGGTTCCCCAGCCCCAGTCTGGGCGAGTGCGGGAGGCAGCAATCGTTGTGTCTCTCTCACATCGATGTTTCTCTCTCTCTTTCCTCCCCAGGCAAGGATTTTAAAAAAAGAAAGAAAAAAAAGAGAGGAAACCAAGACCAAGTAGTATGCAC
The DNA here is from genome assembly GCF_028538775.1 of Myotis yumanensis. NCBI lineage: Eukaryota > Metazoa > Chordata > Mammalia > Chiroptera > Vespertilionidae > Myotis > Myotis yumanensis. The sequence continues at coordinate 41,785,546 of NW_027223767.1, read as the reverse complement.
TTTCCCCAAAGCTGAACTACACCTTAGGGACAGCGGCAGGATTTGAACCCTGAGCCCTGAGCTCTAAACCCAGGGTTGCCTTGGAGCTATTCAGCGTGCAGGCCTTGGACCAGCAGCCTCGGTGTCACCTGGGAGCTTGTTGGGAAAATGCAGGATCTAACCCCCCCCACCCGAAACCTGCTGAATGGGGCCCCGCAGTTTAACAGATCCCCAGGCAATGGGTATGTGTGTCTGAGCTTGTGAAACTGATTTTAAACACACTGCCCTCCAGCTTCCAGCTTTCCAAGGAGGGCTCATTAAAGTGCTTTCACGGTACTTCCCCCAATGCAAACCACGACGACACTGCGTAGAAAGCTTCTACATGCGCCCTGGCCGGTTTGGCTCAGAGGATAGAGCATTGGCCTGTGGCCTGAAGGGTCCCAGGCTCGATTCTGGTCTAGGGCACATGCCTGGGTCGCAGTCTCGATCCCCACTAGGGGGCGTGCAGGAGGCAGCCTCTCTCATGGATGATGTTTATCTCTCCCTTCCTCTCTGAAATCAATAAAAATATATTTTTTAAAAAAGAGTGCTCCTACATTGCTTACTGCAAAGCAATTCAGACAACAGGAAAGTGTAGAGCAGAAAGCAATAGACATTGTGGTGTCTAAATATCTTTCTAAACATTTTCTGTGTGCACGTTTTTACACAAAAATCAGGTTGTCTTCTCCATACCCTCTTGTGGCCTTTGCTTTTTACTTAAGATTCTATGGATGATCTCTCTTTTGAAATAACAGTTGCTCAATGAATATTTGCTAATGAAAAAAATTGAGCCAAACAGTAGTCATGGGTGTGTTAGTTATCCACGGCTGCATTACAAATTATCCCCAGACTCGGCAGTTTTAAGAAACAAATCTTTGTTATTTCACACTGTTTCTGAGGGTCAGGATCTTGGAGTGGCTTAGACGGATGATTCTGGCTCAGTGTCTCTCACGGCATCACCGTCAACCTGTCGACCAGGTACGGTCACCAGCAGACGGGGTCGCCCCTTGCTCTACGCCACCACCGTCTCTCGCCTGACCTCATACAACAGACCTCTCAGGTCTCCTCACATCTCTCCTCACCCTCCTCTCAGCCATTCACCCATTTGCCAGCCAGGGTGAGCTTGGCAAAAGGCAAATTTAACACCGTTGCCCCTGCCCCTACTTAAAATCCATCCGTGGTTCCTCGTGGCTCTTAGGTCTGTGGTCCCTGGTGCTCTGGCTGCTGCTGACGCCCCCACCCTCACCTCCTTGCTTTGCCCCCTCGCGTGTTCCAAGCTCTGTCCCCGCCCTGGGGTTCTTCTGACGACCTTGATGGAAACAGACACATTCGCCTCGCGTTTCCGTGGTGTGCATGTGCACACGGGACGACTTGATCAACTGCTTCTGCAGCCTTCGGCTCCCTTCCCCAGTCCCCAGAGCATGGCCTCAGTAAATATTTGCTGAACATTCTATCTGTTATCCCTCATATTCGTGGCAAATATTTTCCCTGGGTTCTAGTTTGCCTCTAACTTTGTTTATTGTTTCTTTCAACTTCACAGGTTTTACATGCTGGTGTAGTCAGATCAGTCTGTCTTCCTTTGGCGGCCTCTCTGCTGCTTTGTGCATAGAAAGTTCCTGAGGTTTTATAACAGTGGTTCTCAATCTTGGCTGCATATTAGAATCACCTGGGAATCTTTTTAAAATCCTGATTTCTGGGCCTCATCCTCCGGAAATTCTGTTTCTTTGTTACTAATGTTTGTGGCCCCATCCCCTAACAAAGAAACAGAATTTCTGGAGGATGAGGCCCAGAAATCAGGATTTTAAAAAGATTCCCAGGTGATTCTAATGTGCAGCCAAGGTTGAGAACCACTGTTTTATAAGAAGAGCTGGTGACTTACGAGGGCCCGTGTGGGAGGAATTGCGAGAAGAAGGAACAGGAGGCTGACGACCTTGATGGGAACTGAAGGAGCTATACAGGTGGGTAGAGCGGGTAGGCCTGGTACCCTCGGCCTGTCGTCTTCCTCACGGTGCTCACCACCTTCCTAGGGGGCCGGGAGAATATTAACACCCTGGGACAGGTCAAGGGAAAGCGGGTCAGAGCCTACACCGGCTTTTAAGGTAAAAGTGGAAGGCCGGAGTCGTCATTTTGTTAAGCCCGGGCTACTTGTGGGCACGTGCACACACGCACACATATGTGTGGGAGAGGTTTCAGACGGAGGCAGCAGCACCTGTGAGGAGCCCACGGTGGGACGTGTTCAGATGGCCTCCATCAAGTCCTCATAGAGGCTACAATCGCCTGCTCTCTTACCCAAAGCCCATGCCTGGGTCAAGGGGAGGCTGTTCCCAACTGAGCTGTGTGGACGTGTTCTTGGGGGGTCTCCGCCTGTTTCTGCAGAGGACAGGACCAGCCAGCTCTGTCCTACCGTGCCTGTCCACATCCCTGCCATGAGAACATGGGCAAGACATGGGTACCACGGCCCAGGGGTCCCAAGAAGCCCACCCACAGGCACCCTTGGCTTGCGGTCGGGCTGTCCCATCTTGGCTGTGAGAAGCAGCAGCCTTTTGGTGTTCAGGAAAATACCTATAAACTGCAGAAGTTCAAGGGCAGAGTACAGGGTTTAAGTGAATACGGTAGGAATGTCAATAAAGGCGCAGCTCAGGCCTGCCCAGCCCTCAGCCCAGGAGGTGACATTGCAAGAGGAGTCTCTATGGCTCCCAGCTGTTGGCAGGAGCCAGGCCATGGGCTGAGCAAGCACTTTCCTCAACCTGAGGTGGTGGATGTGGCTCTTCTCCCCACCTTACAGGTAGGAACCCCAGGCTCTAAGAGGTCCTGGGATTGGCCCACGGTCCCTCAGCTATAGCTGGGAAGAGCCAGCATCAGGGCCCAGGTTGCATGGCCCCAGAGCCCATCAGGGGAACCGAGATGCCCTGTGGTCTCCCGGACTGTGTGGAGGGAAGGTGTCCACGGGCAGGGCGTGGGCACACGTGAGGCGGGGCTGGGACCTCACTATCTGGGGCCTGGGGGCGGGGCCAGACATCAGGAGGTTTGATTCTAAAAAGGAAGAGCCCTTTGGGATGCAGGGATGCAGGGGTGCGGGCACGGGGCTGCTCAGATCTTTCTCAGGAGACACGAACCTCTGCAGGGGGGCAGGGTGGAAAGGGGCTACCTTGGTCACAGCAGAACTGAACCGTGTGGGCCCCACATGAGTGGCAGGGAGCCAGCTAGCGAGGTATGGACAGAGCTCAAGGAACACTGAATCCGTGGCTGCTAGAACAAAACGTTACCTGCAAGGGAGAGGCTGACGGGGTTTGGGCTGTGTGACGGCTGGGAGCAAGAGGCTGTCCCCCAGGAGAGCCCAGGACAAGGTGCCAATCCAGGCTGTGAGAGGGACGGGCACGCTGACAAGGAGCAGAGAGGGCTGCCTCCTCTTGCTTCAGAACTCCCGCCGCCTGCCTGGAGGAGGCGCCCTGGGACGTGGGCTGGGGACACCTGGGGAAAGGAGTGGGCGAGGCAAGTCAGGTCGGGGACTGGGAGCGGCACAGGCCCTCTGCTTGTTGACTGGTGAGCTGCACGAGTCCAGGAGGCATCCGTGCGTCCGCGGCTCTGCGGGTGTATAAACGTCCCCACTTCCAAGTGGGAAGCAAGACTTATTTGGCAAAGAACGTCGTCTCGGAGGCGGAGACTGAGAAGGGAACGTGTAGGTGACCTTGTTTCCCAGAGCTCTCCACGTGGCTCACTGGTCCAAGGCTCTGGTATTTTCTACGATAAGTAACTGAATTGTTGAAACTGCGGAGACGAGCACTCGTGCAAACTTTGGATCCTTCTTAGCATGGAAATCGGGGGCGGGTGGTGTCAGTTCAAGGTTGTGTATATGTGACTGATTTTAGGATCGAATTTTTCTGTGTTGAGTGGTTTTCTTTGTAGAAAATACAGATGTAGTCAGGCGCTATGGTTTTTAACTGGGAGAGACGAGAAATAATGACCTGGTATTAATAGATGTGGGGGTTTTTTTTCTTTAATTAATTAATAGATTTTTGTTGTTGTTGTTAACCCTCATCCAAGGATATTTTTCCAATGTTTTTTAGAGAGAGTGAAGGGAGAGGAAGAGACAGAGAGAGAAACATCGGTGAGAGCAAGGTACATCCATTGGTTGCCTCCTGCATGTGTTCCAACCAGGGCCAGGGATCGAGCCTGCAACCAAGGGACATGCCTTTGACTGAAATCAATCCCTGGACCCTGCAGTCCATGGCCCAACGCTCTATCCGCTGAGAAAAACTGGCTGGGGCTAGATTGTGTCTTTTTGGCGCCGTTTTAGATCGACAGACACACTGAATGAAAATAGAGGAAGTTCCCACACCCACCTCAACCATGACAACCAAAACTGGCTCCAGACAGTGCCAACGGTCCTCCTGGGTGAAATCCCCGCAGGTGGGGAACTGCTGTTAACAGACCAGAAAGGCAAGAAAGAACGACCATTATCCTAGGCCAGTGATGGCGAACCTTTTGAGCTCGGCGTGTGAGCATTTTGAAAAACCCTAACTTAACTCTGGTGCCGTGTCACATATAGAAATTTTTTGATATTTGCAACCATAGTAAAACAAAGACTTCTATTTTTGATGTTTATTTTATATATTTAAATGCCACTTAACGAAGAAAAATCAACCAAAAAAATGAGTTTGCGTGTCCCCTCTGACACACGTGTCATAGGTTCGCCATCACTGTCCTAGATGCTCCAGCTCCTGGAGCCAGGAGAAGGCACTGAAATTGGAAAGCAAAGGGCCAGAGGCAGAAAGAAAGAAAGAAAGAAAGAAAGAAAGAAAGAAAGAAAGAAAGAAGGAAGGAAGGAAGGAAGGAAGGAAGGAAGGAAAGAAAGAAAGAAAGAAGGAAGGAAGGAAGGAAGGAAGGAAGGAAGGAAGGAAGGAAGGAAGGAAAGAAAGAAAGAAAGAAAGAAGGAAGGAAGGAAGGAAGGAAGAAAGAAAGAAAGAAAGAAAGAAAGAAAGAAAGAAAGAAAGAAAGAAAGGAAGGAAGGAAGGAAGGAAGGGAGAGGGGGTCTGCCCCAGAGCCCTGGTGGTGGTGAGGAGTTAGAGGTGATGCAGGTGTCCTCCACTGGGTGCGCCAAGAGGTGAGTACATGTGGAATCAGTAGGGATTCAACGGATGGCGGAGGGGGTTCAAGGCTGGGATCATGGACAGGGCGTGGGCAGGCCCCGACCAGGGACCCGAAGCCCATGTGTCTGAAGGGGGAAGGGCCGGGAACGTGAGCCGTGGCCTGTGACCGTTGGCAGAGGAACACAGCCACTGCTCCCCGAGCCATCAGATCAGACAAACATCTGACCTCGCCCTCTAACCTCCTGATGCATCTTCCCAAGGCCCAACCCGGCGGGAAACCCAGGGATCCAGGCCACAGAGTTCCGCTTCCCAGAGCACAGAGCACGGTGCCACGTGGGTCCGAGGGGCAAGGGGGCAGAGCCCAGCACACCCCCCACAGAGACGTTGGCATATTGAGAAGCAGTGGGTTAGGGGCACACACGGCCACATGGATGGAGAGCACCAGGTGAGACACATGAGGATCAGAGTGAGAATACACCCCAACATCATTTGTGACCCTGGAAAATGTGTGCATATGTAGAATTTGAAATACAAAACAGCAATACTCCTTTTACAGAAACAACCACAAACAAGAGATTCACTTACTAGAACATTTGTCTCTGGAGGGGAGGGAGTGGAGAACGGCAAAGGGGGATGTAGATAACGAGAATAAATCATTACAAGCAAGAGAGGGCCCCGTGTGGGCTGGAGATGCTACAGCGCTATGCACTACGGCGTAAGATTAACTCAGGTTTCTGCACCTGAAGTTCCAAAGCAGGGGAAGCCCTGGCCGGGTGGCTCAGTGGGTTGGAATGCCATCCCATACACCAAAAGGTTGCAGGTTGGATTCCTGGTTAGGACATATACCAAGGTTGCAGGTTTAATCCCTGGTTGGGGTGCATACAGGAGGCAACCAATCGATGTTTCTCTCTTACATCGATATTTCTCTCTCTCCATTCCTCTATCTCTCCTTCCCTCCCTTCTTCTCTCTGTAAAATCAATTTTAAAAAACATACCCTTGGTGGGGATTAAAAATAATATTTAAAAAAGAAACAGAGAGAAAAATAAAAAGAGGGAAGAAGGAGGAAGAATGGAAGAAAGCTGGTCCAGGAAGTGGACTGTGAGCCTGGGCAGGAGCTGCCCAGGAGAGCCAGTCTCTGATTCGGGGGGCGGGGGGCGGCCGTTGGGGGAAGGAGTCACCTAAGGGGCTTCTCTGAACCATCTTCACATTTTTATCAAAAGATCGTACAAGGTTCTCATTTCCTAAAAGGATTCCAGAACTTTAAGGCCACTACACTTGACACCTTTGATTTTGGAATGACTTCCAGTCCAAAGACCCGAATGGAGCCCCAGCTTTGCATGCAGCCGGGCGTGAATCATCCAGCAGATGGTGGGGGCACAGTTAGCAGCGAGCTCAGCGAGCCCTCGGCTCAGAGGCTCCAAGATGAGCCCTGCCAGGCGAAGCCGCCTGCTGCCCGCTCTGCCGGGGCCGAGAGACCAGGGAATGTGTGTGTTCTGCTCTTTCTGGCTGCAGGGACCAATGGTGACTCCACGAATTTGAGAAATATGGTGAGGGGTCCGGGGTGAGGGGAAGCAGCAATTGGAAAGTAGCCCAACCGGCGTGGCTCAGTGGTGGAGCCTCGACCTATGAACCAGGAGGTCACGGTTAGATTCCCAGTCAGAGCACATGCCCGGGTTGTGGCTCGATCCCCAGTGTGAGGCGTGCAGGAGGCAGCCAATCAATGATTCTCTCTCATCATTGATGTTTCTCTCTCTCTCTCCCTCTCCCTTCCTCTCCGAAATCAATAAAAAAATATTAAAAAAAAAAAATAGGAAAGCAGAGGCTGGGGACTAGCTCAGCTTCTCTTCCCCTTCCCAGGTCTCTCAGCCTTCCCACCTTCCCAAGCACCTTCTTCTGGCCTCTGCTTCTCATCTCCCACCTTCCCCAGGAGAGAGGTCGCACTGGGTGGTCCCATCACCATCCAGCATGGAGGCTTCGAATGGGGGGTTTGTGGCTCAGCCACTATCAGCTGGGCCAGGGCCAACTGGTTCTCTTGATGTACATGGCTGCTTTCTTACGCATGGCTGGCTGCCACTGGGCCTCCTGCCCTCGCAGGAGACACGTGATAGGTACAGTGGATCTTAATTCACCAGGCATCACTCAGCATGAGTCCTATGCCACATGCTAGGGCACATAAGTGACGTTGCCCAAGCCACTCCTCTGGAGACCCAGTCAGTTCGAGTTGCTTCAGGCGTCAGCCTTGCCCTCTATACTGGATTTCTGTCACTTGCAATCGGAAGAATCTTGGCTGTTATAGAAGCATTGTGTGGGAGATGCGGGGAGGGCGGGACAGCAAATTATTTTTGCATTATTTTGAGTACCCATGTGTTTTACTAAAAAAAGTTTTTAAGAATTTTTAACAACTTTAAGGTTTACTTTGCAGGTTAATCTTAATTTGACATGCATTTAAAGATATGCAACATAATCGTCACTTAAAGAGGAGCTATCATATTTCCTCTCTCCCACATAAAACTTTTGAATTACTTGCTAGTCACTGGGCCTTGTTTAAAGAGTCCGTTTTGTGGTTTTTCAGGAGGTGGGTGGGACAGGACAGCCTGACAACAGAAATATTGGCCACCTGGAGACTCCGGTCCTTGCCACGCTGACAAACTCGTCCTGACCTAGTTCCCACAAGGAAAACGTTGCTTCGTCTGATGGCCGGGCTTCTGTCGTTTCATTTTAGCTTCGAGTACTTGCTGGAGCAAGCCTGTTTTTTCACAGGTGGCTGAAAATACTCTATGAAAAGGCACCCGTCACATGAGTTAATAACAGAAAGCACGGCGTCAACATCCAAGACATGAACATAATTAAAATCACATGCTGTTTCCGGTTGGTCGCTGGAGCAGACATCAAGCCAGTCTTACCTTCAATAGTACATTCAGAATGCCCTGTCGTAGAAAATTATCTTTAAACGATAGCTCAGAAAATAAATATAAAAAAACTCCCGCACCATTCATTATTAATGTGATGTAAGTTAAGTATCTCGGTGGAATGCCGAAAATGTGCCAATAAATTAGTTCAAGAAATGATGCAAGATTAAATATTAATGAAGTGCTCAAACAAGCAACCAATTATACTGCAGTGTAAGCTTGTAAATATTTCCATAAGTAAGTCTCACTTCATATTCCGGCAGTACCGCAATCTAAAAAAACATCATCATTAATTTACACAGAAACCTTTTTTTTTAGTAAAAATTTTCCAATGCACACATTCCATCTTGGCTTCTGGTTTTTAAAGACAATAAACCATTAATGTTTGCAGATGGATTCATAGATCACGGATAGTCTTTATGTTGTAAGCGATAGAAAGCCCAACTCACCTGGCTTGAACGAAAAGAATGTGCTTGCTGCCTAAGTGAAAAGTACAAAGGAAGTGTGGCTTCAGGCAAGGTTCCATCCAGCAGCTCAAAGGAAGCCACCAAGAACCTGGGGTGGCCGAAACCGGTTTGGCTCAGTGGATAGAGCGTTGGCCTGCGGACTGAAGGGTCCCGGGTTCGATTCCGGTCAAGGGCATGTACCTGGGTTGCGGGCACATCCCCAGTAGGACATGTGCAGGAGGCAGCTGATCGATGTTTCTCTCTCATCGATGTTTCTAACTCTCTATCTCTCTCCCTTCCTCTCTGTAAAAAAATCAATAAAAAATATTAAAAAAAAAAAAGAACCTGGGGTGGAAAGCGCAACCTCTCTCTCTCCTCCTCCTTCTTCTTCTTCTTCTTCTTCTTCTTCTTCTTCTTCTTCTTCTTCTTCTTCTTCTTCTCTCTCTCTCTCTCTCTCTCTCTCTCTCCCTCATTCATTTAGGACCAGAGCTCTCATTCCCCCAGCTGTTGGGAGGACTGGTTGTTGATGGCTCCCAGCTGAATCTTCCAGACATTGTTTCATGCCAGTAAATACTCAGGCTTTATTTATTCCCATACAGTACTACCCTCGCCTCACCCAAGGTTATGTGGTTTCCCAAAGACTCCATAGAAAAAGGAGTCAACTTTTCTATACCTGTCTGGAGGCTCTGACTGTGGGATCGATTGTCTAACGATAAGGTTTTACCTTCCCACCCTTTCAAATGTGAAGGGTTATTCTTGCCTTTAGCGTAAACCAACACTAATCCCCTCTGACTCTGACCCGACCGCTTTCGGTAGAGCAGGATTCAGAGGACAGCCAGCCTGGCGGTTGCCTGAGTCAGCCCTTGGCGTTAGCCCGAAAGGCGGTGCCAGTTAACCCAGGTTCCCACAAGCGACTCCCTGCAGAAGGAGCAAGATGCGAATTCCCCCCACTCCTGCCAGAGTGGGCAATGCCCTGAGGCACACCTTCTCTAATATATGTTTTTATTGACTTTTAGAGAGAGAGGAAGGGAGAGGGAGAGAGAGAGCAACATCAATGTGAGAGCACACCCAGGCATGTGCCCTGACTGGGACTCAAACCAGCAACATTTCAGTGCACGGACGGCACCCAACCGACTGAGCCACACGGGCTAGGGCGCACATTTTAAAATGCTGCTCGCCAGCCTCAAACAATATCCGTTGTGTTTCCACCCACATGGAAATCACCAGGTGTAGCCCCGGGCAGGGCACCAACTCTGAAACCAGCAGCAGCTCTGACATGCTTGCCTGAAGACGGCAGCTGCAGGCAGTGGAAATCATGAAACCAAGTCACACGGGGGGAGCACTGCTCACCTAGAAGGGAGAAGCATTTTATTGTCTAATATTGAAACAGTTTAATATGCCTCCCAGTGAATGGTCTGAATGGTTCAGAAAAGAGCATGTAACGAACACATGCAGTAAATCCCTCACGCACCCCTGCGGCCTCACCCCTCCTCTGCTCTGCTGTCTCCACCCACCCACACCCACCCACGAATGTGACACCATAGCGATGGGCTAGATGCACACATGGGTGTATGTGACCGTGGGTACGCTTCGGGCCATCCTGTCTCTCACAGCCTGTCCCAGCCGCCCTCACGCTGACCCTCCTCATCCCCAGCACTCGCTCAGAGCCTTCAGGAAGGAGCCTGGGTTCCAACTACTGAAGATTTCACTGAAAGGTGACAGGAGAGAAAGAAGCAGAAAACAGAAGCTCTTCCTACTGCCTCCAGGACCCTGGGCCCATCCTCCAGGGCCTCTGACCTCTCTCAGACCACCCAGGTGGTGCTGTGGGCAGGGCAGCAGCTGCCTCAAGTACATGATCTGACCTTGGCCACCACTCGTACCTCATTTCCTCCTACTTCTTCCTGTTCATCAACCCAAAGCCCCTTGGGCCTTCTTTCTGCTCCAAGAATGTGCTCCAGCCACTCCCACCGCAGGACTTTTGTTTATCCGGGGACGCACCCCTGGGGGCCTTGGCCTGGCTGGCTTCTTTCGGTCTTTACTTCTGCTCCTAATGTTGCCGGGGGGCCTTCGACAACAGCCACTGTCGCCTCAGTCTGTTGTGGTCCTCGGGGCATCTGTCACTATATGAATCGCTCTTCGTTTATTTTTGCTTGGGTAGCATCTCTCTTCAGTAGACTGTGAGCCCCAGGCGAGCAAGAACTCTGTTCTGCTCACCACTGTATCTCAGTCTTAGGATGTGCCTGGCACACAGTAGGTGCTCATTTAAAACCCACCGGCTGTTGAATGTGGACTATCCTCTCTACGTGGAGTCCTGGTCCCACAACCCAGCTGGAGGCCCACCTCCGAGGCTCTGGTGTTCTGTAGGGACCTAGCTCTTCCCAGCCTGCCTGCTGCTGGAAGTACCGACTATCCTCGGGGTACACCCCCCACAGGGGTACAGCCTAGTCCTCAGCCCCAACCAACCCTGGCAGAATTTCCCAGCAGCAGGACCTGTCCTTGCGATGGTCATTTGGGGTTGAAGGCCGCTCTGAGAGGGCATCCCTGGTCTGGGCAAAGGTAAGCCCTGCCAGGTCCAGGACTTGGTCTTTTTAGTCCGTCAGAGTGAAGACAGACAGGGTCAGGCCTGTGAGAGCTTTGCCAGGGCCTCGGCGGTCCTGGTCTGCGAGTGTGTGAACAACACACCACACACACATGCACACGCACATGCACACATCACAAGACACAGACCATCGAAGTCCATTCTGAGAAGCTCCTGAGTCTGTAGACGGGGGTCCAATTCCATGCAAACATGCGCCCCATCACATCTGGAAGCAGAGAGTTACTTCATCTCCGATGGCCAGGGACTCGGGGTGGTCAGGGACTCCGGGGCCCTCTGCAGGAAGGACAAGTGGGAACTTGCCAGTCTCCCATGAAATGAATGGCTCCTCCCGGTGTTTTGCCCAGAATAAGAATCAGCCGTGGTACAAAGGTGAATTCAAGCGTCCGCCACAACTGCTTCCACTTCTCAGAAGGCAGTTTCTTCAGGGCCAGCCATCAGGGTGTTGGAAGGCCTCCCGGCTGCCCGGACAGCCCCCTGCAGCCCTGCCTCGGCCGCCCCGTCTGAGACGCAGGCTTCCCACCTGCATTAGCTCCTCGGCTGTACAAACACCGGCAGGCCTGATTAACTGGGAATGGCTCTCTTCGCTGCTTTAGCCTCTCTACGATAATTTTTAAAATGTTAAAAGCACGGAAGATGACTCTTTAAGTGCTCTCACAATCAGAAATCAGGGAGGGGGGAACCTTTTAAAACCTCAGCAGAGCAAGAGTGGAACAGGGGAGCCTGTGGGAGGCCGGTAAGTGCAGGGGGCTTGGGGGTTTCACGAGGTGACTGCTGCCTGGAGAGGGGGAGGGCCAGGAGGAGGGTGACTGAGCTGCATTTGTTTTTTAAGATATATTTTTATTATTGATTTCAGAGAGGAAGGGAGAGGGAGAGAGAAATAGAAACATCAATGATGAGAGAGAATCATTGATCAACTGCCTCCTGCCTCCTGCATGTCCTGGTCATGTGCCCTGACCAGGAATCGAACTGTGACCCCATGGTTCATAGGTCGGCGCTCGACCACTGAGCTGCACCAGCCAGGCTAAGCTGCATTTGTGTGTGTGTGTGTGTGTGTGTGTGTAAACTGATATATTTTTATGCTAATCTGAGGCGACGCTGCATTTGAAGATGAGGTAGTGTTCAGCAGATAACAGCTGATGAGTGGGTCAGAGGTTACCCAGGCCCAGGTCTCTCCCATCTGACACTGTTTTCATGCAGAAGCCTCTGTCTTCAGTGCCTTTAATCATCAGAAAACTGTATCATAGTAATGGATGGGGGAAAGGGTCCAGAAAGCCTGGAATGTGGAATGTTAAGAATGGGGGGTGGGGTGGGGAAGATTGAGTTTTCTTGTTTCCAAGTGTTCCAAGTAAACATGAGAACTTCAAGTTCTTATGTGAATTCAAGTTCTTATGCAAGTTCAAGCAAGTAAGTGAACAACACGTAGTTGGGAATTCCTGGCGAGATGGTGGCCGAGACACTGCTCTCTGGATCTCGTGCTAGTGCTCCCCTCCCTCCTGTCCCAACAGAACACCCCGAAATGGCCATCAGAAAAAGGCCAAGACTTGCATCAGCACGGGAACCAGCCATCCACGCCAGGGAATGGGACTTTGCCAGACTGCACCCTGTGAGACCAAACAGAAGGCATCACGGAGAGAAACCTGCTGCCTCCCCCATCGGACAGGGGCCGGGCCCTGTGTTTGGGACAAAGTCAGAGATACTGGCCCCCCAGGTGGTCTGGGAGGTCATCAAGAAGATTGGGGGGGGGGGGGGGCGGGGCGGGGCGGGGAAGACACACCAGCCCGGCCCAGGTGGCTCAGTGGCTGAGCATCAACCTGCGAACCAGGGGGTTACAGTTTGATTCCCAGGCAGGGCCCATGCCCAGGTTGCGGGCTGGATCCCCAGTGGGGTGGGGGTCCTGCAAGAGGCAGCCGATCAATGATTCTCTCTCCTCACTGATGCTTCTATCTCCCTCTCCCTCTTCATTCCTCTTTGAAATCAATAAAAATATAGTTTAGAAAAAGACCCGGCAGTCGGAGGCTCCCCACCCCCTCCCCCGTTTTTGGAATGTTGCTCTGTTTGCCTTCCCCACTCCCAGAAGCTGCCAAAGACACACCCTTGAGACTCTCTGGACTGGTGACGTGATTAGACCCAGTTAAGGCCTCTGTGCACATGACTTAATCCGGTTAAAACCTCCCTACAAACATGTAAGATTTGGCGGGTGGGTGTGAGAAAACTTCTTGTTTTGCAGTTGTCTGAGACTTACTTATGAGTTCCGCTGCTTGTGACACCTGCCACCTGCCAATCTGGGGTGGGCTGCCTCTTTCTTGGAGGCTCCCTGCCTTCTCCCACCAGGGCCTGGCTTAGATTTCACCCGGGAAGCTCCTTGGCCAGGGTTGCGGCCCACACCAGGGGAGTCAGCAGGCAAGGCCTGGAGGCCAGGGTGGCCCGAGGAATGATGGGGTGAGGGTGCCCGCCTCAGCTTCCCTCCCACCTCTGCCTACCTGTTGCTTTCAGACCACCCCAAGTGCGCTTGCCTGCTCACCCCTGGGCTCAGCCACCCAGAAGCCCTGAGAAGCAGCTGGTGGCTCCGTGAAGTGGAAAAACATGCCTCCATCCTGCCAGGAATTCCCCCAAACCTTTTAGTAACATATTTGCAATGATTATTTCTTCTTGAGAATTTAAAAATAATAAAACTCCTTTTTTTTTTTTCTTTCCTAAAGGTTCACCCATAGAGGTGACTACATCTCCCAGCAGGGGCTGCTCAGCTCCTGCTTCCGCCCACTCCTCCTGGGCTGCTGATGTCTGGAGGGACGGTTCCCTGCTGAGTTCTCTGTCAATATTCCTCCAGGCCTTCGGTCTGAACCTAAATGACTGAGAAAGTCGCCACCTCCCACTGAACCTGGCTCCTTTCTTCTTGACTTGAGTCTTGAACAGGCAAAAGCTAGTAAGTATCCTTTTTGTCCTCCCACGAAGTGCGGGGTCATTTGGGAAACAGGTCACAGGAATTAGGCAACTGGAGATGAAAAATGTCAGCTTTATCCCTGACAAAGGGACTGGGAATGTGGCTTTCGTTTCTTAGACCAATGGGCTCCCTTGTGGTTGACACTTGAATTAGACAGATTTTGGCCATCAGCCTCTGATACACTGCCCCCTGCAGGGCCAAGCGGATTATTGCAGGCAAAGCGCAACCCAGAAAACACTTCCTGGGGAGGAGCTGAACCACCTTCACAGATCAGGTAGGACATTCTTCTGAGGAGCAGGCAACAAAGAGGCCCCCTAAGTCAGTGCCACCTCGAATCCCACCCGACGTGGAGAAATGAAACCAAGGAAGTGAAGATTCTACCCCAACAGCCATACTGGGCTGACTTAGACTTTCCTCTGGGAGGATGAGGAAAAGCTCGTAGGACCTGGAAAGATGGTGCAGCTTAGAGGCTAAACATCCCCAAAGGTGCCTCTTGAGGGGTGGGGGGTGGGGGGGTAACTGCAGCACAAGTTAATTGTTTTTTAAATCTGAATATCTGATTCGAATTCTCAATAAGATTCCAGGGGGGCTCTGGAAAAGATCTAGAAGCTAGAGAAGATCATAATAAAGAGGCAGAAACCTGAGAGCAGGATGTGTAGTGAGAAGACAGAAACCACAACAGCTGGCTTAGAAGCCACGCTGCCAGCTGTAAATAGCAGATAGGACACGGGAGGGAATAAAACGAACACAGTCAAGGGTAGAAACGATAAAGAGAAGGAGAGGAAAGAGGCAGGCGGTCAGGCACAGGGCACAGAACCCGGCGACAATAGGAATTCCGGGGAGAAAAGAACAGACACAGCGAACGCAGTCATCAAAGACACGGGAGGAGAGGACTTTTGTGGACACAGAAAGAACTCGGCCGGAAACCGAGAGTGTGTGCTGAGTTCCAAGCAAAGTTGACGAAAAGAGGACTACATTTAGACACACTCTGGTGGAATTCTTAAAGTGAAAGAGTTCAAATTCCTGAAACACACACGCACACCAACCCACCTCCACACACACACACACACCCCCTGGCAACAGGGAACTGGAGGGAGAGAAAGAGTTTTCTTTTCTTTTTATATCCTTTGTTCTGTTGTGTTTTGTAATCTTAAAAACAAGCTTAAGTTGGAGGGAAGGGTGATAAATAAGGACCTGACAGACATAAAAGAACAAAGAGCCGAAAATTAAAATGATTTTAGACTTCTCACAATAGCCAGAGACACAAATGCCAATTTGTTTTACCTCGGACTCATCATTAAAAATACATTTTGCTTTGTAAATATATATTTAAACAGGATAAAAAAAGAAAAATTAAATCTTCCGCTTACTTAGATCTTTGGACATTCATGGTGCAATAATTGTCTTTACCACATTCAATGCACTTTAATATTTTATATTCTTGTCTATGTTGTTCTATGTTTTTAAAGAACGCACTCACAGTCTATTAAGTTAAGTGGGTTGTGACCAGTTCGGTTTGAAACACACTGACCTACAAAAGCCTCAAGGCAAAGCCTGTTGCCATCACGGATGAAGGCGATGGAAAGGCCTTCTCAGGTGTGGATGTTGTTTTAAAAAAACAACAGGGCATGTACCTGTGCACATGTTGCAGGTTTGATCCCTGCCTGGATGGAAAAAATATCCTCAGGTGAGGAGTAACAAAACAAAACAAAAAATGCCTGTTGGGATATAGGAAAAAACAGGTGCAAAAAAACTCAAGAATGAGAAAAAAATCCAGCTTGAAGCACCCAGTTAGTGGTTTAGGGAAAGAAGAACTTCCATGTATTGTAGAATGTGAATACCTAGCATCTTTTTTTTTTTTAATCTTCTGGTAATCTTTTAAAAATTGAAATGTGATGTGTACATCTGACTCTTAGGGATCTATCATTCAAAAATAAAGACACCGGTATCTAAGGATATATGAGCTAAGATGCTTCTTGCAGCAATATGTATAGTGTTTATATTTCACTAGAGGCCTGGTGCACGAAATTCATGCGGGGGGGGGGGGGCGGGGGGGAAGGGTGGGAGGGAGTCTTCTCAGCCCGGCCTGTGCCCTCTCGCAGTCTGGGAGCCCTTGGGGGATGTCTGGTTGCCGGCTTAGGCCCACTCCCCGGGAGCGGGCCTAAGCCAGCAGTCAGACATCCTTAGTGCTGCTGCTGAGGTGGGAGAGGCTCCTGCCACCGCCACTGTGCTTGCCAGCCATGAACCCAGCTCAGGGCTTCTGGCTGAGCAGTGTTCCCTCTGTGGGAGCGCACTGACCACTAGGGGACAACTCCTGCATTAAGCATCTGCCCCTTGGTGGTCAGTGTGCATCATAGCAACTGGTCATTCCACTATTCGGTTGATTTGCATATTAGCCTTTTATTATATAGGATACCTATACTTTCCTTTCATCTTCATCTGCATTGTTTCATAATTTGTTGTTTGTCAAACAATGTCTCTATCTCTTTTGAGCATCTTTTTTATTTTCAGGTGTTTGCCAAAAATTTAATTTCTCTAGTTCAGCTGTTGAATTGGCTGGTTGTCTTTTTAGCACTTGATTTCTTCGTGTGCTTTAGAATTTTGGTTTATAGGCTCATCGTGGCTGGGAGCTGTTGCTTTTGCTTTGGGCTCCGCTCTCCTCTTTCTCCTTTCTTGTCTGGTGGATTTAATTTTGTGGTGGCATCCACTGTGCCCTATTCCAGACTGTATTGTGGTGACAACTTCGAACTTGTGCTCTTCACTGATTTGGGGATCTTGTGCAACATTAAAAGATGGCTCAACCCAATTTTTTTCTTTTTTTAAAAAAGTTATTTTAGAGAGAAAGGAAAGGAAAGGAGGTAGGAAGGGGGAGACACACACACACACACACACACACACACACACACACATTTGTTGTTCTATTTATTTATGCATTCATTGGTTGATTCTTGTATGTGCCCAGACCGGGGATGGACCCCACAACCTTGGTGTATCAGGACGACGCTCTAACCAACTGAGCTATCCGGCCAGGACTCGACCCAATTCTTGATTGCAAGGCTATCTTTCCTCTCTGCCTCCTTAAGCTCACAGTTTTGGCCATAGCTCCTGCGAGCTGGTCAGTTGCCATTTTTCCCCAGCCTTCTTTCTCAAGGGAGACGGCCTCATTCCAGGCCCTGGGTTCAGCCAGGGAGTCTGGCTCCATCCTCTATTCCATGTGCAACATTTTAGTTCCCACTACCTCACAGGCCCTTGGCTTTTTGGCCCTACCCACCAATCTGCTTTTCAGTTCGTTCTCTTTCTTGTCCACTGAGGTGTTTCCCCTGTTTTTCAGCCTGTTTGTGTCTTGCTCATGTCTTTTAAAACTTGTTCTCTCCTTGTTATGCATTTGGAGCAATGAGGGCTTGTCAAACTTTGCCCTGGCCAGGTAGCTCAGTTGGGTAGAGCATCATCCCAATATGCCAAGGTTTCGATCCCCAGTCAGGGCACATACAACACATTTCAAAGAGAAAGCTAACACTGCGTAAGGGCTCTCAGCAGGCTGAATAGAAAAATACACAAGATCTGACCTTTTTGTTTTGGGAACAATTCATACTGTTGACATACAATATAAACAAAATAACTGAGAAAGAAAAACAGAGAGATGTAGTCAAGTGTTTAAATTCTTCTCCAGAAAAAGATTCATACATTTCAATATTGACCCCCAGAAAGAAGCACACAATTCTGAATAGACCAACAACCAAGAGAAGAAGAGAAAAATAGAAGTTACCAAAATTTAGCTCCCTAAAGGACTTCAAGGTTAGGTGCTTTTGCTGGCAGGCTTTTCTAATGTTTAAGGAACAGCGGTGTCTATTGTTTATAAATTATTTCAAAACACAGAAGAAAAAAAGAATGTTCCTCAATTTGGGTTGTAAAAACGGTATAACTCTAATTCTCAAATATACCAAAAAAAAAAAAAAAAAAAGAAATCATAGACCAGGATTTGCAAACACAAGTGTCTACAAGAGCCAGAAAAGTATTATAAAAGGATGAAGTCAATTGGGCATAAAATGGGGAAATGGCAGCTACAGGAACTGGAGAGTGTGTACCCCGTCATCAGGAAATCCAAATCAGATTCTGGGCTGGTCAAAGAAACAAGTCCATGTCACCAGTTTGCAGCTCTGATGTAGGTTGATCTCTGCTATAAGCATTGATGTAAAAGTCCCAAATAAAATACTAGCAAGTCCGCCTTAGCTGGTTTGGCTCAGTGGATAGAGCGTTGGCCTGCGGACTGAAGGGTCCCGGGTTTGATTCCGGTCAAGGGCACATGCCCGGGTTGCAGGCTCGATCCCCAGTAGGGGGTGTGCAGGAGGCCGCCAATCAATGATTCTCTCTCATAATTGATGTTTCTGACTCTCTCTCTCCCTCTCCCTTCCTCTCTGAAATCAATAAAAAGTATTTTTTAAAAAAATACTAGCAAGTCCAATTCAATCTATACTACAATTTAAAAAAAAATCTATTATGACCAAGTTACATGTACTCTAAGGGTATCAAAAAGGTTTTAATATATAAACATTATTTTAAAAAAAATAACCCATCATCTCAATAGGTCACATTAGAAAAACCCATGTGATCATTTCAATAGATGTTGGAACTTAACTTCCTAAACAGCAGAGGCCAGGGATCCAGAGCTGGGGTGGGTGTGGACTGACAGAGGGTGTCCCAAAGGTGGCGTCTAGGAGTCAAGGCAGCATGACGCCCAGCAGACAGCCCACTCCAAAGAAAGGGACAGAAAAGCAGCAACCAGGTAAAGGAGAGGACGGAGCCAGGGGAGAAGCGTGGAGACACAGGCTTGGGCTTCACTGCAGGGCTTGGGCCTTCATGTCCTCTGGTCCTGAGCCGCGTGCACACTCAAGCTGCTGAAATGCATTTGAAAACATTCAGCATCCACGTCTCATAAAGTAGCTCTTAAGCCTAAGACGCCAAGGACAATGCCTTCACACGAGAAAGGACGCATCAAAAGGCAGCCCACTTCAACCTAAAAAAAAACAAATGCTTTCCTGTTCCGATTTTCTGAGGAGCCATTTTGCATTTTCACAATTTTCTACGATAAAAAGGGAGGGGGAGTGCAGTGACAATTACAGGGGAACCTGAGGAGGAGAGGAGACAGTGGGGAGCAACGAACCTAGTATTTTCTGGGGTCAAATCTCAATCAATCTATTCATGTGATACCTCAATAACAAAGGCATTTTTAAAACATAGTTCAGTCTCAATGGAGACTGATAGAGTGGCTGGGAACACATGTTCCATACAGACCCCGCACCTCTACTTCATGGCATACACAAAAACAAGCTCCAGGTGCACTGAAGGCTTCCACGTAAAGCTGTATAATAAAAATTGTGGGAGAAAATACATGGGCTGAGGATTAGATGGGATCAGGCAGTTTGGGGTAAGGGCCTCGGGGAGGGAAGATGGTAGATAAGGAGGAGATGAGCCGATGGTCAGGATGTGAGCAAGACAGGCAGAATGTCCCAGTCAGCCACAGGGCTGCCCTGCCCCTGAACCCAAGAGCTGGAACTAAAAGTGGGGAGATGAGGGCAACAGGAGATTGGCTGGTGTTTTTTGAAAGAGCCAATAGAAGGCAAGTGCAGGAAATCTAATCCCCTAGACCAATGATGGCGAACCTATGACATGCGTGTCAGAGGTGACACGCGAACTCATTTTAAAAAATATATATATTTTATTGATTTTTTTTTTTTTTACAGAGAGGAAGGGAGAGGGATAGGGAGTTAGAAACATCGATGAGAGAGAAACATCCATCAGCTGCCTCCTGCACACCCCCTACTGGGGATGTGCCCGCAACCACGGTACATGACCTTGACCGGAATTGAACCTGGGACCCTTTAGTCTGCAGGCCGACGCTCTATCCACTGAGCCAAACTGGTTAGGGCGCGAACTCATTTTTTTGGTTGATTTTTCTTTGTTAAATGGCATTTAAATATTTAAAATAAACATCAAAAATATAAGTCTTTGTTTTACTGTGGTTGCAAATATCAAAAAATTTCTATATGTGACACGGCACCAGAGTTAAGTTAGGGTTTTTCAAAATGCTGACACGCCGAGCTCAAAAGGTTCGCCATCACTGCCCTAGAGTAGCCAGCTTCTGCGGCAACCCTTTTCGGGGACCCCTCTGGCATGCTGAGAGCTTTGTTACTTCTGGCTGTAGTAAATTTCGCTTCCCTTTTGCTTACCCTTCCCTTGTCCGTGAATTCATTCATGGACAACAAACCCAACAGTTCAAACTCATGTCTCAAGACCATATACTTATTCCAACATCAGGAGATCTAACTGAACCAGAACAGAAAACGGTAAGTCATAAAACAAGAGGAACACATTTGATTTCCCCTCAAATTAAAAATTTTAGAAAGGTCTTACATCAACGGGCAGTGATAAATTGATGGAAGATTTAAAAGGATTTTTTAAAAATCCCTCTTAAAATCGATAAGAGAAAGATATATAATGTAACAGCAGTAGATAAATTCATGAAGATGGTGAAGAGGCAATTCTGGCAAGAGCAAATCCAGGCAAGAAACCAATTAACAGACACTCCCCAGCAGAGAACCGCAAATTGAAAAAACCAAGAAGGTCACTTCTCACCTGGCGGAGG
Source organism: Myotis yumanensis (assembly GCF_028538775.1). Lineage (NCBI taxonomy): Eukaryota > Metazoa > Chordata > Mammalia > Chiroptera > Vespertilionidae > Myotis > Myotis yumanensis. The sequence continues at coordinate 41,764,899 of NW_027223767.1, read as the reverse complement.
AGCAAAAATTAAAAATAGTGATCACACCTGCTGATGAAAGGCACGCTTGGAAATAGTCTCATACATGGCTGTTGGAAATGTGAATTACAATAGAAAAAATTCTCTTTTCCTAGTAAAACCATTCCTGGGAAACTACCATGGAAATAAAGGCAGCAATTCATTGGGGTCTGGCTAGAACCACGTTACCATAACCTGGTAGTGGTGGCAATCGGGAAACCAAGTGAGTGAAGGAAGGCCCTTTCAAGAAGAGAGTGGACTCTGACGCAGCCATTACTACTAAAAAGACTGAGTTAGGCCTGCACCCCAACATGGCGGGATTTCTATGTACTCACAGTTAAGGAGAACAGCAAGGTGGAGAGTATTGCATGTTAATATGATTCAACTTTAAAAAAAAAAATATATATATATATATATATATATATATATTTTATCGATTTCAGAGAGGAAGGGAGAGGGAGAGAGAGATAGAAACATAAATGATGAGAGAGAATCATTGATTGGCTGCCTCCGGCACATCCCGTACTGGGGATCGAACCCACAACCTGGGCATGTGCTCTGACTGGGAATCTAGCCGTGACCTCATGATTCATAGGTCGATGCTCAACCACTGAGCCATGCCAGCCGGGCATGATTCAACTTTTTAAATATAATAACACCCATCCCCTCAAAATATAAAACCTCTGAGTGTGTGTGTGTGTGTGTGTGTGTGTGAATTGTTAGATAGAGTGGTGGAAGGAAGGAAGTTACTAAGGAAGCAAGCAAGCTAGACAGGCTGTTAACATGGAGAGGGAGGGGAGAGAAACACTACTTAAAAATAAATCTCTATACTTAAAAACCATGTGTATAATGTGACTCCATCCATGCAAAATTATGTGCATAGAGATGAGGGAAAGGGTAGTCACCAGAATATTCATGATGGTTATCTCAGGGGGTGGAATTGCAGGTGACTTACTTTTTTCCTTATATTTTTTTCTGTGTCTTAAAGGTTATATCATGAGTAAATATTATTTATATAATCTGTGGAAAACAAAGCTATTTTCATGGGGGGGGGAGGAGGAAAGTACTGGCACGTAGAGGTCCCCAGGGGACCTCATTTAATGAGCACAGAAGGTCAAAGATCGATATTTAATTAGCATATCAATTGCTGGCATGTTAACTGATGTTTTCCAAAACGCTTGCAGGGTAGGTTCTCTTCAGTAGCCAAACTGTCATCTGAAACATTGTTTATAATCCTCCCATTTAACTAAGATGGAAGAATGCAATGATTACAAATGCCAACGGGGCAGGAGACATTAAAGAAGTTTTATTTCAGTGCCCCATCAAAGAACTGGATAACTGGATCTCCTGTACTCGTCACAGTTTAGAAGTCCCTCGCCAAGCTAATCTCCTGGCAACTCCCCAACCCCTTCATCATTGCTTTCAAACTTTTTTGTTAAAGCCTTTTTTTTCCCCCTAGACCTCTCGGTAATCGTTCTTAAAGTCTTCATTTTAAATCTTCAGTCTTGGTTTTGCTCTTCTTACTACTTCCTTCTCACGCTGCTTGGCTTCCCTCAGCTGGGCATGCCCCTTGCGTTAGGTGGGCACCGATTTCCCTCTTCTCTCATGCCTTCTCTCCACGCACCTGCCGGGTTCGGAGGGGGGCTGCAGGGGCTCAGACCTGTCTACGCAGAGCTTGGACATGCCAGGCTCTCGAAAAACGACAGGGTCAGCAGGTTAAACGGGAAGTTGGGCCTCGCCGGCTCTTTCTTTCGCAACATGTATCGAGCATTGCTGTATGTCCAATGTCCAGCAGCCAAGGATTCCACGGTGAATGGCCCCGGAGAGATCACAGCCAGATGTGTGGTCAGTGCTGGGGAAGCACCTGGGGAGGATGCCACTGAAGGGAAGGCGGTGGGGGACGGCTGCTCGAACTTGGCCAAGACATGAGCAGCATCGCCATCGCCTGGGAACTGGCTGGAAATTCTAATTCTCGGGCCCCGCTCCCGATCTTCCCAAGCGGACACTCGGGGGTGCGACCCAGCAGCGTTTTATCCAGTCCCCCGGGGGGTTCTGACGCACCTAGAATTGGAGAACCACGGCTCTAGTGGAAGCCTGAGTGAGGATCTTGAGAGGAGAGGGCGAGGAGGAAGGAAAGGCGGCTCTGTGAGGGCCTCTGATGCCGGTCAAGGGGGTGAGACTTTGCCCCGTAGGTGCTGCCTCCAGGGTGGCGACAAAAGCAAGGGCCTGCGCACTTATGCAATCTCTCAACTCGGCGCAGCTGGCAGCTCAGGCATTCCCTGTGCGCCTGGGTCCCGGGAAGGTGCAGTTCCCCCACCCCCCGAACGCCAGGCGGCGCGCAGAAGGGAGGTCGGCTTGCAGACATCTCCGCACCGCGATCCCAGAAAAGGTGAGCCCACGCGGGAGCTGGGGAACCAGCGAAGCCAGGGAAGGAGGTGCCGGGACCCACGCCCACTCCGGCCCAGCGGGCCGCCCCGCGCGCCCAGGCCCCTCCCCTGGCCTGCGGGGCGCGGCGATTCGAGACCTCGGGCCCCGCCCCCGCCCCGGCCCCGCCCCGGCCCCGCGCGCTCGGCCCGCCTCCCGCGTGGGGGGAGCCGTGTCGGCCCGCGCCCCTGCGCGCGCCCGCGGCCGGGTTGCAGGGCTGAGCGCGCGCCCCGCGGCCGGGGCAGGAAGATGGTGGCGAGCGCGCGGGTGCAGAAGCTGGTGCGGCGCTACAAGCTGGCAATCGCCACGGCGCTCGCCATCCTGCTGCTGCAGGGCCTGGTGGTGTGGAGCTTCAGCGGCCTGGAGGAGGACGAGCCGGGCGAGGTGCTCTGACGGCCGGGCGGGCAGGCCGGGCGCGGGGCGCGCGGGGGTCCTGGCGGGGCTGAGGGCGGCCGGGGCTGGGGACGTGGGGCACGGGCCGCAGGCGTGCCTGACGCGGGAGGCCGTCTGGAGCTGGGCATCCGACTCCTGGCGCTCCTTCCCCGGCGGGCCTGGGGGGCTGCACGCGCGGCGGCGCGCGTCCCGGAGGCTCGGGCCGCAGGCGGGCCGGGGGCCGGAGCGGGAGCAGCGGGTCTCGGCGGGGTGGTCTCCGGCCCGGGGAGCAATGAAGGTCAGGCGCGGGGAGCGGGGCCGGGAAGCGGGGCTGGGCCTGAGCCTACTCCGGGGTGGGGAGCCCCAGGCCAAACTTTCCGAAGTTGGGAGGGGGCTGGTGTGCGCGCCGCGGGCGGAGGCGTGAGGCCGAGGGACCCCCAGAAGCGCCTGCCGGGCAGCGGCGGGTGGGGAAGTGGAGGCCGGGGGTGGAACTCAGTCCAGCAAATGAGGGAACAGGGAGTGACCCCGAGGGAAAGACCTACTCGTGTCCGAGGCGCGGCTTTCTTAGCCCAGCGACGCCAGGGGTCTGAGGCAGATGCACGGGTCTTGGGTAGGAGATGCCAGAGGCCGGTGGGGGAACGTGAACTGGTGAGTTGACCTCGGGGAATTGGCTCCAAGGGAGTGGCGGCCGCAGCAGCTGGCTTAGTAGAGCCCCAGGCCCTGGAGCGGGGCAGACCCACCCTGCTCACTCCCAGGTCCCTGCGCCCCAAGGTCTGAGGTGCTGACACTGTTGGCTGACCATGGTTTCAGCTAGAGGCCCGCGTACGTCCTTCCCAATGTGGTCAGGAGTCCAATGGGGGTCTAGAGCTGTCCTGGAAGGTGGGGGAGAAAGGGCCAAATCCCGGCCCTAGCAGAGTTCCCCTGTGCCCACCCAGCCCCCTGGGGTTGGGTGACTTGGGCTCTGAGGTGGGCGCTCTGTTTGCCTCGTCCTGTCCTCTCGGGCCTCTCCACCTGGCAGGGTGAAGACTGCTTTCCCTCTGTGCATCTGGGCCGTCGGGGAGGCCTGATGTGGAGGCTGGTTGAAGGGCTGTCCTTGCCTTTTTTGGGAGAACCTAGAGGCTGGGATGGTGAGGGGAGATGGGACATAGTCACGGGAGACCATAACTCCTAACGGAGCGGAGGGTGGGGCGTGGGAGCCTGGCTCTGGGCATCTGAAGGAGTGAGCTTATTCTATGGACCAGTGAGTAGGAGGAAGAGACTGTTTGGGGCTCAGTGTCAGAAGGCTCTCCCGGCAGAGGAGACACCCTAAGACCGAATGGGCCGCCAAGGCAGGCAGGGAGGCCTCTGCCCCCGGAGGAGGTGAGCAGGGGCCAGCGGCCTCTGGGGAGGGGCACAGCAAAACCTCTGAGGCTTCTCAGAAACCAATGGCCCCGAGCAGCCGCATGACCCTGTGAGTCTCTGGATGGCCCGAGAGACTGTGCAGGCTTGAAGTCCCTGCTGCCCTGGGGCGGGGACCTGGGGCAGGGGCCTGGTTGGGATCCCCCTTCCCACCTCTTCCTGGCAGAAGCTGCTAAGGAAATCCTGGGTTGGAATGGAAGACGATTCTTGGTGATTGAGACTGTGTAGTCCGCGTAGCCATCAGTGCTTGGCCCCCTCAGCAGCCACTCACCAGGTCTTGGGGTTACCGGGCAACATCACCTAGAGCTTAGGAAGTGGGCCCTGAAGCTGGACTGCCCCACTTGGCCGTCCTGTGTCCTATTCCAGCGCTGCTGCTGAGTCCTGGGTGACCACTGACAAGTCACCTACCCTCTCTGTGCCCCCATTAGTGTCTCCCCTCACGATGGGGATCCTAAGAGCACCTCTCTCGCTGGGCGACTGTAAAGGTTACATGAAAATGATGCCTGTGAAGTATTTGCAGGAGTTCCTGGCATCTGCTAAGCCTTCAGTAAATAACTCCTTATCCCAGCACTGCACATTGGAGTAGGGACTCATTCATTCATTCATTCATTCATTCATTCAACAAATATTTACTAAGTCCTACTTGGTACCAAGCACTATGCTAATACTGGGAATACAGAAATAAACAACATAGACAGGGTCTCAGCCCTCACGGGCAGACTATCTGCAGGGAGAGCCCCGCAGGGGAAAGGAAACTCATTGGAATAACAAGGGGGCTGGTTTAGGTCCCTTGGTCTGGGAAGGCTTCTGGGGAAGGTAGCTTGTGAGGAAGGTAGCTTGTGAGTGGAAGGAGCCTCGGGGAGAGGGGGGCAGAGTTTGGGCAGAAGGCCCTGAGTTGAATGGGCTCAGCTCGGCTGCCTTCAAGGAATGAAAGGAGGGTGTGGTACGTTCCCTGGAAGAAGGCTCAGGAGTTAGTCCAGGACGCACCCTAGAGACCACAGTGAAGGCTGAGGGATTTCGTGTAAGTGCAGTGGGAAAGCCCAGAAGGGGGCTGCGCAGCGATGGGATCTGATGTGCACTCAGGATGCACACTCTGCCTGTCTGTGGAGGGGGCTGGCGTGGAGACCAGGATGATCATTAACATCCAGAGAGCCAGTTTATGAAGCTTCCACAAACACTGCCTCGCCGCTCCTTCTAAATGCAGCCTGAGAAGTCCCAGGGAGGTGGGGTGTGGGGCAAGCGGTGCTGCTCTCTCTGTTTTCCCCGGCTCAGAGGATCCCGGGGAGTTGCAGAGCCCGGAGGTGGCAGAGGACTTCAAATGCTTTCGCAGGGGGGAGGGAGGGCGGGGTTTAGAGGCCAGAAGGCATCCAGGTCAGAGGGACAGTCCCCACCCTCCGTAATCAGAGGGGACCCTGCCCTTAGGGACTCTGACCTCAAGGACTCCTGGGGACCTCCTCTAGCAGCTCTGCAGCTGCCCAGCTGCACGTGCCTGGAAGGGGGCAGGGCCGGGGCTGGCTGTCCCCAAGGACCCTCTTCTCCCCCATTCCTCACTGCTGCCTCCTGGCCCCCCAGCCTCCTCGGGGATTGCCCTTCTCTCTCCCCCATTCCTCACTGCTGCCTCCTGGCCCCCCAGCCTCCTCGGGGATTGTCCTTCTCCGCGGCAGCCAGCTCCCTGCTGCAGTGCAGGGCACCACCATGCCCATCTCCTCCCACATCCTGCCTCCCACCACAGCCGGCCTGGCCCTGTGCCCTGGACCCTGCCCTCCTGACCAGCTTTCTGACTTGCTGAGACTGGCTCCCACCCTGAGAGCCCACAGCTCCTCTGCCATCTCTGCCCACCTAAGCTTGAGGGTATCTTTGTCCATTGTGTGGCCGGATCAGACGTCGCCAGGTTGACACTCAGCTCAGGGGAGCTGCATTCGCCTTTCCTGGGGACTGCCCAGTTCCAGGTGTCCTCTCCTACGTGGGCACAGAACGGGGTCTGCTGCCTCCTCCCCGCCCTGCCCTCCCTCTTGCAGATGCCCCTTCTCAGATGGGAATAAACACTCCCGGCTCTCATGAGATGAGCGGGCTGGCTGGGTGCGGGGCATAAAGGGCATGGGTGCTAGGGTGGAGGCATGGGGCTCTGGCCCTAAGGTGGCCGTCAGCCTGACATGTGAGGTGCCGTGCTCCACGCTCCAACGGGGAAGAGGAAGAAGGTCCTGGGGAGGGGAGGGGCAGAGAAAAACCAACACAACAGTGTCCAAAGGGTCTGCGGGCCCCGGGCCCTCTCCTGACATCACATTGGACTAGGTCCGTTGTCGGCAAACTATGGCTCTTTGGCCCCTTGAGTGTGGCTCTCCCTAAGCCTTAGGAGTACCCTAATTAAGTTAACAACAGTGTACCTACCTATATAGTTTAAGTTTAAAAAATTTGGCTCTCAAAAGAAATTTCAATCGTTGTACTGTTGATATTTGGCTCTGTTGACTAATGAGTTTGCCGACCACTGGACTAGGTTCTCCTCCCCTTCCAGCAATAATAATTATCAAGTTCTAGCCTCTGCCAGGAGCTTTACATTCCTTCGTTTCACTCATTCATTCGACAAATATTTGCTGAGTGTGCACCACGGCGGGACATTCTGGGCTCTCAGGATACATCAGTGAGCAGAACAGGCCCTGTCCTCTTGAAGCTGTCATTCTTGGAAGGGGAGGGGCACAGAGTAACAATATAAATACGTGGTGGGAGGAGAGAAGGCAGCAAGTGCTAATGGGAAAATAAAGCAGAGATGAGGGCAGGCTGGAGTTTTAGATACAGTGTTACCGTGGGCCATACTGAGAAGATGCCACCTGAGCCAAGAATTGAAGGAGGCAAGAATGAGGCCAGGAGGGAGCTGACGGAGCAGAGGAAAGCGGCTGTCCCAGTGACCTGTGCCTGCCTGTCTTTTACAGAAAGGAAGACAGAGGAAGCCACGGCCCCTGGACCCCGGCGAGGGCTCCAAGGACACAGACAGCTCGGCGGGGCGGCGGGGGCAGCGCCGGCAGAAGGCATGGGCGCTGGCGGGGCCGTGCCGAGAGCCCAGGTGTGCCCGTGGCCAAAGTGGTGCGGGCAGTTACCAGCCGGCACAGAGCTAGCCGGAGGGTCCCTCCCGCCCCGCCCCCAGAGGCCCCTGGCCGCCAGAACCTGAGTGGGGCAGCAGCCGGGGAGGCGCTGGTCGGGGCAGCTGGCTTCCCCCCACATGGAGACACAGGGAGTGTGGAGGGCGCCCCCCAGCCCACGGACAATGGCTTCACCCCGAAGTGCGAGATTTTGGGCAAGGACGCGCTGTCCGCACTGGCCCGGGCCAGCTCCAAGCAGTGCCAGCAAGAGATCGCCAATGTGGTGTGCCAGCACCAGGCCGGGAGCCTCATGCCCAAGGTTGTGCCCCGGCACTGCCAACTGGCTGGTAAGGGACAGGCCTGGGTGGAGAGGTGGCAGCCCCGGGAGGTGACATGGCAGGGACCCCACCCCCGCGTCTCAGAGGAGATAGCTCAGAGGGGCGCACCTCCTTGCCTGGCTGGTGACGAGCACGCCAAGTGGCAGAGGGGGCCCTGCTCCACATCCAGGATTCTTCCTCAGACTGCAGGCGGCTCCCTCTTCCCATCTGGCCTCCACCCTGCGACGGGCAGGGCCTCACTGATGCCCTGCTCTCCTCACAGGGAAGGTGAACCCCGGCCTCCAGTGGGAGGAGGCCCGGGCCCAGCAGCCCGTGGAGGGCCCCCCGGTACGAATCGCCTACATGCTGGTGGTGCACGGCCGCGCCATCCGCCAGCTGAAGCGTCTCCTCAAGGCCGTCTACCACGAGCAGCACTTCTTTTATATCCACGTGGACAAGGTACTGTGGGGAGACCCAGGGGTTCTGGGTGAGCAGAGCGGAAACCAGGAAGGTCACAGACACACAGGGTTTCTGACCTGCTCAGGTGGCCCAGAGTTAGGGGAACAGGCCTCGAATAGGGCGCACCAGCACCAGGTGACATGTGCTCCCCATTCCTTGCCAGTTGTACTCTGTCCAGGGTTGGGGTGGGGGTGGGTGGGGAGGTCGTAATGCTGAGGGCCCACCTACAGCTGCTAAGAATCTCCCCCCCCCCCCCCCTTAGCGCTCCAACTACCTGCACCGGGAGGTGGTGGAGCTGGCCCGGCGGTATGATAATATCCGAGTGACGCCCTGGCGCATGGTCACCATCTGGGGCGGGGCCAGCCTGCTGAGGATGTATCTGCGGAGCATGCAGGACCTGCTGGAGGTGCCTGGCTGGGCCTGGGACTTCTTCATCAACCTCAGTGCCACCGACTACCCAACCAGGTGGGGGGTGCTCTGAACCTTCCAATGGGAGGGGGCGCATGTGGGCACTGGGGTTGGAGGGTCCTGGTAGACCCCTTCCCCTCCCCAGGCCTCATTCTGGGATCCACGCAACCCAGACTCCTTCTCCTCTCTTGGCCCCAGCCATGATTTAGGGGAGGGGTTGGTGAATGATGATGTGAGGATTGGGAGTGACAAGAGATGGGGAAGAGGAGGAGCCAGAGGTGTGTACGGGGGGTGCTGGGTCAGACAGCAAGGGGTACAGGAAGGATGGGGTGGTCTTTCTCGGGGGCCTCAGGTACCCATCACCCTGGGGTAGGGCACATGGCCTGGAGGCCAAGAGGTGAAGGTGACGAGGGCTGGACGGAGTCCGCTCTGGGCCAGTGACTGAGCAACCCCTCACACACTGCCCACACCCATCCCCTCTCCAGGACCAACGAGGAGCTGGTGGCTTTCCTGTCCAAGAACCGGGACAAGAATTTCCTCAAGTCACATGGCAGGGACAACTCCAGGTGAGGGGCTGGGGGAGGGGGCCCTGGTCTCAACACAACCCCTCCCACAGCGGGGATGTGGGCGCCCAGCAAACCAATCACAGATGGAGGAGTGCTGGTTCCTAGGCGGATGGGACCCCACCCTACGCAACCCCCAGCCTGGGCTGGTCTGCTCCCCACAGGTTCATCAAGAAACAGGGCCTGGACCGGCTCTTCCATGAATGTGACTCGCACATGTGGCGCCTGGGCGAACGGCAGATCCCGGCGGGCATCGTGGTGGACGGCGGCTCCGACTGGTTCGTGCTGACGCGCAGTTTTGTGGAGTACGTGGTGTACACGGACGACCCGCTCGTGGCCCAGCTGCGCCAGTTCTACACCTACACGCTGCTCCCGGCCGAGGTGGGTGGCCCGGCCCTGACCCAGGCCGGGGAGGGAGCATGGTGGGGTGCCCGCCGCTCACCGCCCGCCCCGCCCCGCCCTGCCCTGCCCTCTGCAGTCCTTCTTCCACACGGTGCTGGAGAACAGCCCGGCCTGCGAGAGCCTCGTGGACAACAACCTGCGGGTCACCAACTGGAACCGCAAGCTGGGCTGCAAGTGCCAGTACAAGCACATCGTGGACTGGTGCGGCTGCTCCCCCAACGACTTCAAGCCGCAGGACTTCCTCCGGCTGCAGGTGCTCCCCCGGCCCCAGTCGCTGCCCCTTGCTAGGGCCTCGCCCTGGCCTTTCGCCAGGTCAGAAAGGACTCAGGGTGGGCCAATCAGAGGAGCTAGGGTCTTCACCTGGAGCTGCCCTCGGGGCTCTGGGGTGACTGTGGCCAATCGGGTGCTGGAAGGGGCCCCTGGGGCCTCCAGACCCCTTACCATGCTTGCTCTCCCCCTCCAGCAAGTCTCCAGGCCCACCTTCTTCGCCCGGAAGTTTGAGTCCACTGTGAACCAGGAGGTCCTGGAAATTCTGGACTTCCACCTGTATGGCAGCTACCCGCCCGGCACGCCAGCCCTCAAGGCCTACTGGGAGAACACCTATGACGCGGCCGATGGCCCCAGCGGGCTCAGTGATGTCATGCTCACTGCTTACACCGCCTTTGTCCGCCTCAGCCTACGCCATGCCGTCACTACTGCGCCCGCGCCGGCCACCCCTCTCTGCAGGTGAGACCTTCTTCTGACATATTGCAGGCCCTCAGGGTGTGGTGACTTAGGGGGAAGCCAATCAGAAAGAGACAGCCCCTGCTCCCAGGGAGCCCCAGTCTCAGGCAGGGGGAAATGCAACGAAAACACAGCACATAGGTGCTGTGGGTGTGAGATTTGGGGCAAAGGAAGTACTTGGGAATGGGAGTCCCCAGAGCCCCCTCCCTGGGACTCCAGACCACGTTGGATATGCTGATGGCATCTCCCTTTCTCCCTGCTGGAACCTTCTTAGGTTTGAGCCCAGGGGCTTGCCGTCCAGCGTGCACCTGTATTTCTATGACGACCATTTCCAGGGCTACCTGGTGACGCAGGAGGTGCAGTCCTCAGCGGAGGGGCCGGCAGAGACGCTTGAGATGTGGCTGATGCCCCAGGGGTCGCTGAAGCTGTTGGGGCGCAGTGACCAGGCCAGCCGGCTCCAGAGTTTGGAGGTGCGACATCTGACCCCCAGCAAGACTCAGGGTAGAGGGAAGAGAGGGACAGACACTGAGGGAGGGGCAAGGGCTGGATTAGGCCTTTCAGGGCCCTTCTTACCCAGTGACGGCAGCTTTGGCAGCACCTCGTGCACATGCCTGGCCCCCCCCCTCCCCCCGCATGCACACATGGAGGAGCAGCGCCCCCTGGGGTGACACACAGAGAGGGGACTAGTTCCGCTGTAATGCACACTCATCTTCTAAACTGCCAGGGCTTCTAGAGCAGCGGTTCTCAACCGGTGGGTCGCGACCCCTTTGGGGGTCGAACGACCCTTTCACAGGCGTCGCCTAAGACCATCAGAAAACACATATATAATTACATATTGTTTTTGTGATTAATCACGATGCTTTATGTTCAATTTGTAACAATGAAATTGGGGGTCACCACAACATGAGGACCTGTATTAAAGGGTCGCGGCATTAGGAAGGTTGGGAACCACTGTAGGGACTTGGACATTCCCTTCAGGCCATAGGTGAGGCCGTTCAGTGTCTCTCATTCTCTTCCTTGGAGGCCTTGGCTTCCTGTGGGGTGGTCTGTGGGCAGGGCCTGGAACCTTATCTGCCTTCCTGCCCCGCCATTGCAGAGCAGGTTGGAATGCGAGCCTAGAAAGAAGTCTAGTCCAAGACCTTCATTTTGCAGACGGGGAAACTGGGACCCGGAAAGAGACCGTGACTAGCTCGAGGTCACACAGTGCGTTAGAGGCAGCATCAGAGCAGAGAGAAGGACTTTTCCCCAGGCTCCTGCCCATCTGCCTCCCTCCTTACAGGTTGGCACCGAGTGGGACCCCAAAGAGCGTCTTTTCCGGAACTTCGGGGGGTTGCTGGGACCATTGGATGAGCCTGTGGCCATGCAGCGCTGGGCCCGGGGCCCCAACCTCACCGCCACCGTGGTGTGGATCGACCCCACCTACGTGGTGGCCACGTCTTACGACATCGTGGTCGACGCAGAGACCGAGGTCACTCAGTACAAGCCCCCACTGAGCCGGCCCCTGCGGCCGGGGGCCTGGACGGTTCGACTGCTTCAGTTTTGGGAACCCGTAGGGGAGACCCGCTTCCTCGTGCTGCCCTTGACCTTCAACCGCAAACTACCTCTCAGGAAAGGTAAGGACCTAGTTCCCAGATGTGCCCAGAGGCCAGGGAGGTGACCCCAGGAAGCTGACCGTCAGAGCTAAGCCCCCATAGCCAGAGAAGGGAAGGGGGAAGGCTGGGAACTTGATGGTCTGGCCCTTAACATCCTGGGGCTCTGCCGTGGCATGAAAGGGGAGCTGTGGAGTCAGGTAGGCTTGGCTTTCGAACAGCTCTGACATTTTCATTGGGCTTTTAGCCTTGGCCATCTATTTCCTGAGCCTAAGTCTTATTACGTGTGAAGTAGGAGCTAATGTAACTATCGGAGCGCTCCCCAGGAATCCACTCAAACCAGCTCGCATGAAAAAGGGGTGATTGGAAGAATGCAGGCTGTGCCCGAGGCCCCAGGAAATGTCTCAGATCTCATCACAGGGCGTCAGAGGTGCTTTCTCAGATGCTCTGGGGCCTCTTGGCCCTCGTCCTGTCTTCTCTCTGTGTTAGCCTCTGGCATGGATTCCCGATACATGACACATGGCCTCTCAGGGCAACAGAGACTGACCAGGGCCTCTTGGTCCCCAGGTGTCACATTCTTGGGACAGCATATCTGTGCCCGGTGGGCAGGGTCCCATAGCTCTCCACCCACTTGGCTGAGGTTAAGGGAGCAGAGCCTGAACACCGGTATAGGATGCAGGTTCCGGGGGGGGGGGGGGGGGGGGGGATGAGGGGGAGGTATGTCTCCCAAGTAGCTAGTCCCTCGGAGACATTCTGGATGAGTATGTGGTAAACGTGTCAGGTATGAATAGGTGGTAGATGATTCCTTCCTCTGGCCACATCCTGTCATAGAGAAGGTGGATCAGACTGGGGGTAACCCAGAGGAGGATGGAGTAGTGGGGGCTGTGGCAGATCCAGAGCAGGCAGCCGCACCCCTGCTTTCCCAGGACTCAGCCTGACAGGGGCTGAGGGAGGAATGGAGGCAGCCCCACGGCAGGCAGGTATAGGAGCCAAGCCCTGAGCACGCTGGATTTTTATAGACAGAGGGTGTTCTAAGCGGAGGGAGCACAGTTGGCAGGTGTCCGGGGCATGGGGGAAGCAGAGTGGAGGGCAATGGGATGCAGGGGTGGCAGGAAAGAAGGCTGGCGAAGCAGGGCCCCACAGCTGGAGGGCCTGGGCATGAGGCTTCCGACGGCTCTGGGAACCACTGGAGATGGTTGAGAAGGGGCGGGAAAGTTACCTTATTTTCTAATGTGCTTCGAACCTACTGTTTCACTGAATCCTCCAGTGGGGAATTCAGCGGTGACTGTCTTGATTTTATAAACTGATGGTTCCACAGGCACAGAAAGTCCTGGGGATTAGCCCAGGGCACTCGGCAAGGTGTGTGTGACTCAGTAGCAGACCTGGGACAGAACTGGGGTGCCCAGACCTGACTTCCCGGGTCTGGCCTTCATGGCATCAGTGGGGCCAGGCGTGCTGACTGCGTGCTCTTGCACCCCCAGATGAAGCCAGCTGGCTGCATGCCGGGCCCCCCCACAACGAGTACATGGAGCAGAGTTTCCAGGGCCTGAGTGGCATCCTGAGCCTGCCTCAGCCGGAGCCCGCCGAGGAGGCCGCCCGGCGGCACGCCTTGCTCACAGGCCCGGCGCTCGAGGCCTGGACAGATGGGGAACTGAGCGGCTTCTGGTCTGTGGCTGGACTGTGCGCCACGGGCCCCTCCGCCTGCCCCTCCCTGGAGCTCTGCAGACGGACCAGCTGGAGCTCTCTGTTCCCCGACCCCAAATCGGAGCTGGGGCCTGTCAAAGCCGACGGGCGACTCAGGTAGCAGGGCCCAGCTGGCACCTCCAGAACACCGGGGAATTGCACCTTACAGACAACGGAGGGCTGTCCCCCCACACGCAAGGACCAGAGGCCCAGGCAACAAGAACCCAAAAGGAAGATGGGCGTAGTCCTTACTACTGCTGATGGCTCTGCTGGGGACCAGTGGGTGGCAGCAATGTGGGGAGAAGGGCTCCAGTTTCCACGCCCCACGCTTCCGATCCTTCTCCACTAGTTTTTTGTTTTGTTTTTTAAAGGAAAATGGGTGGTGGGGGAGGAACTGGAAACAAAAGATGTGCAATAGGGCTCAGAGGAGCCCCAGGAAGTGGGCCATGGCTCTGGGGAGCAGGGCCTGATGAGCCCATCTGCTGTTGCTCTGGGGGTGGGGCCTGCCTCCCTCTCCAGGGCCTCGCCCCCAGCCTGGGCCTTGGCGCTCATGGCTGAGGCTCTGTAAGTGCCATCCCAGGCCCCGAGCACCTGAGAACAGGTGATTTGGGGGAGCACTGCAGAGCTGGACTCGAGTGGGACAGCCTCTCCTCTCGTGGCCAGGGGACCGCAGTGAGGGGCTGGGGCAGGCTCTAGGGCTTCCCGGCATGCCCTGCTCCTTGATGGGAAAGGCAAGACACCAGGGCCTCCTGAGACCAGTGCAGTCTCCCAGGCACCCAGAACTGCAAGCAGGGCCGGGGCTCCTGCCTGTGGGGTGAGCCCTCGCGAGCAGCGTGGGAAGAACTCTCGGCCAGGCCTCTCAGAAGAGCCTGGAGCAGCATTGTGCCTGAAGCTCAGTGTGGAGTCTGATATATGCAACAGAAGAAATATATCTCTATCTCTCTAAGCCGAGCCTCTGTGTTTTTCCTCCGGGCGTCGGAAGCCGTCACCCTTAGGCCTTCTCCTCCTACGAGTCTTGGCTGACACGTTGGCAGCCAGGAGGTGGAGGTCTCATTCCAGAATGGCGACAGCTTAGAATCTACCCAAGAACCAGAAGGATGCAAAAACCCATCTAATTCAGCTCTTTTTCGGAGGGGTAAAGAGACTTCACTGCCTCCCAGGAGGCCTGCGGGAGAGCCCGTTCAGTTCCTGAGAGTCCTGACCCATCACTTCCTCCCCTGCCGCCAGGCCAAGGCAGATGCTGCTGCTCTGGTGTCTCCAGGCCTCATCCCAGAAGCCCTCCTCACTCTGCTTCCCGCCCAGTCCTGAGTATGGAGCGCCCTCAAGAACAGAGGGTCACAGCCATGGCCTACCGGCTCCCTTCAGAGCGGATCCCTTGAGGGCCGTGATGGGAAGGGTCATCAGCTTCCCTCCTCCTCTCCTGCCATTGTTAGCAGGGGCTCTCAGTAGCAGTCCTTCACCTTACTTCACGTGGGAGTGAGGGTGAAGGCTACTTAGCCTTTATCAGCCAATCACCCTGGCCTGGTCAGCTCAGTCTGCCCTGGCTGCCGCATGTGAAGTTTTCCTAGTGGCCAGGAGAGGGCACCCCTGACCACCAATAAGGGCATTGGGTTTTTCCATTTGTTTAGCCACTGTGCTGACCCCTGTGTGCAGTATCTCGTTTATTCCTCAGAATCCTTTGAGGCAGGCTTTTCTTACCTTCATTTAGCACATCCGGAAACTGAAATGATGAGCCCAAAGTCACAACCATCAGGTGGTGGCAGCAGGTTTCAGAGGGACAGGCCTCCTGTCACTCTGTCACTACATTCTGCTAAGGGCAGGGACCTAACAGCAAGAACTCTAAGAAAATAGTGTTTGGGTTCAGGGGCTAAGATAACTGTTTTCTTCTGGCCCCTACTTTAGTGAACATCGGGAAGCTCTACTCCCGTTCTCTAGAATATTTTTAACATCAAATCTTAGGTAAATAAAAAGAAAAACTGAGGTCAGCACATTTGACCCAGGTAGTAAGTATCAGAACATTCAGACTGCTTGCTAAGGACTCGGACCAGCCTGCGAGTTTGACCCGGGCTGTGGCTCTGCTACTGTCAGGCTAGTACAGGTTCTCGGTCTTCCTGTGTGACCTTGGGTGGGACACATGCCCCTGGTTCAGTCCCTGCCACTCTCACTGACACACCAGGTCCTCGTTACTCATTACTGTCACCTGCTGAACATCTTGCCTTTGCACTTTTAGGCCAGTGGATCGTGATCCTCACCAAAGGCTCTGAATTAATTGGCCTCAAGTGGGAACCCAACTACGACCAGGATGTCTGGGTTCAAAGCTCCCACAGGTGATTCTAACTTGCACACCTGCGTGAAGGACAAGTCCAGCCCCACCCCCATCGCTCTGGCAGCAAGTCTTGGCCCCATGAGTAGAATCACTGCAGACCAGGGACCAGGCTCCGCTGATTCCTGACCGACTCAGAGGACAGGCTTGGGGTGAAGGGCCTCCTCTCCCGTCCTCTCCCCCATCCAGGTCAGTGCAGTTCCTCTGCCAACAGTGTTTCTCACCCCATCTTTCCGTAGGGTTAGCTCAGTCTAGGGGCTTGGGCTTGTTGAGGCTTCTTTGAAATCCTTCCCTGGGGTCAAGATCAGGATTCTTGTCAGGCAGTGGGGTAGCGGTGGGGGTGGGGGCTGGCTGGGGAAGGCAGGGGCCCGGGCGCTGCACAATTCCTTTGGAGGGAGAGCCAGGGCTTTTGTGTTCTGTGGCCTGCATGCCCGGTTTCCAGGCAACCACGGACATCTAGGTTTCATTCGTGGTGGAAGCCAAGACCAGAGGATAGCCGATTGGCATTCAGAGCCCAGTTACCTGGGTCAATGGGAAGTGGGGTGGGGCAAAGTCGGCTGGGAGGGAATCTGGGAGTGCCAAGTGCAGAGATCCTGGCTGGCTGTGAGGCTCAACAGAAACCAAACCTAAGTCCTGAGCTTCACTTCGAGTCGTCCTTCATGATCCCCAGGACGGCTCTCCTCCCTGCTTCAGCACCATGGGACGCCGCACTGAGGTCCAGGCAGTGGAAAGGTGCCAAGAGTCCTGGGGCCATCTCTGGAGTGCTTCCTCTGCTGGCCCCTCCTACCTGCTCTTCCCAGGGCCCAGCCCAACTTCTGTGGGATGCAGGAGGAGAAGGAGCAGTGACACCCTCAAGCACAAGCTCTCCCCTTCCTTCCCCTCTGGGGGATGGACTAAAACAATCCCCTCCTCAAAGAAAGTCCCCTCTTGCTCAAGCTCCTCTTTCCTGCCGGAGGTTCCCCCTGGGTGTGCACTAGAGAACATGCAGAAAGACCAACAAATCAGTAAGCAGCTCCATCCAGGTTGTCCCCAAATACACAGACTCACGACTCCAACTAACTTTATTCTTGCCCCAGGTCAGGTCTCCAAAGTCACTTCACAGACTTCTTCCTCAGGAAGCCTTGTCACCCCAACCCTTGACTCTGGTACCACCCGCTCCTGTCACCTGGGCTCCAGTCTCAGTCCAACAGCCTCGACCAGGAGCTCAAAGCATAGCCACCAGTTTGAAGGTGCCCTCAGGCTTGGCAGGAACCACGTGGACAAAAGTCTTATAGAGCACAGCGCCCTTGGGCAGCCTGGTGACCAGATCCACAGCCTCCGAGTTGTTGGGGTTGGGCACGTAGACCTCCTTCGTGTAGCGGACGATCCCCTCCTCCAGGGCATACAGACACTTCCTCTTCCCCAGCCCCACCTGCAACACACAGACCTGCTCAGCTACAGGGAAAGCCAGGTAGGTGGGAAAGGGACCCTAGGAGAGTGATGGCGAACCTATGACACGCGTGTCAGAAGTGACACGCGAACTCATTTTTTTGGTTGATTTTTCTTTGTTAAATGGCATTTAAATATATAAAATAAATATCAAAAATGTAAATCTTTGTTTTACTATGGTTGCAGATATCAAAAAATTTCTATATGTGACACGGCAACAGAGTTAAGTTAGGGTTTTTCAAAATGCTGACACGCTGAGCTCAAAAGGTTTGCCATCACTGCCCTAGGAGCTACTCATGTCTGCGCAGCTGGCCAGAAGCCACACTGGCCAGATCCCAAAACAGGCCAGGAAAATGCCCCTACTCACTGCCCCTGGGAACTTGTTTCACTTAGACTTCAAAAACATTTAAACACTAGTCTGACATACATTTTCATTTATACAGTGACCTGTCAAGTGTAGGCTTTAATGAAACAACAGACCAAAGCTAGATGGACAATGTATATGCTAATAAAACATAATGATATTAGGTAATACTTAATATAGTGCTTACCAAGTATAAGCACTGTTCCAAGCCCTTTTATAATATACTAGAGGCCTGGTGCATGAATTCGTGCATGGGTGGGGTCCCTTGGCCTGGCCGGTGATTGGGGTTGATGGTGGGGGGCTGGGGGTTCGGGGGGTGGGCGGCCAGCGGGGAGGAGGGGAGGGACCACGGGAGGTTGGCCCCAGCAGCAAGCTAACCAACAGCTGATTCCGCAAAAAATCGGGCTCCCTCCTCCCTCCTGTCTGGGTGAACCAGATTCGGGGCTGTCAGGGCCCCAGCAGCAAGGTCTGGGTCAGTGTGCGTCATAGCTACCGGCTGGTCGTCTGGTCATTCTGGTTGTTCCGGTCATTTGGTTGTAATGGTCGCTTAGACTTTTATATAGAGAGATAATAATTAAACCCTTTTATAACCATCAACCCGTTTAGTTCTCACCTTGTTTAGTAGGTATTATTTCTGTTTTTTAGCTAAGTACGTCAAACAGTGATTAAATAAACTGTGTGTTGTACTTAGTTTTTTAACATTATATATTTTAGCTTTTTTCTTAGAACTTGAGATTGGATGTGTGACAATTTTCACCCAGGCAGTCCAGCATTACTTATTATTTCTCTGCTTAAAAGAAAGGACTCTGGAGTCAGGATGCTTCGTTCAGATCCCAGCACTACTACTTGTTATGTTTGATCTGGGCAAGTTACTTTACTTCAGAGTCTCATTTTTTTATCTGCAAAATGGGGCTAATATTAACTACTTTATAAGGTTACCCAGAGGATTAAATGAATTAACAATCATAAAGAGCTTAGAATACTTAGAATACCCTAGCTCAGTGGGCGGCAAACTTCGGCTCAGCAAACTGCGGCTCGTGAGCCACATGAGGCCCTTTGGCCCCTTGAGTGTGGCTCTTCCACAAAATACCAACTTCTGTGCATGGGCCACGAAGTTTCAATCGCACTGTACATGCACACCCGCACATGGTATTTTGTGGAAGAGCCACACTCAAGGGGCCAAAGAGCCGCATGTGGCTCGCGAGCCGCAGTTTGCCGACCACGGCCGTAGCTCAAAATATGTTGGCTCTTATAACTGTCATTATTTTAGCAAGTCCCAAGAGTTAACATAGCAACACAGTCTTAAGTTCCTAAATATAAGGCTACACAAATACAATCAATTCACAAATGCATTAATATTTCTGAAATAACTATAGGTTACTATCAGTCCTTCTGTTCCTACTAAAATTGCTCAAAAAGGGGTGGGGTGTGGGGGCATTGATTAACAAGGAAACTAATTTTTTTAATTGATTTGAGAGAGAGAGAGAGAAACATTAATGTGAGAGAGAAACATCAATCAGTTGCCTTTCACATGTGCCCTGTCCTGAGATTGAACCCGCCACCTTTTGCTGTATGGGATGACATTCCAACCAACTGAGCCACACTGACCAGGGCTAAACTAATTTTAAAATAATGTGGGGCGAAAAGAAAAATAAATAAATAAATAAACAAACAAACAGCATAAATAAATAGAAAAATAAAATGTGAAGAGTACAGTACAGCCGAAACCGGTTTGGCTCAGTGGATAGAGTGTCGGCCTGCGGACTGAAAGGTCCCAGGTTCGATTCCGGTCAAGGGCATGTACCTGGGTTGCGGGCACATCCCCAGTAGGAGATGTGCAGGAGGCAGCTGATCGATGTTTCTCTCTCATCGATGTTTCTAGCTCTCTATCTCTCTCCCTTCCTCTCTGTAAAAAATCAATAAAATATATTTTTAAAAAGAGTACAGTACAGACCTGTGTTACCCAAGAAATTTCCTACCTCAGAAAGTAATCTTAACTTGCTGAACTGAAATCCCTGCTTGATATGGACCTAATTTCTGATATACACATTCAATTCTATTGTACTAATAAATTCAAGCTCTCTTTCAGCTACCTAGTAACAGTTTTATGCAAAGAAGGAATTCTTAGAAATAAAGAAAAATGAATACATTAAAATTAGTTTCCCAAGATTCAAAAATATCTTAAATCACTAGGCATCTTTTTCTCAAAGAACTGAGGTTTAGAAGGGAAACCAGTGCTTCCCTAGGCAAAACACAGCGATTTGGGAGTCAGGCAGACAAGGTTCCAATCCCAGCTCTGTCACTTGGGCCCCTCCACTCTCTAAGTCTCTGGCACCTTACCTGTAAAATGGAGATGACACCTACATACCTTATATGAGTGGGGTAAGGAGTAAATGTAGGCCCAGGAATCAGCAAAATGCTTGGCATTTGGTAAGTACCCAATTAACTCAACTGTTTTATTTTATTACTAGAGGCCTGGTGCATGAATTCGTGCACGGGTGGGGTTCCTCGGCCTGGCCGGTGATTGGGGCTGGCCAGAGGAGGGACCACAGGAGGTTGGCTGGCAGCAGGAGGTTGGCTGTGGGAGCACACTGACCACCAGGGGGAAGCTCCTGCGTTGAGCGTCTGCCCCCTAGTGGTCAGTGTGCGTCACAGTGACCAGTCAACCAGTCCTAACGGTCGCTTAGGCTTATATATATATAGATTCCTGTGCTTAGGAGCATGGAGAGGTGGTCCCAGAAAAGAAATGGGGAGGGGGCACAAAACAACTCACATGGGCACCTGGGTGCCAGCGAAAGTTGCGCTGAGTCCCAAGGATGTTGCCGGCATGAACATAGTGACCTAGAAGAGAAGTCCACAAGTGCGCTGACTATGGGAAGCACAGCAAACTAAGAAAACATAATGGCCCACACTGTCCTGACCCAAATGCTGCACACCGACCTCTAAGTCTGCCCCTGGATAAAACCAACTCCCAGGTGGTCCAATGCAAGCAGCTCCGTCTCCGACCCAGCAGCCTCCTCTCCCAAGGTTAACACTATCTGCTCTTCCTCAGGCCCCTAACCCCGCCTCAGGTTTTATCTGACTCTTTAATCTGGAGCCAAATGCTCTAGTGAGCTAAGCAGAGAGCACTAGGCCAGGTTTTCCTGCTCTTCAAAGGAACGCCAGGGGCACAAGATAGGGTACAGCTGGGAAATGAAAGCCAGGGCACACCCTCACCCTCCATTTTCTTGATGCCAAAGCGTTTGCCTGGTGACTTTCCACCGAGGTTTTTGGAGCTGCCACCTGTCTTCTTGGATGCATATCTGACGGCAAGAGCTGCAGCCTGAGGGGGCCTCAGCAGGGCTGTAGCTGCAGAGAGAACAGAAATGCTGTTCAGACAGACTCTGTTTCTCCCCCCAGTGGGCCATTTGCTAGTTTGAGGGGTGGCAGGAGGCAGTAGCAGGGGAGGTGAGGAGGTATGTGAAGCAGAAATGCCACTTGGCTGTGTTGGTTTTCAGGGAGTGTCTCCAGCCCTTGGCCTTCTCCCACGGCAGGAGACAAGTCATTCCTTGTATTGTCAAGAGCGTGAGCACGGCATGGGATGTGTGTGTGTGTGGCCAGGGGATGAGGGGTGGGGCAGTAAAATATTAATGGGGGGAAGAAACCCAAAACACCATGTGCCCTGGGTCTTGACACATTCAGCCCTGTTGCGGAGAAACAAACACCACAGAAATAGAAGTTGGCAAGAGGACACCACAGAGCTGCCTGTTTCAGCCTCACTCACCATCATGCCCTCAAGGCTCCTAGCACTGTGGAGGGGCCAGACCACAGAGCCCAGCAACAGGACACCCAGAGAGACACCCACCACTTCCTTAGCCAGCCACCCATCCCCTGCACACCAAATACTTGTAAAAGAGCAGCTTCCCTGAGGATGGCTCCCACGGGATCCTGGGCATTCCAGAACGCTGGACCCTGTCTTCAGCAAGCCCACCAAGCACAGGTCCAACCAAGAAGACTGACACTCTGCCCTGTTCATCTGACCTCTCTATACCCCTTCTAAGGTGCTCAGAGGCATTCATTTTAAAAAGGAAAGTGAACTAAAACTCATACTAACGGAGATGTAAGCCACTTGCTATATGACAAGCCCAGGGCTGGCAGTCCTTGCATTCAGGTCTCCAGGCATAGCCATGGTTAGCCAGGGACATGCCAGGTAGAAGAGATCTTGTGGGTCTCTGGAGCCTGTAAGTTCAGAGTTCCTAAAGCCTAAGTTTCTGAAGTTTTAATGAGAACTGAGACTAGCTGGGGCAAAACACCAGCGATAAGGATTTAGATATAGACACATTGAATACATGTCCAGCACCACAGTCTACCTATATTTAAATACTGCTTCATTTGTTCACTTACTCACGTATTAAGCTCAGGAACCGGGCTTTTGCTTTACCTACATGATCTCATTCACAAACCTTCGCCCTTCACTCTACTCCTCAGTCTTCTTTTTCAAAGTAAGTGATGCTACTACCTATGCAGTTGCTCAGGCGGAAATCAAGGAGTCATCACAATTCCTTCCCTTTGCTCACCTCCATCTCCAGTTCACCAGCAAGCCCAACGGGTTCTACCTCCAAAAAAGACCTCAAATCCACCCACTTGCCTCCAAGTTCACTGACAGTAACATCTCGGCTAAATCATCGCTCATCTCTCAGGAGTCTGGTTTTCTGACTTCCACTCCTACCCTCTAGATTAGTGGTTCTCAAGCTGTGGGTCGCGACCCCTTTGGAGGTCAAACGACCCTTTCACAGGGGTCGCCTAAGACCATCGGAAAACACATATATAATTACATATTGTTTTTGTGATTCATCACTATGCTTCAATTATGTTCAATTTGTAACAATGAAAATACATCCTGCATATCAGATATTTACATGACGATTCATAACAATAGCAAAATTACAGTGATGAAGTAGCAAGGAAAATAATTTTATGGTTGGGGGTCACCACAACATGAGGAACTGTATTAAAGGGTCAGGGCATTAGGCAGGTTGAGAACCACTGCTCTAGATTCACATAAGAACAAGAGTTTGCTTCTCGAAGTTTAAAGCTGATTTGGGTCAGCTAAGCTTCCGGTCATCCTTCGGGTCTCAGCTTAGATGTTACCTCCTCGAGGGCTCCCGACCACTCAACCTACACACACACACACACACACACACACATATATACCGGCTTTTTTTCACAGCACATGTTACTATTTACACTTCATTTGTGCTCATTTATTGGCGTAGTCACTAGAAAGAATCGTCCCGGGGATACTATGTCTTCTTTTCTGCTGAGATACCCAGTGTTTGGCACGAAGTCCTCCACCTGCTGAGCCAACAGACTAACTTTGTGAGCTCGGAGTGCCTGTTAGTAACCCATTTATATAGATGATATAAAGTGTCCAAACAAAGCCAGAGAAGGGAGGCGGCGGCCCGTGTCACCAATCGCTAGGGAAGCTGCAGGTATTTACACTCCAAGCTGAGGAAGGACACGTGTGCCTCGAACCACCACCCACCGCTCGGCGCCCCAGCTGTCACGTGATCAGCGACAGCCGCCCTGCAAACCTCGCGGCCCCGCACCCAGGGTCCTCCGCAGGGAGCGGCCTCCACCACCGCCCCCAAGGCTCCCTGCGAGGTCTCCGCTCCACCTCCACTCCGCCCCCCGGAACGGCCACGCGTCCCTTTACCAGCGGCCCGCGTCGTCAGCGCCAGCACCGCCGACGCCATGTTTGCCGTACAGTCGCTTCCGGTCTCACAAAGGTTCTGCTTCCGCTATCGGGGGATTTACTTCCGGGTCCTGCGTGACAACTCAAAGAGAAGCGGGAGAAGTTGCAGGTGAGCTAGTGCGCGCAGTGCGGGTGCGGACGCGGGTGCGGACGCGGCGGGCTGGGCTGGGCTGGGCTGGGCTGGGCTGGGCTGGGCTGGGCTGGGCTTCCCTCCGGAGCGCTGCTCCCCAGGGGCTTGGGGGCCTGGGCGTCCTGGGCCCCTGCGCGGGGTGTGGATGAACTGAGGAGCGGCCTGGCAGAGGAGCGGGCTCTGGGGCCCGCCCGCCCCACTCCCTCATTCTGCAGGAGTCTATGGAGGCTCTGCGAGGGGCCGGGATGAGGCCCCTCCCGAGGCCTTGAGCTTACTTTACGTAGCTCCTGCTGTGTGCCAGATACTGGCGTAAGCGCGGTGGAAGGTGCATGGTTTCTTTTACTTCTCACAACCTTGTAAAGTAGGTGTTGCCCTGTTTTACGAAGAAGAAAGTGAGGCCCAGAAAGATTACAAGGTTTATCCCGGCTCACACCTCCAGTGTTACAAAAATTTGTTCAAAGAATGACTCTTGCACAGACCCAGCAACTGCATACCTGCATCCACATAAACACTTGTACATGCATGTGCAATGGCAGCGTTATTCATAATAGCCCCCAAATGGAAACAACCCAACTGTCCAAGTGATGAAAGGGTATCTACACATTGGAATATTATGCAGCCATAAAAAGCAATGAAGTACCGGAACATGTTACAATAAAAATAAACCTTGGATGCTAAGTGAAAGAAACCGGTCACAAAAGACGACATATTGTATGATTTCATTGATATGAAATAATCCAGAACAGGAAAAAGTAGATTTGTGGTTGCTAAGGGCTGGGGGGAAGGAAATAGTGACTGCTCAATGGCTATGGGATTTCTTTTGGGGGTGATGAAAACATTCTGGAATTAGATAGTAATGATGGTTTCACAACCTTTGTGAATATACAAAGAACCACTGAACTATGCACTTTAAATAAAAGGATGAATTTCATGATGCTAATATATATTTTCTTAAAAGGATGACTTTTGTCATCTCCATTTCAAATGTAAAGATCCATGTGGGAGGGGTGTATGAATCTTGTTACGGCCCCCTTAACATTTTGTATTAGAAACCTCCACTCCATTAATATCTCACCTTGACCCAGAAAGGATTTGAGAAGGTTCCTGTTAGACTAAAGGTGTAGCTCTCTGAGTTCCAGGTTGAATGTGTTGGGGACATACCCTATTTCTCTGTTTCTCTATATCGTATTTACCCCCATAAAGATTGGCCATCTAGTGGGCTGAATTGAATGCCACAGTCTGTCTCATCTTTCTTTGTCTTTTAGAGAATTCATTTGATAGCATGTATTAATGGCTCTAAAGAAGTCATCACTCTCCCTGGACTCTTCCAGTGATGCTGAGGAGTTGCCAGTATTTACCTTTCTGAAGAAGGAACCATGTTCTACAAAGAGGAGGCAGCCTCAGAGGGAGGAGAGGATCGTAGTGGTTCACACCTCAGATTCTGAGGCCTCCTGTCCTCCATCACCAAGGTGGAAAGATCCACCGCCCGTCCCAGACACAGCTGAACCCATCACCCAAACACAGCCAGTCAGGGTGCTGAGCAGTGGAAGTGAGGATGAGGAGGAACTTACTCCCCTGGCTGAGAGACTGACATGTAAGTTTTTGACCCACAAGCAGCTGAGCCCTGAGGATTCTAACTCCCCAGTTAAAAGCGTTTTGGATCATCAGAATAATGAAGGAGCATCACATGACTGGAAAAAACAGCCCTTTCCAAAGATCTGTGATGTTCCCCTCCAAGACACCTCAGAAAGGTGTACATTGAATAACAAGAACTCTACGGTAGACAGTCCATGCCATCAGGTTCCAGCCCCCCCAGCTACCTGCCCTCCCCGGAGCGTCAGTTCGTCAGTAACCAAAGCAAATGCCGAGGCCCTCCCACCTCAGAAGAGAACCAAGCACAGTCAGAAGGTCCAGAGGAGAGGCTCACAGGGACAAGCAAGCCGGAAGGAAAGCACCCTGAGACAACCACAAAGAGAAAAAAAGGCAGCACTGGCTAACAGACCAAAAGCCCAGCGGCCAGAGGAGTGCTTAAAGCACATCGCGGTGGCGCTGGATCCAGGTCCGCCCAGCATCTGTCTTCACCCTGTGCTGAGCTTCCTGCTTCCCGGGCCGCCCACTGACAGCCCCTTTCCGTCTGTTGCAGTGCTTTTACAGATGGAAGGCGGGGGCCAGCTCCTCGGAGCGCTGCAGTCCATGGAGTGCTGCTGTGTGATTGAGGCGCAGTCCGTGCCACGCAGCATCGCCTGGAGGAGGAGGGCCGGGCCGGCTGCGGTAGGGTTTCTGCTATGTCTTTCCTCTCCCTCCTTCCTCTTATACATATCAGTCAGGGCCCCGGTGGGAAAACAGATGGTACAGCCCTAACCGGTTTGCCTCAGTGGATAGAGCGCCGGCCTGCGGACTGAAGGGTCCCAGGTTCAATTCCGGTCAAGGGCACATACCCAGTAGGGGGTGTGCAGGAGACAGCTGATCGGTGTTTCTCTCTCATCGATGTTTCTAACTCTCTATCCCTCTCCCTTCCTCTCTGTAAAAAATCAATATTAAAAACACACACAACAGATGGTACACTCAACTTAGGTAATACAGAAACTACTTTCCAAGGCTTGGGTGGGGTACAAGGAAACTGCAAAGGACAATGCAGTACTTCGGGGTGATAACAGTATTGATTCAGGGTTTCTCCACCTCAGGTACTGTTGTCATTTCAGGTCACGCTGTTGTGCTGGGCTGGCCTGCATTGCAGAATATTTAGCAGCATCCCTGCCATTTACTCACTAGATGCCAGTAGCACCTTCCCCAGTTGTGACAATTGAAAATGTCTCCAGATGTTGCAAATGTTTCTTTGAGGAAAATCGCCCTGTTTGGGTACCACCAGGTTATCATAGCTGTTATCATGCGTAGGGCTGAAGGGATGAGGGGAGAAAGTGTTTACTGGAATCCAGGAGAGAAATGTAGAGAAGACCACCTTGGAAGAAGCTTGACCTCCCATAGAGGAGTGTAGCAAACGCTAGGTGATCCTATTGGGAAGGGGCCAGGGAAAGAGATACCCTGACTTCCCTCTCCTCCTTCCCTCCCTCCTTCCCTCCAATCTCCAGGGCCACCAGCCAGAGGGCATGTGGCCTTTGTGACGTGGTCTGTAGAGATCACCCTCCTTGGGCAGAGAGAGTGGGGAAGGGAGGAGAGTGATCTGCAGGGCAGAGGGAAGCTAATCTATACAGGATTCCTAATTCCCTCTAACTAGGCTTTGAGAATAGGCGGGCTTGCATTGGAATTGCAGCCTTGTGGCTTTATGGCTGTGACCCTGGGCAAATTATTTCATCAATTTGTGCTTCATGTATACAATGAGGATACTGTTACGTCCCTTTCAGTCCCCCCCACCCTTGTTGTGGGGACTAAATGAGATAAGCAAGCACCGAGCACATGGTAGACACATAGTACATGCTTCTTCCTGGCCTGGGCACCCAGGTTACTATACCTCCTGTACCTTCCACTCCTCTTATCTGCGAATCCAAAATAGTCCACCCCGCATTTTCAAGAGTTTATAGATGAAACATTATATTTTTGCTCTCTTGTTTGGATCTCATAATTTTCTCAGCCCATTTCAACTTGTAAATGTTCCTTTCTTTAAAAAAAAAAAAAATTGAGAGCCTTTGTGTTGCCCATTCACTTTTGGAAACTAGTGAATGTGGTGTCAAAAAAGGCGTAAACTACACACTTTGCAGCCCTTTCCTGCCCTTGAATTTGATGTCTTTGGTGGAGGAGCTGTGTAAGTAACAGTTTAAAAAAATTTTGATTAAAAAAAAATTGATTTTAGAGAGTGGAAGGGAGAGGGGAAGAGATAGAAACAAGGGTGAGAGAGAAACATCAACATCAATTGGCTGCCTCCTGCACACCTCCTACTGGGGATCGAGCCCGCAACCTGGGCATGTGCCCTGACGGAATCCATCCAGTGAGCTCTTGGTGCATGGGATGTTGCTCAACCACTGAGCCACACCGCCGGGCTCCTTTCTAATCTGCTGCCTTTGAGATGCTGAACAGTTGATTTGAGGACTGGGGAGGGACAGGATCATGGTTATTGGTTCTTGCTACCATGACTTCATTCCAGAAGAAAACGAATAACATAAAATGGGCTAGGCTGATGAGTGAGTTCCTTTAGAACAGCCGTTGCCAACTGGTGGTTCACAGATCACTGGTGGTCCGTGAGGTCCGAAAGGTTGGCAGCCGCTGCTCTAGAAGGCCTGGGTCTCTCTCGCAGTGCTGAGCACCTGCTGACTTGCCTCCCTCTGCTGGGTTCCGGGTGCTTTGGCAGGATGGAGAGGAGGCCTGGGTGGAGGAGCCGATGGTCCTGGTGCTGCTCCCGGCAGAGGCGTTTGTGTCCATGATCCACAACTTCAAGCAGGTGGGCAGAGCCAGAGGGGTGGGCGCTGAGGCGGGGACAGAGGGCTGACTCTAGAGAGCAAACACTAATGCAGTTCCTGCCCCTTTGTGCAGGGAGGTCTAGGCAGCACTGAGAAAGGGAAGGAAACACTCCGGAGCTTTGTAGCAGACATCACGGCAAGGACAGCGGGAAAGGCTCTGTCACTGGTGATTGTGGATCAGGAGAAATGCTTCAGGTTTGGATTTGTCAAGACTTAGCATCAAAAGGGGCAGCTCTTGGGCCAACAGGGGTGAAGTCTTTCATCCCAAATCTAGATCCTTCTGCCAGACAGTATTCCTACCGAACCCCGGGGGATGTGCTGGTCCAGGCTTCTTGCACCTCTTCTGCCTCAGCTCAGCCTGAAGGTGCTTGCTTCCCTTCTTTGATTTCCTCCCCTGCTTTAGTGCTCCAAATCCTCCAAGGAGAAGGAAGCAGGGAGTGGCAAACGGAGAACAGGCCAAGGAGAAGAAGAAGAAACAGAGACCACCAGAGGCCAACACAGGGCCCGTGGTGTCCAGGGTAGACATGGAGGAGGTAAGAGCGTCCTGTTGCCTGAGTCGGACCGGGCACCCATTTTACTAACCCGATTTGCTATTGAGAAAGAGTGACATGCCTGCTGGCCAGTACTCTCTGCCTTGGGACTAAGTAGGAGAGAATGGGCCAAACAGGAGCCAAGGGGTTGGGAACAGGGAGGAGAGAAGCCTCAGGGAACATGGAGGGAAGAAAAACTTCGGACTAGTCTCGCCGCCCCTCCAGTCCATCTGCCTTTGGGTTTTAGGCACTGGTGGATCTGCAGCTACACTCGCACACCCAGGCCCGAGTTGTGCAGAGCTGGCAAGAGCTGGCCGACTTCGCGTGCTCGTTCACAAAGGCTGTGGCTGAGGCGCCCTTCAAGTAAGTGCCCAGGCCAATCCCAGCCCACTGCTGGGTCCGGTCCTTTACAGTCGTTCTGGTACCCAAAGGTGCCCCTTCCCCTGAACTCTGCTGTCAGTCCATTGTCTCAAGCTTGAAGCAGGAGCTGACCTCACAAGGGGGATTCTGGGGAAGAGCCCTCAGCCCCAGCCCCTTTCAGGTGTTCTGCTTTAGCTTATGTGTTAGGTGCTGCAGGTTGGTCCAGGTTCACCAGTGGGCAGTTACCAGGATTCAGTGCAGGTCGGGTCACAATGTGATAGTCTCTCATAAAAATAAGTTTTAGCCTGCTTAGCTCAGGGAGTGTTCATAGTCAGAATTTAAGTGAGACCTCAGAGATCTAATCCAAGTCCCTCGTTTTCTACCTGAGGGAACTGAGGCCTGAAGAGACTGACTTAGCCAAGCTCCTAGCACGTTAGAACCACCAGAACTAGACTTCGCAGTGCCTGAGGCCCAGTCCCAGGTGTTTGACCCTGTGCACTGCCTCTCCAGTCTCAGTGCAACCCAATCTCAACATAAACTAAAGATTCTGGTACTTTTCCGGTAACTTCTCTTTTAATGAAAAGGACTAGATGTTGTTGTTAAGGGAAGCAGTAACTAGCGTTGCTTGGGATCAAAGTGAGCAAGATATAACCTTATGCCCACTTCTTCCAAGGTCACTGGAGGGAGGAGTTTTAAGTTCCCAGTTAGGGGACAGGTTCAGGAAGTAACCAGTGACTCACAGCTCTTGATCCCTGCTGTTTGCAGGAGACTCCGAGATCAAACTAATTTCTCCTTCTGCCTGGAGAGCGACTGGGCTGGAGGGGCGAAGGTGGACCGTGCTGGCAGGGGCCTTGCTCAGGTCTGGCGGAGGCAGATTCAGCAGCTGAACCGAGTCAGCCTGGAAATGGCCAGTGCTGTTGTGGCCGCCTATCCCTCCCCACAGCTCCTGGTCCAGGTATGCTGCTGCAGGGGCCACCGCCCCATGCCCTGTGGCCTTAGTGGGACTCCCACGTGGTTTTCACGGATAGCATTGGTGAGGGCCCAAGATTGCCTTGTAGGTCAACAGTGCAGGTCTGCTGAGATCCGAGTTAACATTGACCTAGGGTGGGGGGACAATTCTTATCCCCCAACCCAAGCTCACCACACCCTTGTTCCTCGATGAGGGATGACTGTGAATGGTGTGGTATTAAGAGATCATTTTCCACTTTCAGGCTTATAGGCGGTGTTTTTCGGAGCAAGAACGCCAGAATCTGCTTGCAGACATACAGGTGCGCCGTGGGGAAGGCGTGACATCTACCTCCCGCCGTGTTGGACCAGATCTATCCAGGCGCATCTACCTTCAGATGACGGCGTTGCAGCCAGATCTCTCTTTAGACAGTGCAGACTGAAGCTAGCCCCAAAGAACAGGATGAAAAGCTGGAGATTTCTGCCTCAGGACATGACCAATGAAGAGAGGGAGGTGTCGCCTGGAGCACAAGCCTGGGTCAGGCCCACAACAGATCCTGGGTGCCATTGTGGAAGTCTCCCTACCTGTCACCTGGCTGAGATATTTGCATTTATCTTCACCAGCAGTGTTCCTCTCCTGGCAAAAATCAAGTGCCATGCATGAGCCACCCCTGCCCCAGCCAGCCCTCAAAATACAAAGGAACACAGACAGACCATTCAGACACATATTTAATAGTTGCAGAAATCCAAAAGAACCTCAACATCAAGTCTTGAGATCATGAGTGAAGTGCCCTCGGTGGGTTGGCTTTCTAGGCTGGGTGTCCAGCCCTGTTGGCCCACTGAGGCTGCCTCAACCAGCCAGGGAACGGGTCTGATCACTATGCCGACTTCTGTATTCTCTCAGTCTTATCTTATGTACTATGTGTTTAGTTTCAATAAAGCATTTGTACCAGTGGCTCTGGAGCTTGGAGGAAGACTAAAGGAATGTGTAGTGATCCAGAGTAAGGTGTGGGCCTATACAGCAGAGCTATCCTTGGGGGAGAAAAGTCATTTCTTCCAGGATCAGGACAGTCACAACTGGCAATCCTATCCAGTTGGACCACTGAGCCTAAAAAGCTGGAGCCCGTCCTCTTCATCTCTGAACCTGAACAGCTTCTTGCTGTCCTCGGCGAGGGGCAAGGAACTTGCAGTCGGGAGTTTCAGTGAGTGGGCACCATGACATGGCCATTCCTGATCCCTTCATCCAGCTGTTGTCAAAGATGAAGCAGAGGAGGCCACTGAGCAAGAAAACACTTACTCTGGCCAACAAGAGTGACAGCCCCGCCCTTCATTGCACAAGTCGTTAGCGTTCCCGACCACCTTTAAATGCCTCTGCTCCTGGATTCCCTTCGCTGCCCAGGTAAGTTCTAGGGCTGGAATCAAACATTCTAAACCTCAGTCTCTGACGCTGGAGTGTTCAGGTTGCCTTTGAAGTATTTAGTCACACCAACGAACAGCTGTCACAGAAGGCGAAGGCTTTGCAAGGCTCTGCCTTGTTCACTGGCAATGGGGAAGTTAATGCTCTAAAATCGAGGCATTTTATGGAAGCCACGTAAGTAGAGGCAGGACTCCACAGGAGCTGCCCAAGACCCTCTAGGCTATGAGATTTCTACTTGTGGGTCATGAATCTGTCTACATGAAAGATTCCACTCTCTGGCTGAGAGATACTCCATTCTGGCCTCTCAGGACATTATAAGGAAGGCAAAATTATGGAAAAGAAAGAAATACCAGAGTGGGAGTCCAGTTCCCTCAAAATAGCTGGGCGACCATAAGCAAGTCACAGAAGGCCTCAAGTTCCTTATCTGCAAGTGTTCTATTGGACTGCATCGTCTAGAAGTCCCCTTCTGAGCCTGAGACTGTGTGGTCATTAAAATGTCTGAATGCCTGAGGCCCTTAAGAAAATAGGTATGCCCCTCCCCTCCGATTTAGGCTAGATTTGCTGAGCATGGTGTCCTAATCCCCACTGACAACCCACTGCCTCCTGATCTGCCCTGGGTCCCCAGGGAGGAATGAAAGGGTTTGTGACACACAAAAGTGTAAATGTAGTAACGGCCGACCACTTAGGAGAAATGAGCCTTGCCTTCACAGTTCCGTATAACAACTAGAAAAGGCTGTTGTTCCTCTCCCCACCCCCAAGCCTATTCCTTTAGGCCTGAGGTTATTTCCTCTCCCTAACTCCCACTTCATATTCCACCAGGGAACCCTGACTCAGGAACAAAGAAGTCCTACAAAGAGGAGGTCTCAAGTACCAATCAGCAGCCATTTAATGACGGCAGGTAGGTCTGACGCTAAAAAGAGGTTGTGTCCAGCAGAACCCAATTCCATAGGAATCCAAGTCCCAGGGCTGAGAGGCAGCAGGTGTTGAGGACACGCTCATTGCTGAGGCTCGGTCTGCAGGACCCACTGGAGGATGTGGTGGCTGCGCAGACCCCGAATCGCATTGTCGTAGATGGTGTTCACGCTGGTGCAGAGGGGCTGCTGCTGCAGCTCCGTCACCCGGCACACCACCAGCCCGCCCGCCACGCACAGCAGCAGCAGCAGCAGCAGCTTCAGCACCGCCCAGGACCGGGTGTGCTTCCGGGGTGGCTGCTTACGGGACCGAGAGCTGGACTTGGATTCTGGAGTGACAAAGTCACAGGAGACAAAGAAGTTCAGTCAGTTTGAGGAGACCCACACTCTCCACCATTCAGTGCTGTTCTCCATACAGATCCACGTATACCCTTCTTAGGCATGAATATCGTTTTAAGAACATCTGAGCTCTTAAAAACTTGCTATGTGCAGACTGAAATATAAGCTGCCTTCTCCTTGGACTCAAGGGAAGACATTCAACACTAGAACTCATTCTGGACATCTCACATGGCGCACACAGTCCCAGGTCCTAAGTCCTTGAAAACATGGTGATGCTCCAGGCTCCTCAGGGTCAGGGGAGGGGCTTGTCAGGAAGCAAGGATGGAGGGCTGCCCACTTGGGGAAACACTTTTAAAACTTTTACTTTTTTTAATTATTGATTTTTAGAGAAGCATCGATTTGTTGTTCCACTTATTTCTGCATTCATTGGTTCTGTATGTGCCCTGATCTGGGATTGAACCCACAACCTTGGTGTATCGGGACAATGCTCTAATCAACTGAGCTGTCTGGCCAGAACCTTGAGATGTATTAATATTGTTAATATCATACAGGGTGGCGCAAAAATAGGTTTATAGTTGTGAATACATGAAACCGTTTATTTTTGTATTTATTAATTACGGTATTATTTTCCATAGGAACAACTATAAACCTAATTTTGTCCCACCCTGTATAAAATACATATTAAAAAAAACAGTGATTACTGCTGGGAATGGGGGATTAGAGGTGACTGCCATTTTCTGATATTTAGAGAGAACTTTTCTACATTTTCTGCAATGAACACGTATATTACCTTTATAATTAGGAAAAAATGGTTTTGAGATTACTCGGCAACATTTAAAAGAACCTGACTGAGCACCTCATGTGAGAACTCATGATGTTCTCACTTTATCCTGTCGCTGCCCTGTACGAAGGAGGATCCTCATTTTACACAAGGAAACAAAAAGGTGGCAAGGTCAGGCAACTTGCGCAAGGCCAGCAAGGGAGAGCAGGGCCTCCGCCTCCCTCCAGAGCTCCCCTGCTCAGGGGTCCCTTTGGCCCAGAGGGTATACGACCCTCCCATGTACATGGAGCCACATAACAACACAGATTCAACTGGACACACTCAGGCAAAACGCTAATGTGTCTTTTATACCACATGGCTCCCTGAACACGGACCAAATGATCCCTGCGGTGTTCAAGCAAAAAGAGAGTAATCTGTTCCAACGCGGAAAGAAAGCCATAGGCAGTGCTGGCTTTCCTGAGACGGCACCACGCTCACAAAGCACGCCCAGTGTACTTCACGGATGATGCGAGGGACTTAAGAGTCATGTGACCACATGCATCCTTCACCTTTCTTGGTGACTTTAGAATCTAACTCTTGCCCTAGCCGGCTTGGCTCAGTGGATAGAGCATCAGCCTGTGGACTGAAGGGTCCCAGGTTCGATCCCGGCCAAGGGCACATGCCTGGGTTGCGGGCTCAATCCCCAGTGGGGGGTGTGCAGGAGGCAGCCAATCAATGATTCTCTCTCATCATTGATGTTTCTATGTCTCTCTCTCCTTCTCCCTTCCTCTCTGAAATCAATAAAGAAATATATTTTTTAGAATCTAACTCTTACAAAAAAGTGCAATTCCCTGTCCTGGTAATGCTCTCAGCTACATCTGACCAAAACCCCACATGTGCCTCTGGGGAAACAAGCCAGCCAGGCCCGACGCTTGTTCCCAGGGAGAATCCCCCACACCTCGTAAGCAAACCCTCTGAGGTGCTCCCAGGCCAGAGGGGTCACTGTATCTGACTAAGTTTACAAGTTCATCCACGCCGGAACACATCCGTGCGTCTCCCCACTGCACCTGCCGGAGCCTTACTGAGGGAACACTTACTCGATGCCTGATTGGTTTCCTTCTTGGGTTTCTTCTCGGGCTCCCGTTTGGATGCTTTGAGGGCATCGTACTCCTTCCTCCGTCGCTCCTTCTCTTCCGCCTTCTCCCGCTTGCGCACCTCCCGCTCCTGAGCCTCCTTGGCTCGCTGCTTGGCCTCCCGCTTCTTCTCCGCCTCTACAGGAGAGATATCCCCAAATGGCTTCTCTCCCCACACCTTCCAATGTGCTTTCCCGAGCAATTAAAAGCATGGATTCCGCCTCCCTTCCTCTAGCCAAGGGTCACAAAGGACACATGAGAGGAACCAGCTGCCTTTCTGCCCTCCCTGTAGTATAATAAGCAGCTCTCGGGGTTTGCTGAATGGACTCATGAGGGGGCTTCTAGCCACAAGCTGCAAAGAGATCAGGGTGAGCTGACAAGAGGGGCAGAAGGCATGGATGATGAGGCCGGAGCGCCCTAGAACAGGTACCAACTCAGAAAGCACAGCGATCGGTAGCCTCCTACAACTCGGCTCTGAGCAGAAGCAACAATGGAGGTGTTGAGTCCACGGGAGTCCTGTCTCCCCCCGCTTGGGGAAGGAATGTGGCTTGAGAAGGACAAGCAAGAAGAGAAAGTGAGCACTCAGGTTCAGGGGTAGAGATGATGGAAATGTTTTTCTGAAACAGCGAGATGAATAGTTCGTAATGTCTAGACTTATTCTGATTTACTTCACAGTTCAAAGATGTTTACACGCAGTCCCCAACTTACAAATTATTGGGTTCTAAAAATGCATTGCCAAATTCGTTATTTGGACATCTCAAGTACATTTTTCCAAAGCCAGAAGGCCACAGATGGTGGCTAAATGTCCTTTTAGGGCTTAAAGGCCTGTTTGAACCATCATGTAGCTGAATAGTAGCACTATAAGTACTGTAGCTTTCCACTGCCTCTGTCAACAAACAGGCTCCCAGTTCCAGCTGAGCACTGGGAATGCCAAGAACACACTGCACTCAGCCTCCAGAGAGCCTGGGCCGTGAAGCAGTGGAAGCAGCAGTGGTCGGAGTAAACACTCATTACAGTAGCCATGCACGTGTAAGGGACAGTCATAACTCAGCTCTGATCTCAGGGACTGCAGTCAGTACCACAGGAGCCAGCCAGCTAGGCAACAGCACCTGGGTGCCAGGCCTTGTTCTAAGTGCTCGAGATACAGCCGTGAAGACAAGCCAGGTTCTAGTGCCTGAGTCATCTACTCTGTAGAGGAGACGAACAATAAACAAGTGAGCAAACAGTAAAAAAGAAATGATGTGTGCCATAGAGTAAATGATAGCGGACGTGATGGAGAGTGACACTGGGATGCTATTCTAGTTTGGGTGGTTCAGAAAGGGTTAAGGTTAACCTAAGGCAACATTTGTGCAGAGACATGAGGGATTACAGGAAACCGACTGTGGAAAGCTCTGAGGGAAAAGGAAGCCAATCAAAGCCCCAGAGGTGAGACTACCTGGTGCGTTCCAGCAATAGCAGGAGCCTGTGTGGCTGAGTTAACTGTATTCTCTGTGTATGTGTGTGTGTGTGTGTGTGTGTGTGTGTGAGAGAGAGAGAGAGAGAGAGAGAGAGAGAGAGAGGGAGGGGCAGGCAAGGCTGGAGAAGCAAGCAGGCGTGGGCTGTGGCGGGTCTTGACGGCCATGTTACTGAGTTTGAGTTTCATTCTAAGCTCAATTGGAAGCCATTTGAGGGTTTTAAACAAATAGCAGCATAAATGACTTGTTTTAAAAGATTTCTCTGGCTGCTGTGTGGAGAAGGACTTTGCAGAGAAGGCACACGCGTGGAGAGTGGACGTGTCAGGAGGTACTGTGGCAGTCCACGGGATGGAGGCCTGATTATGGGGCTGGCCCTGGAGGCGGGGAAATAGTCACATACGAACGTGCTGACGGACTGGGTATAGGAGTAACAGGAGAAAGGAATCATGGACAACTCTCTATTCCTGGCTAGAATGACTGCAGGGATGCTGACTTCCTCTTCTGGGGAACACTGTGAGGACCTGTTTAGCCAAGCTGAATCTGAGATGCCTATTAACCCTCCAGGCAGACAGACAGACAGCAGTTGAACGTGACTTTGGAGCTCAGTGGAGAAACCAAGACTGGAAAGACGTTCGTCAGACAAAGAGGATACTGTCTACCCCCACACTGATCCCCACTGCTCTGCACGACTCCTCCACTGGATCCAGCTCCTGAAGCAGAACCAGTGGCTGGATCAGGGCCCGGAAGATGACTGGAAGAGGGATGGCCACCTACCGCGTTCTACTTCCTGCCGCCGCTGCCTCTCTCGCTCCTGATCCGCCTGCACGACCTTCATGTGCTGTAAAACCTGCAAAGGCAGGAGAGGGCGCTCAGGGACTCCGTGCAGTGGTCTACAGCTCCACTCTGCTCAGGGGAAGTCTCAAAGGACTGCTCTTCTCCGGATCCCAGATCAGCGCAAGCCCGATGCAGAGCAGAGCTAATGGAGCTAACCCTCTACGTGTCCCAACTCAGTGCCACCCCTGGAGAAGACTCTATGAGCCCCGCTCACTACAGCTGTCAGGAAAAAAAACTGAACTCAGCGACAACTGGAATCTGTAAACCCCTGCCACTTACAGTCTCTGATGTGCACAAGTTCATAATTCTCCCAGCAACTCTGTGACGAGCATGGACTACTCTGTGATGAGCAGGGACAGCAGTTCCCCACGATGCTTTCCGGATCTCCCTCCTCTGGCTGCCTCAGGTTCCCCTCTCCTCAGTCCTGGGGAGTTTTCTTACCTAACTCAGTTATAAGACTGTGAGTTCCTAAGTGTAGGGACTATTGTCCTGTCTGTAGGCGAGCACAGAGCTTAGCTAAGTATAGGCACTCAATACATGTTTGATGAACAACTGACAGACTGGGTATAGGAGTAACAGGATTCCCATTTCAAAAGGAAGAAAACCGAGGCTCATAGGGCGATCTGTCCACACCTCGTGGGCTGGAAGCAGCACAGCCGGGAGGGCAGGTCTTCTGAGTTCCCAGACCAGAGCCTGTCCCACTCACTGGAGCAGAGGCAGGAGAGCTCGAGGAGAAAGGGAAGGAGCCATTCTGCCCAAACACCATACCACGCACTGGCGCCTGAGCCCCTCGAATTCTCAGCTCAGTCACGGCTGACTTCTAATTTAAAAAACCTCAGAGATTCTCATGATGGGCACGGTTAAGGGAGGAGGTAAACACCTTGTTATTTTTTTAGCAGCTGACATTCCTTGGATGTAGGGGACATAGTACAAGCTTGGAGCCCAATACAATCCTGACTCTTACTAACAGCGTGACCTTAGCAAGTGACTTAATCTTTCTTTCTCCCTCTCTTTCTTCCTTTCTCTCTCTCTCTCTCTCTCTCTCTCTCTCTCTCTCTCTCTCTCTCTCCCCCTCTCTCCCTCCCTTCCTCCCTCCCTCCCTTCCTTCTTTCCTTCCTCTCTCTCTCTCTCCCTCTCTCTCTCTCTTTCTTTGACTAACCTTTCTGAGCTGATTTTTCTCATCTGGAAAACAGAGATAAGACTTCTCTGGCCTGTTGCAAAGATTAAATTACATAACTTGTACTAGCTGCCTAACATAGCCCCTGGCATTATGTGTGCTCAATAAATACTGCTGCTTTTTTACTTCATCTTTCTAACCGCATGAATGAGGAGAGGAAAACCTAAACTATTGTAAATTACAACAGCAAATGGTCTGCATTTCACTACTGCACTAGACACCCTACAGGACAGACATGTATTCAAATGCAATTATTTTACTTCGTGGGAACTTCAAACATACACACGCCCATCATGAGGGCTCAGGGGCAGGCTGCCAAAGTAGCTCCCTCCAAGGACCTGGTTTGAAGCCACAAGGAACCATCCTGTGTAACCCAGGAGTCCAATCTCTTCTCTCTGAAGGGAATCAACTTCCTAAAAATTGGCTTCTCAACGAGGAGTGACAGGATCTGGAGGAAGGTAAAGCATGAAGGAGACAGTCCCTGTGTCACTCTGAATTTTAAATAAGCATCAACCATTCAGTTGGTTTTGGGGAGTGTACAGCTGGCTAATGAAGAGCTAGGAGGTTTAAGAGACGTCCCTTTACCTTTATAGCAGGAGTAACCTGTATCTATCTGAAAACACAGCAAGTTCAGAAATGGGAGGGACTCTTCTAGTCTAGGCTGTAAGCCCCTAGAGCAGGGGTGGGGAACCTTTTTCTGCCAAGGGCCATTTGGATATTTATATCATTCACGGACCATACAAAATGATCAACTTGAAAATTAGCCTGTATCTGGGCAAACATTTAATTAACTCACACCTACTGCCTTAGCAGGGTCAGACCAAATGATTTCTCAGGCCTTATACGGCCCGTGGGCCAGACATTCCCCATCCATGCCCTAGAGCAGTGGTTCTCAACCTGTGGGTCGCGACCCCTTTGGGGGTCGAACGACCCTTTCACAGGGGTCACCTAAGACCATCGGAAAACACATATATAATTACATATTGTTTTGTGATTAATCGCTATGCTTTAATTATGTTCAATTTGTAACAATGAAATTGGGAGTCACCACAACATGAGGAACTGTACTAAAGGGCGCGGCATTAGGAAGGTTGAGA
Source organism: Myotis yumanensis (assembly GCF_028538775.1). Taxonomy (NCBI): domain Eukaryota; kingdom Metazoa; phylum Chordata; class Mammalia; order Chiroptera; family Vespertilionidae; genus Myotis; species Myotis yumanensis. The sequence goes on along the minus strand of NW_027223767.1, from coordinate 41,726,142 downwards.
ACCACTGCCCTAGAGGGTAGATTTTGTCTACTTATCCCAGTTCACAGCATATAGTAAGCACCTGATGAACACTGTTGAACTAACAAATTATTCTTAAAAGATTCTTTACTATGTACCAAGCTGATCAGTTACTATGACTATGCCACGCGAGGTGAGATCTAAACTAACTCATGGAGACTAGTAACCTCATTCTGACTCACCCAGGCCACTTCCCAGCAATACCTAAAGGTGTGCTGCCGGAGACAGCTCAGGGGCGGCATGCTGGAAGGATGGCGTAGTTACCACATCCACAGTGCACTGTGCTATCTGGGGCTTTGTCTGCAAGTGTGAGTACTCCTCAAGACCTTCGCACTCAATAAACACTGTTTCTATAGGTCACAGACTGTAGAGTATCAGCAGTTTCATATGGTTCAATGTATTATTTGTTGACCAAATGGACAAATGAAAGGCCTGTGCACAATGAGGGTGTCTAAGTGTCAGAGATATGAACACAGACTTCCCGCGGAGCATGTAGTGCCTAGAGGGTAGTCAATGGTAGCTACTACTGTTCTTCGAAACCAACGTCACTCCTAAAGCAGCACGTTTTCAAAATGGGACTTCACTGATCACCTGCGGTGTCATCAGCCACGGGCACACTGTCGCCTTGGTTACTTGGCTGCCTTAATTTTGCTGTTGGTTTCTTATAACAATAGGTGGCACAGATGGTGGGACTATCTAAGAAGCCCTGAGCTAATGATAAGAAAGTACATTACTCTCGAGATTCCTATAGAGACTCATCATACACACATTTCACTTATATTAATTCTTGCTTTTAAAGTTAAGGCCTTTTTGTTCACCATTAAGCAAAAGCCAAAGTCATCTGGTGCCCGGCCAAAATGGTGATAATAGTTCCCAAAGTCATCTGGTGCCCAGCGGAAGCAGCAGCAATCCGTTCTGAAGCAGGAGGGGAAAATGACTAGAGGTGGGGATTTTTGAGAGATGGGAGTAGTGCTGTTCTTAGCCATGTGAGGCGTCTTCAAGGTTATTGGCAATGTTTGCCTTCCATGCTGCCTTTATTTCCTCGCTATTTCACACTTGGGTTGCGGGAAACGAGTTAAGTCGGCTCGCGTGAATTGCGCGTACTCCGCGGGAGCCGTCTTAAAATACTTTTTTTTTTTATAGACTAGCAGTAGAATGCGGGTAACGTATAAATACGTAAACTAAAGTTATCATAATTTTACTGAACGTTGCCATTTGCGCAAAAAAATTAGCAAAAATGGCCCGCACCACGCGCCACCTGTTAGCGCCTGATGAAAGCTACCCGCATACAGTGTGTTCACATGACTCGACTGAAATCAAATGCCAGGTCTGCAGAGGATACATCTGTTTATAGCTATAAACTCACAAATACGGCCCTAGCCTGTTTGGCTCAGTGGATAGAGCATCGGCCTACGGAATGAAGGGTCCCAGGTTCGATTCCGGCCAAGGGCATATGCCTGGGTTGCGGGCTCGATTCCCAGTGAGGGGTGTGCAGGAGGCAGCTGATCAATGATTCTCTCTCATCATTGATGTTTCTATCTCTCTCTCCCTCTTCCTTCCTCTCTGAAATCAATAAAGAAATATATTTTTTAAAAAACCACTCACAAATACGAACAATACCTTTATTATCAAAGTTCCTTTCTGTGACTCAGAAAGGCCACTGCCCCTAACTCTCTGGCCCCATTCAAACAACAGTGACAGTGAAATGCTGGATCAGGGAGGTCCGGGTTCCTTAAGAATGGAAGGCCTGTGGTAGAGCCAAAGTAGTATTGTTCTACTACTTGTAAAGTAAACACAGAAACAAAGCTCCCTTTGCTTGCCAGGTTCATAGTAGACAAACGTACTGAGACCTTAGTACTTTAATCAACACACAGCTACGGGTGCCCTGGAAGGGAAAACAAGAGGAGGCAGAGGCAAGTCCCAGGAGAGTCTGTGAAAGAGACACCAGTGTGTGTGTGTGTGGGGAGGGGGGGGGGGTGCTTACCTTGTTGGCACACTGCTTACACTGCTTCTCATCCAGGCAGTCCCCTGCCACTTTGGCCAGGGCAGGATCCAGGGGGTTATCCTTCAGGTCCAGCCACTTCAGGCTCTAAAGAGATAGGGCAAAAATAAAAAAATTTAAAAAAGAAAGAGATGGGGCATTGAGACTGGCTAAGCCTGAGTTCACACACTGAGTCCCTCCAAGTGGAACAAAACGAGTAGGGAGAGAGCTCCTCTGTGTCCCAACTGTAGGAAACACCATGTGGCAGCACCTATTCCGGTCAGCCTAAGCCGTGGTCCAGGAGACCCTGAGCCTCCCTTTGCCATCCCTGACCATGAAGCATTGGTTCATGAATTGGTACCTTGAGCTGAGCAAAGCTGACAGGCAGGGTGACCAGTCTGTTTTTGAGGAGATCCAGGTGCTGGAGGTTGACCAGACGGCCAAAGTCGGCAGGCAGTTGCTGCAGTTTGTTCTTACTCAGGTCCAGCTTCACCAGGTGTGTGAGGCCACAGAAATCCGACTAGGACCCAAAGAGAGAACACCTCAGCCTGGGGCTCACACACTGGTGAACAGCCCAGGAGCCCCCAGCTCAGAGGCACCTACTAGTATGTGTAAATCCTGACTCTACTTTTTACCAGCTATTCCATCTCAAATGAAAATGGACATAATGAGCATCACTCCTGGTCGTAAGGAGTGAGAAGTGTTTGCAAAAGGGCTGAGCACAAAGTAGGCACAAAATAAATGTGGGTCCCTTCACCCTCAGTTCTCTCCCTCTAACCCAGTGGTTCTCAACCTTCTGGCCCTTTAAATACAGTTCCTCATGTTGTGACCCCAACCATAAGATTATTTTCGTTGCTACTTCATAACTGTAACTTTGCTACTGTTATGAATCGTAATGTAAATATCTGATATGCAGGATGGTCTTAGGCGACCCCTGTGAAAGGGTCATTCGACCGCCAAAGGGGTCGCGACCTACAGGTAGAGAACCGCTGCACCTGTCCTCCACATTGCTACTAGAGTGACTGGAGACACATTCTGTCCTCATACACCACGCTATGTTCACCTTTCATAGGAGCTGTCAAAACATAGTGAGACCATCCATTTTCCTAAGATCAAGTGCCCCTTGAATACCAGTGTTATTCTTTTTATTTTTGTAGCACTTAGCACAGTACTTAGCACAGGTGCCCTATGAAGGTTTTTTAAATGACTGGCTGAGGCACACCCTACCCATATCCTGGCTCTTCTTCAGCTCATGTCAAAACATCCCTCTTATCATTAAGCCTTCAAGGTACTATTCATGTTCTCTGGGGACTTGTAAACGCCAAGGGATCTACGCCAGGGGATCTACGCCAGGGGATCTGCACTGCCGAGGAAGGCAAGACAACGGATTGAAAAGTACACGTGGGAGTGCTGAGTGACCATCCGACAAAGTGTACAGCAGGTGTCAGGTTGCAAGGAATTCTGCCCTTCTTTAATTCAGCACAAAATACTTCCTGGAAGAAGTGGGAGCTCAGATGCCTGTTCAGTATTAAAAATGGTTCTTGATGAGCTGTGGGATGATGCTACAGACAATGAGTGAGGTCCAGGTGAATGCCGAGAGGGGAATGGACTAATGACCCAGTGAAGAAACTGCCAACTCCTGAGACTCGATTCCTGAGTAAATGAGTGAATATCAGAGAATGGCAAGAGGGACTTGGCCAGGGTAATGGATGGGAAAGGCAACAATGACAACCCACTTAGGCCTGACTGTGAGGGAGCACTGCTATAGAGGAGAAAGCACATTTACCAGGAGAGGCTGAGGGATGAACGAGTCCAGCGCCTACACAGGTGCAGCAAAGGAGAATTGGTACAGAAAAATCAAAAGGATTTGACCATAGATTGGATGTGCTTATCTCAAGCAATTAAAGACTGAAAGGATAATGACACAGTAGTCCCATACAACCACAATTTCTCCTGTTCCCCATTAACTGTTGCACGAGGAAGCGGTTTATAAACAGCTTTCTCTCTGAAATGCAGAGCAATTTAAGAAGTTCTCCAGTCTCCTCTATGCAATAGGGAGATAAACTATTTTACAAAGTAATGATATCAGGCAGAAAAAAGGGTGAGCCCAGTAAGGGATTCAGCCAGCATCCTGTTGTTGACTTTAGTTTTCTGTGGCCTGACTTTCCCACTGTTCTAAAGAACGAGGCCCCTACCTTGCTTTCCTTCCCACTGAGATGACTCCACCCCCAACATACTCAGATTTAGCTGAAGGCTGCCTGCAGGCCTAGCCTGAAACTATGCCTATGACACAACTTCTCCAAACAGGAAAATGAAGCATCAGGGCTCCAGAAGGAGTTGTGCGTGCTTGCCAGTCTTACCGGGAGAGTAGTCAGTTTATTGCAGGACAGATCCAGTATGGTGGCCTTTGGAAGGGCAGCCTAGGAAAGGGAACGAGAACCAAACATCAAATCAACACATGAAATGATTCAGTGACATCTGCTAAGGAAGCATTTACCAGTTCCCATGATCAGGAAAGGCCTTTAAAAAAAAATTAACACTAAAGTATAATGTTCCTAGGGATAGGAGAGGAAAAATGAGCCAAGCAACCAAAGCCTAGGGAAGAAGGCAAATAGGGGTTTGGCTATGGAACATCCAAGAAAGGATAACAGATTCTTAAGGAATTCTCCTTAGCATTTCTAGTATTTTCTCTAGCACCCTTCCTTATTCGTTTTAACGAAGGGACTGTGTCTAATATGGCTTTGCAATTTCCATATTCCCTAGTTCAGACCTTCTGGGCTCTCAATATACATGTTGGCTGGTTCATGACTGAATGAACGAGTAAACAGTAACTATCAGAGTGAAAATAAGGCCCTCAGGCCCCATCTCCAGTCTCCCTGGTGTTCAGGGAGGAGCTCAGCGAAACCCACCCTCTTTCTCCCTAGGGGCAGTCCTAGGGCCAGGTGGAAACAAGGCTGGCCATCTTCCCGGGGTGGGAAAGAAGCCAAACACTCGGATAAAGGACCCTGGGCCAACCTACACTTCCCAGTTGTCAGAAAGTCCCAAGAATAAGTCTGACCACCTTAAAAAAGTGTTAGATTTTACAGTGGGAAGAAAGCCATCATACCTACATGTTTCAGCATCTGCTACCTGCCAAACAGTTCACTTCACAGTTGTACCGAATCCTCATAACCTCTATGAGACGGGAACTATTACCACCATTTTATAAATGAGGAAATCGAGGGGGGGGGGGGTGAAGTAGGTTGCCAAGGGCACTCGGCTATGAAGCAATGGGGCACTGACATATGAACTGGGAATCCTGTGCTAACTCCACCCTACACAGCCAAGGCGGAGGGAAGGCTGGGTCCAGCGCCAAAGGCCGAGACAAAAGTCTACGTCATCCCAAGTGAGGCCGGCGAGGAGGGCGCAGGTGAGCCACCAGGTGGGAAAAGCAGGGATGACCCATCTCACTCACTCCACGTTGGCAACCAGTTGGTGTAATCTCCTAAGGGCCTCGGACCTCGGTCTCCTGGGTGGGAGGGTGGGAGTAGGGGGGCTGGAGGGGTGGGCCCCCGGGCAGCGGGGATGCCGGTCAGTTTCAGCCCAGTGGGCGAGAGACCTTGCCAACCAAGCAGGGAGGCCTCACCTTCTCCAAGGAAGGACGCCTCGGGGCTGGGGCGGCCGCCTGGGCTGGCCGGCTCCCTACGAAACCCTGGCTCCGGGCCACACCCCGGTCCACCTGGAGGCCTCCTTCTCAGACCTAGTCATTCATTCATTTGCTCATTCATTCTCCCAATACATCCAGCCACGGCTCCGTGGGCGCCTCCGGGGGTCAGGCACGGCGCTGGGCGTCGTGATCCCCCACCCCCACCCCCCGATGGGGCAGGGGGAGATTTACTCTTGACCCGGGCAAAGCCAGAGGCCGGACCAGCAGCCCCCCGCCCCCAAACCCCATCCCTGGACCTGCGCCAAAGGGACACGTGTACATCTCGGAAGAGCCCTGGGACCGGACGCGGCCTCCCCGGGGGGGCTCGGCCCCAAGCTCCCCACCCGATTCCAGGACCTCCCCACGGGGGCGCGGGGAAGGGGGCGACCCACGCCAGGGCCAGGGGCAGGCTCGGTGGACGCCGGGGCCCGCGACTGTACTGACCAGCTCCTTGACCGGGACCTCATTCAGGTCGCTGAGGCTCAGGTCCAGCTCGTTGCCGTCCAGCTTGTCGCGGAGATTCCCGCCCTTGCTACCGGCCTTGGTCATGGTGACGCCGGCTGAGCGGCCCCGTCTCTCGGGCTGCGACCGGCAGGAGATGCTCCAGAAGCCGCCCTTGGGCTCAGTGGTCTCGCACCCAACCGACAAGGCCTGCGTCCTCCGCCGCCGGTGCAAAACCCCAGCCGCCCGTCTGCCCGCCGGCCGCTCTCTGGTCCCTGCGCCCCGCTCCCACCGGTACCGCCGCGACGACGACCACTTCCGTGTCCACGTCACCTTTCACGGCCACCGAGACGCGCTGGGCTAGAGGGGCGCTCGCAGGTGCCCGAGCGCCCTCTGGCGCCGGAGGCCGCGCCCTGCAGGCGCCGCCAACCCCGGAGGGGTGGGGTTCAAGGCTCCGAGCTGGTTGGCGAGGCGGGGCCGCCGCGTTCCCCGGTGACTTGGGGGCACGCCTGCGGGCATCATTGCTGACCACGTTAAGAGGCGAAAGGGCACGCGAATGGGGCCAGAAGACCTGGGCTGCATCCAAAACAGACCTCATGACATCACCCCCATTCTCCTGGATTAGAAGCCGAAACTGTGTGTCCTTCAAAATTGCTCCTTGTCCTCTACCCAACAGTCTCCCTCCCAATCATTCGGAAAACCCGCCCTCTGCCCGTCTCGTATCCCCTCCTCACCGCCCCAGACCTTGTCTAGGCCACCACCAACTCGCACCTGGGATTACTCTGAGTCTCTCTTCCTCCCATCCGCCTCTACCCAGCTGCCCACATGATGTTTCTAAAAATCTAGCCAGGCCTCCCCTCTGCTTAGAACCCTTCAAACCTCCAGCGACCTCTAGGCTATGGAGCACTCTCCGTTCTAGACTGGCCCAGCCTGCTTCCGCAGCCTCCTCCTAACCCCCGTCCCTGCCTGGGATGCTGTGTGAGACCTTCCGTGGGGGGCTCCCCACCTTTCCCCCTCCTGGAATGGCCCTGCCTTCCTCAGGCACCTCTGAGGCTTAGCTAATTCCCCGAGTCCTGCAGGAAACCCCTCCAGCCACCGACTGAACCCCAGACTGAGTTAGCGGTCCCTCCCTGGGGCTCTGACAATGCCCTATCTGCTGCCTTATTGTCAGAGGTGGTGGAGCTTGGTGGCTAAGGTGGGGACTAGAAAACTGGGTATTAATCTTGGCTCTGCCTCTTGCTACTTAATGAAACCTGAAGAAATCACTATGCCTTATGTACGAATACATGAGAAACAGGCATAAGAATGTTCCCTAGCTGAAGGGTTTGGGAAGGACTGAATGACTGAAACACAGGAAGAGTTGCCATAGTGACTGGCACTTAGTAAGAACCCAATAACTATTAGTTATACTTATTTTTATGTGCCTGCCCGCCACTCTGGACTGTGAGGGGCAGAAGTTTTTATCTTTGTATCCCCAGTATCTGAGTGTCTGATGCCTGGTAGTTGCTCATTCAGGTGTCTATTGAATGAATGGATGAAGCACTTTATTCACTCCAAGCCTCAGTTCTCTCATCTTTGAAATGGGGATATTAAAGCTTATCTCAGAGGGGAAATGTGAAGACCAAATGAAGTCAATGCAATGGCCTACTTATTTAACAAATCCATGTGCACACTCCGCCCGCCCCCAGGCAAACACTGTGCTGAGCTTTGGGAAATAGACAAGGGCAATTGGGTAGTAAGACATTAGTCCTTGGCAATCCGTTATCTTGTTTTGATGACATACATGATAACATACATTTATTGTGTATCTTCCTTTTATGAAGAAAGAAACTCAGGAAGCAGAAATACCTTGTCCTCAGTCACATAGCTGGTTGAGGAGCAGATCCAAATCTTTTTATTCCAAATCCTGTTTCTTTTCATTATACCCTATTTTCCCTCCCTTCCTACTCCCTCCCCCCGCCCCAGGAGCCTACAGTCAACGCAAATAGCTATTATATAAAGTAAAAAGATTAAGAGCCCTAACACATACAGAAAAAATCTGTGTGTGAATTTCAAGGCTGCGCAGATGTACGTGATAACGTCTGACTAACATATGTTAAGTGTATTCTGTGTCCTAGGACTGTGATTCACATACATTATTTCTCTTAACTCACAACAGGCAGATATTATTTCAGTTTTACAAAGGAACTACTTGAGGCTCAGAAAGATCATCAATTTAACTATTTAAGGACTGTCACAGCAAGTAAGTAAATGCATTCCAAGGGAAGTGGTGCGTATGCAGGCAGGAGGAGCCTAGGAAGAAAGAAGAAATCAGAAAAGGCTCCACAGTGGAGGTGGCATTTAATTCCAGCTTTGAAGAATGGCTCAGATTCCAACAAGAAGAGACACAGCCCAGAGAAATGAGGCAGCAAAGTGAGGAATTGACAGCAGCTGTCACTTTGAGAAAGATTTTTTTTCAAAGTTTGTATTGATTTCAGAGAGAGGAAGGAAGAAGGGGAGAGAGAAAGAAACATCAATGATGAGCCCGACCGGCATGGTTCAGTGATTGAGCATTGACCCATGAACCAGGAAGTCAGGGTTCAATTCCCTATCAGGACACCTGCCAGGGTTTCAGGCTTGATCCCCACTAGGGGGCGTGCAGGAGGCAGCCGATCAATGATTCTTATCACTGACTCTATCTCTCTCTCCCTCTCCCTTCCACTCTGAAATAAATTATATATATATATGAAATCCATCAAAAGGGGAGTGATTGAATAAATTAGAATGTGATTAAGAATACTGAAATGGAGAGATCACCCAGGATTATCCAGATGGGCCCTAAATGCAATCACAAGTGTCCTTATAAGAAAGGCAGAGGGAGACTGGACATAGGAGAGGAGGCAGTGTGGCCACAAAGGCAGAGATGAGAGTGCTGTGGCCACCAGCCAAGGACTCCCTGGAGCTGGAAGAGGCAAAAAGGATTTTCCCCTGAACCTTCTAGAAGGAACCAGCCCTGTCAACACTTTGATTTTAGTCCCAGAAGACACTTCAGACTTCTGATCTGTAGAACTGTAGGAGAATGAACTTCTGCTGTTTAGGCCACTACATTTGTGCAATTTATTCCAGCAGCAATAGGAAGTGCATACACGACTCATTTCTCAGGCCTTGGCTCAGACCTCCAGGAGACCTTCTGTGACACGCCTAGGGTAGATGCTGTCCCCCACACCCTCTCACCCACAGCATGGTCTCAGGGTTGGTGTGCTTTACTGGACAGTGAGCTCCCTGAAGACAGACGCCCTGTCTCATTCATATCTCCGGCCTGAGCACCCAGCATGGCGCCTGGTATGACGTCAGCCTTTGGTGAATGTCTGTGAGACCATGAATGAGGAAAGGGAGATAAATTGGATTTGTTCTAATTTATCAGGACACTGGGTCTTTATCCAAGACTAGACAGTTAACTTTAGCTCTTGACTTTGACTCAAGTTAAAAATGACATCATCCAAAGCGAGATTTTTGTCCCACACTCTATGAAAGCAAGGTTTGCACAACGTTTGGCAGCTGCTGGCACTGCCGCTTATTTGGCTTTTCGATTTGGGGCTGCCTGCAAGAAAATACTGATTGTTTAAGATCACCTTGGCCTGCGTCCACCTTCAATGATCAGTTGTGATCAAAATAAGTTTACCCTACACAGCAGTCCAGAACAATTTCCTTCTTTTCACTTTCCATTTGAAAATCAGAAACATTCATTTTTAGAACCATTTTTATTAGCCTTTTTGGGGGGGGGGGGGGGAGGGGAGTATTGGCTACTGTTATGTACTGGTTGGTATTGGATCTAATGGGCAAAGTATAAGCATTATATTCCAAGTCACTATCATCTCTTCTTTCAAAATTAAAACTCTCTTCCTCACCTTCCTCTCCTTTATGTGGCTGCCAGCCATCTCTTCTCCGCCCTCCCTCCCCCCGCAACTCTGTGATATTTCTTAGTACACCATTCCCTTCTCAGACATACAGTGAAGAAAATTCTTTAAAAGGGACGCTTTTCATATGCTACTTGGAGACAGTCGATGACAACAGAGAGCTATGAAAAATTACATCAGAGAGGAGATATTTGCTCAAGGTCATTGAGAGAAAAAGTAGCAGAGCTGGATTCTTCCCAGGCCAACCACAGGCCTGTGTAAGCCCTTTGCACTCATCGCTTTAGAGTGAAAAACCTCACATACTAGTAGTCCCTGCTACCAAAAAATTATTAAGATAAAGCGTGTACGCTGTCTTAGGAAAATAAAACAAGAAAAAGGCTTTTTAACAAAAAGCAGCAGTTCTCTGCCTTACACCTCCTCTCAGTCCCATGCTCCAAATAGAACCATTTCCTGTTATTGTGGTAAAAGGGACAATAGAATTTAACATTTTAAACATGTTAGGTGTGCCGCTCAGTAGGATCAAGCGCAGTCACATGGTTGTGTAACCATCCATCTCCAGAACTTTTTCATCTTCCCCAGGCCCCCTCCCTCCAGTAACCATCATTCTACTTCCTGTCTCTATGAATGTGACTCTCTAGGTTCCTCATATAAGTGAAATCATACAGTATTCATCCTTTTGTATCTGGCTTGTTTCACTTTAGTGTATGCTTTCAAGGTTCATCCCTGTTGTAGCATGTGTTAGAATTTTCTTCCTTTATAAGGCTGAATAATATCCTTTTTCTTTTTTAAATGAATTTTTATTGATTTCAGAGAGGAAGGGAGAGGGAGAGAGAACCATTGATCGGCTACCTCCTGCATGCCCCACATTGGGGACTGAGCCCACAACCCGAGCGTGGGAACCTAACCGAGAATCAAACCATGACCTCCTAGTTCATAGGTCGATGCCAGCCAGGCCAAGGCTGAATAATATTCTATTGTAGTGTAAGGGTGGAGCAAATGTAGGTTTACAGTTATTCATATGGAAAATAATACCATATATATATATATATATATATATATATATATATATGCGCCTAATATGCAAATTGTCCCTGTGGGAGTTCAACCAGGAGACCAATCGCTCGCTATGACGTGTGCTGAGCACCAGGGAGTGGTGCGGAATGAAGGCCCAGGCTGGCAGCTGGCAGCTGGGGAAAGGGGGCCCCAGCCAGCACCCGGAAGGCCCCGATGGGCCCTGATCACTGGCCAGGCCTAGGGACTCTATCCGTGCACAAATTTCATGCACCGGGCCTCTAGTAATTAATAAATAATAATACAAGAATAAACTCTGGTGTTTTGCATACTCACAACTGTAAACCTGCTTGTGCCCCACCCTGTATATCATATTTTATTTATCCATTCATTGAAGAACATCTGGGTTGTTTTGTCTTTTGGCTGTTAATAATACTATGAACATTGGTGTACAAATGTCTGCTCGAATCCCTACTTTCAAATCTTTATATTTTTAATTCTTACGTGAGGATATTTTTTCCATTGATTTTTCAGAAAGAGTGGAAGGGAGGAAGGGGGGGGGAGAGAGAGAGAGAGAGAGAGAGAGAGAGAGAGAGAGATTGACTGGTTGCCTCCTGCATGGGCCCCCAAAAGGGCCAGGGATCAAACCAGTGACCCTTCAGTCCATGGGCTGACGCTCTAACCACTGAACAAACCTGGCCAGGGCCCTACTTTCAATTCTTTTGGACCCATACCCAGAAGTAGAATTGCTGGATCATGTGGTAAATTCTGTTTTTAATTTTTTGAGGAACAGTCAAAATTTTTTCCATAGCAACTGCACCATTTTACATTTTTACCAACAGTGCACAAGTGTTCCAACTTCTCCACATCCTCACCAACACTTGTTTTCTGTTCTTTTGAATAGTCATTCTAATGGACATGAGGAGATTTCTCACTCTGGTTTGGATTTGCATTCCCCTAATGACTAGGAATGTTGTCATTACTAGAGCCTATTGGCCATTCGTATATCTTCTTTAGAGAAATGTCTTTTCAAGTCCAAAGGGGAACATTTTGAACTATTTTAGCCATTTCTGCTTTATCACCTTCTGTGATGTACTTCCAAACAACATAGTTATACAGCTATTTCTTGGTTTTGTTTGATAGGTAAGAATTTGTACTTCCATCTCTCTTCCCCAAGTCCTCCCAAATAGTTTTGCTGTTATTTTCTATATATATGGCTGCCTTTGTAACTCTGAATAACATACTCCTTTTCTTTTTATAGCAAAGATGGAAATTTATTGAAGAACAAGTACAGACTCCCACGTGGGGAGGGGGAAAGAGTCCCCCGTACTCCTTTATTTCATGTCCCACCATTGGTAGGCCGGGTCTCCAATAATAATAATACAAGAATATATTATTTATAAGGTAAGAACATGTGCCTCCACTCCCTCCCCATCTCCTGCCCTCTACCTCTCCACGGCAGCCGGGTGTGACTGCCAGCTTCAGAGTATTCACATCGTGTCCTCACTATGATGACATCTTCCAGACTTTTTTCATAGGTTGAAAATAAGAATTTTAAAAATCTGTAGGTGGTGTTTACAGTTTAAGCCATTTTTGAAGCACAGATGGGAAGGATATTGACAAAGGGGCGGGACTAAGGGCTTTCTCAGAGTAGCCAATGGCATGCACAAAAGCATAGGGACCATGTACTGTGTGAGTCATGTCCAGCTCACAGCGGATGTGCTCCGTTCAGGCAGAAAGACCCTCGGGGAGCTAGGAGGAATGGAGTTGGTTGAAGAAAGAGGGAGGCAAGTTGAAGGGCCTGGATGGTCCATGGGCCCTGTTTTTCCCACTCCCAGGATTCCGGCCCACATGGCTCAATACAAAGACTCTGGGACTTACACATCAGGTATGTTCACTATCCTTTCTCCCAGCCTTTCTCCCCGCCACCTCCCACCCCCCACCCCCCTTGGGACCAGTGTCTACTAGGACTCTCAATGGCTTTGCAGACATGAAAAATAATTCCCCCTCCTACAAAAGACTCGCCACACCTAACACGGAGGAAGGTCTGAGTGTAGACACGGGAGGAAGCAGAGGATGGTGAAAGTAACAATCACTGAAAACTGGCAGAGCACCAGTTCCATACCACGGTAGTCAACCCTTACCCCGACCCTTGGCAGGAGGCGGATATTATTACCCCCATCTTAAAGAAGGCAACTGAGGCTGGCGAGGCTCCACAACTTACCCAGAGCCACAAAGCGAGCGTGGGGAGAGCCTGGGCCTGTGGGCAAGTAGCTGAATCTCTGAGTCAGTTTCTTCGCCCATGAAAACGTACTCCAAGGCACGCCAGGGCGTTGTGTGTGCCAGAGGTAACAGCCATGAGGAGTCTGACTTGCGGGAGGGAGGTATTCTGAAACTGCTGGCTGTGATTCCATGGCATGTGTGTCTGGAAAGGCAGGGAAACTCAGTGGGTGGAGAGCCAAGGCTGGAGCAAAGTTCAAGGATGAACTCATCCGTCTCTATCCCCAAGACTGACCCTCAACCTAGCAAGGTAAGTGGAAGGGCCTGCGAGATCCGTATCCACCCCTCACGTCACAGGCCCAGAGAGGGGCAACAACTTACCCAGGGTCACCCAGCGAGCTAGTGGCAAAGGCTGCCAGGCAGGTTAATATCCCGGACTTGGGGTACTTGTCCTCACCCCACATGCCTGGGCTGGGCTATTTGCTTCCGTTAGTCTCATCAGGAAGGCCTGCCCTTGCAAGCCCAGCTTCCCCTCGTCTCTCTGCTCCTCTATCTTCCTTCCTGTTCCATTCCCACAGCATTGAAAAACACACACATACTTTTATTGTTTTGAGAGAGGGAGAGAGAGGGAGACAGAGATGGAAACATCAATGACGAGAGAGAATCATTGATCGTCTGCCTCCTGCACGCCCCACACCAGGGATCAAGCCCGAAACTTGGGCATGTGCCCTGACCGGGAATCAAACCATGACCTCCTGGTTCTTAGGTCCACGCTCAAAGACTGAGCCACCCGGCCGGACTCCACACCATTTGAGTATGGAGACCCTTCCCAGGAGCCAGGGCTTCCCTCTCTGGATCCTGGAGAGGAGCAGCGCAGTCTCCTCAATTGAGCCAAAATTCCCAGATAAGGGCAAAGGTCTTCTCAGGCCACCCCCCCCCCCCCCCAAGCTGTCCCTTCTGTCTAGCCCAGCTTTCGTCACCACCTCTGGGTCACGAGAGACGGAAGGTCACCCTGCCGGGGCCTTTACCCCATTGCTCTCCCTCTCCTCCTCTGGAGGAAGGGTCAAGGCTGGAGACGGACAGCGTGGACCTGGCACACGTGCCACTCTGGTGCCCGGTGCCACCTTTTCCAGCCAGGACCAGAGATGGGCAGTGACCTCTCAGTGCCGCAGCCACACCTGGGCTTCAGGGGACCATGAAGAGGATCTGGAAATAGAGTGAGATTGCTTTCCACCGGCCCCTGGGGCAGCTCAGGGACGGTCAAACCCAGGTTGCAGTGCCCGAGGCCACCTTCCTGCACAGGTGGGCGATGCAGGCAGAGGCCCAGGGACAGGGACGGGAGGCTGCCCCATGGGAGATGGGGGTATTCACCGGCCTCACCCCCACAAGCGAACGTGTGGCCCAGCTGGGCTCGCTCACCCGCGGCACCTTTTGTCCCGGCTCCCCATCTCCGCCCGCGGCCCCCTGACCCAGCTGGCAGGCCTTGGGAACACAAGGGGGGGGGGGCGGGGGGAGCGGAGACTGCACGTAACCCGCGCGCTAAACCGGTCTCAAGGGGATGGGCGAATGGGTGCCTCCCCACCCGCCCGCATTCAAGCGCCACTGGCTCCCCTCCACGAAGTCAACAAGGTCCGGCGTCCCCAAATCCAGGTCCCTGGTGGCTGGGAGGGGAACGAACCTGCCCGGGGCTGCAGCCGCGGGCCCTCGGATCCAGAGGGAAATCCGGGCGATTCTTCGAAGGTGGGAGAGAGAGGGCCGCGGCGAACAGAGGAAGGTGGCCTCCTCCACGCCCCGCCCCGCCCCGCCCCGCCGGGCCCGGGCCTCCGCACCCATAGGCAGAGGCGACCCTGCCCGCCTCCCCGCCGGCTGCGCGCTCGCCCCGCCTCGGCTCCCTTTAAAAGTTTCCTGCGGCCGGGCCCCTGGCGTGGCGAGCCATGGCTGTCCGCGCCGGGGTGCTGCGCCTGGGGAGGCTGTGCGTCGGGGGCGCGGGGGCGCTCGGGCCCCGCACCGTCCTCCCCCGGGGCTGGCAGGAAGCCAGGCTGCCGGGCGTCCGTCCCATCAGGTACCGGGGCCGGGAAGCGGGGGAGCGGGCCGGTCCCCCGGGAGGGCTTTGCACAGCTTCGCTGGGGCCCCGATCCCACAGCTGCTCGACCTGTGGGTGGCTCGCGGGAGAGGGGTTACCCCGCGCTCGCACGCGGCAACAGGAAGGAAATGCTGGCAGAGTGGGGCGCGGCTGGGGCGGGCGGTGACCCTGCCCTGGCTCTGGGTTCTGGTCCAGGACGCTCAGATCCTTAGCTTCATGCACGTGAAGAGGGCCCGGAGCGCGGGCCTTTCTCAGTCTGGTCTGAGGGGAAGGGCAAGGGCAAGGCCTGGCTCTGACCGCAGGGCACTGCCTCTGAGCTGGCCCCCGCTCCCGGGGTAAACTTGGGGCTTTTCAGTCGGGTCTTGCTCACCCCAGGCCGCTAAACTCAGCCGTCTCCCTTCTCCTCCTTCGCTGCCCCCAAACACGGCTTCTGATCCTTCCCACTTCCCCCGCCTGCTGGCGTCTGTCCTCGGTGCAAAGGGTAGGATGCTGGCAGGTGGAGGATGCGCTGCTGCCTCTCTAGCAGCATCCGTCACGCTGCCTTCCTGTCAGGCTGCAAATGTGGAAGTGCTGTTGGTTTAGCAGGGCCGGGCTCCCCGGATGTTATCAGCGCCGGTAATTACCTGCCGGCCTGCTGCTCCGCGGGGCCAGGTCCTGAGCCTGGGGTCAGGACACAGTTTGGACACCAGACCTCAGAGTGTGGGCTGGGCATGCAAAAAGGAGGAGGAGGCCAGAGAGGCGTCGCCTCTGAGAGAACTGTTTGGTTCAAAAGAGGAAAATGGTATGGTGGGAGTTGGGGGAAGATACACACTCCTCTTTTGGCTGGAATTCCGAGGTCACAGTGTTTTGAACTTGCTTTGAGGTCCCTGTGCCTCGTTTTCTGTTTCTTACTACTTTCCAGGGTTTCCCTGGGCAAGCTCAAGCATGTACGCTACCCCTTAGCCTCCAGTCCCCGCCTCTGGACTCCTGGGTGCCCTCTTCTATTGGGAGGGCTCGAAGGAAAAGTACCCCCCGCCCACGAAGTGTACATGCTTCACGATGCTAAATCAGGCCCCTCTGGATGCCTGGCAACATTGCTGAACGTTGGCTTTTTTTGTGCGTACACAAAACAGGTCGCCTTCCTGCTACCGGCCTGCAGTTTCAGGGGAGAGGCACGAGGCCTCAGGAAAACCTATCTATCCAGAGAGAGAAGATTTCTAAACCTTTTGGCCTCATTCCTCCCCGTCGCTTCCCCTCTTGCTTTGCCCTTCAGAAACCTTCAAGAGTCTCAGGCATTCCACAGACATTCCTGAAAACATGTCCTGCCAGCACCTGGTGGGTGCTGTGGCCGGGGAAGCCGTTTCCTCCAGAATCGTACAGTCTAGCGGGGAAAACCTAAATCCAGGTGATCATGACTCACCGTTCCAAGTCGAAGGGTGTGCAGAGCTCATGGACTCCTGTCCTTTGCTCTTTCTAATCTAGTTCCATACAGCCTGACAGCTCGATACTCTAGGCCTGTTATTCACTAGACTAGAGGCCCGATGCATGAAAATTCGTGCAAGAGTAGGCCTTCCTGCCCCCGGCTGCTGCCGGCACTGGCTTCCCTCCGGGACCCGGGCTTCCCTCCTCCAGCCGCCCACAGGCACCTGGGCTGCTTCCCTCCTCCGGCCGCCTGCAGGCACCCGGGACCCTGGCTGGCTTCCCTTCAGCCCCGGCTTTGTCAGGAAGGAGGTCCGGAATGACGTCCAGTCTAATTAGCATACTAGCATTGCCCTTTTATTATTATAGATTCCCAGTGTAGCCTGTTAGGAAAGAGCAAGACTGCTCTTGGGTTATAGCCCTGACGTTCCACCTATTTGCTGCACAACCTTTGGCACCTAACCAGCGTGTTACCTCACCTTTGAACATGGTGAGCTGCTCACTAATCCTACCTCCTTGCTGGGTTGACAAAGGCTTGCTCTTCTCAGCCTTCCCTTTGAGGCAGGGCCGGTCCTTGGGAACCTTCGAATGGTGCCTGGGTAGGATTTCCAAATGACTTGAGGATAGGAGGGGATCCCCTGGTCAGAGGCCTCTTTCTTGCACCTGGTTCTCACTCCTGGCCAGTTGCTAAGATGGCAGTCTCTGCCAAGGCACAAGTTTGGTCCTTGGATCTGCTGGACACTCCTCTCTCCATCAACGTCAGGGCTATCCAGCCCGGCCTGTGTGGCTCAGTGGTTGAGCATCTACCTAGGCCAGGAACCAAGAGGTCGCCGATTCGATTCCCGGTCAGGGCACGTTCAGGGCACGTTCAGGGTTGCAGGCTTGATCCCCAGTAGGGGTGCATGCAGGAGGCCGCCGATTGATGATGTTCCTCTCTCACCCATGTTTCTCTCTCTCTCTCCCCCTCTCCCTTCCTCTCTCTCTAAAATAAAATAAAATAATAAATAAATAAATAAATAAATAAATAAATAAAAAAAAAGTCAAGGCTGCCCAGAGCCCTTTTCCCCAGAAGGAAATAAGAAGCTGTCCATTGCTCTGCAGGTGTCCTGAATCACCACTCCTTCCCCTGCCACCACATCCCCTTCCCCAGGGAAACCCTAGTCTGGGACTTCAGAGAGCCTCGGAGGGAGCAGTCCAACACTGATTCCTTGATGAACCTGAAACGAACAGGCTTCCTCAGTTCTCTAAAGCTGGCCTGGGGCCACCTGTGACATAGTGGCACCCACCTAGGGCAGCGATTTTCAACCGGTGTGCTGCAGGAGGCACCCTGGTGTGCCCAAGAATGTTTAAAACATGCAATACCTGACTCCTTAGTTAGGGGCACTGACCTCTTTTCCCTTAGATTGTCATATAAAAAAACGACAACAGGCCCTGGCCAGTTTGGCTCAGTAGTTGGAGCATCAGCCCACAGATGGACAGAAGGGGCAAGAGTGGGAGGCGCCAATCAATGTGTCTTTCTCGAGTAGCGCTCTCCTTCTCTCTCTCTCTCTCTCCCTCCCTCTCTCCCTCCCTCCCTTCCTATTTCCTCCTTCTCTTCCATTCTCTCTAATAATCAATGGAAAAAATATCCTCACTCCTTGGGTGAGGATTAAAACAAAAAATGACAGCAAGCAACACAATAGCTGTCCAGTGTGAATGAATCAAAATTATACCTATTTTTTGTCAGATTGGCAAAAAATATATTTTTGTGTGTGCTACAGAAATTTATAATGAGTTGATGTGTACCATGAGATGAAAAAGGTTGAAAATCGCTGATCTGGGGTGTTGGGAGCCCTTGGAGCTGGGAAAGACAGAGAGAACAGTGACTTGAACCTCTCAGGATTGGGTGTGATTCTCAGTGCTGGGGCTCCAGTGACTTGATGCCGATGGTTGGGGCAGAGGGGTAAGTGGTCTTCGTGGACCACCCTCCAGGGGGAGGGCTGCAGTTAGGTGGGACCAGTATCGGAAACTACAAAATGCTATCCCTATATGAGGGGATTGCATTAAGCCAGGGAGTGTTTTGGATGGAAACCATAATAGTTACAAAAAATAGGCTCTTCTCATAATTCCTTAGAGATGATTAACAAGTGATTTGGTACTGATATCGCTATGCAGCTTACACAGGAGACCCTCCACTCTAAATGTAACAATAGGAAATAGACTATAAACTTGAACATTGTAGTCAGTGAATGGTACACATTGGTTACATATCAATGCCTTGCACAAGGTAGGTGTGCAATTTACTCTAGAGGGTGTGATGGGGGATACAAACTTGTTTTTTACTGAGTTCTTTGTCCAAAAAGGATCTACAGGGAAGACCATAGGCTCACTGACTCAAGGGGGAAAGGGTGCTGCACCGTGGATGCTGTCAATCAAAGCAGGAGGGGATTGGATTTGTGGAAATGGGCTTAGGGAAGGCTCCCTAAAGAGGCCTGAGCCCGCCCCCCAGAGGACTGTATTATAGTTTCAAATGTGAAGCCTCTAGACTTGTATGAAATCTTGCTTGTGCTTGAACTCCTTTGAATCTGCGTATGAAGGCCTCCTAACCTCCCCGACATGAGTTTACTTATTTAATCTACAGACAGAAACGTTAGAGTCAGACGGGTCTGGATTCAAATGAACCACTTTCTAGCTGGTAGCTTTGGCACTGAAGTGGACCTTGACTTTTCTCATGTGCCATGTTGTGAGCGTTTAGTGAGGTCACATATGAAAATTCTTAACCCACAGTCTGGTGCTAAGGAGATCTTCAATTCATTGCGGTGGTGAGTTATTATACAGGTAGTGCTTGTGAAACAATGGCTTTGCGCATTCCTGCAATGACCCTGAGGCCCACAGTTGAGTAACCTTGTCCTGAGAGGAGGAGGGACATAGTTCTGGCAGGGGTAACTGTTTATGCCAGGGGTCCTCAAACTTTTTAAACAGGGGGCCAGTTCACTGTCCCTCAGACTGTTGGAGGGCCGGACTATAGTTTAAAAAAAATACTATGAACAAATTCCTATGCACACTGCACATATCTTATTTTGAAGTTAAAAAAACAAAATGGGAACAAATACAATATTTGTATTTGCATGTGGCCCGAGGGCCGTAGTTTGAGGACCCCTGGTTTATGCTGAGTGTTGGGTTAAGGGCTACTTTTTTTTTTTTTTGCTAATTCTTGCTGAACAAAACAAAAAATACAGGATGGCAGTTGATCTCTCTTTAAAACTTTTTTAAAAATTTAAATATGTTTTTATTGATTTCAGAGAGGAAGGGAGTGGGAGAGAGAGATAGAAACATCAATGATGAGAGGGAATCATTGATCGGCTGCCTCCTGCACGTCCCCC
This sequence comes from Myotis yumanensis, assembly GCF_028538775.1. Classification (NCBI taxonomy): domain Eukaryota; kingdom Metazoa; phylum Chordata; class Mammalia; order Chiroptera; family Vespertilionidae; genus Myotis; species Myotis yumanensis. The sequence goes on along the minus strand of NW_027223767.1, from coordinate 41,706,047 downwards.
CCTGGGGATGGATCCTAAAACCTAGGCACATGCCCTGACTGGGAATCGAATCATGGTTTCCTGGTTCATGGGTCGACGCTCAACCACTGAGCCACACTGGCTGGGCACATGTTTAGTTTTTAAAGAAGCTGCCTGTTTTTCAGAATGACTATACCATTTTACTTTCCTACCAACAATGTATGAGTGCTCAGCATCCTGGCCAGCGTTTGGTATTGTCACTATTTTTTTGGACATTGTGATAAGTAAATATAGCGATATCTTACGGTGGTTTTAGTGTCCATTTCCCTAATTATTAATGATGTTGAATATCCTTTCATGTGCTTTCTTGCCAACTGTTCATCCTCTTTGGTGAACTGCCTCTTCATGTATTTTGTCCAATTTCCGGTTGGATTGTTTGTTTTATTACTGTTGAGTTTTCAGAGTTCTTTATGTATTCTAGATACAATTGGTTAGAACATTGTCCTGACACCCCCACCAGCCTTGTGTGGGTTCAATCTCCTTTCAGGGCACATACACGAAGCAACTAATGCCCAGCTGGCATGGCTCAGTGGTTGAGCGTCAACCTATGAATGAGGAAGTTGTGGTTTGATTCCCAGTCAGGGCACATGCCTGGGTTTCAGGCTGCATCCCCAGTGTGGGGGGTGCAGGAGGCAGCTGATTAATGATTCTCTCATCATTGATGTTTCTATCTCTCTCTTCCTCTCCCTTCCTCTCTGAAATCAATAAAAATGTAATTTTTTAAAAAGAAGCAACCAATGAATGCATAAGTGGAACAACAAATTGATGTTTCTCTCTCTCTTTCCTGCTCTTTCTTTCTCACTCTCGCCTTCCCTCTCTCTTTCTCTCAAATCAATGAATAAAATTTATAAAAATGAAATGAAATTTGTACACCTAGGCAGTCACATGTTTTTTAGCTTTGTTGATGATTTATATTTTCTTTTTTTTTTTTTTTTTTTTTTTTTTTTTTTAAATATATTTTATTGATTTTTTACAGAGAGGAAGGGAGAGAGATAGAGAGTTAGAAACATCGATGGGAGAGAAACATCGATCAGCTGCCTCCTGCACATCTCCCACTGGGGATGTGCCCGCAACTCAGGTACATGCCCTTGACCGGAATCGAACCTGGGACCTTTCAGTCCGCAGGCCGACGCTCTATCCACTGAGCCAAACCGGTTTCGGCTATATTTTCTTTAGGGCTGGGAGCCAGCCTGGCATCAAATGCCTGTGGGGGGAGGGGCAGAGGCCAGGCCAAGACTTGGAACAAAAGCAAGCAATTGCTTTCAATTTTGTTTCTAAAGCCTTTTTGCTGGTGGCTGGCATGGCACTGGCACCTTGCCCAGGGAGCAACGATTGGCCTCAGCGTGGGGCATGTTTCTGCAGTTCGATGGGCCCCTCACATCCACTCACCCTCCCTCCCTGGTAGCTTCTGAAAGGATTAAGAGGCCTCGCTCAGGACCTGGGATAACTCCAGCCTCCAGCAGGGGCAGAATCGACCTCCCAGCCTCTGGCCAGGTCTTCAGCACCTCCACCCAACAGTGATCTGACAGGAGACAGAACAAACAGCTTCTCCCCCAAGTCGATTCTGCAGGTCTGTTTGCTCAGGTGACCTGACCGTCCCTGCCTCCCATGACTAATCAGAGCCCAGCTCTGCCTGTGGCCTCTGCCTGATCCTTTATGACTGTATGATCCTTGGTGCCCAGAGAGGCCTGTAGCCTGGACTTCGTTGTCAGCCTTGGAAAGTCACAGCTGTCCCACCGGAGTTCCCTGAACCAGCCAGCCTAGGTTTTTGCGCGCAGCTCCTGCTTGAAGGCCAGGCTAGGCTGACACTGGGGCACAAGGCTTTCCAGGTTTGGGCCACCAGGGGGCTGTGCAGTGAGGATGCAAGGCCATGACTGTGTTCCAGGAGAGGTGTGCAGGGACCATGAGAACAGGACTATACAAACAGAGGCAGCGAAGAAGATGAATCAGATACACAAGTAAACAGTACACAGGCCTAGCTGTGCTTGAGGACGGAGAGGTGGGGGTGGGAGGGGCCAGGCCTGTGGCACTTGGAGGGCCCCATCAGCCTCAGGTGTGCTGCTCCAGCCACTGCAGGGTCCCCAGGGGAGGCCGTGGATGGGCTACAGCAGGGGTCCTCAAACTACGGCCCGCGGGCCACATGCAAATACAAATATTGTATCTGTTCCCGTTTTGTTTTTTTACTTCAAAATAAGATATGTGCAGTGTGCATAGGAATTTGTTCATAGTTTTTTTTTAAACTATAGTCCGGCCCTCCAACAGTCTGAGGGACAGTGAACTGGCCCCCTGTTTAAAAAGTTTGAGGACCCCTGGGCTACAGTATAAAGAGCAGTACACAGCTCGGCTAACATGACTCAGTGGTTGAGCATTGACCTATAAACCAGAGGCCACAGTTCGATTCCCGGTCAGGGCATATGTCCAGGTTGTGGGCTCCATCCCCAGTTGGGGAGGGGTGCTGGAGGCAGCCAATCAATGATTCTCTCTCATCATTGATGTTTCTATCTCTCTCTCCCTCTCCCTTCCTCTCTGAACTCAATAAAAATATTCAAAAATAAAATAAAGAGCAGTATACAAAGAAAGGGTCCAGGATTGCCCCCGACCAGAATTAGAACCTTAAGCAAATGAACCTCTTGCATCGTCATCCACAGAAAGAAATAAGCCTTTTAATAGATGGTCCAAAACTGATGTGAGGATCAGGTGAGATATATATGGAAGCCCGTTTTAAGCCATAAGGCTCTACAAAGATTCATTTTGTATTGTATCAAGGCTTCGGGAACCAGACAGTCCTGGGTTTGACTCTCAGCTTGGCTGTCTACCTGCATTTCTTTGAGCCTCATTTTCTCTTCTATAAAGTGGGTATGTTTCCTGGTCAGGGAGTGATTATAAAGATCATAGGAGATCCTGAGTGTGGAGTTTTTGGAAGAGAGCTGGTATGAGGTTACACCATGAAATGTCAGCTTACATTATTAAAAAATGTGCTTTTTCACCTATCATATGTGAGACATTTTCCGTATCATTAAATATACACAGAGTGTCTTCATTTTTATGGATGGTGTAGTGTTCATCCATGTTTTGGAATGTATCCGTATGTCATTCCTTTTTATGGGGAGATAACATTTCATGACATGGGCATCCCACCTTTTGTTTACCCATCATCCATTGCTCGCATTTGGGTTGTTGTCACCTTCTGGTGATTGTGAGCGGTACTGCCATGAACTTTGTGTACAAGCCTTTGTTTGAACACCTGTTTTCAATTCTTTTGAGTATATACCGAGGAGTGGAATTGCTGGGTCATATGGTCATTCTATGTTTAACTTTTTGGAGAACTGCCGCCACACTGCCACTGTCGCTGTCCCATTTTACATTCCCTCCAACGGTGCACAAGGATTCCAGTTTCTCCACGTGCTGGCCAACACTTGTTGTTTTGTGTGTTTTTTAATTATAGCCTTCAAGGGGTGGGTAGTAGCATCTCATTGTGGTTTCAGTTTGCATTTCATACACATAATGACCATTCGTATCTCTCCTTTGGAAAAATGTCTATTCGAGTCCTTTGCTCGTTATTTATTTATTTATTTATTTTAAGAATATTTTTATTGATTTCAGAGAGGGAAAGAGAGGGAGAGAGAGAGATAGAAACATCGATGATGAGAGAGAGTCATTGATTGGCTGCCTCCTGCACACCCCACACTGGGGATCAAGCCTGCAACCCGGGCTTGTGCCCTTGACCAGAATCGAATCCAGGACCCTGTAGTCTGCCGGTCGACGCTCTATCCACTGAGCCAAACCAGCTAGGGCTTTTGCTCCTTTTTTAATTGGGTTGTTATATGCGTTATTATCAACTCATTTATTTGGTCATTCAGTTAAGTACCTCTTACATTCCAGGCACTGGGAGGCGCTGGGGATAAAACAATGAACACACCAGTTGCCAAAAACTGAGCAGTCAAGAGAGTTCTTTAAAAAGTAAAAGAAACCACCCCGTTTCCTGAAATTTCTTATGAAATCAGATCTGGCAGCAGATGTGGGCCTGAGTTCTCCTGTGCCAGCTCGGTGGGGGTCCTGCTAGGGGCTGTGCTTTGTCTCCAGTTCCCACACAGCCCCCTCCTGGCTGCCTTACCCACCTTCAGCTGGGACCTCAGGTTTCACAGTCACCTTCCCGGTAGCCAAGGCCTCACTAGATATGTATTTACTTTAGTTCTTTGAATTGGGCGCAACTGGGACTGCTGGCTGTCCTTCAACTGCAACACGTTTAAACAAGCAAACGACTTTCCCTGAAACCAAATCTTTTTATTGTCTTTTTCGGGTTTAAATGGAGTATTTGCCACTTGGCTTAAGAATAGAAAAAGGCCAGAACCGGTTTGGCTCAGTGGATAGAGCGTCGGCCTGCGGACTCAAGGGTACCGGGTTCGATTCCTTTCAAGGGCATGTGCCTTGGTTGCGGGCACATCCCCAGTGGGGGCATGCAGGAGGCAGCTGAATCGATGTTTCTCTCTCATCGATGTTTCTAAATTTCTGTCCCTCTCCCTTCCTCTCTGTGGAAAATCAATAAAACATATTAAAAAAAAAAAAAAGAATAGAAAAAGAAGTGGCCCCCTTTTTGCCCAAAGCCTCTGGGGTGTGTTGGAGGAAGGAGGGAAGCAGAATCCGTTCTGTTGGTGCTTGGACTTTTGACATGATGGGCGGTTCTGAAGTTCATGAGCAAATTGCATTGATACGAGTTTCTAGGACTCTTAAGTCCTTTAAGGAGCCACCTATTTCCACCTCAACCCTGCCCTACCCCAGTCCCAGTTTCTTGTGGAAAAAAATAAAATTGAGATTAGACAGTCTCTAGTGATCAGATAGGAGGTAAATCCAGAACCTAGAGAACAGACGTACCCCGCGCACCCCTTCCTCTCTGGCCCAGGGGAGTGGGTGGCAGCCGTCCTGGGTTCTCCACATTGGGCTCAGCTGTTTACCCACTGGGTCGTCCCTTTGGCCTCTTTGACCTCCGGTTTTCTTTTCTACAGAATAAAGAGTTCATCATTCCTACCCTTGTTTCCTTAAGATTTGCTTAGTGTATTCGACATCAGGATGTTCAAACCTGTAGAGAATTTTTTTAAAATTATTTTTATTGGCCCTAACCAGTTTGGCTCAGTGGATAGAGCGTTGGCCTGCGGACTGAAGGGTCCCAGGTTCGATTCCAGTCAAGGGCACACAAAAAATATATTTTTATTGATTTCAGAGAGGAAGGAAGAGGGAGAGAGAGAGATAGAAACATCAATGCTGAGAGAGAATCATTGATTAGCTGCCTTCTGCATGCCCCCCATGGGGATCGAGCCCGTAACCTGGGCATGTGCCCTTGACCAGAATCGCCCTTGACCGGAATCGAACCCTTCAGTCCGCAGGCCCACACTCTATCCACTGAGCCAAACCAACTAGGGCCTGTAGAGAATTTTTATAAAAATGTATTTGAGCCCAAAGAGAGAAAACACCTGGAAGCAAGGTCCCAACAGACGGACTCAATGCTTCAGAGAAAAACAGTTTGCAGGTTCTTTTTTGCATTTGAAACGAAGGAGGGACAGGAGGGATGCTGGGGAGGATTAGGTGGAGGTAGGGGAAAGCAAGGCAGGGTTTGGAATGAATAAACTTGTGTGCTCTTTGAGGGTGGTTACGCTTATTTCAGAGGTGTGTGAACCTAGATCAGCCGGAACAAAAGCATGGATGGAGTGTTTGTGTGAACTAATATAAATTCAAACTAAACATCATTACATAAAAGGGTACGGTCTTTTTTTTTCTTAGTTTTATTCATTTCAAACGGGCCGGATCCGGCCTGCGGGCCGTAGTTTGCCCACGGCTGACCTAGATGCACAGAAGCAATGGACAGGGCTTACTTAAGGCCAAGATAAACCTTTCACCAAAGAAGTGGTAGGCCTGGGATATGACTACCCACCAGAATTTATGGTAAGATCACCTTACTTTCCATAGACCCCCTTTTTTTTTCATCCACAGTGTGTAGCAGAGAAACCCACTGTCCCTATGGCTTAAAGGAGGTGGGAGTTACTGTCTCTGGGAGACAGCCAGTCTGTAGCTGGCATGGTGCATCCGCCGTCAGGCTCCAGCCCCCTTCTGTCTTGCTGCTCTGTGGTCCCAGCTCAGCAGCTGGTTCAGATAGCTGCCATTCTTTTTATTTGTTTATTAATCTTCACCCCAGGATGTTTTTTCCCCCATTGATTTTAGAGAGAGTGGAATGAAGGCGGGAGGAGGAGGGAGAGAGAGAGAATTAGAGGGAGAGAGAGAGAAAGGCAGAGAGAGAGGGAGAGAGAAACATCCATATGAGGGAGACACATCGATTGGTTGCCTCTCTCACACACACACACACACCCCAACTGGGTCCAGGGATTGAGCCTGCAATCAAGGTATGAGGTACATGCCCTTGACTGGAATCAAACCTGGGACCCTTCAGTCCACAGGCCAACGCTCTATCCACTGAGCCAACCCGGAGAGGGCTCGCTGCCACTCTTCTCTGTCACAAAGCTGCATATGGCTCTCTAGGAAAGAGAAAAGATGGTCCTTCCCTTTGAGGATTCTTCTCAGAAGTTGCACCCACTACCTCTCTTGAAATGCCATTGGCCAGAATTTCACCTTCGAGTCAGATCACCTTCTGGGGGAGCTTGAAAGTGTGGTCTCTATTCCATGTGGCCAGAGAAGCGTCTGAGGGTGTATTACAAGGAAAAAGGGCTGTTGGGGGTCTGTCACAGCACCTATGAGAGCTGCTGTAAAGATAACGGAGATAGCACGTGTGACAATTGAACTGGGTTTTTTTTGTCGGGGGGTGAGGGGATGTAAATCATCCTGTTGATTCGATAACTAGATTTTCCAAGAGGCCACTGCCCAATCTGAAAACCATGGTGAAAGAGGAGAAAACCAAGTTCCAAACCAAATAAAACTCTGGGTCATTGTCAGACTAGGTACTAGGAGGATGCCTGTTGTGAAGCAGAAACCGCCCCCCCCCCCCCCCCCCACCACCTTCAGTGCTTTGTCGACAATCTGACCATTAAACTGGAAGAGATTTGCACTTTGCTGCCTCCTAATCTAGAGGCTGGGCTGTGTGAGGTGGCCTGCTAGGCCTTCAAGGGCACTGGTTATCCGACTGTGGAAAATGTAGGTATAGTTAGGATCCACCAGTTGTAAGCAACAGAAACCCAACTAAAACTGACATTAATTAATAAATTAATATTTTAGATTCCATATGTAAGTGAGGTCATGCAATATTTGTCTTTCTACGTCTGGCTTATTTGCTTACTATAATGTTCTTCAGTTTTCATCCGTGTTGTCACAAACGGAGTTTGGCTATTCCCTCCTCCCCAAAAACCGGGTTAAATTGAAAGAGGGGCCCTGGCTGGTGTGGCTTAGTTGGTTGGGCATCGTCCTGTGCACCAAAAGCTTTCGGGTTTGATTCCTAGTCAGGACACATGCCCGGGTAGCGGGCTCAATCCCTGGAGGGGGCTTGGAGGAGGCAGCTGATTGATGCTTTGCTCTCACATCAATGTTTCTCTCCCTCTCCCTTTTTTTCTTTCTAAAAATCAGTTTAAAAAAAAAAACACACATTAAAAAATTGTTTGAAGAGGGAATTTATTGGCTTTTGACAGTGAAAAGTCCAGCAGTAGACTTACATGACTGGGCCTAGGGATTCAATAATCTTAAGATTCAGTTGGCCACTGTCTTCCTGTTTCTGTCTCTGTCTCCCTCTCTCTCCATCTCCTTCTCTCCCTACCTTTCCCTGTGTTGGCTTCCTTCTTGCGCAGGCTCTCTCCTCATGCTTGCTCTTGCAACTATGGCTTTGGCAAACCCAAAGGAAAGAACATGTCTGTTTCCCAATAAGGGCAAACATGGGTGCCCTTATTGACCTAGCATAAGCGAAGCAGGAGGCTTTGGCTAGAAATAAATGACAAAGTTTTATTGCAGGCTCTTAGGATTTGCACACCAGAAACACAACTAGGCAATACCCAGAGTGTCCCAAAGAATGAAAAGCTAAGAGTTCTTACAGTAAAAATTACATTCTCGAGAAGAGCCAGCCTTGTCTTCTTAGCCTCTGGATTGTTCCAAGATAGCCAGTGGACACCCAAACATTCTCTCCTTCGTCCTTCAGGGGGTGACCAGAGGATTATCAATAGGATATCTATATAAAACATTTAAGTTCCTGGGCTAAAGCAAGAATAATTTCCTCACGCCTCAACCTACTTGATTTTTGTAATGTAGCAGCTTGACAGTAGTGACTCTGTTTTATTTCTTCACTCTATGCCCCACTCTCTCCAGTATGCCTGTGAGGTAGGGGCTTGGGGTACACTGTCTTGAGGGGTGTCATGGTGACCACTGGGAACCACATCAGCAGTTCTTTAAGTGTGTCAACCTGAGGACAGTAATGAGTGCGGACTCACAGGACCTTAGACCCTGCAGTTCTTGGCTATTTTCTTAGCTTAGGTGGCTCACCACAACCCTTTGAGAAGATTGTCCGGCTCATTCAGATAACATGCCCTTGAGAATAACCACTGATTCGGTCCCCAAACTTTCTGGGTGGGGAAGCTGAGGCCTAGAGAGGGTAAGTCCTGTGCCTTCATTTGGATTCCCCTGGGAACAAGGACTTGTTTGTGATCCCAGGAACAGGAGTGAGGAAGTGGGAAAAGGAGAGAAGCTAATATCGGCTGTTATTGAAGTTGTCACCCTAGGGAACCAGGACCTCTGAGAGGGTGCAGCTGCCTCCCAGACTGTCCAGCTGCAGAAAGGAAGACTTGAGGAAGTCCCTGAGCAGACAGACCCCCAAGGAACTGTCCCAGCAGCTGAAACTAGAGATGCACTGAGGAGATGTGACATGGGACACCAAAGGTGTTTGCGACAGTCACTGGCCCAGCCAGCAGCACACCTGGGGTGAGACCTCAGGCTCCAACTCCAGCCTAGGGCTTGCTCTCTCCCTACAGAGCTTCAGTAGCCCCCCACTGTGTGACGCATGCTCCCCTCCCCAGCTCTAGCTCAGGAGTCAAGTCAGGGTCACCTCCCCATCAGTGGGCATCTCCACCCACCCTTCTGGGAGATGGTAGTGGCTTCCTCTCTCACGTACAAGGTGACCTAATTTTGCTCCCTCCTGCCCTGCCTACCTTGTTCTTCCCAGAAATTCTCCCCACAAACCATAACCGATCAATCAACCAAAGATAGCCTTGGTATTTTTAGCAGCTGCAGAACTGAATCATCAGGATGGCCCTCAGGGCCCATCTCACCCCGTGGTGCCCTGGAAGGCTGGAACCTGGAGCATGCCCTGTCTGCCAGGAACAGGGTCTGAAACCTGTTCCACTCCTACCCAGGCCTGCGTGGGAGCCCGGCAGCTGTCACCCGGGATGGGCAAATGGGCACACACTGGCCTAAGCCTCTGATACTGGGACTTCTGGAGGCCTTTTTTGGTTTTGTTTCTTTAATAATAGACTTAATTTTTTATATGTTTTATTAATTGATTTTAGAGAGAGAGAGGAAGGAGAGGGATAGAGAGATAGAAACATCGGTGAGAGAGAAACAGCATCAATTGGCTGCCTCCTGCACTCCCCCTGCTGGGGATCGAGCCCGGAACCTAGATATGTGCCCTGACCAGGAATCGAACCAGTGACCTCGTGGTTCATGGGTCGATGCTCAACCACTGACCCACACAGGTCAGGCTAGACTTAGTTTTTTATGTACAGTTTTAGAGTTACAGAATAACTGAGCAGGTCCGACTAGAGTTCCATATACCCACCCGCTCCCCCACCCACCCCCCCCCCAGACACAGTTCCTCTGTTATTAACATCTTGCATTAGTGTGGTACAATTAGTGTCCCCAGCATGGATACATTATTAAGACTATAGTCCAGCCGAAACCGGTTTGGCTCAGTGGATAGAGCGTCGGCCTGCGGACTGAAGGGTCCCAGGTTCGATTCCGGTCAAGGGCATGTACCTGGGTTGCGGGCACATCCCCAGTAGGAGATGTGCGGGAGGCAGCTGATCGATGTTTCTAACTCTCTATCCCTCTCCCTTCCTCTCTGTAAAAAATCAATTATATATATATAAAAGACTATAGTCCATAGTGTACATTAAGGTTTAGTCCTTGCGCTGGACTGTTCGATGGGTTTTGGCAAATGCCCAGGGGCTTTCTAACCCCGAGGGTATCTGGGATAAGGCCATTGTTCTCAGCCCTTAGGCAACCTCTCTGCTTAGTCAGAGGAACGTGATTTGCCTCAGTTTCCTTTTCCAGTGTTTTTGCACCAAGGCTCCAGGCCCCGGGCTCTGACTGGAAATGGGGGAGTGGAAACTGATGAAGGACAGGAAGTCAGATTCTGGTTTGGATCTCCCCAGGGTGAAGCGGCCCCTAAGTTCAATGGCCAGGGCTCCAGTTTCTAACACATTGTAAGCAGCCTACCTCCCAGCTGGGTGTGCCAGGCCCTGGGTGCCAGGGAGGCCTGGCCCGGCGCATTGGAGCCCATGGCGCCTCTCCCTGCAGTTCCGGAGAGGACCGCACTGCCACGCTGCCTATCGGAGGCCTTAGCTATGTCCAGGGTTACACCAAATTCCGTCTGATCAACAAAACCGTGGGGCGTTGCCTGGACGTCACAGCAGAGAAGTTCCCGGACCGAGAAGCGTTGATCGTCGTCCATGAAAACATCAGATTGACCTTTGCTCAGCTCAAGGAAGAGGTGGGTCCTGACCTTGAACCCTGAAAGTAGGCAGGTGCTACCCCCAGGCTTCCCTGGCTGGGTGGAGCCACAAGAGCGGCACCTGACGGAGGCGGGCGGGGGCGAATCAGGGTGTTGGGGCTGCCTGAGAACCCCAAGGGACGTCAGGAGATGGGGACAGGACTGAGGCAGAGGTGGCCTGGATGCCTCTTGCATCAGTCGTGCGGGGGCAGTTGCTAATTCTGTGTATTCCATGCCCCACTCCAGATCCACTGAGGCCTGTCCCTTGTTCCTAGGGGACTCTGCTGTGAGCCGCTGGGCGGAGGGCTGAGGTGGGAGTCATGGCCCCGTCCTGCTTGCCCATACCTTACCCCTTGTGCTCTGTCTGTTGACACCAGGTGGACAAAGCTGCCGCTGGGCTCCTGAGTATCGGCCTTCGCAAGGGTGACCGGCTGGGCATGTGGGGACCCAACTCCTATGCATGGGTGCTCTTGCAGCTGGCCACCGCCCAGGCGGGCATCATTCTGGTGAGGAGGGGCGGACCTGACCCAGCTGGGTATGCAGGGGAACATCGTTCGTGGGAAGCCTGCTGGCCCCTTGGCCTCAGAACCAAACCAGCGCCTGTCTGGCTCTTTGGGTAGCTTTCTCCTGAAGCCACCAAGGAGAGCTAGGGGGGTGGGGTGCCACCTCTGTCTACGCCGTGTTTCTGTGCCCGCTGAGGCTGGAGGGGCAAGGAGAGGGACAGGGTCTTCCCAGGACACTGACATCCCCTGCTGTCTCCACCAGGTATCTGTGAACCCCGCCTACCAGGCTATGGAACTGGAGTATGCCCTCAAGAAGGTAGGCTCTGTTCCTGGGGGTGGGGCTGGGTGGGCGCCTGGAACAGGGGGTTTCCGGTTGACGGGGTGGAGAAGGCATGTCTGTCCTTCCTTAGGCTGAGAGTGGGTGGGAGGAGGAGGTCGTCGGGCAGATGCAAAGCTGGTGTGTGTGTTGGGGGGGAGGGGTGGTACATGCATGTGTCCTGGCAGTAGTGTGTGAGTGAGTTGGTGTGTGTCGTGTTAGCGGTGGTGCATGTATGTAAGGGTAGTGGTGCGTGTGTATGAGAGAGAGCAGCGTGGGGCTTCCTGCTGACTGGGGAGGGGGGGCTCCCTCCCACAGGTGGGCTGCAAAGCCCTGGCGTTCCCCAAGCAATTCAAGACCCAGCAGTACTACAACATCCTGAAGCACATCTGTCCGGAACTGGAGAAGGGCCCCCCGGGGTTCTTGAGGAGTCAGAGGTGGGATGTCCCGGGTTAGGATGAGTGTGTCGTGTGGCATCCCAGCCCCCTCCTTCCCCCCCCACCCCCAGGGAGGAGGCTGGTGTCTCTGTGGGCCCGTCCTCAGCCCCTGACTCTCTCCATCCTCCCTACCCCCAGGCTCCCAGACCTGACCACTGTCATCTCGGTGGACACCCCTATGCCAGGGACTCTGCTCCTGGACGATGTGGTAGCAGCGGGGAGCAAAGAGCAGAATATGGCCGAGCTCCGGCACGCCAAGCTGTTCCTGTCCTGCCACGACCCCGTCAACATCCAGTTCACCTCGGTAAGGCAGAGGTCGTCAGCACGGAGCCCAGGCTGGCACGCTCACCCCTGCCTCCCCTGTGACCCTTCCCCGAGAAGGAGGGCACACGGAGGACGCCAGGAGTGCGGCCACTCTTCTCCTGGGGTTCGCCCCAGCTGTCCTCTCTGCCCTGGAAAACATCAGCGACTGGCGCCCTTGTCACATGTCCCCCTCCCCTGGCCCGCTTGTCCCCGGCCCAGGGGCAGATGCACAGGGAGAGCCGGCCCCCTCATTTAGCAGATGGGGAAACTGAGGCCCAGAAGCCGAGTCTGCTGCTGGGCCACAGAGTTCTCTAAGCCACTTGGGTGGCATGGCAGACGGAAATCTTATCTTCCATGTTTCTGGATCCTAACACCTGGCACCACGCAGGCGTGTGGTAAAAACCTTTGTGAACACGTATTGAGTGAATGAATGGATCTGGGGCCGCAGTCCCAGTCTCCTGACCCCCAGTCCAGAGCTTGTCCATGCAGCGGCCCAGGGCATGAAGGAGATGGGGAGAAAGAGGCCAAGTGTCACCTGTTTGTCTTATCAGGGAACGACAGGAAGCCCCAAGGGGGCCACCCTTTCCCACTACAACATTGTCAACAATGCCAACATCATAGGGGAGCGCATGAAACTGCACCTGAAGGTGAGGGGGTGCTGGCTAAGGCTTGCGGGCACCCTGCATGGGTGGGGGTCTTGCTGGGCTCCCCCTGCTGGCTAGAGGAACTAGCTTCTGGGGCTCTGGGCTCCAGGATAGACCTAGCCTCCTGCCTCCATCTCCAGACACCAGAGGAGTCGAGGGTGATCCTGCCCACCCCCCTGTACCACTGCCTGGGTTCTGTGGGGGGCACAATGGTGAGCATGATGCACGGTGTCACCCTCATCCTGTCCTCTCCGATTTTTGATGGCAAGAAGGCGCTGGAGGCCGTCAGCAAAGAGAGGTGGGCATCAGTGGGCAGCTACCTGCTGGCTCATGAGACCCTCCTATTCCTCACTCCTGGGCCCCGATCCCTCTCCAGGATGTCTCCTCCCTCCCGCCAGGAGAAAGGGAGACAGGGTAGTGGGGCACCCCCAGAGAGCATCAGTTCCTGCCTCCAAAGAACTCCTGCCAGTTCCCCTCAGTGGCAGCCTTGGCCCTTGCTATAGGTTCAAGGTGGGTGGGTGAAAAGAGGGGGTTTCCTTCTACATCCAAGCCTGATTTTGAGATGCCACCCCCCCTTATACAGAGGCTCCTTCCTGTATGGCACCCCCACAATGTTCGTGGACATTCTGAACCAGCCAGACTTCTCCAGTTACGACATCTCAACCATGCGTGGAGGTGGGATGGGGCCAAGGGTGGTCAGGCCAGGATTGGCCTGGATGAGCTAGATGTGCACTCAGTCCTGTACTCAGGGTCGAAAAGGTCACTGTAGAAATGTGGGTGGAAGGGAGGCAAGGTCCCAGCCACCTGGACACCAGCCCAAGGCCAGATGCCAAGTGTAGGAACAGGTCCAGGGGCAGGGAAGAGAAGGGAAAGTTCTTCCCTAGAAAGAGCTGCAGGTGCAGGGGGTCCACTGGGCCTGGAGAAGCAGCGAGCCCTGTCAGCCCTCTCTCTGATTCAGGTGTGATCGCTGGGTCCCCTGCACCCCCCGAGGTGATCCGAGCCATCATCAACAAGCTGAACGCGAAGGAGCTGGTGGTGAGTGGCAGCTGGGCCTGGGGCTGTGGGAGGGAGGCAGGGCAGCCTGGGGTGAGAACAGATGTCGGGGAGTGAGGATGAGCCAGGCCAGGTCTCCAACGGACACCCTCTCAGCCCACCCCTCTTCCAGAACGCAGATGTGAGAAAATGCAGTCTGACCCCATCATCAGCTGGCGAGTCATGGAGACAGGGAACGGCGGGGAGTAACTATCATACATACATACATTTATACTTATAGGAACCTGGGGAAGAGGTGCAGCAGGGGGGGTATTTGGCAAAGCACCGGTATCCTGCTAGAGCGTCCTGGCAGGCAGGGGCTGGCGGAGTTGGCATATGGGCTTAAGACCCTTTCTGGACACAAGGGGCGGGGCAAGGATCTGATGTTTGTTTCCAAATGGAAGGGTGGCCATCCTGATGACCGCCAAGTTCTGGTTCTGAAGGTCTTGAGGGTCTCGGCAACAGCTTCTTTGAGAGGAGCCGTGGCGGGGGGGCCAGGTGCGATGGAGCCCTCGCTGGCAGGTAGAGATGGTGGGGCTGGGTTCACACTGGAGTGCTGAGCCCCCCAGCCAGGACGCGTCTAGGTGTGGACAGCTCTGTGCATCAGCAGAGGCTGTGGAAGGAGGTGGGGTGGTCAGTAGTTTCTCCAGCAGAAGGCAGAGACCAGTCACCAGGACTGGCTGGATCGGGACCTGCAGTGAGGCAAGGATTGGGTCAGGACTCCAGGAACCCAGATGACGCTTGGAGAGAATTGTGAGAGCTGTGGGCGGTATCCCTTTAGGAGGGAGCCCCAATTCCCCTCCTCTCCCTGCAAACCTGGAGGGCCTGCCCACCCCTCTGTGGAGAGGCAGTACCCTGGGACACCCCCCACCGCCCCATCCCCAGGCTTGCCAGAATCTCCAGAGAGAGCAATTGTGACCTGCCTGGCCTGTGCCCACCTGTTCAATGGCGGCCGGCTTTCTTGGACCTCTTAGTGGGGAACTTGCAGCTGCGAAAGGCGTCCGTGTCACGGATGTGCTGGCCCTTGAACTTGGCAGGCGAGGCACAAGTGGCATCGGGGCGCGAAGTCTTGGCTTCCAGCCACCTGGAGAGACAGAGAAATGCCAGGGTTGGGGAAGAGATGTGGCAATGCTGGGGGAAGGAACCAGGATTCACTTGGCTCCAGGAGCGTCTGGGAACTGTCCCCTTCATTTCACACACATAGGAACTCTGCTCTCAGGTAGCAGATCTAGGCCATTTGCCCAGGATGTCTTTGTGCAGGGCCAGCCTGCCTCCACTGCATCACACGAGGGAGGGCTCTGGGGGTGGCATGGGGATGCTCTCACCTCCGGAGGCCCCGGAGCTGGCAGGTACACTTCCAGGGGTTGTTGGTGAGAGTGAGTGTCTCCAGGTGGTCGAAGGGGAAGGTGGAGGGCAGCTGGGTCAGGCGGTTGTTCTCCAGATGCACGTTTTTCAGCGTGGTCACCCCCAGGAAGGCACCGTCGGAAATCTGTGGAGCAAGGCAGACACGAGTGAGCACCCCAGCCCCAGAGTCCAGCCTCTCCCAGCTCGAGGGCCCCAGAGGGGCAGGGTCCCTCCCTGGACATAAGCGGTAGCACCTTGAGGAGTGTCACCATGTGACCACATTGTCTCTGATGGTTTAGCGCAGTGGTTGGCAAACTGTGGCTCGTGAGCCACATGTGGCTCTTTGGCCCCTTGAGTGTGGCTCTTCCACAAAATACCGACTTATGCGCATGGGCCACGAAGTTTTGATCGCACTGTATGTGCGCGCCCGCACGTGGTATTTAGTGGAAGAGCCACACTCCAGGGGCCAAAGAGCCGCATGTGGCTCGCGAGCCGCAGTTTGCCGACCACGGGTTTAGCGCAAGCAACCACCTTTTGAGATAGCGCGTGCTATTTCCAATATGCAGGCAGAAGGAAAAAGTGAGGTCCCTTGCCCAGGGTCACAGCAAGGAGTAAACAGTAGCTGTAGGACCACACCCAGCTCCTCTGCCCCTGGCACCACACTCGCTGCACAAACACTGCCCCTGGGGAGGCAGTCAGAGTTTGGCCCCAGCGGCCCAGGCTGGCAGATGGTGAAGCTGGTCAGTGTTTGGTGGGATGGGCAGTGGGCCCAGGCTCCCCGCCGCCCTAGGGTGCTGGGACTTCCCCCAGCTCTGTCCTCACTGCTCCCTCGCTGCCTGCCAGCAGCTATTTGTGGAGCCTCCTTGGTGGAGCCTTTGGCCAGGTTGGACAGTTCCAGAGGAAATGTTCTATTGGTGCCCACATCTTGGCCCGGGCGTCACAGATCCTGCCTGGCCGCCCCTGGCCCAGATCAGTCCCTGCTGCCCCTGCTCTGCTGCCCACCAAAAAGCTGCTCTGGCACAGCCCACCCCCCCCCCCCCCCCCGCCCCCCGGCCCCCGGGACTGACTTCAGCGGGGGAGGGGCCAGGTTGAAGAAGGGCAGGCTCCATTCATGCAAACAAAGGTTGGCTGCCTTCCAGGTTTGATTGTGTCCTTATCTCCATGCTTGTGGCCAGGGAGGGGTGTGGAGTTCTCTGGTAACCAGACTGTTCTGATGGCTGTCTCCCCCACCTTTCCCCGGTGCCGGCCCAAACTCCTGGCCGAAGCCCCCGTACCACAGCAATTTCTCCAGCCCCCAAAAGGGGTTCCGCCTGGACCCAAGGCAGCCCCACCTGGCCGGGTGCTGAGCATCACAGGGGAGGGAGGATTCAGTGAGGTTGCAGCCAGGATATGGGTCTGGTGACGGGTGGGCAGGGGACAGGGTGGCATAGCTAGTCTTTCCCGTAGGGAGACACCGGGGACCTGTGCCAAAGGTTGACAACGGTGTGTGGTTCTTGCCTTTGCCCTTTCACAGAGCTCTTGGGTGCCAGGCCTGCAATCTGGGGGAGCCTCTAGTCCCTGGTCCCCATTTGGTTGAAATGGACCTGAGAATGCAGTGGAATATGTGTGTGGACCGGTGGGGGGGTGGGGGGCATTCGCCATGGCCCCTGGGGTGTGCGGAGGAGGTCTTCCTCGGGTATTGGCTCCCCCCTCACTCCCCAGCCCCCCATCCCACCACAGTGCGCACGCACACCCCCCTGCAGGAACAGGGTCTCTTTGTGGGCCTGATTCACCCAGCTCCTCTGGAAGCCTCCTCAATACACAAACCTTCCTTTATGGGGTGGTAGGTTTACTGGAGACAGAAAAACAGAAGAGGAGGGGCAGAAGGCCCAACAGGAAGAGGTGGCTGCTGCCCACAGTGGGGGGTGTGGGAGCCCTGGACCTGCTTCGGAGGGGCCGTTGGAGGGGCCCGGGCAGCCAGGCTCCGTTTATAAGTGGAAATGCTAGGAGGGCAGTGGCTGAGACGAGGGACAGGGGCTGCTGGGCAGGGTGGGGATGTGGCGAGATGAGAGACAAGAGCTCCTCACCTTGGAGATAGCCAGAGGGACAGAGGCAACTTTAGGGCCGAGGGGATGGTGCCCAGCCGCGGCCCTGGATCCCTGGGCCTCCGGGCAGAGAAGGAGGAGCCAGGGCCGGGCGCTGCAGCCAAGAGCTCACCTTGTCCAGGTTGGTGCTGTCCAGCCAGAGGCTCTCCAGGTACCTGCCGAACGACTGGAAGGCGCCGTCGGGGATGCTCCTCAGGGGGTTGTGGGACAGCTTCAGCTCCTCCACCACACGCAGCTTGCTCAGGGCCGCCGCGGGGTAGCTGGACAGCTGGTTCCGGTCCAGGTGGAACTTGGCCAGGTTCTCCACGTCGTCCAGGGCGCCGGGCTGCAGGGAACTGAGCGCGTTCTCCGACAGGTAGAGCCAGCGCAGGTCCTTGGCGCCCTGGAAGGCGCCGGCGCGCAGCTCGCGGATCTTGTTGTTGTTGAGCTGCAGGATGAAGAGGTTGACCAGCGGGGACAGCAGCCCTCGGGGCAGCTCGGTCACCTTGTTGTGGTCCAGGTAGAGGTAGGTGAGCTCGCTCAGGTCGTCGAAGGCGCCGGCGCGCAGCACGCGGATGTCGTTGTGGGACAGGTACAGGTAGATGAGCTGCTTGAGGCCCCGGAAGGCGCCGGCGGCCACCTCGCGGATCTGGCAGTGCTGCAGGTGCAGCGACACCAGGTTGGGCATGGCCCGGAAGGCGTTGGCGGCCAGCACGGGGAAGTTGTTGCGCTGGAGGTTGAGCAGCTTGGTCTTCTCGGACACCTTGGGGATCTTCTGCAGGCCCACCTTGTCGCAGATGACGTGCTGCAGGTCGCCGTGGCAGTGGCAGTTCTGGGGGCAGGCGGCCAGCGCCGGCAGCAGGCCGGCCAGGAGGCCGAGGCTGAGCAGGAGGACCGGGCAGGCCATGGCCGGGGCGCCTGGGGCCGGGCTGGGGGCAGCGGCGACAGCGACGGCGACGGCGGGGCCCGGGCAGCGGGAAGTCCTGGGCGCCCGGGTCTCCCGCCCTATTTATACGGTAGCCCTGACCGCAGCTGACAGCCGGAGCCAGCTCCTACGTGGAGCATCGAGGCCACCGGGCTCAACTCCCGCCCGCCCTCCACTGGGAGGGGGCGGCCCCTCCCCCAGCTGGCGACCTTGCAGGACAAGGGACTGTGGCCCTCCACCTCCTCCCCTGCGCCGGGATCCTGCTTCTGTCCAGCCCCCCTCGCTCCTTCCCGTGCTTTTTTGGGGGTGGGGTGGGGTGGGGGTGGTTGTTTAGAGCCCCGCGATGACACCGCAGGGATGGAGGCGTCCGGGGACGTCTTTGTTTGCTCAAGTTCGAGCCTCCCTTCTCCCCCCCCCCCCCCCACCCCCTCCCGTACACACTGGGCCGGGTGCCCTGGACCCAGAGAGGGAGGAAGCGGGGCCGGACGGCCGGACGCGAGTCTCGCCGCCGCCGAGGTCGGCCAGCCCCGCCGGTGCTTTAATGGGGCTCTTGTGCGGCGCCCGCTGAGCGTGCGAGCCGCCCTGGCGTCGGGCTCCCCCTTCTGGCTAGACTCGCAGGCAGCCCCCGGGAGAGGGGCGCTCCTCGCCCCGCCCTTGGACTTGCCTCGGGCTCCTCGCTACCAGCCCGGAGCTGGAGTTTTCCCTGCATCCACTTTCCCCTTTCTCCCCTTTCTCCCCTTTCTCCCCTTTTTCCTTGGCTGAAGACTAACCGGAAGAGAGAGAGAGAGAGAGAGAGAGGTGGGGGATGGGGGGTGGGTGACCAACAGGACTCAAAAACACACCTGAAGCCCTAACCGGTTTGGCTCAGTGGATAGAGCGTAGGCCTGTGGACTCAAGGGTCCCAGGTTCGATTCCGGTCAAGGGCATGTACCTTGGTTGTGGGCACATCCCCATTGAGAGGTGTGCAGGAGGCAGCTGATCGATGTTTCTCTCTCATCCATGTTTCTAACTCTCTATCCCTCTCCCTTCCTCTCTGTGAAAAATCAATAAAATAAAAAAATAAAATAAAAAACACACCTGAAGACCACAGGCAGGGAGTCAGGGCAACTGAACAGGCACAGTCCCACCCCCACCCCTTTTCATCTCCTTAAAATATCCCATCCCCTCATTCCCATCTCCAGGGTGGTGGCCAGAGTGGCGCCAAGATGTACTTGGCAGAGGCCGCACCTGGGCAGTGGCCCCAGGTCTAGGAGGGTGGGTGAGGGGGCCCCGGTCCTGGCTACAAGGGCCCAGGTCCTGTGGGCAGCCCCGCCCCAGCCGACCAGGCCTCTGTGTGTCCGGATTCCTGCGGAAAGGGGCTGCCTGGCAGGGAATGTTGTCTGTGTTGGGAGGTGGTGGAGGAACTGGACCCCAGGTGTTGCCAGACCCCAGCTGTGCCGGAGCTGTGCCAGCTGACACAGAGGAAATGGGAGGTGGGGGGCATGGAGGACAAAGGTCTGGTGTCTTTGCGGACTGGGAAGGACATAAGATACAGAGTGACTGGCCCCCTCCTCACTCAGGGGTGGGGGCCTGCCCCTCTCACCCCGTCGCCTCCAGGTGAGGGTCATACTTGGCCCAGGACACTCCCTGATGGTATTTAGGCTCCTCCACGACTGGCTTCTGGTTTTCTGTTGCTCAGGATGTTCCAACCACTAGAGGGGGAGGGGGGCGGGATCAGAGGGGGCCACTGGCTTTGAAAACCCTTGCTTTGGCTGGATTTTTATTTTGATGGAAATGAAATTCACAGGAAACTCCAGAGCTTAGGGCCACTCACCCCAAGGCCAGGCACTTGCCCGGGGTTTGGGGGGATGGGGCAGGGTCGGGTGGGGGTGATGGATGTGCGGCTCCCAGCCGGACCGGGCAGGCTGGCTTTCTCATCACGCTTATGGGACCTTTGGCTTGGAAGGGAGGGGGAGGGGATGTGTGGCTTGAAGTCAGGAAGTGGGGCTAAGGCAGCCTGGGGATGGGGCAGAGAAGGCTGGGCTCGGGGAAGGCTGGGAGTGGGCGTGCGGCTGCTCCCGGGAAACAGAGAGATGGAGAGAGCCCTGGCCCGGAGAGAAGGGCTCCCCTGCTCTGTTTCCCATCTGGGGCCGGTGGTTGAGTTGGTCAGCTCAGTGTCCCAGCGGCTCCGCTTCCTGAGCCTCCTTCCTGACCTCGACCAACTGTGCCTCCTTCCCCACCACTCAGCTGCCCTCCACGTTCCCCCGATTCCTTCCGTCCCTCGGGGCAGCTCACCCCATCTCTCCGCAGTCCCCTCCCTCCCTCCCTCCAAACACCCTTTCTGGACCCTCTAGGTTGCCTATGGAACCACAGAGAACAGTCCTGTGACCTTCATGAGCTTTCCCGAGGACACGGAGGAGCAGAAGTCCCAAAGTGTGGGCAGAATCATGCCTCACACAGAGGTGAGCACCCCCCCCATCCGGGAACCCCAGTTCCCACCCCCTGTAGAGACCCACCCCCCTCCCCCATCAGGGTCTTCCCCAGGCCTGGCCCAGGGCTTTCTCTGTGGGCTGAGGCCTGAGAGGAAGAGCTGAGCAGCAGCCACGAGCAGCTGCCAGCTGAACTTCTCCGCAGCCTCCCTTCCTGTCTGAGGTGTGTTTTTGCCAAGCCCCACTGTCTGTTTTGGGGCAGCCAGGACAGCCTCAAAGAGGAGCCAGAGCGCAGAGATTTTTCCTACACAGCACTTTCTCCCCCCGCAGGCCCCCTACCCTCACTGCGGCAGAGTTCCTCCTTTCGCTTGGCGGAAATGCCCACTTTCCCAAGCAGCCTGTCCCTTTGGGGGTCCCT